>NC_143575.1:233186466-233832629 GCF_048544385.1 Mastigoproctus giganteus | reverse complement strand
TTGTCCCCATATCAGTTTTGCCAGTTATAAGTTTTTAAGTGATAATATTAATTTTAAATTGATAGCAAGTCAATGCAATAGGATAATAAGTTTAGTTTAATTTACATGAATTCTTAAACTTTTAGATTTTTTTTAAATTATTAACTTTTTCAATCATATTGTCTGAACAGCAAACTGGGATAAATGACACAAAGCCCAACGGGTATGTATCTGAATAAATGAGAAAGGTTCTTACTTCATTCTTGTGCTGTGGTGGTCGGATTGAAAAGGGGGGGAGGTTCCCTCCTTCAGGTTGTTTTATATGTTGGTAAGATTATTTAAAATTAATATTATCACTTAAAAACTTATAACTGGCAAAATTGGTATGGGGACAACAGAAACGGGTAGGTATGAGACATTCCTTTAGTCTTGCTATCGTTCTGCTCAAAGCCCCCGATGAAGTAGCAGATTGATGGTCAGGTGAGGGAATGTATTTGCACTTTACTTTGCATTTAGCATTTTATTGTTTATCAACATTTTAATGTTATTTTCATTATTTAGTATCATATTATTTTATAACACCATTTCATTTATATATCGTTTATAGCCCCCCCCCCTAGGCTAAAGTTAGTCTACACTCGCTAACTTGGTAGCCTGTACCATATACACCTAATTGCCTACAAATCCATAACATTTATTTAATAAAATCGACCGCCGACCGGGCTAGCCGGGTAGGTAAAGTGCCTACCTGGCAACCCAAAGGCCGCGGGTTCGATTCTCGCCTCGGGCTGGATATCACGATGGTGCCGAACCAACCGGTTGGCTGGATATCCCGGCCACAATACAAGAAGGAAGCAAGAAAAAAGTGGTTCCTTCGTGTATTGATCACATCATACGAAATAAATAAAATCGACCAATATATATTTATTTATTTTTTTAGGGGAGGACGCAATTTTACATTCTTGCCTCGGGCTGGATATCACGATGGTGCCGAACCAACCGGTTGGCTGGATATCCCGGCCACAATACAAGAAGGAAGCAAGAAAAAAGTGGTTCCTTCGTGTATTGATCACATCATACGAAATAAATAAAATCGACCAATATATATTTATTTATTTTTTTAGGGGAGGACGCAATTTTACATTCTTGCCTCGGGCACTAAAATGGCTCGGCGCGGCCCTGTATGTATAGTGTGCAAAACTCAACACCGTACAGCGTACGGTTTTAGGCATATTAGTAACTTACGCCATATTGCGCAATATATATGTCTTGTAAAGTATATTTTGTGGTCGATTTGCTGTTTGCTGGTTTAAAAACTGGAGTTTCAGAGAGAGAGAGAGAGAGAGAGAGAGAGAAAAACAAAAGCTAACCCTCGCCTGAGACTAAGCCACGTTATGAAAAAGGGGCGTAAAAATGTCTGCGCGTCATTGACAGGATTCGAACTTAGGTCTTTTCCACTCTATGGGGGAGAACCGTGTTTATACCAACTGTACCACCCACAAGGGCGTCTGAAAAGAGAAATCATTATTAATTCTTTAGAGTGTGTGCAACTGATATGATCTTGCGATGGATATACCTTACTTATACAGAAATTAAGCAAATTACACACAATGTTTATATTTTGAATTTTTTTAAATTCTCCTGCACTTGAATCAGTTTTCAAAAAACGTGGAATTTGCAGGGCGACACGACCGACGATAGGTCGACGTGTAATCGAGCGCGAGGGTGCATAAGTACGCGTGTTTTGAGTGACGGTGGTTAAAGCTCGCATGACTAATGGTACTTAATACGGTGCTGTTTCTTGTATTCTCTCTGTCTTGTGCCTTTGTGGGTAGCACAGTTGGTAGAATTGCCGTCCTTCCCACATCGGGTGGAAAATATCTGAGTTCGAGTCCGGTCGACGACGTGAGGTATTTTTATGGGACCTTTTCACAACGTGGCTGCGTTAGTCGGTCTCAGGCGAGGGTGGCATGCTTTTATCTCCAGGAAACTCGGATTTTTCGTCCAACAAACAGAAAATGGACTACAGAACACACGAAATATGGCCTTCGTCGCTGATGATCTTGAAAAACTCTACTTCAACTACTACTCCTGTCTTGAGAACTCCTCTGACCGTGAGGTCGTCCCGGAGTATAAACAGAAAATTTATTTATTTATGTAAAGGACGATTCAGTACTTCACAGCGTAGTCACTGAAGGATATGCCACCATGGAACAGGTCTGAATATCTTATTTAACTAATCCTCGTACACTGTCTTTAAAACTAAGGTCTGATACAGTGAGCTAAAGATATCGCTTTTTTCGCCTATAGTGAATAAATTGATGAAACTTAACGAACATAATTTTCGCAATAATTAATTAATTAATTAATTCGATTGAGTTGACTGATAACATGAACCTCGTCCTTCAAGCATTCGACAGATTATACAATAACAGTAGACAACAGTTTGTAATTAACCCCTTCAAATGGTCCTGTCTTTCTCTCTCTAAAACAAGGAGAAAAAAGAAAATTCTGAGCAAATACGCCATCGGTCAACAGAGAGTGTTTTTCTTTGTTAGCGCTTCTGTGACCATAATGCACCTCCCAAGGTTTTTGCACTACTCTGATCCAAGCCCGAAGCGAACCCGCGACCTTTGAGTTGTTAGGCAGGCACTTTACTACCCACCCGGCTAGCTCGGTCGGCTATAGAGAGTGTACACCGAATTAAGGATTTAGGTGTAACCTTTACTAGCAACTACAGGTTGCACAAACATGTCACTAGCACACTATCAGGGTCCATCAAACAATAAAATCAGTCCGCTTTCATTAAAAAAAAAAAAAAAAAAAATGATATAGCTTTTTTATAAAGTTGGGTTACCCTTGAACAACCTCATGGACCCATGTGTATTATGTCTGTAAATTGGTGGTTTTCTCGTCAGTTTGTCTAAGTCTCCGCAATAGCACAGTGGTTATAATCACCCTCCTCCCCACACTGGGTGGAACAGGCTCGGGTTCAGATCCCGTCAATGACGCGAGGAACTTTTATGTCTTTTTCGCTCCGCAGCTGTGTTAAGTCGGTCTCAGGTGTGCATAGCAAGGTTACCCCTTCCCGGAAACTTGGGTTTTTCGTCCAGCAAAACAGATAAATCCACCATAGAACACACGCAATTTATGCACATAATATACCTGGGTTTATAATTTCGCAGCTCTAATAAGACTTTTTTTTTTTTTTTTTTTTTTTTTTTTGTAGATTTACTTGTTTCGCTGGACGCAAAACCAGAGTTTTCGGAATAAAAAACCTTGCCATCTATCCTCGCCTGTAAACGTTCTTCTCTTCATTTACGGGATTGGAACCCGGATCTTTCCCACCCGGTGTAGAGGTGACGGTGATTATAGCCATACTACCGCGAGGACAGTCGGCTTCATTAAAAGAAATTCTTTTCAAGTTCGCTGATCACAGCTTCTCAGTCCTGTCTTAATAAGTCCTTCCTTAAATTTGCCTCTCAGATTTAAAATGCACACAAAGCCAGGCTTGTGAACCAACTCCAGAAGTCACAAAAACGTGTCATCAGACATCTTACTAGTTGTGATTCAATGTTATATCATAGTGAATACTACTCTCAACTCTTAACATTATTTCAAACTTAATTCCTAAACTTAATTTTGTACGTACGAGTACAAACTTAATTTTGTAAGTATGAGTAACATAAAATTACTTCCCAAAATTACCTCTGGGAAAGTCAGTGTGCCTTTTCAAGAAAAATATATACCTTTCCACATATCTACAGTTCCAACAGGAGACAGCAATAGACCATCTAAAACAGAACAAATGTAGTCATCACCAGAAACTATTTTACAAAATAGAACCACCTGCACTTGCAGCAGATTGGGAATCAGATTTCTCTATGGGACTCTGCGACCTCTTAACTCGTAGAGTTTGATATGGGTTTCACTCCAGCCAACGAATTAATTCTTAATTCTTCAGTTACTTGAGCTGCTTTATTTTAATTCTACTCAATCTTTCGATACCTGGTTACTCAGTTGGTTGGGCCAAGTCGTAAAATAGGCTCGTAAAGTTTACAGACTTTCTAAAGTAATATTTTGTGGCATTTTTCCACGCGATTCTGCTCCAGTAATGTTTAACAAGTTTCCAACTTATCCCAATATTGTATACCGGCTTGCCTGCTGTGATGAAGAGTTTCTTCTTCTTTAGCTCTTGGTTCAAGTTGATTAAAGATATTTTTGGTTTCTCTCATTTCTGGGTTGTAAACTACTTCGCTGATGGGATGCATTCCTCTATGGCTGATGAAGTGTCAGTAACACTGAAAACAGCAGGCTGGGAGGTGACTCTGCATTACAGTAAATAGCATTATACTTCTCTGACGAAAAGGGCAGTTTATTGTAGCATAAAATGGAAGCAATTCATGGTGAGACAGCCTCGTAGCATAAGGGATCCACGCCACCTACAGCAAAGCAAAGACTTATGTTTTCTATTTGCCCGTTTTTTTCAGCGATTTTAATGCACATTACTGTCTGCCCATCTACGTTCGATTGTGGAAAGTCAGTCGTAAAGTAAATCTCAAATAATCGAGCCGTGACTCACTATGGGCGAGGAATGACTCAAAATATTTTCCACAAATAATCAAATCCGCAAACGAGAAACCGGCAATTGGCAAGGTCCTGAGGTATTTATTCACTTTTACTATCGTTTACTTTTTATTCCTTTCTATTTTGTTCTTTAAGAGTATATACGTCAGGTGAAGTAGCCGAGTGATCAGAATGCAGGAGCACGCGCTCTTTAAGTGGACCTGGGTTCAAGCACGTGACTGCTAAATACGATTAATGTTTGTATTGATAATTTATTGTAAACTCCACTGACCGTGCCGGAGTATAAACAAGAACATTTTTTTTTCAAACAGCTTGATCACCTTAATTGAACAATTAGGAATACTTAAAATATGTATAGCAGTTAAATTTATTTTATGTATCGATTGTAACAAAAGCATGACATGAAGGCAACTGACAAAGATCGGGGGAAAATTGTTTCATGGAATTCAAACTGGCAGCGAGGTACGCATTTGTGAAATTTATATCGACTCTTTAAAACATGTCATCCATCTAAATTGTTAATTTTTAAACTAATTATTATTGAGAAATGGTAAATATCTTTTTTTTTTAGTGTGTCTTTAGTACTTACCATCTTTGTTCATTCCCATCTGGAGGCATTTCTTTAGTCGGCACGCTTGACACTGGTTTCGGTGGGCCTTATCCACCACACAGTTTCCTGTTCCAGCTTGACACCTAAATAAGAACAAATAAAATCAAAGCTTAACTATAAGAATTTGATATAAAAAGATATCATTTTTATGATTATTTGTATTTATTTATTAATATTTATTTTATAATTGTGTGATGCTCAGAGTTTTCAGAAGCTGCGCAAAAGCATCACTGTATCAATACACATCTTCTGTGTGCGTTTCATATTTTGGTTGAATGTTAACATTTAACAAAATATACACAAAGATTCAAATTCTGTAATGAAGTTTAGCACCAACTGATCCAATCTTTATTGTTTATGTATATTAATTCTCAAGGTCTTGTAGTGTTTCTACTGTTTTAATTAATTTTTAGCGTTTAATTAAATTATTTAATTAATAACATGATCTTGTTCACTTACCTATATATGAGTTTTCGTCTCACACTACGTTTGAAGAACCCGCTGCAGCCATTGCAAGCTAAGATTCCATAATGTTTTCCACTGGAGGTATCCCCACATACAACACAAGTGAGACCAGGAGAGGTTCTTTTGGCTGGTGGACCACCAACCATTGTACTGTCAGTCATGGAATGGTGGAGATGAGCGGCGGAGACGGATATGGGGGAATGTATCATTTGGGATGGAGGATGACCCGGAAGTGTTGGCGATTGGTGGAATCCGTGTACCGATACCGTTGGACATGAATTTGGAGATTCCTGTCCGTTAAGATCTGGAGAGATGGAACTCGTTCCTCCTATGGTGCTAGGTGTCCGAGAATGGGAGGTATCCCCTGAAATTACAAAAAAAAAAAAAAAAAAAATCATCTTTGGTAAAAACATTGAAGCGCCCAACAGCGTTCCAATTCTTAGGTGTAATTAGAAATAATATATAGATTCTTTCTTTCTCTGTGCACCTTTAAGCTTGCTTTCTTTCGTTTTTTTTTTTTTTTTTTTTCATTTCCACACTTCTATTATTCTTTTTTTTTTTCTTTCGTTTTTTTCTCTTTTTATTGTTCTCTCTTTCTCTCTCTCTCTCTCTTTCTTTCATTCTTTTCTCTTTTTATTGTTCTTTCTCTCTCACTCATTTTTTTTCTCATTTTATTGCTTTCTCTCTGTCTCATTTCCTCTCTCTCATTTATTTTATTTAATTGCGTTCTCTCTTCCCCTCTCTCTCTCTCTCTCTCTCATTATTTCTTATTTTATTGCATTCTCTGTGTCTCATTTCTTCTCTCTCTCTCTCATTTTTTCTGATTTTATTGCGTTTTTTCTCTCATTCATTTTTTTCATCTTTCTCTCATTTTATTGTTCTCTCTCTCTCTCTCTCTCTCTCTCTCTCTCTCTCTCTCTCTCTCTCTCTCTCTCTCTCTCTCTCTCTCTCCTGTTTTGCTGGCCTATTCTATTTTATTGTGTCCATCCCCCGAGATGATTTCAAGTCAGGACAAAGGAGGGCATTCGTAGAACTGGTCGATCATCATTTGCGGTGTTTTCTAAAGATGATCCTCACAGACGTGCTCGTTGTGCTGTGTCGTAGCTTCCTAAACAGGGGGATTGTTCCGTGTCAAAATGTCACGCAAGCGTTTTGCTAACGGCCGGAGTCCACCCAAAAGCATTTCAGAAAAACAGACGATTTTCGCTAAGCTCGGCCACGGAGATTGAATGCGTTGATGTGTGCGAGCGTTCCGATTGTGGTGTACGGAAGAAATCCTCTCCGCTTACAGCTCCGCGACCCACTGCTGCCTGGTGATTTAGGGAGGATTTAGTGCCTGTTTGAAGCGGCGACGGAATATCCGCTTAATCGAATGTCGTCCGACCTCCGCTTTGGGAGGGATGCACCTCATGACCTGAATAGAGTGATCGCCTGTCAAGTGGCGAACAATCTTATGAAACGATATAGCGAGTGGTCAGTGGATGATTTTCATGCGCTCGTTACTTGCGGGGGTGGGGGGATGTTCACGTGATTTCTCGAACGTAAGTCTGGCTTTCCACGGAAAAATGAAGAGAAGAGATAAGCCCAGGGATCAGTCGGATGCGATCGTGTTGCTCTAAATATACTTCCAATATCCTCGTCCTGTACACAGAAGATCCGTCAGGCATCTGGTAGCGAGGCTACTAAGTCCAAATATATGATATATCTTCCAATTCGCTGAAAAATTTCAACAGGCGAAGTAATATCATACGACGATGGTTTCATAGGAAGTTGAGGTCACGCTACTGCATGTCCTTGAAAAGCGAGGCGGAATTAGAATTTCATGCGAAATATACTGGAAATTATACCACAGAGGAGAATATATATTTTTATTTATGAAATGCAATTTTCTACTAAATTTGTTACTTATTTAAATAACGAAAGCACTAATACGTGTCTGTAGGATGGAAATAAATTTCCATACTACATTATCCCCCATTTTTGATGTGATTCTCAAATAAGCCATCAAATAAATTAAATAAAAATTAAGAGTATACCAGGTAGACTTCACTTGCTAAGAGCTTGTCTAAGCATGTTTAAACGAGGAAATTTTAGTAGACATAGATATTTAATTGGTAAAAAAATCATAATTTATACTTTGCCATGAACAACTTTCAGTTAACCTGCGAACGTATTTATTCATAGAATTTTCCTTATTGTGCAATATTTTTTGACTCCTTTAAAAAATCTAAAAGACGGAGAAATGGATATTGATAGTCTTCTGTTCAACAATAGAGTTTAATTAAACAAAATTAGATTATTCTTTAGCAAATGATTAACCTTAGCAACACCCTCCCTATCTTGTTGTTTTATTTTGCTTCAGAGATTGACTAGGCAATTAATTTTGTGTACTGTTTTCCGATAATGCGTCTTGTAACTCTTGTAGCATTGGATGTGCGTTCTAAAAGTCGATTATCTGTTGTATGCTATGAAAACTCAGAAATTCCAGATAACCGCCTCCTCAACCGATGAATTTAATACTGGATGAAATATTAGAAGAAATTAGAACTCTTAAACCTGTCTGTGGAGTCAAGTGGTTCCGCTATATGCTATTCATATCTACCCGCTACGTGGTTTAGATTAACTGCATCTGATCACAAATAGACTTATTTCACAACACGCCTGTCAAAATGGTTAACTGGTCTGAAGAGCCAAACTTATAACTTAATGAAATAAAAAATGGGTAATTCAACAACCCTTTTTGTGGGGTCCTGCTTTAAAAATGCAACTTCTCGTAAAAATGATGCTTCATTTCTCCATCAAGACTATTTCATATTCACAAAGCCCCAATAAAAGTTGTCGTCAGAACATATTGTTTCAAATTCCACAGATGACAATGAGCCAGAGAAATAATGGTCTCGCAAACCATTGTTTATCTTCCAGAACCATGAGAACTATCCAGAAAATATCAAAAGTGTACTGATTATTCCAAATAAAACCTGAGGTTTCTTGTAGACGTTTTCCAGTGATGATATCTATAGCTGCTACTTGGAATTGGAATATGTAACACTGATGAAACTGATATTCCGATCGTATTTTAAGTCAGGTGCATAAAATTTCGGTATTAAATTCATTAAATTATATTAGTTTCTTAAGGGTCGATCTTCAGTCTTTCTAAAACTCAGTCCTGTCTTATTTTTCTCAAAAGGAGCTTGCTGTACCCATGCTCCTTTTCAATAACACTCAAATTTTTAGGCAAGATCTTTACTGAGGATAATCCCCACTTCTAACTTTTCTTTGAATATACATAACATGAATAATTGCTTCCTGTTCAATCAGATAAACTAGAGTTTTTTTTTTTTTTTTTTTTTGTTCTAAATAGCTACTGACTCAACAAATCCGTCTTGCTATTTAGTTAATGATTGCCACCCCACCCCCTTACTACACAAATATTCAGTTTCTGTTGCATGACTTTTTTATAGATATTTCTCTTCTGAATTCAGAATGTAATTCCATCTCTTTCTTCCAAGCCACATCGAACACGAGCATAAACTAGTACAAGGTTCAACTCCAAACTCACTTTTTCCTCTTCCTCATTTCTCTTTCCACTTCTGTTCTTTGGAAGAATCTTCCTTCATATATATTTCCTAAAAATTATTATCTGCTGTCAAAGTCCAACATCAACAGGTATCTTCTATCTTCTCAGTCTTTCAAGTACTTTATGTATTTAAACCTGCGATACTAGTAGGATATTGTACCATTTGGGATAATCATTAAAAAAATTATGACATTTGGAACTTCGATTGTCCAAAAATTTAATACGAATTCTGAAAAATGATTTTAATTGTTTTTCTTGTAAAATTAGCTTTTTCAGGAACTGCATCCTGTAAATCAGAAGGCACTGTTTGCGGCATGGTATAAAATATTCAACTGTATGATATTTCGGAAGTCACTGAAGAAAACATGACTTCATCTTCTAGCATGTAATTAGTGATGGAAGTATACAAGTAACTCGCAAGAAACTCGCCTCTGTTTTAATTGTTAATTGTTTTGTATACATGCAGCTGTGGACCAGAAACGTTCCAAGAGATTCACGAACGGCATTTCCATCTACAATGAATTTCTGTGTTGTGGGACATCAGGTAATGGAATAATCCGTATTGTTGTTGTAGGATTTAAGGAGCATAAGAGACTAAGGTCATATTGCTCCCTGTATACTGTATGTGAATTGCGTGTGTTCTGAGGTCGATTTTTTGTTTTCTGAACGAAAAACCATGCTATCCTCGCCTGAGACCGACTAACTCAGCCACGTTGTGAAAAAGGTCCATAAAATTCCTCACGTCATTGACGGGACTCGAACTCATGTCTTTTCCACCCGGTGGTAGAAGGACGGCAATTCTACCTACAAGGGCAATAATTTGTGCATGGGCTAATTGTAAATGGAGAAATATTCTAAGAAATGAACAAGAATCTGTTAATCCTGCCAGCAAATGAGAAGAGCCTATGGAATGCTTGGCTTCAGCAGGACGAAGTCACCTGGCATACGATAATACCCAGATTTCACAGAACATAAACTGCTCAGTAAGAACTAGAACAAAGAGCATGTAAAAGATAACATACCGGAAGAAATGAAAACATTGAGCAAGACAATTCGAGGAAAGTAATGGAAAATATTCTTCTATGAGCTCAACAGGATGCTGGTTGGTTGGTTGGTTGTTGGGTTTTATTGGCGCATTAGCAACTAAGGCTATAATGCGCCAAAACCAGGTGAGCTCAACAGGATGCTGTTGAGTAGTCACATTAAATGACATATTTTTCGTAGGTAGCCTAAAAGTATTATTTTCTCGAGTTTCTCGTTCTGAAAATATGTGCAAATTTTGTCAATATGATAGTGTTTTTTATTTATTGAACAATACGTTCAATAAATAAAAAAAAAAAAAAATATATATATATATATATATATATATATATATATTGATTTGTGACTTTTGGTGCCCCCTCTATATGTGCTATCCCCTCTAAAGTATCTAGTAATGTTGAGCAGAATGAATTTCTGTCAAAGAAATTAATATTCCCCTCCCCCCTTGAATTTAATGACATCGTTAATTCTGCTTGAAAATAGTTTACGATAGGATACCAAGTACAGTTTGATACCATCATCCTTTATTACAGCCGCCTCCGCAGTAGTCGAAGGGAACGTTACTGACTCCACCCTTATCTGACGTACTGACTCCTTCCAAAGGTACCTGTGGGATTCAAATCATACTGTAGAACGACAAAATCAATTATGGAGTCCCTAAGCTAGCAACATGGTACATAGGTGTTTAGACCTAGGTACCACGGAGTCGTGCACGTTGTCAGTGTAGAGTATGGCACAGCATCGAGGGTTTTCAGCACAACTAACGATTCTAGCCCGAACAAAGAGAAGCAGCCCAACACCATAACTGTTCCTGCTACGAACTTCATTGTTAAGATGATTCACCGTTGGTAGTGTTCTCCGGTCATTCTTCAAACCAAACTCTTCTATCACATCTCAACATTATATAGCGGGACTCGTCACTCCATAGAACCCTTTTCCATTGTTCCCAGAGTCCGCGAACGACAAGCAGCGCATTACTCCAAACAACGATTAACGTTGATGTTGTTATATGGCGCTTGTAAGCTGTAGCTCTCCCATGAAAATCATTCCCACTCAACTCCTTACTGACGTGTACCTACTTACTGGCAGTTCTTGAATTGCGATATCAGGTTTTTCAGAGATATGTCGGGATGATGTAACTCTCCTCTTCGGTTCACCTTCAGTTCTACAGGGCTGGAGCCCCCATTTCAGAAAAGAGGTGGATCTGCTGGAAAAAGTCCAGCGAAGAGCAGCAAGATTAGTTATTGGCATAAACAATTATTCCTAGAGAGAGAAAGAGACAGAGAGAGACAGATTAATTTTATGTACGTTGAAAAGTCTAGAGACTACTTGTTTATGTGGGAACTTATCTGACGTATTTAAAAGGTTTGAAAGGTTTGCTTAAATCAAACAGTGGATAAATGTTCTTTTTTCCCTTAAGTGACAAAAACTAAAGGACATGTTCTTCAATTGAGGAAGCATATTTATTGAATGAATGTAAGAAAATTCTCTTTTAACCAAAGTCTTATTAACTGTTGAATCAAATTACCAGCTAAACTTGTAAAAATGGAGACCTATGTAAATTTAAAGATTGGTTTGAGAGATACCGGAAGAAAGCAGGTGACAGGCTTTTTATTAAGGCAGTTATTGTGGGATTCTAGGCGCATCAGCAACTTAGGCTGTATTGCCGCCTATATATATTATGCCTGTAAATTGCATGTGCTCTATGGTCTGTTTGTTGGACGAAAAACTCGAGTTTTCGGGAGGAAAAACCATGCTACCCTCTCCTGAGACCAATAACTCAGCTACGTTGTGTAAAAGGCTCATAAAAATTCCTCACGTCATCGACGGGATTCGAACTCAAGCGTTTTTCACTCGGCGAAGGGAGGACGGCTACGCTACCAACTATGCTACCCACGCGTATGTTAAATAAGTTTCGTTTCTTTGCATCACTTTGCATTCATTAATATTGATATTAATTTTTTGGCCTTC
Source organism: Mastigoproctus giganteus (assembly GCF_048544385.1). NCBI lineage: Eukaryota > Metazoa > Arthropoda > Arachnida > Uropygi > Thelyphonidae > Mastigoproctus > Mastigoproctus giganteus. The sequence continues at coordinate 233,820,399 of NC_143575.1, read as the reverse complement.
CATCCATCCAGATCATTGGTCGCTGTTGACCTCGTAAACTCAAACAATCTGCTATAACACACACCAACAAATCACTGACATGACAACCACCAACAATCATGCCTCTTTAGAACTATGTAGGGGAGGGACATTGATACCTATGATGTTTCGTGTATAATTTTATATTCTGTTTCATATCTGCAAAATCCAGTTGTTGCGACAGTAGTGAAACTGCATCATTAACTGTCTTCAGCGAAGAGAAATGTTTGAGTACTTTTGTGAGGACGGTGTATACATGATACTTCAGTGTATTTAAAATACATCTAATTTATTCTAGAACACAGACGTCGTGAAATTATATTACGTATTAATTTGTTGTTCAGCAATTCTTTTAAGACTACGTAAAGCTAACATTCACACTAAAGCCAATTTAAAGCGGAGGAAAAAAAAATTCTGGCTTATTTGGCTTGTAGAATAGAATATGCTATTATTTATTGCGACAAAGGCATTTTCTTTGCAAATAAAGTAGACAGCAAACGTTGGCTTTCCTCAAAGGGACTGGAAGTGAAAAATTCAAATTATATAAATTAGCAATTCCCTCAAAGTTTCTAAATGCTGAACCCCTTTTATGCAAGGGACAACGACAAAGCCTTTTCTTTCTGACCAGCGCCAACAGTAAATGATTTTGTTTTGGCATTCTGTAACATTGCGATAATACTTTGTTCTGTAATAGGACAGAAACATGCCAACAATTCGGAAGGTGCTGTTAATAATGTCATCAAGGAGTTTGGGGCTAATTATTCCCACGTGACAACAATAAGGTGGGCTTTATTGTCGTAAGTAGTGCCGCAGCTGGCCACAGCAATAAAATGTGAATTTAATTTATAAGGCAAACAATCCAGTATGAGAAAACGAAAAAGTCTCCCCACTTTACGTCTTTCTAGGGGTTGGGTGATTGGGGAGGAAGGTGTCCTTGCTTTCCAATGTTCTCAATAGAATTTTGATTAAGATTAACCCGTTTACCTGAGCTGGGCGGGTGGGTATATGCATAGAGATAGAGAGAGAGAGAACAAAAGTACTCCCCCACCTCTCTCTCTCTCTCTCTCTCTCTACAATAAGAGTATTTCAGCGAACGGAGGAAAAATGTGAAATCTAATTCGCCCAACTCGCAAGTTCCGTCTGTGGAGTCAAAGAACGAAATCTAATGAAAGCTGTTTTAAGTGCTTTGACGAATTAAGTCGCATTTGTATAAAAGGACACGTATCGAGACGTGGGGTATTGAAAGTGCTAGGCGAAAGATGCAAATGAGAATGTGGTTGCCCCGGTTCTAGGTCGTGATTCTCTTTAATTCGAAGTACTTAGGCCAAGCGCGGACGTAATTGAATTGATTGACTGAAACTTTGCTGTAGCGGAGATTACCGGTGATGAAATCAGCACCCCGCCTCCCCCCTCCTCCTCTCTCTCCTTTCCTTGCCCCTTAACATTGCCCCCTGCACTCCTCCCTCCGCTCGACAACACAAAATGCCTGCCCACAGCGTTACCGTTAACGTAATTAATTTTCGATTGTTATGGAAGCTCTTCAGCAGCACGCTCTCATGTTAAGCGCGACTGACTAGGGTCGGCGTTCGTGCAGAGATTTTTATTGACTTCCGTGGAAATCAGATTGGAGAGAACGATGTCAATCTTTACCGTCTGAAGCGGAGCGGTTTTTTCTCGTGTGATCATACCCTTAGCAACATTAGTCGGTAGTCAAAAATGTAGCTAACCCAATGTTGTAGGAAGAAGGGATGACAATTCCTTTGACCCGTGGACTTCCTGTGTACCCTTTGACCCGTATAAGCGTCGTCAGAACAAGGGCTTTGATCAGAAAGCCGTTCACTATCTTTATGATTTATAACACATTGATGCTCTTTTTATTAAAGACTTGAGGTACTCTTTCATACCATATCCAAGTACATTCAAGTATAAGATTTTGTATAAGAGTTCTGCATTATTCATACAATATAAATTATGCATTGCCAGTATAAATTATACTGGCCACAAGAAACCAGTGGGAAAATGTGGGTACATTTGCCCATTGGTTTCTTGTGGTCAATATCTATCCTTTTTTTGAAGGTAATGCACATATGTTATTTGAAGATTATACGCAGCAGTAATTCGATATATATATATATATATATTATTTTTTTTTTTAGATAGTAGTCAGTAGCTGTACGTCAGTAATTTTAAGCCAAAATGTCAATCCGTACTGCCGGATTGGTCTAGTGCAGGGTTTCCCAACGGGTTGATATTGGCACCCTGGAGATCAATCGTCTTTCAAAGAGAGGTCGATATATGCCGTGGTCGACGGGATATATAATAATATAATAATAACAAATATAAAGAATAGAATAATATAGGATTTAAAAAAATAACTATGAACATCGACTTTGTTAATTTTCGGCTTTAGCAATTTGGTATGCTAATTTTACCGCTAGGCGGCAGAACCGTAATCCAGCGAACGGCCATTTCTCATGATACACGTGCGTTGCGCTGCTGGTAACGACGGTTAATGGCTGCCAATAATCCATCTAATAAAATTAAAATGTGTGTATTTTTGGATGAGGTAAAAATGCGTTTTTTAAAAGGGTCGGCAGATAAAAAGGTTGGGAATCCCTGGTCTAGTGGGTAACAAATATACTTGCCTAATAAAAATCTCGGACCAGAATGCTGCTTCCAGTATGGGTGTTGCGATTGTCCATAAATAGAGCAGTATGATTTCAGCAATCGAATCACCCTAAAAACTAAATACATGTGATTTTATACGTTGCAAATAAATAGTATTAATGAAATAGAATTAATAGTCTAAGAAATATGTAAAACAGAAAGAAAGTTAAATGTTTGGAAATTATTAATGGACACTATGTCACCTCTTCCCTTGTACGGTCGACTATACTCGGAGAAATATTCAAAAAATGCCCGAATTTTGAAGTTCTAATGTATAATCAAATTATCTAATTGATCTTTTCTATTGAATGAATTTCTGAAGATGCTCGCTTACTTATCAAGAAACTGACTGCAGTCTGGTCGTAATTAAATCATAGAGAATTTGTTGTGTAATTTATTTAATTTGTTACACCTGATCGCTTGCCGAGTAGTTAAATTAAAGTTGATTGTATATAGTGAGTGTCGTGCCTGTTAGCCTAAAATACGCAGTTCCAGGCTCCTGGCCTTTTATGGCTATCTCAGAATATAAGCAGAAATTTTTCTTCTAGTGTTTATTAATTTGTCAATGATGCAGGACCATGACTAAGATAGTCAACTTCTGTAATTTCAGGTTCACAGTTAGTATGAAATATCACGGCCAGGAGAAGAAATGAGTTTGGATGTCATTAAGGGTATCCGCAAGATGCCCTCGCACACTGCATAAAGGTAGTTTCTTCTCTCTAATGAATTTAATTTTTTTGAAGTTTAATTAAAGTTATTTTGCTGTTTGCTGATTTCGTTACTTATCTCTTTCATTCGGTTATGATTAAGTGATAAAGAAAGATATTTTCAAATTTATATACAATATTTTATTCTGCTGAAACTAGTTTGTTTTTGTTTTGTCTCTCACTTAAGTTAATTCCCCCGGAGGGGAGAGTATTTATTAGTACTCTAAGGCCGCCGTAGCCTAGTGGTCAGGCGCGCGGGTGCATAAGTACATGTGCCTTGAGTGACCGGGGTTCAAGCCCGTGATTGCTGAATACGGTGCCGTTTCTTGTATTCTGTCTATCTTGTGAACTCCTCTGACCGTTTGGTCGTCCCGGAGTATAAACAGAAAATTTATTTATTTATTTACTAGAAGTCTAGCTAAGTACATATATCAGCTCAGGCCAAGCTCCTCGAAGTGCGTCCCAATTCAAATTACCTTTGGCTGCTATACAGGCGCCTACTCCCTAATCACGCCCCCCTAGTTACTTCGCTGCCTCAGTTGCGCTTTTTATTTATTATTAAATATTACATTCAAAACAGGGGGGAAAAAAAACCATTAACACTGCGTGCATAAACGAAGTATATGTTTGTTAATCGCCAAAAAATCTAAGGATATGAGATGCTGTAATGCTCTGTATATTGCATGCTTTCTCTTGTCAGTTTGTCTATCTGCCGGAAGAAAATCCCGAATTTCCGAAAAATCCATTCTATTGATTGCTTAGAAATACTATTCATAGTTCGCTTATGTGTCACTGACATGTTCTACGTTATATACAACATAGAGTACATCTGTGTATCTTGTTCGTTGTATTTAATATGCAAAATTTACTCGACGTTAATTAGCAAGCTAGTCTTGTTAATTACGCTTCATAAAGTTATTTTATAGCAATTATGCTATTTAATGTATATTTTTCTACTAATAAATTTTTAATGACATGCGCATATATTCGGTTTGGGTTAACTGGTCATAAGTGGAGGTGCGTGACTTTTTTCCCCTGAAGTATTCCGGAGGTTTTTCTCTCCACAAACAGGCAAATTGGCCTTCAATTCACACGGCCATACCCCATCATTCACACGGCCAGGAAGGAAAGTTGTAACTACCGCATAAGACTTGCATAAATCTCCAGGATTAAGGATCTGCCTTCCATCGTCATCTTGTATATATTGCATATGCATATTTTAATGTTGATCTCTTCCGCACATTTACTAATTTCACGAAAATTTTACTTTCAACCTGTGATATTTAAAAACAAGGAAACTATTGTAATGCCTGAATCCAAATTCTTAATAATAGATTCTTAATTCTTCATATTCTACTAAGAACGCAGAATTTATCTTCAGAAAATCATCATAAAAGTATCTGAAAATAATACTGAAAGTTAAGTTTTTAAAATAAATTTAATTGTAAGCCTGAAGGAAATCACGCAGGATGATAATACGCAGGAGCGTAACTAGGGGGAGTTGCCCAGGGGTCAGCTTGCGATGGTAGAACTGTCCGGCTTGCTCATATTACGTAAAGGTTCGTGTGAATTAGGGCATACGTTTACGGACTTTCGAAAATATACCTAAATATACCTTTTTATCAATTAATCATAAATTGATTATCAAATTTATTTACCAATTTATGAAACAAATAATTTAAGTCCTTGGATTTTGAAAATAATTTAATATTTACAGAAATTGTTATATGATGTATTCAGGAACTTGGCCTTTCATCAGGTACTTTTACAGATAGTAGATCTAGATATATCTATCTGCACTCGAGGAAAGTCCCAATATTTAGATCCTTTTGTAAATTTAAATTCTTTTATCAACTCTCATTGATCTATTTAGATTTGCTCTTTAATTAGATCATTCTTTTATACAGTATTTGCACGTACATATATGTATACGTGTGCACACGCAGTGTTCAATACGTATTAATGAGTAATTCATACGTAAATTGTACGCATATATATAATATACGTATTTGCATCATATACGTGTGTATGGATATTTCAGTTGATAGATTGATTGATTACTGTTTATGTGCCCTTGTGGGTAGCACGTAAACATAATCGCGTTCTCCTCACAGGGGTCGAATCCAACCAATGACGCGAGGAACTTTTATGGTGTTTTTACACAATGTGGTTGAGTTAGTCTGTCTTAGGTGAGAGTTGTAATGATTGCATAAGATTTCTAAGCAATCAATGAAAGACAGGTCTTCATATATATAAGAAAGGTAGTAAGTAGGTTAACTGAATTAGAAGGCTTTTTCCTTCAACTAATTGGCAGGAAGTAAAACATACTTATAGAACAGTTTACTTAGAAGGTCATTATGCCAAGTTCTATCAAATGTCTTTAAATGTGTAGAGCAATTGCTTGAATTTCTCCCAAGTTTTCGTGGAATTTATCCATAAATGAGTGATGAGAATCAAAGGATCTCTATGGATCGACACTGATGAATCTGCATTAGAAGAATAAGAACTCTTTATTGCATACAAAGGCACACGCCGTACACAATACCCTTCACGGCTACAAGCCAGGGGTTAGTCATTATGAATCAAATGGAAGATTTTGAGATAGATTAAAAGAATAGATAGGGCTGCGTGTGTATTAAGCGCCAAAGCAACTAATGCCTGTGATATCGTATATTATGTCGGTAAGTGCGCGTATTATTCGTTCTATTTGCTGTTTTACGGAAGAAAAACCCGCGTTTCCGGGAGATAAAATTATGCAACCCTCGTCTGAGACCGAGTAACGCATCCACGTTCTGGAAGAAAGGTGGAGGTGGTGGTGGGGGTTAGATAAAAGTTCCTCGAGTATTAACAGTGTTCGAACTTAGGTCTTTCCGATTTGGTGTAGGAGAACGGTAAGTAATGTACTGCCTGGGAGAGCAGCACAAGAGGTGATAGTTTACAAGACCGTAATAGGGTTAGTAGAGATTCGCCTGCTTTTTAAGAATTGATCGCTTACGGGGAATTTTCCACTGAGATAGAAAACCATCAAAATGAGAGGGTGTAAAAAGATAATATGAGCCAGGAATTCTTCTAGGGATATATATCGAGTGGATTTTTTGTAATGAGATCTACTTCCATTCGAAGCTCCTCGATCTCCTTTATGTATTTTCATCTAATTTAGATGTAGATCATACTCAGATATCAGAATCGTTGTCGACAGATTTATTATTTTGGTACTGACTCTTATTTAGGTTTTTGTTTGGTGACGATATATCAACTAGTATAGATTTTTATTTTCCACTCATTTTTATAACTTCCTCTATGCCTTATCAATTCACCCCAACTCGTTCCATAACCAACTGGAGGACCGCAATCGGCATTCTGCAACTGCTGTTCTGCAGGTATCAGAAGACTTCTTGATCTCTTAACCTCTTTTTCTTAATATTCTTTTGATCTATTTCTAGCAAAGAAATCAAAGGAAGCATTGAATGATAATGCGACAGTAAATTTAAAAGTAAATTCTCTAATGTTGCGCTCTTAAAAGTTAGTAAGATACAGAAAATAAATTATGTATAGATACAAGAAGACACAGTGGTGGACAAAAAACTGCATCACTTGTGAATTTTGCAAATGTGTTTTGCGCTGCATTGTGGGTTTCAGAAATGTTCGAAATGCATTTGTTAGATGGGATATATATCTCTGTGAATGAAATCCAATAAAAAGACTCCACCTGATATACGTAATTGCCATAAATATCTTCCCAAAGGGTAAAATGCGTAATTAATGGAAATATGAGAAATCATGCAAATGACAATCATGACAACCGAACACCATTTTATTGCATTTGCGTCAAAAAACTGAAATGACAAGTTAACGTAATAGTATTATGTACTGTAAATCAGCAAAATAAGTCCTCAATATTTTGTTTTTTCTACTCGAGCTACAATTACAGCCGTGCAACGATCTGGTATAGAGTTAATCACTTCTGGATACACGGTTGCCCAATTTCGTGATACCACACCCTTACAATGCTCTCCTGCAGTTCAATCTTACTTGTTGGCTTCTGAGCAGTTTTAGACAACATTATGATGTACCAGAAATTTTCAAATCTGCACTGTTCAAATGCTGGCATTACAGTTCAACACTGTAATGCCAGCATTTCTGAGGTATGACTGCACCTGAAGGGAGAAAAACGAGGTAAAACATTGGTGTAAGTATGTTTTATGCCTTGTGAGACAAGAAGACAAACTCATCATTAAATCCAAATAGCATAAAACTTATGCTGTGTGGCAAGGTTCCAAGTCCTGTTGAAAAATGCAGTTTTGATCGTCTGTGTGGTGATCCCTAATAACTGGTTTCAGGCACTCCTCCAATATAGCAGTGTAGGTTTCTGCATTCACCGTTCCGTTAATAAACTTAATTCGCCCTATCCCTTTGCTCCCCAGACCATCTGACCGGCGGGGAACTTTACAGTCGTTGTTATGTAGTCAGGATGGTATGCCTCCGATTTTCGTTTTCTGACATATCGCTTCCCATCCGAGCATGCAGGTTGAATTATACTCAACAAAGCTACTTTTTTTTTTTTATTATTTTAACATTTTATCAATTAATTTATTATTTTTATGCTTTTTCTTTATTTTATTTATTTATTTTTATTTTTATTTTGTCCATTATTTTTTATTTTTTATTTTTATTTTTTTTGCTAGCCTCTTAGGGGGCAGGATTCGCTGATCTCCAGTTTATTAGAAATGGGATTTTAAACTGCTTGTACCCAGATTTGGGCTTCCTGGGTACGGGAACTGCTGGCATCCATTGATATTACACTTTCTGCAGTGGATGCGGGATTCTTTGTGGTATTCACCACCGTACGTGATTATAGGAGACTGCTGCACCCATAAGACTTGCGCTTATTCCTATGGGTGCTTGAAATATTACATTTAGTCTAGTACGTGTTTGGTTGGGCCCGCCTTCTCATGGCATGGACGGGTACTGGGAAGCAGTCTTCCTGGTGATCGCTGCTTCCTGGTAGCAAAGCGGCCAGAAACAGCTAAACAACTCAACAACACACGCACTACGCAAACATAACACTACACTACACTCATTTCTGGCCATTGTATAGAGTCTTGTATATCATCACAGAGAATCATGGCGGAGATAAACTAACGTTTAGGGGCCGCCTTGGTAAGACACGACACATGTCCACACCCACATTTAGGTTGAATTTCGATTCGTCAGAAAAGATGACGGTTTCCCATTGCTCTTTTGTCCATGAAACATGCGTTTTAGCCCAAGCAAGTCGCTTCTTCCTCATTTGTTGGGTCAACAAAGGCTTTTTCTTGGGCCCATAGGCATGCAGACCACATTCCGAAAGCAGTCTTTGGATGGTTCGTGCACTTGTTTCAACACCATTAGATCAGGAGCACTAAGCATGGCGATTACGAAGGCATAGCTGTTTCATATATCGACCTTGGGAAGTCGTAATCACTCTCTTACGGCCTGATCCAGGTCTTCTCTTCACATCACCGGTTTGACGCTTTAATTTCAGCACCCGGGATACTGTTGACTGGTGGCAGCCTATTTTATCAGCGATAGCACGTGTAGAAAGCCCTTCTTGGAACAGAGCAACAGCTACACTTTTTTTCTTGGTGTCAACTGAACATATGGAGCCATGTTTACACCTCTGCAAAACAGGCTACTAATGAGAGTGTATACCCTTCCAACGCGGTATTTATAGAAACGGCTGATGCAATACCCCGAAATTACTGTCTGATGCAATTGAAGCCTTATATGACGCAATATCTTTTCATTGCGACAAACAAAACGACTGTAATCAAACAATATCTTATACTTTTCACTACAAATTTTACTTTTTTTAAGGTGATGCAGTTTTTTGTCCACTGTACACTGAGTTGGCTTTTCTTTAGGAATGCCTCCCATGTGTAGGAATATGATGGTCTGTGATGCTGTTGAAGGTACAAAGTCGGGAACGAGTAATAAAAGATTGTAGTTAATACACATGGAATTAGTTTTTGAGTGTCTGCGAAGATGAACGGGTTGGCGTCGAAATCTTTCCGACTTCGAAACGTGGAATGATTGTGGAGGCAAGACGTGCAGGTGCCAGTATCTCAAGACCAGCCAGCATGTTAAGTGCTCCCGTTCTGTGATATCACGAGTCTCCCGGGATTGGCTGAACAGCGGTCGAACAACTAGCTAAAAGTCACACGTGGGAGAGCACACAATGGTTCACGCCAGTGGTTAGCGTCGTGTGGTGCGTCTCGTAACACAGGAGCGACATAGCATAGTTAAGTTAAAGTTAACTGCAGCCATTATCAACCCACTGCAGGATGGAAGCCTCCTCAACAATTCATGCTGAGGGAAATGGACCATAATCTGCCACGCTGGTCCAGTGCGGATTGGCAGATCGACTGTATTTAGCAGTCAGGGGCTTGAACCCCGGTCTACTCAAAGAGCGTGTGCTACTGCACTCCAGCTCATGACCACTCGGCTACGAAGGCACAGTAGTCCAACTAAACACCCAGTAGAACGTTGGAACAGCAAGACAAATAACTACATGCACTATGCGCGGAACATTAGTTCGTATGCTAATGGGAGTCAACGGCACTCACGGGTACCCATGCTCACTGCGAGTCACAAAAAACTGGGCGTTGCGTAGGCGCGTCAGCACCAAAACTGTACCACCGACATGTGGAAATCTGTCGCGTGGTCCGATGAATCCCGTTTCCAATTCTGTTGCGCTGATGGGCCTATTTACATTTGGAGACGGCAACGTGAGGCCATGGCACCTGGATGCACTGTTGGTGTTCAACAGTGCATCTAGGCTGGAGGCGTGGCGTTATAGTTTGGTGACTGTTTTCGTGGCATGCCCTGTGTCCTCTGATCACCGTTAATCAACGGCTCGATGGGGACGTTTAATCTTTCTATCGCTGCCAACCAAGTATGTACACCCCTTCATGATAACAGTGTATCCACACAATTCCGCGTCTATCTACAAGACAGTGCGGCATGATACAAGGCCTGGCAAGTTGCTAACTGGTTTCGTAACATGACAGTTTCTCCGTACACTCATGGCCGCCCAGCTCAACCAATCTTAGCCAGTTAGAGCATGCTTGGGAACCTACTGAAAAAGGAATTTTGATGCTACGACCATCCATCTGACTATATGTGGTCATTACTGAACACATTGTGCAACACATAGGTAGCATTACTACAGGACATCCTGCAACACCGTGTGGAGTCTGCGCCAATAGTGTACGGGCTGTATTAGAGTTTCATGGGGAAAAAGGTAGCCCCACGAGGTGTTGCTAATGCAAAGCCAACTCAGTGTATATTCTATTTCTCGACATAATTGCTTTGAACATTCAAACAGTTAATGAAATTTTCGAAACTTCAGTACATCCATCCATTGCACGAATATGCCATGACACTGGTAACATTATTGTTGCACTGCTGATGTAACCTCGTCAAGCAAATATTTTGCTACTATTAAGACTATATGGTGAATGCTGTAAAGTTTTCCTTCCTGTCTGTTTCAACTAAGCTTGCTGTAAATTGGGAAGCATGTTACCGAATATTGTCATGCAGGACAATATTCGGTAACACTTAGTCATCAATAAAAGTGTGGATTGTTTTCTTCTTATGATATTTTTCATTCATTGTCTATAGAGTTATGGAATATGTTTGGGTATTAACAGGGCGACCATGTTCTTGATATCAATGGAGGAATTTTTTTCCTGCTTCAGAAGATCTTTTCCTCCAAAGAACGTTTTCGAAATTTTTGAGCCCTGGGTATCCAAGGTGCATCTACATCATATATGCTTGCTTTGATTCAGGAAACTCCCGTCCCATTCCTGTACCAATTCGGTCAAGAAAGTGAACAGTTCTCTGAAGCATAGCACTGAAAGTTTGTTTGTGGACCTGTATTTTTAATTGGCCGTTTCTGATACATCCCTGCACACTGGTATCTGAAAGGATGTAAATCAGATAGTTTCATCTAATTTTTCCACGCCTAACTTTCGATAAATGTTCAAAGTTACATTTTTAGTTTTCAAATTACAATCTTGCGGACGTCACTTAAATACGCTGCTAAACACGGAGAGATTGAATAAGTGATCCGGCTTCATCCAGTGGCTTCTGATATGTTATAGAGAAATAAGGAAATAGTTTAAAATTGTTTCAAGAAAGGTGGGTTATGTCCCACGCCGAAGGAGACATGAAGCAGAAAAGGTTAATATTTTATTGGCCATTCTTTTCTGTTGAACATTCACACAGTTCTCAATAAGAGAATAATCCTCTTGTTGCGAGGGGACTTATTTCCAATAATGCACCTTATTAAAATTATCACTGTGTGAACCATTTTGAACACTAACTTCATTCGAAATTTAAGTGCATCAGCAATTTAGACCCTATTGTGCCAAGTGTATTATGTTTGTGCAAGTGTGTGTTCTCGAGCTGATTTTTATGTTGCGCGGGTTGGAAAACCCAGAATAACTCACGAGGAAAAATCCCCCCCCCCCGCGTGAAATCGGCTAAATACGAGCCGTTCGCGGCTCGTACAACCGCAATTGAAGAAGCCTCTAGAAATTCCTCCATACTACGACAGGACTCAAACGCAGACCTATCTCAGCGAGTGATGAATAGCGAAACCACTGTACTGTCACGGAGGATCGACTTAGAGAAAAGCTACTTAGTTGAGTTCAATACCAGTCGGTTTAATTGCTCAGTAGAACAATTACGCCGATTAGACCTTCTTCTGCTGTTTCTACTTAGTAGGAAATATTTACTATCAAGTAATATTTATCCTAAGTACAGAATAAACTCTGTTTTCCATAAAGCAGAGATAGTGGCTTGCCGGAGCCTAGCAGACAATATGGAAAGTGCAAGGACACTGCTCGACAAAATTAACAGAAAAAAATCTTTTTCATGAATATTTTATTGTGAACAATGTCGCCAAAGACACTGTTCACAATAAAAAGAGGAGTCCCGTTTTAGCCTACAGAGTCTAGACGTTATTTCATCTGGAAATAAAGAGGAATGCTGTATCATCCTTCCAACATCAGAGAAAAGAACACTTATGGTGGAGGCAGTGTTCTCGTGTGGGACGGAATAATGATCAATGGCCGCACCCTCTTGATGTTTTTGATAGGGTAACGCAACTGCGCAAAAGTACAGAGAACAGATCCTCGAACCCTATGTGCGACTTTTTAGAGGTGCGGTCGACCAAATGTTTCTTTTCTTACACGACAACGCCACTGTACATAGAGTGGTGGAGAAATATCTTGAAACTGAACTTATCCAATGACTGCCATGGCCAGCACGATCAGCAGACTTAAATCCGATCAAACATGTGTGGGACGCTCTTGACGTCGCATTGCACGCCGACAGCCAACTCTTCGGTCACTTGGTGAGCTAAGGTCTATGCTGGTGGAAGAATGGGATTTGTTGCCACAGAATCTTATAGACACCCTTATATCGAGTATGGTTCACCGCTGTCAGGGCTGTTTAGCTGTTGGAGGGGATCATATGCCGTACTGATGTCATGTGACCATATTTCATCGACTTCTGTAATGTGACATTTTTGGCTATTCTTATACAACCCCTATAAATGTTCCTTATACCTGTTCGAAGTTTCTCGCTGTCTCCTCATTTCATCGTTATTCTATGGTACACCACCATACCAAAATTTCCCCCGCTTCATCGCAATTCATTACATCCAGCTTCATTACACCACGTTTTCTACGTGTTCTGTTAATTTTGTCGAGTAGTGTAGTACACGCGGTTTGAGTTGACCGTGGTTCGAGTTATCGTAAGCTCTAAATACGGTTTATGATGCTCTCTGTGGTCATACCAATGTATTAAATATATATTATTATTATTATTATTATTATTATTATTATTATTAAATCCGTTTATTATTATTGCAAGTGATTGCTTTCACCCCTTTTACACAGCCGACCGGCCTTCTAGCCGGTCGGCTGTGTAAAAGGGGTGAAAGCTGATCAAAATTGGTTAATTACTGATCAAAATTGGTTAATTACTGATCAAAATGCCGACCCACATGTACTGTGCATATACCAGTTAACATATATTCTCACTACGAGCGTAGAACGGAAACAACGGTTTCCTATAAAAACTAGTTTTGAATTTTTGGTGTTAATTACAAAAACTATGCGAGTACTTCTTTAACGCTCCGCTTCACACATGTATAAAGTTAGATCTGCATTAGGAACTTCAGTCGGTTCATTCAAATCTCGTGTAAATACTGGAGGGAACTGCGAGTAGCCATATCGAATTTGAAACCGAATATGCAAAAATTATTAATAATGGAAAATGTAATCAAATACAATCGTTGCGCTGCGATTTATTTGATGTGTTTATGCGTCTCACCCTAGCGATCTATGCAGCACTGCAACACAGGGGCATATTCAGTAGTGTTTGAAATAAATAATTTTGCACAAACGTAGCATAACACACATTTCTGGCCGTCTGGAGATGCCCTATCTAGGATACTATACATGTCTACATATAAAGCCGCTGAAGCTGAGTGGTCAGAAGCCAGGTGCATACGTACACGTTCCTTCAGTGAACTGGGCTCAAGCCCGTGACTGTTAAATACGGTGCTGTTATATTTTCCCTATCTTGGTTTTTTTTTTTTTTTTTTTTTTTTAGGAGCATTAGCAACTAAGGCCATATAGCTCCGGGATATGCGGTGATCATTACCTGACCCTTCCGCATCCTCCATATTTGGTGGTGACGGGCTCGAACCCCGGTCTAATCAAGAAGCGTGTGCTACGCACTGCTGCTCCTTCCCACCTGTCTACGGAGGCGCCTCCCTATCTTGTGAACTCGGGTGGTCGTTCAGGAGTATAAACAGAAAAATTTATTTTTATAAAATAAAACCGTTCCATATGTTAACTATATTTTTGTTTTCTCAGTAAAAAAAAAAATTTCGCAGAAAGTCCTAGGCGTTTGCTCACCTTACTCCACGGTTCTTTACATTGAGGTAGGTGCGCTGATGTCTCATTACACTGAAACTGTAACTATTCACACCCGCCTGCATATATATATATATATATATATATATATATATACACTGAGTGATCACTGAATTATGACCACCTACCTAATACTTTGTAGGTCCTCCTTTTGCCCCTAGTACAGCAACTATCCGACGTGGCATTGATTCAACAAGATGTCGGAAGCGTTCGGGAGGTATGGCCAACCAAGCTGTGTGTAATGCGGTCAGCAATGCAGGTATGGAGGTGATTAATGTATCCAGACGCCCGATATGTCTTTCCCTAGTGTCCCACAAGTGCTCTATGGGATTGATATCCCCCGAGTTCGGAGGCCAATCGATGTGCTGAAAGTCAGAACTATGTTCCTGAAACCATTCCTGCATAACAAGTGCCTGATGGCTCGGCGCATTGTCATCTTGGAAGACACCATCGCCATTCGGGAAAAAGTGCAACATAGCAGGATGTACGCAGTCAGCAAGCAGTTAACGATAGCGGAGACCACTGATACGTTGTTCCACATGCACCAGGGGTCCAAGTTCCTGCCAGTGAAACGTGCCCCACATCATACAACCGCCTCCACCGTCCTGCACTTTTGATACTATGCATGATGGATCAAGATCCTCATGTTGTTGACGCCAAATCCATACACGACCATTCACGGTGTGGTGTAAATAATGTGACTCATCCAACCAGCACACCTTGTTCCAGTCTTCTAACGTCCAACTTGCCTGCTCTTTGCACCAGGCGAGTCTTTTATGCCAATGAACCTTGGTTAGAAGAGGATGCCGTAGGAGTTATCTACTGGTATAGCCCATACGTGCGAGCGTGCGACTCATGGTCATGTCAGATATTGTTCCGGGTTGGCCCATGTTGTATTGAGTAGTCAACTTTTCAACAGTGCTGCGCCTGTTCGCCTCTAACATCAACCTTTCGCTGACTTTTGCAGTTTTGCCGTCGGGTCGTTGTTTGACCATTTTGACCATAGTGACGCCAGTCCTGGTACACTTTAACTACGGCGGCTCTCGAATATCCCACCAGTTCAGCCGTTTAGGAAATCGAGGCACCAGCTCGTCGAACACCCACAATCTGTCCTTTATCAAAGTCTGATAAATCCTTCCTTTTACCTATCACGCTAGGAATTTTACTACCTACTGAACCACTGACACCTTATCTATGCTACGTAGGTCGACTAACTCCGCACTCTCGTACCTCACGTGGTCAAGGGGCCGCATTGAGTTTTCATAGGGATGGTCATAATTCAGTGATCATTCTGTGTGTGTGTGTGTGTGTGTGTGTGTGTGTGTGTGTGTGTGTGTGTGTGTGTGTGTGTGTGTGTGTGTGTGTGTGTGATAAAAATGGGGTGAAAAGTTAAGTGATAATAGAGAGATAAAAATAATATGTCAGTTGTACCTGAGCGCGCAAAGCAGCAGCAAATGATACAAAATTATACTGTATATATGAGGTAGAAGTAATAAATCTACTGAAAAGTGCGGGAGGCCAAAACTAATAGGAGAAGAATAGCAGAAATTGGAGATATTGAAGGCGTCAGAAAGAGAGAAAGAATGTGAATTTATACCTAACCAATATCTATATATTGGTTAGGTGTGTGTGTGTGTGTGTGTGTGTGTGTGTGTGTGTGTGTGTGTGTGTGTGTGTGTGTGTGTGTCCGCTCCTAACCAATATCTATATATTGGTTAGGAGCGGACTAAATATAATATCTATATATTGGTTAGGACTATATATAATATCTATATATTGGTTAGGAGCGGAGTGCATTAGCACATGCTCTTTGAGTAGCCCGGGGCTCAAACCACAGACTGCTAAATACGGTCGATCTGCTAACCTGCACTGGACCAGCATGGCAGATTATGATCCATTCCCTCAACGTGACTTGTTGCGGAGCCTCTATCCTGTAGTGTATTGACAGTGGCTGCGAATTTACTGTATAGAATGACTAGAACACATGCAATTAATAGACATAAGACACACAGCACGGCAGATGAATTTAATTATTCGGGTGGCCTAAAAATAATTTTTTTTCCCGTATAAAATGATCGAGTTAATCAGTCTCAGGCGTAGATAGCAAAATCCCCCCCCCAAAGAAACTGGGTGTTTTTTCGTCCAGCAAAACAGACAAATCGAGCAGAGAACACACGCAATTTACAGACACAATACATATATGGGTATATGTATTAACTTAGCAGGTGACTCTAATGTAATTGTTCCGTTTGTATAAAATGACTGGAATCTGTCTATTGGACTGAGAGCTGTGTATCGACAGTAGTGATTCCTAAGATCAGTTCTCTGCTGAATGGCTAGAAAAAACATACTAGTCAAAAATATAAAATCAACATTATGCCATTTTTATATCATTGTAAAATTAACAGTACAGCAGAAACGATATACGCCTATGTCATTTCTGCTGTACTGCAAAAATATTAGTATTAGTATTTATAGTGATATACGAGAGGGAATCAAAAGGTCCGTACCCTGACCTAGATAAAACACCAGTAGGAAGATGCTGTTTTTAGTATAAGTTGTCTACATATTCAATAACTAACATGTGAAATTTCATTCCAGTAGGTGATTGTTCACCAGAGGTGGAGCCCGGAATCTGAGGAAAGACGCTGTGGTTGACAAAGTGGAGTATCGAGTAGTGATCAAATTCCTGCATTTGTAGGGCAAGAAAGCCCAGGAAATTGACGAAGAAATGAAGCTACCTATGGGCAGAATTGTCCATCCTATCCAGAGACTAAAGACATGCCAAAGCAGTGGAAGCACACCTCCCAAAAAAAGGCAAAGACCACACCATATGCGAAGAAGGTGATGTTGTCCGTATTTTGGGACAGAAAAAGGGTTATCCTGGCAGATTACTTTAGTGGTTCCACACTTACCGGGGAGAATACTACAGAAATCTTTTGAAAAAGTTTTCTGTTACTACCTACTGAACCACTGACACCTTATCTATGCTACGTAGGTCGACTAACTCCGCAGTTGAAAAGGCGTGGAATTTTAACCAAAAGGTGTCCGTCTTCTGTCATACAATGCACTGGCTCGCATGGCCGTTGCCACCACCAACTTTGTTGTCCAGTGCGGCTTCGAACTACTGCAGCATCCACCCTATTCCCCTGACCTAGCACCGTCAGACTTCTTCTTGTTTCAAGAAATGAATAAACCATTGCGTGGACGCCGCTTTGATTCGTCTCAGTCATCAATGAAGTGGAATCGTGGTTTCAGGAAAAAAGTGCGGATTCTATGACCAAGGCATTAAACAACTGATCCATAGATGGAAGAAATGTGTTACTATACATGGAGAGTACATAGAAAAGGATTAAAGTTCCTGTGAAGTGTCACCTTTCTAGGGCTATTATTTCTAGGTAAGGGTACGAACATTTTGATACCCCCTCATATGATGCAAGAAGCAAGCTTATATAGCATCAGACGGGGGAAAAACTTTCCGCGTCACCTCTCCATTCCTTCCGATAATTTGTCTAGTACTTACTTGAATTTATTCAACTACTCACTTCCACAACAACAGATGGAAGTTTGTTTCAACAGTCAACCATCCGCTCGCTAAAGGCAAACCTCCGCACATCTATCCTCCAAATATCTTTCCTCAATTTGAATTCATTCCCCTGATGTGTGTGTAGTATCAGCAAGAAGAAGAATACCATCAGCATTGAGCTTACGTAATCCATTCAAACCCTTAAACAATTCGATCAAATCACCCCGCAGGGCCTTGTCTCCAGACACTGCAGTTTCCATAACTGAATCCCCCCCCCCCCTTTTTTTTTTTTGGTAAGACCACCCTTTCTTTCGCTTCACCAATCTCGCTTCCCTTCTCTGCACCCAATCCAGCATATCTACATCCTTTCTAAAATGAGGCTTCCATACCTGTATCTTGTATTCAAGATGCAGCCTAACCATTACCTTGCACAATAGGATAATCACCTCCTTACTCCTGTTAGAAAAATTCCTGAATATTATTGACAGAACCATTGGCATCTGTCTGCATTGATCAGAAAACTTCATGTCTAACTTCACAGTTACCCCCAGGTCCTATTCATTTTCCACTACCCTGAATATAGCACCACACAGTTGGTCTGTTGATCTGGGATTACTACCCATATGCAGTCCCTTGCAATTGTCAATGTTAAACTTCAGCTGCCATTTTTCAGCTCATTGCCTAATTTTTCTAGATCTTTCAGCAGTAACTTACTCTGATTACTATTATTAGAGACTCTGCCAACCTTTGTATCATCTGAAAGCTCAGAAATTAAGCCTGATACACTTTCGCCCTCGTGGGTAGCACAGTTGATAGGATTGCCATCCTCCCCACACCAGATGGAAAAGACCTGAATTCGAATCCCAACGATGACCGGAGGAATTTTTATGGGTCTCTTTCACAATGTGACTGAGTTAATCGGGCGAG
Source organism: Mastigoproctus giganteus (assembly GCF_048544385.1). Taxonomy (NCBI): domain Eukaryota; kingdom Metazoa; phylum Arthropoda; class Arachnida; order Uropygi; family Thelyphonidae; genus Mastigoproctus; species Mastigoproctus giganteus. Next base: position 233,801,563 of record NC_143575.1, on the reverse strand, counting down.
GGTAGCATAGATTTTTCTCGCGGAAACTCGGGTTTTTCGTCCAGCAAACAGATAATCGACTTCAGAACAAGCAATTCACAGATAATATACGCGGAGCAACATAGCCTAAGTAGCCGATACTCCTAAAATCCAATAACAAGAACAAGATACACTTTCATCAATGCCATTAATAAATATATAAAACAACGATGGGCCCAGTACTGAACCCTGGAGGACTCCGCTAATTACATTTCTCCTAGAAAAGCAGTGCCCATTAATAACCACTCTCCATATTCTCCACAAAACCATCCTTTGTCCATAGCAGTAAGCTGTCCCTAATGCCACACTGCTCCAATTTATACAGCCGTATTTTATGTGAAACAGTATCATAAACATTCCTTAAACCCAAGTGTATCATGTCAAAATTATTTTTTGCTTCAGCTCTCTTGTTACTACATCATAGAATCCAACCACGTTGGCCAGACTAGATTGCCCATTAACGAATCAATGTGACTGCAGTATAATTCCAGTCTTCTCTAGATGGTCCGGCATTACTTCTTTAACCAGCGACTCCATTATTTTCGGTGGAAGAAAAATTTATAACTAACAGGTCTGTAGTTACTCATGTTCTCACTTTTTGATCTCCCTTTGTAAGTTGTTAATACATTTGCACCTCTCCAGTCATAAGAACCTCCCCTGAATTCAAAGATACTCTCGTAATTTTGGCTAATGTTTACCTTGGATACAATTTAATGCACCCAATCCACCCAATTCTGGGTGCATTGGGTCTATCATCAGTTATCACAAAATCATTTAGCTCCCTTTTAGAGTTTGATAAATTTTTAGGTACCCCCTTCCCTAAAGAATTCCTCATATATGAATAGAGATGAAAAATACGTATTCAGTTTATCAGCAACCTCAGCAGGATCATCAACAATTAGGCCATCGAAACGAGGTGGGCTGATGTGATTCAACTCATTCCCTCTACTGTTAATATAAGCAAAGAATTCTGTGCTGTTTTTTTCCCCCATTGTTTGTCAGAGACTTCCCGTAATCTGCCTTAGCTTGCGTAACCTCCTTTGTGACTTGATGCAAATAATGACTTAGTCTCTAATAACACTAGTTTATATCTAACTTTCACCTCAAATTATCAGGTGATAGTTTAGATAAAAACTATCACCTGATAATATATATGCATACCACGCATTTTTTTCTCTGCCACAAGTCTCATCAGTTCATCTGACTTCCATTTAGGTCAACACCTTGAACAATATTTCTTCGTTGATATGAAAATCCTAGTAGCTTCTACGATTACTTTCCTGAATGCTTCCCATTTAGAATTTTCGGTTGATATATCATATGTTGATCCCCACCGCATAGAATTTAAAAACGGTCTGAGACACTGTAGTAACCTTACGAAAGCAACAGCTATTCTCTTTACCCTTGACAATAGTTGTCTTTCTGTAAATCTCACATCAGTACACTGTGATCACTGTCACCCATGGGTCTTTTAACTGCAGAATATTAATGCATGAAGAATCGTTGCTGATAATCAGATCAAGAATATTGCTTCCTCTTGTTGTTTCTCTAACATGCTATTGTAGAAAACAGTCGTCCAGTAAGTCCACAAAAATTTGGTAGTATGTAAATGAGGAATCCACAAGTTCCAGTCAATATCTGGAAAGTTAAAATCCACCGTTATAAGACATTATAAAAAAATGATTTACTGGGGTAGTAGGGTTTTTAGGAGCATCAGCGACTAAGGCCATATTGCTCTGTGTATACTGTCTGTAAATTTCGCGTGTTCTGTAGTCGATTTTCTGTTTGCTGGACGAAAAACCTGAGTTTCCGGGAGAAAACATCATGCTCCCCCTAGCCTGAGACGACTAGCTCAGCCCCGTTGTGAGAAAGGCCCATAAAAATTCCTCACGTTATCGACGGAACTTGATCTCAGCAATGTGGGGAGGAAGGCGATTCTACCAACTGCGACCCACGAGGGCTCTGATTTATGGCCCACTATTTCTCTGTAAGGCTGTTTGTTATACTCATCATTATAACACACTCCTACTCCCATTTTTGTTTTCCAGTGCTTATGTCACACCAAACTGATTCAACATTGCACTGGCTACTCATGTCGACTGGATGCGCTGCCTTTGATTTAATACGCTTCTTATCTAAGATCATAACCCGCCTACCCTTTCTGTACACATTGTGTTCCCCATGTTCAATCTCTGCATCCTTTATGTCTGAGTGACACTATGTTTTCGATATCCCTACAGTATCTGCAATTGATGACTTGATCAATTAATTCATCAAATTTATTTACAGCGATCCTAACATTAGTGTACACAACCCATTCATTTACTTGTTCCATGATGATCCATAGCAGCGCTTGAAGTACCGACACCTTACTTTCCTGGCTGCTGTATGTTCCAATACAAGCAGTGCAAGAATCACTTTTACCTCTGCCTGCGGTGACCTGGTTGAAAACTGCTAGCTTGGGGGTCCCCTGGTCCTGTTCCACCTATTCTTTTGGCACAATATACAAGTATTTCCCGTTTCTCTGACAATAGAGTTACCGACAATAATTACCTCCTATGTGGGACCAGCGCTTTCTGCTTGGAGAATTGCCACTGTGTTGCCTGATTTACAAGTGTAAGCTCTCGAATTGAATTGGGTGGCTGAGTGTTTGACGGCCCCATTTTAATTCTTTCGTGAGGAATCCACCCAATTCTTAAAGCTCTCATAAACGTCCACCAGAACGTTGAATTCGCACTTATCCTCATACTCTTTACACCGAACACACACAAAGACATTCCCCTTGGCTGTTTCATGTACCGTTCCAGAAGACAGTCCGCAAACATCCTATGAAACGTCCTTTCTCCTATGAACCATGGCCTTCGTAAGGCCATGGTTCGTAGGAGAACCACCCCTTCAGTACTCCCACGAGCCACAGCACTCTGCTGCTTTGAGCCCGTTGCTTTGTTGCCCTAGTTTGAGGCATCATTTCCATTTAAATCCGATTTAATTTGAGAATACGACACTAAATTAATAGATACATAAACACTAGTATACCGTACCGTATATTATGTTGAAACTACGGTCGTAGAATTTTAAATTATTGCCTTACTAGAAATAGAATTTCGTAGCTAAAAGCAAATAATATATGTAAAACTACGTTTAAAATTAGCTAACGAGCGTAACTAGGACTATTAAACTATTTATTGAACACTATTTAATATGTTAATTAAATCAATAAAACGATAAAATTTTCCAAAAAACTTATTCGTTTCCAAAAGCTCAAAATTCTTCACCTTTACAGTTCAGTAACTTTGAACCGAATTTGGCATAAACGTGTGTGACCATGCATGTTAGCAAAACATTTTTGATTCAGATTTATGTTCCTAGATGAATTTCTAAAAGAATGTATTAAATAAGAATCATTGTGCATGCAACCTCTAGGAGATAACTCTAATACAACTTTTTTAGAGTGAGACGGACTCATATGCACAATGTTAAATGATAAGGAGAGATGGCTTTGCACTTGCGTTTGCTCATCGTGTTTCTTGGGATGATATTTTACTAACTCATTCCAATTGGGCAGAAAGTTTCTTTTATTTTAATATTAATGCGTGACGTCGACACCAAGAAACGCTACCACTCTATGTATACATAAACCATTAGTTAGAAACAAAAATGTACTGTTTAATACATTATTTATTAACCCATTTTCTACATTTATTATTATTTATTAATTAATAATTTCATTATTAATGAATAAATAATTAATAACGTATGTTATTAATTTTTATGCATTTAGCTCTACTCCATTTTCTGATTTGTTTACCAAATGCTTAACAAATCCGAAAAAGATCAGCGCGAACCATAGCCTCCCATTTGTTTCGTTTTGTATATGCAAAATGTTTCATCATATGTGGGTTGTACTCTCGGAATCGATTCCCCACCTGAAAACGAGTTAAAAACAAAAAAAATGGCGCGAGGCCAAGCACGATCGGTAGATGGTTTTATATGAAACATCCTTGGCTTGGAAGATCCTTAGATAACGTTGATTCGATAGAGTAAGTAGATAACGTTGATGCGGTAGAGTAAGTAGCGGGCTCACGCCCGCTACTTACTCTGAGTAACGTCCTTCCTCTACCGAATCAACGTTAGTGACTGCATTAGTGACTGCATTACCGAATCAACGATTGCAACAATACAAGTACTGTATTTTTAATCAAATACTTGTATTGTTGCAATATTTGAGTACAAATACTTGTAATACATACAAATATGATTACAAATACAGTCATACAAATATGATTGCAGCAATACAAGTTACGATAATTCGCCTCTGGCGTGACTTCCCTGTCGCAGTTTTCGTGACCGATCAGATTTACTCGGTTGAGATACCCCCAAGGACGTTTCACATCAAAAAGTTCATATAAATAAATAGGCGTCCGTTTCTGAAAGGTTACGGAGCTATTATAGCTATTTGAATATTAAGACATGACTATGGAGTTTTCAATAGTAAAAAATAAATCAGAATAAGCAGAAAAGTGCTTAGTAAAATTATACTTTTTGTAATGACTACCCTTATACCACATGAACAGTAAGATAGTTTATTCAATTAATAACTAAATTCCTATGCATTAAGACGGGAACCTTTCCGCTACCCATCATCAGACCATATATTGGCTGTTTAAGGTAAAAAAAAGCAAATTGATATTAATATTTGTGGAGTAAATTACAAAACTTCATATATATAATTGTTACTTATTATACTTTTTATTATATATTATTATTAATGCATAATACGGGCAAGAATATCTATACAACTTGTTGTTTAGATAATTCTTACCTGTATTATAATATATTATACATTAATAATAATGTGTAATATAAAGTATAATAAGTAGTAACAGTTATATATGAAGGTTTATAATTTAGCCCACAAATATGTAATATCAATTTTCTCCCTTTTAACAGCCAATATATGTGGTCTGATGACGGGTACCGGCAAAGTTCCCGAAATGTCACCTTAATGTATAGTAATTTAGTTATTAACTGAATAAACTACCTTATAATATTCAAGTGGTATAAGAGTGGTCATTACTAAAAGTAAAATTCTATGAAAATCACCAAGTAACGTCCTTCCCCAACGGCGCCTCCGTAGCCAGTTGGGAAGGAGCAGCAGCAGTGCGTAGCACACGCTTCTTGATTAGACCGGGGTTCGACCCCGTCACCACCAAATACGGAGGATGCGGAAAGGTCAGGGAATGACCACCGCATATCCTGGAGCAATACTCTATAAAAAACATCGGGCACGCTTCCTACGCATTCGGAGGAAGGCGCAGAACGACTGGATTGCACACAGAATGAAACTTGGGAAAAGAATCTTCACCAACAAGAACCAACAGTCCCCCATGACCACCGACATCTTCCACGCATGGGCTAACTCGCTCGCAACTAAGCCCTTATCTGCTCCAAACCCCTTTATTCGAGTTAATCCACCAGCTAACCAGACATCACTGGATAAAATTGCCATCACAAAGGAACGCCTTACTGAGGTCATCAACAGTCTTCCCAACAAATCTACCACTGGCCCGGATGGATTCCCTATTTTCATGATTAAAATATGTAGTGTATATATCATTGACCTCTTGCTTGATGCATTCAATTCCGTCCTCGTAACAGGAGTGTACCCTGCTATCTGGAACACATATTATGTTTCTCCCGTTCCAAAAAAGTCTAACCCAAAATGGCCTAATGACTACAGACCAATTTCCGTAGGATGCACTTTCCTCAAAATCTTGGAAGAAGCCATACTTCCTGCTCTCACCCATCACATGTTCAGCCACAAACCTCCATACCTCCATAGTGTTCTACCTGGACGTTCCACGATCACCAACCTCTTGGACACACTGTTCAGAATTGAAAGTACCTTAAGCAACAAAGAGCAACTGGATATTGTGTTCCTCGACATTAAGGCGGCCTTTGACAATCTGTCCACCCATGCATTATGTACCATACTGTGCAATTACTTCAAAATCTCTGGTAACATCCTAGTTCTCCTTAGGAAACTCCTTCAGTCCAGGATCCTATGGATCAGAAATCAAAACCATTATCACCACATTCTCTGCTCCAGAGGGCTCCCACAAGGGGGCGTTCTCTCTGCCGCCCTCTTCGCCGCATCTTTAGAACCGTTCCTATCAAACCGTACTAATTTTACCACCTACGCAGATGATATTAAGTTCTTCATCATCACAAAATTCCCCAAGTCTCTCCAGTCTATTACCGTGAGCTCCAACCGACAGCTACATGAACTGGAAAACTACCTTCATGCGATTGGACTATCCATTAATAAAGAGAAAACTGCACAACTCTCTATCACCAAGAAGAAAAATATCAACGATGTGAACATCATTATAGCCAACTCTCCAGTTAAAAAAGTTACCCAACATAAAGATTTGGGTATCATCTGGGACAAAGACCTCACCTTCTTGCCTCACTTTAATGCCACTCGAACGAAAACATATTCGGCTTTATGGGCAGTAAAACAAGAGATCTCCAACTTCCATAACCCGGACCTTATCATCAAATACATTCTTTGCATTTTCCCAATTCCATTATATGCCTCGACTATATGGTCCTTAGCACTCTCATCATACCAAGCCAGGTTCCTCTCCTTGGAATTCTGGATCTTGAAATGGCTAAATAGGGTTGCCGGGCTAACACCTACAATCTCAAAATCTGTTCTGGTCACCAATCTTAATACGCTTCCTTGGAGGTATCTCATCATCTCTAGGAACCTTCTTACCCTCTCTCAGCTTCTATCCGGAAAACTGAAGTCACCCGATATATGGGATATCATCGCCAGACCGTCCGACAGGAGAAGATGCCAGTCCAACACCTCCCCATACAGATCGAAGCTGCGTAGCATGTCCTCCCTGGACAACATGTTTCCACACAACTCCTTCCAGGTATTTAATAGATTAGCCATAGACGTTGAGAAACTTTTCAAGGACAGAACATACAGAGCTTCCATTCTTGCAGACATATATTCCTTAGTCATGCTCTAGGTGGACTCTCTGTGATGCCGCACTATCCACGCTCCTATGTATCCGTATGCACTTTTATTTGTTGTGACTTTATGTTTTTGTATTTGTTGTGACTTTATGTTTTTGTATTTGTTGTAACTTTATGTTTTTGTATCTTCACCAGTGGCTGTTTAAGGTCGTATATTGTATCTGGCTCTGTATACAATGTATTTGTCTGTATTTTATGTTTTATCTCTGTATGTAACTCATGTCCTCTAGCTGCATAGCTGTAAAGGGACATTTCTTCGGAAAATAAATTGATATTAATAATAATAATAATAATAAATACGGACACAGGATATGCTTCAATAAAAACATGCAATTTGCGAATCCCCTCTCTCCCTCACATACACATACCCACACTACGTATTGGTTTTACGGAGCATTCGCATCTTAGTCCATATTGCTCCAGTTTGCTATTCTGTAGAAGTGTGTGCGCGCGTGTGTGTTTGCATAGCACATTTCTAGGTTTTCTCTTCTTTAAAAAATAATTTTCGCCACATACAGTGCTGCAGTCGTTTGCATCGCCTCATTTGCCTTGGAGTAAACTGCCTGAACTCTCATACGTTGAGAAGTTGTCCTTATCTGATCGCTGAAAGTACTCACACACGAAGATAAAAACTTTAGTTTATATTTAAGTGTGATTTTCAATGGCTGTTTTTTCTCATATGATTTTCCTTGATTGTTTCTCGCTTTTCTACTTGTGTAATTTATTATGGTGATATAGGATTTCATCTGACTTTCTTTTTGCTTTCATAAATTTTATTTCCGTTAAAAAATTTTCGTTTTTTTTTTTGTTTGTTTTTTTTTCTTTCAGTTTTTATTTGGTTATTTTATTAATAAAAGAAAAAATTAAATTAGCAGATAGGCCTACTGGAGTGGAAGAACAGGTCTACGACTGATTGAAGGACAGGTCAGTCTGTTACACCTATAAAAGTAGTGTAATGTTATTCTGTTAAAGACCACTCAGTTGTCCACGTAATGACTTTAATTTTTTGGACATCGATAACACTTTTTGAAAACATATTAGCCCCCCTCCACATTTTTATTATGTAACAAGATACTTCAATTTACGTTCGCCACATTTTTTTAAATCAGAAAGCCTGTTATGTAACATTGGTTACAATTTTGTCCCCGTCCATTACGCGTTATAATATTTTGCCTAAGATTATCCCCGTTTCCTTGAGTTACATAATTGTGTTTTTGTTTCTAATAGTTGATATGCGTCTCACCCAGAATAAGTTGGGCATTTTTTCAAATCATCAGGAAGAGAGAGAGAGACCTAATTGTTCCAAATGTTACCTCGATAACAAGATAACTGGAAACATCAGTCAGTTAACCAGTATGTCTGATTTTATCGTTACTCAGCAGTTTCATCGATAAACCAATTAGATATGTCATAATGCACGTTTAGTAACGAGAAGATTAAATATTTCATTTTTAATTGCAAAATTCTCTCATCTCTTCTTCAAAATACTCTGTTAATGAGCGGAAGATGTTTTAAATGGATAACTTTCCTCTGCAATATTCAACGTGTTGTAATACAGTACTTGCAGCGAATTGAGCCGTTTATTTTGTAAAAATTAGAATAAATCGGGCATCACACCTGACTAGACATCTAATCCGATTTACTCCAATTGATTTTTAGAAGTTGCAACCCTTGCTCTAATTCATATTAATGGAATATATGATTAGCATTATCAACTAGCAAGCCATTTAAGAATCATTTTCAATCAATTATAATAGTTATTATTTCAAAGGGTAAGAATTTTAATACGGAGTTCGAAAATATTTGTCTCTATGCACGCACGAGCACATACAGATGCATGCACAGTTTTTCCGCTATTTTCATAAATTTTCGCACAGCTGACTTGAAAAATATATATTTTTACCCTTTCATCGCAGTCAACAGAAAATTTAATCCTTATTCATTGCGGAAATTCAAGTTTTTCCACTAAACAGTATGGAACTAGATCATCTACTACTACCGATTGTGGAAAAAGGTAGGATAATCTATAAAAGAGAACACACATATTGCGATGATCATATTAACCGCCTGTACTACAGGTTTGACATGATTATATTTTAAAGATTTTTCTGAAAATAGAAAACTTTCCTCCTCAGTACCGTCAATCCACGTTTCAAAAAATATATATGACTTTCAAGACTTTAATTGCAAACATTGGCACTAAAGAAAGAGAAGAGTCGAACTTCTTCGACAGGCAGAGTCAGTCGTTTCTCAAAGTAATGGAATTATTTGTGAGGCAGCCAAAAATCCTCACGCTACAATGGATTCATTCAAAATCTCTCTCTGCTTCAATCACGATGTTGGGTAATGTTTAGACTTAGATGAATAATAGCAGATCATTTCTTTCTTTGATACAGTGCGGACTTCGATTTGCTGCAATGGCACTGAAATCTGTAGTGGCGAATTTAAATATTGACTGAAATCTGACGTTTGTACATTCGACCTATTTTTTTTTTAACTAGATTTTTCTACGATTTCGGAAAACGATTAAGATGCAGTGTTAACACACTGACTAAACTATATTACTAAAAGTTAAGCATTTATTATGCTTTTATCAGGAATAATATATAATATTATTCCTGATATATTTCAAATGTAGCTCACAATGTCACAGAAAAAGAACTATTCCTATCGAACTTTATTTGGTATTTCGGTCTTGAAGAGAAACATATATACACACTGAGTAGCAAATGAATTATGATCACCCACCTAATAACGTGTTGGTCACCTTTGGCAGGGATAACTTCACGAATACATCTGGGCATGGAGATAACAAGATTGCGGGAGATGGGGATTTTTCCAGCCATGCCTGCAAAACATCCTGTAATATTTCGCTGGTAGACGGTGGAAGTAGCCTTCATTTTGCGCATTTGACATCATAATTTCCAAAAGACTTTCGTGGCGGAGGTCCTCATTTCGCAAATCCTTACTAAATTATCAAACTAGGTCGCCTTCTCAAAAAGGTTGGGAACTGCAGCTCTGTGCTCCTATAAACAATAGTTATAAATTCATTTCTTTTGAAATACCCTTCCTTTATCTTCTGATTTTCACTGGTTAGGGCCGTGAGGGGAATTTGTCTCATAGCAATGTACTACTACAGTATTTGGTAGGACAAATAAAGATTTTCTTTCTTTCTTTTTAAAGAGAGAGAGAGGGGCATTTTTCTAAATGGAATGACTATATATATATAACTTTGACATCATTGCAGTCACAGCTTCATTATAAATAGAAGACGCAAATAACTTCATTTTCATAGTCACACAAATGTTATGCTTAAACCATGCCTACCCCGATTTTAGCTCGTTAGGAACTACTATTACTCTTAACGTGCTAAAATATACTGGTTATACGTACTCATATTAGCTTATTTTGTCGGGATCTAAGTGGCTTTTTTTGGAATAATGTTTATTCTACGATCAGTAAGTTTTTTTTCATTTTCTGTACATCCCATTCAAATAACTAACCATCATCTGAATTTATTTTAGAAAGGTGTAGTCATTTTATATAGAAGACCATCTTATCCGATTTAGAATTTAAAACTTTTATTTATAAAGTAAATACTGCTCACTAGATATTAAATTTAAATTTCTTACAGTCTAAAGGCACAGTAATTATGGTCACTCGTATATGAAAGAAAATTCACCCCTCCGCCCACCAATAAAAAGTTGGTTGCTCTGAGTGTCTTTTTTTTTTTTTGATATATCGACTGTACTTTAGGCCACATTTAGTACGATGTCAACACATAATACAAGTCAAGTTTGCTCTGTTCGGGCCGAAACTGCAGTGTACTTTGGCCGTCATGTATCACGCCAGCTAGTATGGCAATAATAAATAATAGATATTAATAAATTAGACAATATATGACTACATAATCCATAACTAAATTTTAAAAGCAAACAAAGAAGTTAAAAAGCAAAATACATAGAAGTTATTGCGTACTGAGAAAATGTTTGCTACAGTTAGCAGGATTGAAATTGCCCATTAAATTAATTTTTGGTTGGTATGAGGTTTCGAATCTCTAGAGTGGGGGGGAGGGGGGATGTCTGCTGTGTTATTGGCTGGCTCGGAAATTAAAATAATGTTGGCACTTTTTTAGCAGGGGTTAAAGCGATGAGATGCAGATGATGATGAAATACATATGACTTCGATCCGGTTGATGATTTAAGTTTCATAGGCTCTGTTAGTGACATAATTTGTGGCATTCAGTTCTGCATTGGTTGATTAGTTGAAGTACGGAGTTTTTGGAAATTATCTATTTGTTTGAATCTGTTCAGTTGGGAGATGTAGATTTCTTGTTCTATCTGGAAGGCGTTTCAGTGATTTTGGGAGAAACTGTCACTTAATATGAGAATAGTCCTGATAGAAGAGCTATATTCTCTCGTTTAATCAATAGATAGTATGTCTTTATCATGTACGCCAGCGTATGTTTGCTGGACGATTTTCGCGTTATAAGGATTGGAAAAACCCTGGATAAATTACGAGGAACACCTTAGTCCCTCCATCTGAGCCCATTAACTAATCTCCGACTGAAAAGGCCTTTAAGAATTTCTCAAGAATCCCAACCTTTTCAAATGAGCGATAAGTGCCGAACTCACTGTACCAGGGATTGGCAGCTTCTAGCAACCACAATTCTCTTCTTGTGCCACAGGAAGAGATTTTTGGGGACACTCTTATCCATTGACGAATAGAAATACACGCGTTTTTGAAATCGTTTAAAGTAATTTACTTTCTTCAGTTTTCTTTAAAAACCACTAAAAAATACCAATGTTTTTGAATCGATGCATTGATAATTGATACTGAAATGCAGTAAATGTAGTTCTAAGTAAATTTTAATGCTGTAATTTAATTTTACTGAAAAAGTTTTTAATAACACAGTTCACTGTTTATTCGAATCAGATAATACAGACTCGAAAGGAGCTGTTGGTGGACATTTTTTAACCCTGCCTAAGTCGCAAAAAGAAGTAATTTTATTAGCCTACGTATAAATTACTATTTCGACATAGGCGAATAAAAATCTATAAATGGAAATTTCTGCATTGGCCAGTAATTCTCACAAAGTACTAATCTAAAAGAATCTAGGTATGGGCATCAGGCTGTAGTAGTAGCTATGGGCATCAGGTTGTAGTAGTAGCTATGGTCATCAGGTTGTAGTAGTAGCTATGGTCATCAGGTTGTAGTAGTAGCTATGGTCATCAGGTTGTAGTAGTAGCTATGGGCATCAGGTTGTAGTAGTAGCTAGTGAGCCAGTGACTCGAGTCATTGAGCAGAAACAATCACGTTTCGATATCAAAACGCCAGTATCGACCGTTGATATACCAGTTCTCCAATTACAACAATAAAATGATCAGATCCAATTACGTATTCTCAGGCTTCAAAATATAAAAACAAATCCGACTTGATTTAGTAGGAATTTGATTCTAGTGTGGTACATCCTATTCATGTAGAACATCCTACAGTAGCCAGCATTTTTGACGGATAGGTGTAGTTAAATTGGCCCCTTTTGTCAAGACAAGAAAATCAACAAAATTGGCGAAAAGAAATGAAAAGAAAACAGTCAATTATTGCGACCTTTTCGATTAGTCCAAGCAGAGTTTGCCTAGTTCCAGTTCAAAGCGAGTGAATTTTCTGGAAGAGGGGTAGTCGGTGATCGTACCTCTTTGTGTGTCAGGTCTACAAGGGATTGACAAGGGGTCAAAGTGTCAAAAATCGTGTTTCTTGATTTAAATCTAAAATGAAATGTTTAAATGTTTTTTTGTAATCTTTTATTGTCTGTTATTTAATCTCTCATTTTAATTTATACGCATTGTACTTTGGTGTCTTACTAATTTAATGGTGTCTTGCTAATTTAATGCGTAATTTTATTACAATGTTCCGATTTTTTTATATGTTCATGCATTAATTACAATGCATGAGGAAATAAAATATGAAACATTGATTCTTTCTGTATTGTATGAATAATAAAAAAAACTACTACTGTATAATAAATATGTGATCAAATTCGTAGTCTAACAAAGTGATCATGCGTCCTGATTCAAATTTGAAAAAATATTGAAATCAATTGTGCATGGAATATACAACAGCTATTTCCATGGGGGATAGATAGATGATGTCAAATTATTCACTATTCCCATAATTATATTAAAATTATGATATTAAAACTTTTTCGGATGTGCTGTTTTCCTATACCGTTATCACTTCCCCAAAAAAACCATACCATGAAGCTTAGTTCCCCTGGAAACACCTAACTGGATTCCAAACAGTACACTTTTTCTGATTGTAAGGCACCAAGAAGAGTTGTCTCATCTAGGGACTCCTAGATGAGAGAAGTTGATGAAAGTTATTGGTAGTAATGGGAGATCGACTGGAATGGATTACGAATGACTATTTCTATTTCTGTCCTAAACCAGCTATTCCAATCCGATGTATGCTGCGGCATAGTGGTATACCGTGACCTTCTTCAGGGGATCGCAAGATTAGGAAAAACCCCTTTGAGTTCAATGTTAATCATTCGTAGATGTGCCGTGATAATACCTTCTTTAGGGTTTCTTCCTCCTTCAGATTTACTTTCTCCTTTTTTCGCTTGGCGGATATCTCTTCTAATATCCACCGCTACGCCTTCCTCTGTCTTACTCCAACTCTCTATCTTTCATAACTACCCACTTTTTTTTCCTCTCAGGATACTGCTCCATTTTAGACTAGGCAAAAGAGTGGGTAACTCAGCCAGAGTTCATATAGATTGTAACAGCCGGGTCACGTACCTGGGACGGATACTGCGGAGCTACACCAGTGAGTGCTCCTCGGTAGCAAAGTCGCCAGTCACACAACACCTAACATCACAGCACACTACACTCCTTACACACGTGACTCAAACTGGCTGGCTTTGTACAGTTTTGCTGCATCACAGGCGCGCTAAATGCGATTTTTGGGGAACCACAGAAACCGCCCTGACAAACACAAAAGTGTTGCGAATATAACATCTTTTAACTTCAGTATGACATCGGTGACAGGAGGTGGCTACCCTAAATAACTGAACAATTATTCGATAGGTTTCAGTACTAAGAAATGGGCTCCTCCCTAGCCAGGTGGGAAGGAGCAGTAGTGCGTAGCACACGCTTCTTGATTAGACCGGGGTTCGAGCCCGTAACTACCAAATACGGATGATGCGGAAAGGTCAGGGAATGACCACCGCATATTCACGGAGTAATATGGCCTTAGTTGCTAATGCTCCTAAAAAAAAAAACTAAGAAATGTTGCTTTAATTACCTATTTTCTGAAAACAGTCGAAGAAATAGTCGACTGTTTTCAGAAAAACCCAAATAGTTCGATAATTTCCATTTCATTGCCCTCTTCATTAAATGTGTACAGTGAGTCAGCAGTATACTTATATGCACACACGCGCCGAAAACGATTTTTTTCCCCTTTTTCAAATCAGTTCACTACGTAGAATCGTTCATTTACATGAAGTTAGTTGCCATTTTCCTCGTTGGACACTAAATCGCTTGGACATTTCATGATTCAAATAAATTCTCCACTCACTGGCGACTGCTACTGTGCTGAATAATAATTATTTTGAAGTGGCTCGAATCTCTTTTTGTAATGACCCGACTGAGTCAAATCATCCAAAAGACTCGTTGTTTTCTAGTAACAGTGTTTTGCATGCTTCTTTTGTCCTCATTTTTATTTCATTATATTTCTGCGTAATCACTGAAAAAATATTTTCTTTGGTATTTGTTACTGAATGAATGGAAACTGTCCTTGGGTAGTATGAATTCGGTTGGGGTGTGGTGGATCAGCTCCATTTGGCCGCCCTTCTCTGTGGGCTGCCGATATGTTGTACAGAACTCGCACACCCGCTTGTAGCAGCTATGGTAAATACATTCGTTTCGAACTGAACGCCTAAATTTCTTTTTCAGTGTACGTAACTAAAACAGGTTAAGAAATTTAATCTTAGAAGGCATTACGTGAATACATTTAAATTAATTTAATAAAATACTCTTTTCAACGTGTTTAGGTGAGGTTTATGTTAAGCTCCAAAGCAACTAAGGCTATGAGGCCTCAGCCATTTGCTGGAAGAAAAAACCCAAGTTTCTTGGAAGGGGGATGGACATGCAAGGGTTGCATAGTATTTCTCCCAGAAACCACTGTACTACCTGTGAGGGAGTCCACGCGATAAGTTTTAAATTAAATTTATTTGTAAATGAGTATAAAATTTTTGATCCCATCCAATTCCAATATCTAAAGTAAAATGGCGATATTTCTGAATTCGTTATTGAATTTTGTCTTCAGATCAGGGCTTTGAATAATTTTATATTGGAAGCTGAATAGAATTAAGCTAAAATTTGAGCTGTGATGAACACAATTTGCCATACTTTAACAGGTAATGTCAATTTAGCCCAATGGTTTTTAACCGTGGTACCACGGCACCCTATGGTGCCATAACGATATTCTAAGGGTACCACGTAATTTGAATTTAAGTTACTTAAACTTATTATTTTATTTATTTTTTAATTTATATCATTATAAAAAGGTGTACGATATCCATTGCACGGTATCTTTTTAATTTTGTGGTGATCTATAATTGAAGTTTATTTAGAACCTCTATATAAAGAATAAAATTATTATATAAGTATAATAACCTACTTTTTTAATATTAGATATATATATTCAGAAAGAGAATCGGATCTAACAGGTAAGAAAATTGAGTAGGGGTCCCACAAAATAAAATGAAAAAAAATGCTTAGGGTGTCATTATTAAAAAAACGTCGAAAACCACTGGTTTAGCTTTTAGGACTGAGTGATGGTCAAACTTTTGTAACAAAGTGTACTAAATTGTACTAAGGCAACGTTGTATTGCAGTTTTGGTCTGTGCCATTTATACGAGTATCTGTAGTTACTCTGTATTTCTTCTACCAGTGATTCCTAAATTGTGTGCCTTCTTTCACAGCTATGCTGCAAGATTAGGAAAAATCAGTTCAGATTATTCTTTAAGTATGCATCGAACGTAGTGCCTTTTAACCTCAACTGTCATTCGAGTGACAAAAGGTTAAGAACCACTGCTCGATGCAAACATACGAAACTCAGAAATAAATTGATATGTTGGCCTAGTCCCATAGAACTCATCCCAGTATGTTTTCTTTCATGGGCTGGTGTAATTTCTAAAAGGAATGTAAAATATAATGGGACTGCATAGACAGGTGATTCTTAGCCATGGGTGCTGTCCAGTTCCGAATGGGTTGCCCAGTTGTTGTGCAGTTCTGAATGGGTTGCCCAGTTGTTGTGCAGTTCTGAATGGCTTGATCTTCAACAACTTTACTTTACTTGTGCTACTGAAACATACTGTTCGTCTTCTTAGTCTGTTAAATTCTGAAAAATGCAGTCTGTTTTCTAAGCTTATAGTTATATAGTAAATATAAACCCATTCTTGAAAATTCTGTATCTATTCTGGAAAGAAAACAGTACAGACTTCTGCTTCTTGACTTGACTGCAAAGACTTTGCCGTAAAGTGAGTGCTTTAAAGTAGTTTATTTATTTATTTTATCCGCGAGTGATGAAACGAATCATTTATAACCGCACGGGTTTCCGTAAGTGAGGTCATGGATTACCAGTCTATCCCTGAGTCGATTGCAGCTTTAAAAAAAAAGTTAATGAACGTTGATGTAGATAATACATAATTTGTTTATGTTGTTGATGTGCTATGCGTTTCAATGCAAGGGCTATACTTATGTATAAATAAATAGTTGTAAGGTAATCTGGTGTGGGTATTTTTTATACCAAAATCTGATTAATAAATTAAACTATAGAGGGGATAAAAATGTTACATATTTTAACAAGTGTTGTACTACCGCCAAGTTTCAATAAAAACATATTCTGTTTATATTCCAGCACAACCACACAGATCAGAACAATTATCAGATAAAAATATAAGATAAATTACTGGCCAATAAACATGTCTTTCATAACTTCTAAAACTGAGTAATAAATTCTGTACTTCAGCAGTCGAGGCAATAAAAGAAATGTTTTGAAAAGTGCCTACTTCAGTATATACCGTAATTGATAGGCCCCGAAAAAGAAATAAACCCAAAACATTTGCTAAATGGTTATGGCAGTTTTAACAAATGATATACAAGTGCCACTGAACAGAAAAACCAACCATGATGCACTGGCCCTCGAGATACTATCGCACAGTCCCATTACTAGGTTTATGTCTGCGCAAGATGTCGTTGAAGATGTCTGGATTCGAATTCCTTCGATGACTGGAGAAATTTCTAAAAGTCTCTTCAATCGGGGCTATAGTTAGCAGATCTCAGGCTAGGAAGTAAGGTTTCCCTCAGTGAGTTATTCCAGGTTTTTCAGCCTTCACAACATGCAAATCAACCCTTGAACATACCCTTCTACCGACATAATACACAACAGAACAGTATAATATTTATCGCTGGTGCGCCCAAAAACCAGTAACAAAAACAACATGCCTGCCTAATTTCTTGTAAATAACAAGAAAATGCAAAATCATTAACCATTACAACTAACACTTTATACCACGTGGAAATTTTGCTGTAAACTGCGACAATGAAATGCTTGTGAGGTGGTACTGCTACCTGCGATTAGGCTGTTTAATGCCTTCGTGATTGCAGGTAACAATAACACCTCACAAGCATAATCTTGTTGTAGTTTGCAGCATTAGATAATTATTTAGTAAGATTAGACTCTATTGGATATGGTTAACAAGATTAGATGCTAGAATTAGACTGTATCAACAATTTGAAAAGAAAGTCTCAATTGAGGTCATTATATAGGCTAATTAAAAAGCAATGGGATCAGAGCAAGAATTGCAATCAAAAGATACAAAGAAAATGCAACAATAAGAATGATGCAACAATGGAAATTTGAAATTAATAGCAAAAGACAGGAATTATATACCTTTTTAACCGTGTTTTCTCCAGTATTGGAATAAACATAAGAACAGTAACTGGTAATCGGTAATTGAACAAAATCGCAATGATACGAGAAATAATTTAGGAATGGGATGAAGAAAAATACATTGTAACAATAAAAATTAGATAATTTGGGCTAAGAATAACTTCAGACTTACCATCTGAAGTTGAGGAGGTGACACTTTCAGCTCTTGGCGAAATTGGAAGATTTCCATCGGGGTCAGTCATCGTTGCGCGACTTAACGGGATGGATTGAAGGTTAGAATATTCGAAAACGGGGACTGACGTCGACAGAGTCCTGTGCACTAGTCGCTAAGGGGGAAAGACGTTGCATGAGAACTGTTTGCAGAACTACACACTTTGGCAAACCCCCTTTGAATCAAAGCCGTTCGAACAGTCGAGGCCTCCGTTGACCGTTGACGGACGGAGATTGACAAAACTAAGAGGAGGGTTGACAAAGTACACGCGCCTGTTTCATAATACGAAACGCAAGCTGACCGCGTGCCAAATGCCAGGTCTTTGAAACACGACGGCGTGATTCGTCGAGATCATCGACGTTTTATATGACGTTCTGCGCCACCATTTACAAACGGCAGCACCGCCCAGCGATCACGGCTGACGATTTCGCTACCAGTTGGCTGTTGTCTGGTGAGACCTTTCATTGGTTTCTACTCGCAGCCGAAGCCTTACCCACCCTGATTGGTCTGTTACGTAATGTGAAATATTGTGATTTCGGAGCGATGTGTGTTGGTTGCCGCGTGAATTCTGGTGCTGGTAACGCAGGGAAGTAAGAGTGGGTGAAGGACGCACAGATTGCACTTGGTGAAGCCTCAAATGTACTTAACATTA
Source organism: Mastigoproctus giganteus (assembly GCF_048544385.1). Lineage (NCBI taxonomy): Eukaryota > Metazoa > Arthropoda > Arachnida > Uropygi > Thelyphonidae > Mastigoproctus > Mastigoproctus giganteus. The sequence continues at coordinate 233,782,676 of NC_143575.1, read as the reverse complement.
GATGACAAAGTGGCTTTTGAAACACAGGCATTGCAGCAGTCAGTCACCGTACGTGGGACAACAGCACAACACAATCAATAAAATACCTCTGTTCATCAGTCTCCCTCTTTCTCTTCATGCGCCAGATATAGAGAAAAAGAGAAACGTTCAGAACAAGTAAACGTTGAATAAAATCTTTTTACAACAAAAATTTTCATATAATAAAAAACTATGATGAAAAAGTAATTAAAACAAATGATATTCATTTTGTGAGGTTTTTTTTTTTTTTAATATTTTAGTGAACATATTTCATACTCATCCATACCAATCTATAAACAGAGGCATCAGTAATAGCTTATATCCTATTCTGTTAATTTCGAAACATCTAATTCAATGGAGATTATATTTTTCCATTTTCCATCTTAAAATCTTGATTGAGGAAGGAAAAACTATTTAGCACATATCCACATGGATTTGTAAACGTCGTCAAATTGGCCTCTAAATGGTTGGGCGATTGGAATGTTTTCTTTAAAGTTGTCTTTCTAGCTTGTTTCAATAAACTCTATCAATTTTTTGTCTTTAAAAAATTTCATGGAGTGCAGTGTTCATTCTTTTATTAGAATTAGTTAATTCCCTCGTATGTCTCCAAGAAATTAGATGCAGCTTATTGCCATTTAGATATTTCCACATGCTGTAGTAGCCCTAATATCACCTCTACATTGGTCACCCATCAGCCATATGCACCCAACCGGAATCTGACTTCACAAATCCCCATGTTCTCACTTCACAGGAGACCGCCCTTAATGCCCAGTAAATTACTCTTGCGGCAAACTCATCTGCGGCCAGTGCATTATTAAGGAGAAGCACGTCATTATCTCTCTTTACAAAGCGATGGTTAAATCGCATTTGGAATATTATATTCAGGTCTGGAGCCCGCATCAAAAAAAGCCACAACGTAACAAGTGCAAAGCGATGCACATATTAAGAACAGCTTAGAAAGTGTGGACTGCAAAGTTCGAAAACCAGACATCTAGGGGGAAATCTAATTGAGGTGTGTAAGACACGGAAAAGATTGAGTGAAATGAATAAGGAAGATTTGTTCTCCCTCGTGGTGAGACGTGAACCATAGGACACAAATATAAAAAATCAGGAAGTAACAGAAGATAGGTTGCCACCGAACGTCGTGGAGGTAGTGAGTCTGAGTTTAAAGCAAAACTGGACGATGCTTTTTGGGAATGTAAACAGTGTGAATATTCTGATGTTTATTTTAATTTTTTATTTATTTTAATTTTTATTATTATTATTGTATTTGGTTATTTTTGGCTGCTGCAAAAAAGCTTTCTTCCTTGCTTCGTTCTGTCTCACTAGTACTAATACTTATCCTCGAAATTCCCGACATAAAAACAACTCAATGGGAATGGCTATGGTATCGAAATTACAGGCTTGGATTGGACCCAATTCCTGTGGCAAACCCAGGAACATATTTGTTTCTGACACCCACAGACGATTCCTCAGCTAGTGGCAGAAGTTCTTTTTGAACAACTAAATCTTAGACGAAAAAGTCTCGCACGTCAGGACCAGAAACCAACCGTGTGCAGCCTTTCAGATTGAAAGCAACCAATCACAGACTAACCGGATTAGGCGTTTCTATCTGGCCAGTTGGAATTCTAATACAGCTATTCTCTGAAAGGTTCACCCCAGTACCTCTTATCACAGTGGGCAAGACCAAGACAGACAGGCCTCGCAACCGCCAAAGGCACATGCAGATCGAATCTGCTTGTCTGGACACATATCTAATACCAACCAGGATAAACTTCCGGAGGATAACTTTCCCTACCAAACAAGAAAAAAAGCTGTACTAGGTTGCCTAGCACACTTCGATCAGTCAGGAGAATGCTCATAATTCGTAATGTTCCAACACATTACATTAAGGAACAGAACTGAAACTGTAGAGCACATACTGCTTTCTAGGAGCATAGATATCCTGTTTCTTGCTGAAACTGTAGAGCACATACTGCTTTCTAGGAGCATAGATATCCTGTTTCTTGCTGAAACTTGGTAGACATCAACCAATATCCCCTAGCATTTGCTGCACCTGCAGGTTTCTGACAAGGAGGTGGAATCGCCGTTATTTATAATACAGTCAAGTTCATCTTTTCCACTCATATTCCAGTAACACTGCATCATTAAAAGCCAGTCCAGTTTCTTTGTCGCTTGAATCGATGCCCATTGATATTGTGGTTATCGATCCCCCACCAACTCCTACGCTACAGTCCATTGAGAAGTTTTGTAACTGGTTTATGAATTACTACCTTCACCCATCAGCAACTCTGATAGTCTGTGTGGCGATTTCAATCTGCCTCCCACGGTTCGACATTTTCAGAGTAAACTCGGCGAGTTTTCTAAAATCACTCGCATATGCATCAAGTAAATCATCAACCCACAAGAGGACCAAATCCTGCAATTTATGTTTTCCACTGCCAACTTGAACATGAACTCGACTTTATGTTCATCTGGGATCATCAACCCATTAATCTGTCAATGCTGATCACTATACCAAACTACAACACACCTAAGCAACAGATTGTTAAAAGGATTACTTTGCGGAAATACCTGAACCCTCAGGTGTGTGTGTGTGTGTGTGTGTGTCCAGATCACATTATCAATCCCCTGAGATGTTCTCGTACATTATAACCTTAGCCTAGCCATTGACGTTCTAACACGCTGGATCACCTCCGCTGGTCAGCTCTTAGCCATAAAGTCTGTTACCATCGCTCATGCTCAAGAGCATGGTGGACACCGGAATTGAATACAAGTTTCAATGCCAAGAGGCCACGCGTCATAAATGGAAGATGTCGGAGGGAGGAGAAGTCACTGAAGACATCATTGTATTCTCTCGGGCGAGAACCCATTTAAACTGTAATAAATTAACTACAGTCAAGCAAACCCTTGATTTCAAGATTGTAGCTGATTTATTTCATAAGGTACTGAACACAGGAAAGTTATTCTACACAAATCACAACACTGAGCCAATTAACAACTTAGGCTAACTTACACAACACTGAGTTAATTAACATCTTCAGAAATGGCTGACTTACATAACTCGGTTTTCTAATCAAGCAACTCCGCGCGTACCATCTAAACCTGATTATGACCATCCATTAGACCCATTTCCCACGATAATTATCATAAGAAGAAACCAGGCCTGACGTAGCCGAGTGGTCAAGAGCGCGAGTGCAGTAGCACACGTTCTTTGAGTGGACCGGGGTTCAAGCCCGTGACTATAAATACGATTAACGTTTGTATTGATTGATTTATTGTAAAGTTCACTGACCTGGTGGTCGTGCCGGAGTATAAACAAGAACATTAATAAAAGCCATTAATTCCCTCCCTCCCTCCCTTCTGGTACTGATGGCATTCTAAAATTCTTGATCACGGCCCTGAGCGCCTTCCTTATCGATCCGCTGCTCTCTATTTTCAACAGATGCTCGCCTCAACATTAGTTTTCACCCCAATGGAATTCAGATGCAGTGTATCTCCTACCGAAGAATTCCCAGGCTCAACTAATATGCTACTTTAGGCCTAGCTCCTGCTAATGCACGCTGCTAAAAATTAGGGAAAAGATCCTGCTACCTTCCATAATGCAACAGATTTTTCATATCAGCCAACAGAGATCCATTATCCGATTGCAGGAAGATACACCATAATCAACATGGTTGACACTATGCTAAACATCTTTCAGGCATTTTTGCAACAGACAGAACTAGTTATCACGTATTTAGATAGCCAAGCATCCTATTATGCTGTGAATGTCTCGGCATTGCTTTTTATGCTGATGCCTCAGTGGTGGCATCTGGTTTCTCGAAACCAGATGCCACCACTCCTCTGAAAGAGGACACTAATTCTCAAAACTAATGACCACTCCCTCTATTGTAAGGTGGCAGCAGGAATGCCACAAGGTAGTGTGTTGTCAGTGGTTCGCTGCAATATTTGTTATCTTCATTTTAGGTAGTGACAACATCACAATCTACTCTGACGATGTTAAAGTGCTCACTGGGTTATCACTTCCATATCGTAGGCGGTAATCCTGATCGCACTGCCGCTTTCATCACTCAGAAACTTACTGAATTGGAATGCTACCTTTCAAGCTTTTAACTTGAAAATCAATCCCCAAAAATCAGCGCTGAAGACCTATTTACTGAAGTTTCAGCCCACGCAACTTAACGTATTGCTTGGCAGTTCTATTATACCTATGGTGCAAACACATATTGTTCTTGGCATCCTGTTCGATTCATAGGTTGTCCTTCATTAAGCAGATCGACAAGCTAAATACCACATTTTGTAGGTGGTTTGCGAAGTAGTAATTACTCTACACAAGAGACAGGAAAATCATCAGCAGGTATGATACAATATAATTTATTCGTCAAAATATTTGTTTACAATAAATAAACTTGTTAAGAAAATTAAATTTTTTGACAAGTTATAATTCATCAAATAAAACAGTTTTCCAAACAAATTTGTTATTAAACAAAAAATAAAATAAATAAATAAAATTACTACGCATAATACAGTCCGCACTGTAAACAGAGAGTACTATATGTATAGCAACTTTAATATACTAAATCATTAATAATCAAAAATTCTCATATTAAAATAGGATAACTTCTGAATCTGGAATCAGCACTAGCCAACAAAGTTTTAATTATATTCATTTTATGCCTTTCTCCAAGTCTATTCTGTAACCTAGGGTGAGGCAAAACAATTGCTTTTGAATTCCTTAAATTATGTGAAAAATTCCTTTGCTCATTCAACTCATCAAAAATAATGTTCAAATTTTTCAAAGTTAAATTTAACTTCAGTTTTTGAACTGGATAAAGGATTTTATATTTTAACAAAAATTGCCTTTTCTTATTCAAGTCGTTCCAAATATTTTTTTTTTTCCCATTATAAGTCTCAAAATCCTGTTAAGTTATTTATTACCTTTACTTCAGATAGATTTGCTCGTGCCCATACATTAACTAAATAATTAAGTTAAAAAAAAAAAAAAGGTAAAGTGCAGCCATTATCAACCCACTTCAGAATGGAAGCCTCCTCAACAATTCATGCTGATGGAAAATGGACCATAATCTGCTACGCTAGTCTAGTACGGGTTAGCAGATCGACTGTATTCAGCAGTCAGGGGTTTGAACCCCGGCCTACTCAAAGAGCGTGTGCTACTGCACTCCCGCTCCTGACCACTCGGCTACGGAGGCCCAAATAGTCAAGACTCTATCCTCAACATCACTTTGCTCCATGTGATATCAAATTAATTTGTGATATCTATCTAATTATTCTGAAATCCTTACATTTCATTTCATTCTTTTTCAAAAGAAAAAGATGTTATGACTACTATTATGATTCCAATAGTTCTCTGTGGGAATCATAATAGTAGTCATAAAATCCTCTGGTCATTTTGCCTTCTCATATATGCGCATATATTTTTGTTAGTTTACTATCACTGTATTTCACGTCGCTTCAAGTACTTCCATAAGCATCCCATCAACTCCAACTCATTTTCTCTTCTTTATTTCCAATGATCCAATTTATCCTCACTCACAAGCACGTCCTCTGTTTACCTCCTCTTCCATGTAAATCCTCGACATATTCAGTCCATTAACTTTATCTTTCAATAGTTTCTCCATCTCCTTCCTAAATTGCATCCTAGCTTGGAATATAAGAATTCCAACTCAGAAATTTAATAATACATCAACCATCTCATTCTTGCTTCATCTGTTCTTCTCAATCTGTCGTTATGCTCTCTATATTTATTTTTTCCCTCCTCTTTGTTAACATTCTTCCACCTTCTTATTTCATTCATTTCCCTTATCATACCTATAGCTATTCGTGGCTTTTATCCGTAGTTCTATTCTCTTATCTTATTGCTTTCTCAATGATTTCGATAACCATTTTCCTTATTTCGATCCAGTTCTTATCAACCTATTCGCTTAAACTTTCTTTCCTTTCTTTTTTTTTCTTTTTTTCTTTTAGTAGTCCATGTGGTACCGAATATCACACTGAAGAAGTGTGAACACAGCTAAGCCAGTGGTCTGTGTTATGTTGGGTTCATATCTGCTGTAGTCCGGCGTTTGTGTTGTATGACTGTCCTCTTAGTAGCTGTGAGTGAGTGGTCGGCAAGTTCCCTTCCCCGCCACGAGGAGAAGAGCCGTTTACTTTGTTTATGCTGCATTCCAGCAACCTAGGGTTTTGGAAGGCATTCCTTTTGTAATTCATCTGCTATATCATTAGCGGGGCTGCTTGCGACATGGCCACAAAGTAGGCTTGCCCAATAAGATTTGAAGAAGGGAGTGGGAGAGTGAGTAGAGAAAGACATATTTATAGCATAGAGGGAGAAGATAGGAAGCTGCTTCTCCCAAGAAGTATTATGGAGGAGAAATTAAGTATTAAGCATAAAAGGTGCGCTGTGGTCAGTTGTCCATCACAGGACTGTGAACGGAGAACACCCGGAGTATGTAATGAGACACCTCTCATGATGAATAGTCATGCAGCGAGTGGATGCATGCATGTATGTAACGTTGGTCTGTGCAGTGACTAAGGATGCTATCAATACTACAAGTCTTCTGTATATAGGTGCAAAAACTCTGCCGAAGCCAGTCCTGTGAATGGATAAATACAGTCACCCTCTATGCGTCAGCTAAAACCGTACACATTTCTCCAAGAACTAGAGCTTGGTGGACCAAAGATCTAGCGTGCAGTTTCCACAACAAACAGTATCTTCACAGGCAGTGGAAAATCTCTGGCACAACCCAAGATCGAATCCTATACTCCAGAGCAAGAGCTATGTTCAACAGACTCAAGGCATCAGCATTAAAGAGATACACTGATGCTACCTTGTCGAAAGGAAAAGCGCCATACTCATCAAGACACAGTTGCATTAATTCAAATCTTGATCTAGATAACTGGATGGACTACATTTCAAGATTCAATACCAATTCCGCCTCTGCTGAAATTCCTCTCCAAAACTCCCAATTTGCTCCTACTGATGACCTTTCCATAATTTCCATCACAAGACAGCAACTGATATATGCTATTAACTCCCTGCGACCATCTAGTACCGCAGGCCGTGATAAGATACCTCATTTCATAATTAAATGCCTTAGCCCCTATATCCTAGATGCATTACTCTCAATCTACAACTCTATTCTTTCCACACGAGTTTTCCCTGCTCAGTGGAATGAATACTCTGTGAGGCCACTGCCTAAGGTCAAAGCACCAACAAGCCTAAAAGATTTCAGACCAATCTCAACTTCTTCCACCCTCCTCAAACTTGTAGAAAAGGTACTCCTTCCGGCATTAAACAAACAGCTGATGCCCCAGAAGCCGAAACAGTTCCATTTCGCAGTAGAAAATAGATCCACCATAACAAACCTCATGGCCGCACAGACATCAATTCTTCAAGCCTTCGAAACTAAATCTGAATTAGCTATAGTGTACGCTGACATTGAAGCTGCTTTTGACAGCCTAGACGTCACAGTCACAGCCCCTCTCAGACTTCTGCAATTCTTCTTCAGGATTAATGGAGATCTACTAGCTTTCCTCACCGCCTTATTGAAGAATAGAAGTGTCCACCTCACTTTGAAGAAAACCCACTTTACAAGAAAAATTAATGCAGGAGTCCCTCAAGGTGGTGTCCTGTCTGGCCTTCTCTTCTCAGCGATTCTGATTCCTTTCATGAGTCATCGTGATGATGCTCTAATATATGCCGACGATATAAAGTTTCTTACCTTAATCCCACCGTCTGCAAACCCAATGGAAATTACGTCTTCCATCACAGAGAACTTGACGACTCTTTCAACTTACTTGAAGATGTTTGGATTAAACCTTAACCCGTCAAAATCTGCAATAATGACTTACTCATTGAAACAGCAACCAACAATAATTCAACCTTCAGTTTTAGGTACTCTAATTCCAGTGGTTACCTGCCATAAAGATCTCGGGGTCTATTTTGATCCGAAGCTGAAATTTAATGATCACACAGAATACCTCCGGAAGCGTTTTAACACCCTACGCTGGAAAGCGAAACAACACTTACTTCATTCCAACGATGCCGCAACCACTACCAGATATCTTCAAGCCACTGTTTATCCGGCTATTTTATACGCTGCTGAAATTTGGGCATCTGCGTCGCCTTCACTTCAAAAACCGGTGTTCTCGTGTGAATACTGGACCCTGAAATGGGCCACAAATAAGCATCGCCGACCCCCTCAATTGAGAACAACTGACATGTCTGAGCAGCTAAATGTACCCAGGATCCCGAGGTTAATTGACAGCAGGCGTTTAATGACTTCAGTAAAAATGTACACAGGAGTAATAAACGCCCCAAACATCTGTGCCACTGACAGAAATCTGGGATTTCTGTCAGTGGCACAATCCTACGCCATCCTTGAGGTCAGAGCCCACACTAATCCTCAAATACAACCGGTTGAAACTGTGTAGTCGGTTCCTACCTGCCCAGGCACTCCCCAAAATTCAGGCACTGCTCCGTCTTGGAGTCGACCTTCAGAAATTAGTTACCGACTACAAATACCGTCACATGCTCCTCGAGTGGATTCCATCTGTGGAACTAGGATAATTTCCTCCATATGACGTTTAGTCCTCATTTTTCATTATTATAATTTACATGTTTGTAACTCATAATTTCCATGTAACGGTTTTTTTTTTTTTTGCCATTTAATTTCATTTATAATGTAAAACTCCTGGCCATGTCGCCGTGTTGAGTATTATTGTCTCTAGTACATGTTCTGTACTTATTAGCAATAAAGAATTTATTTATTTATTGTGAGTGGTGTTGAATTATGTTGTTGGAGACTGACCACTTAGCCACCAGGAAGCAGCAATCACTCGAAGGGGACCTCCTGCTACCCGACCCAACCGTGAGAAGGCACGCCTGTATGTACTATTCTGATAGGGCGAGTCCTCCATCGATCTGAGGCAAAGACGAGAGTGGAAACCCATATAGATACAGAAGAACGGAGAGAGAAGAAAGTATGAGGATGGTAAGGAGAAAGAGTTAAACGTCGGAATGAGATGGAGGAGGAAACCTCTGGGAAAGGAGGAGATTAGTGGTCGAGCCTTCGCAATAGTGTCCTAGAAGTGGCCTTGGTTATCCCCCCTTTATTAGCAAAACAAGTTTGTTGTTAAAAAATATTTATCGCACCTCACAACATGTGGGAGTCTGCAGCCATGCCTACCGAACAGCAGAGTGAGGAGCAATCCTATCCTCGGGAGGAGATTAATAACACCGTACACAGCAGTCCACTGTTCCAAGAAGAGCTCAAAGGCTAGTTGTGAAGAACTAGGAGGCCAGGAGGCCTACAGATCGATTATCCGAGTTGCCTGTTGTGGGTGTGTATGGCACGTTTTTCGCCGGGTAGTGTTTCCTTTGCCTGTTGAAGATATCCTCCATTAGACTGTAGAATGCCTGGAAACTGTTTTTGACCTTCATAAGTTGTGTTTTGTATCCGGGGTAAGTGTTCCATAGGTAAGCCGAAAGCCTGTCTGAGGTGGATAAGATGGGCAGCTTTAAATCACATGCAGCCACTCATCGTTTGTACCACAGTGGCATTATGGTGAGGCGGCAGTGAACCGGTGAAACGTCAAGTTTGTTTAAAGGGACCGTGCTTTATGATCATGAACGTAGTATTGATGCTGATAAAGAACCATCGTTTACTTGGTCGTTCTGGTCCAGTGGTAGTACAGTGGGTTATAATCACCGTCCTCCCCATACCCGGTGGAAAACGCCCGGTTTCGAATCTCTTCAATAACGCGAGGAACTTTTATGGGTTTGTTTCACTCCGTGGCTGAGTTGGTCTCAGGCGTAGATTGCAAGGTTTTTTTTTTTTTTTCCCTCCCGGAAACTCAGCACAGGGACATATAAGTTATTTCATGGGTGTCCCTAATATGAATTTTTTTTTTTTTTTACTGGTTCTCCTTCAAAGTGGACGTCCTGGATGAAGTTTCTTGTTACATTGCCATGGTTTGATTTGTTCCATGTACTTTGTCACATGCCAGTGATGATTTGTGCCTTGATGTGAAGTCGTTCTTGTTTGGGATCAGCATTCGCAGTAGTGGAGACACCAAGAAGGGTGGTCGTCGCATTCTGTTTGATATAGTAGGTGAATTCAACATGATTGATATGTAGACCAAGTGGGAGTTTATCCATGATGACCTGTTGGGCAGCGGTCGAGCTTGTCTTACAGGCACTTGTTAGTTGCAAGAGAATAAGTCGTTAAGAATGTTCTAGCTGCCTACAGATGGAAGAGTGTGCCCAGACACTAGCCCTGCAAGTGATTATGTAGGTTCAGGGTCTTTCCCTTTAGATTCCAGTCCTTTTTCGTGACTCTAGATATCATGACTGTATTTGTCTTGATCTTTTCTTTGAGGTGCTTGATTTTTGACAGAAATGAGAGCCATATTCATCCAGCAGGCCTTTAATTTTATTATTATTATACTTTTTTTTTTTTTTTTTTTTTTAAGGAATTCTTAAGAACCAGTGCAGTGCTCGCATTTGTCAGACGAGATTTGTAGTTTTTGTGTCTTGGCGCTCAGTTTGCTAGTTGTCGAAAAACACTGTTTTCATTTTCGGCATGGGAATTGCCTTCCATAGGAAGGAGTATGATTTTAAAATGAGCAGTGATTCCTGAGAGGAAATGAATTCCAATTACAGTGAAAAAGATTTAGACTAGATTGTAGGAAGTTTTCTTTCAGTCAGCGTGTTGTTAATTATTGGAATAATTTGCTTTCATGGGTGTTTGAGGCTATCAGTTGGAGAAAAATCAAAGGCCAGTTGGATAGATGTCTATGTAGGTACACATATACTTTTTTTTTTATTTTATTTTTTTATTTTTTCTGGGACTTCCTAGCATCATATGAAAATATTAATACTAATGTAACCCGCTCAGAATCAAGATCTGAATCTGACTCTGAGTGAGATAAACTGGGATACAGTATCAAGGCGCTGCCAATACTCAACGCCCCCCCCCAGCTGAACTGTTGTTGTTGTAGTGGGGTTTTAGGAGCATCAGCGACAAAGGCTATATTGCTCCGTGTATACTATATGTAAGTTGCGTGTGTTCTGTAGTCGATTTTCTGTTTCCTTGACGAAAACAGAAGAAAACAGTTTCCGGGAGAAAAAACCCTGCTACCCTTGCCTGACACTGACTAACTCAGCCACGTTGTGAAAAAGGCCCATTAAAATTCCTCACGTCGTCGACGGGACTCGAACTCAGGTCTTTTCCATCCGATGTGGGGGAGTACGGCGATTCTACCAACTGTGCTACACACGAGGGCCGGCTGAACTGACTACTGCGCTGAAGTTGGGAAAAACAAATTCCTGCTGCTACAAGGAAGTGGTCGAAGTCGTTCCACACTGGATCGGTGCTATCATTGGGGCTAAATGTACGCTCACACTGTGTTAATTTAGTCACTAAAACTTAATTTTCCAAGTGAAATAGTGCTAATTCTGTTGGTAATGTTGTATATATAATGTAGTCTTAAAAATATATTTAATAAAACACGCCTGCGTGCTCTGGATTCATAATTTATTTATTTTGTTACACAGAGCATTAAAACTATGATAAATGAATTAGCTTTCGGCTGGGTGGCAGCCTTCATCAGATTAAAATACTTTGAATGGCAGTTAGAATAGAGATGCACTGCCATTCAAAGTATTTTAATCTGATGAAGGCTGCCACCCAGCCGAAAGCTAATTCATTTATCATAGTTTTAATGCTCTGTGTAACAAAATAAATAAAATTAAAAATATATTTGAACACTTTTCGTTTTGGAAACAGGAGATATATCTTCTGTGGGGTGGTGTTGGTCCATCTTGGCCTTAATAGCAGTCTTAAGCCTGAGAATACTTCATTAATTTAAAATAGTGGGAAAATGTTATTTTGTTCAACCCTTCCTCCTTCAGAGCAGTCTAAACATGTAGAAAATACGTCAGTAGTTGAGAGGATGTTTTAATTCCTCTGAGAGTATAAACCTACTGTAAAAACATCTCGTTAGAAAAAGAAAGTTTTAATATTGCATATGAACCCATTTCCTACAAGGTTTTATTATGTGGAGACTGAAACCTTACTCTTCTTCCGTAAGGCTATAGTAAACAACTGTGTTCAGGGTTTCATCGATGACATCCAGTGGACCAGGTCCAAACCATAACACTACTGCTACTGAATTTCATTGTTGGTTGCTCTCGTGGGTAGCACTGCTGGTATGATCACCGTTCCTTCTCACATCGGGTGTAAAAAACCTGACTTCGTATCCAGTCAAAGAATATATTTGTATATATTCTTATTTCTACTCCGGCAAGACCACCAAATCAGTGGAGTTCATTAAGAGAGTCAAGTTGCTGATGCCCTTAAAAGCCAACAACAACAACAATCATTGTTGGTTACATCTAGGTGAAATCGTTTTTTGGACATACTCCACACCCTGGTGCTTCCATTTGATGCAGATTTGTCACTCCATATCACTTTTTACCACGGCTGTAATGCCCAGTGCTTCCGTTCTCTACTCCAGGATAGGCGGTTACATGCATTGCTGGAAGACAGCTTAGGTTGCTAGCAGCTGAACGACTATGATGTGTTTTTTCTGATGATCATTGGTCCTGCACTTATCCCAGTTTATTTTCTTACAAGTGCAACAAAAAGGAAAAAAATTAAACAAACCTTATAGTCTGTAGTTCCAGACTTACGGGACCCCACTAAAAGGTGTCCCATAAATCTGAAACCAGGGTCATCAAGAAAAGACGCAACAGTTTTGAATGCCTATATATTTTTTTAAGTACTGTATTGGAAAAGAGTTTGGTGTATTACCCATATAAGACTTGGGAGCTTTTTAAGGGTTAGTGATGGATGCCTACTGTAAAATTCCGTAAGCAAGACGGAGTACGCTACTATACATTATGTTGTTTGTGTGAAATATTTATTATTATTATTATTATTTTATTATTTTATTATTATTATTATTATTATTATTATTTATTAATTATTATTATTTTCTGCGCCATCTACCATGTGTATGGGATGGTTTGTTCTCCAGTTACTGCTATTATTGTTATTACTGTTGGTCGAGAAACTCTTACTCTCCTACAGGTGTTCAAGAATCGCGGCTTCTTGGAGTTCCATGTTTTTTTTTTTTTTTTTTTTTTTTTCATGTTGCTATTATTATTATTATTATGTTATTGTTTCTCCCTGATTGGGGGTTACACCCAGTGACGGGTACTGGTACCAAGTGCACAGGGTGGTTGTTATGTCCGTCTGTTACTCTTGGCCGAGGAGTTCCTTGTAGATGTTCATTGGGAAGCCTATTGATCCTAGGCTCTTCTATAGGGTATTTGGCACCATGGTGATCAGGATGGTCATTACTTGTTCCACCGACCGGGCTAGCCGGGTGGGTAAAGTGCCTACCTGGCAACCCAAAGGTCGCGGGTTCGAATCCCGCCTTGGGCATGGATATTACGATGGTGCTGTACTCTCTGGTTGGACCTCACGGCCATGATACATGAAGGAAGCAGGAAAAAACTGGTTCCTTCGTGTGTTGCTCACATAATACGATAAAAAAAAATTACTTCTTCCATGTGGCACATTTCTTTGACTTCCTCTCTTAGGTCTGATATTTTCCTCGTGGGTTTTCTGGAGGTTGCTAGTTTTGGGCACCGCTATGTCGATCAAGTAGGTAGCCATTTCCTATTTCTTGTCGATGAGGGTTATGTCTGTTGTGCGAGATCACCTTGTCATTTTTTAATGAATAAATTGTATTGTATTATATATTGTTATCTCTCTATACATTAAAAAAGTTTTCCTCATAGTGATATTTATTCCAACCAATGGGAGAAGAGGGTGGGACAATTACTTCACTACAAATGCGCAGGTATATAATTACATAGGTCATTTCCTGATTAGATTTCGATCAGTGTGTTATTATTATATAAATAATAACATTATACAATAAAAATATTTCCAAAAAACTATACTATTTACAATCATACCTCTATTATATCGGGACGATGGTTCCCTTCTGACATTAACATACAAAAAACGTTACAATGGAACATTAAATGATGCCGGGCGTGGTCATGTATTAGACAGTGAAGCACGTGCACGAGGTTAGTGAACGTTAAATGGAAGTAACACAAATGGGTTACTGGGCAGAATCAGACACTTGCTGTTGACAATGTAGACGTGGGACGCATGCCAACGTTCGTCGCATCGAAAGACAACTGCTTCCATAACCTTCACCACCTCGTACATGTGGTTCATTGTCTAATACATGGCCACGCGCCTGGCATCATTTGATATTCTATTGTAATGTCAGCTGATGAAGGGACCCAATATAGTTTGAATATTTGTAAATAGTTTAGTATTTTGTAAATATTTTAGGATGCAACAATATTCCTCATGCATTATGGAACCCGAAGCAAAAGACCTTTTCCGAAGTGACCTACATAAACGCTGGTAAATAATTACTTAGTGATATTTATTCGACCTTGAGGATTCCTCGTGGTGGGGATAGCCAATGGGAGAAGAGAGATGTGGGTCACGTGGTACAGCTGGGCGTTGCAGTTACGTCACTACAAATGCACAGGTCAATAATTGCATAGGTCATTTCCTGGTTAGATATCGATCAGTGCGTTTTGACAAGCGTGTCTTTTATGTAGAAAAGATTTGACTTCCTCCGTTATACCTCTACATTTTACGTAGAAAAGCATGCGCGAGGGCTGGCGAGCATGGAGCGGAGCCCTCTAGTTATTATTATCAAAGTGACAGTTTTTTACAGCATAGCGTGCGTTTAAAGTAAGATTTAGTTACAGAAAAGGTCGAGAAAGATTTTTCCAGCAAAATGGGGTACGCCCGCATATTTTTATGGGTCTTTTTCACAAAATGGCTGCGTTAGCTTGGTAGCATGGTTTTTAACCCAGGAAACTTGGATGCAATATGGCCTAAGTTGCTGATGCGCCTAAAATCCTACAACAACAACAACAACAACAACATCATTGTTGCTTACAATCCTGGAGAAATCGTTCTTTGGACATACTCCACAATAGGGTTCTGTAATTAAGGGATTTAAAACTAATGCATCTTTTCTTGATGACCCTGTATATACTATTGTTGTAGCTGAGTTTTAGGAGCATATGCAACTAAGGCCATGTTGCTCCCTGTATATTGTCTCTAAATTGCGTGTGTTCTGAGGGCGATTTTCTGTTTGCTGGACGAAAAACCCCAGTTTCCGGAAAATAAAACCATGCTACCCTCGCCTGACTAACTCAACCAGTGTGAGGAAGACGGTGATCCTACCAACTTTGCTACCCACGAGAACAACATATACTGTAAATGGAAGAATGTTTTGGATGTTTGAATATTACTCTAAATGTCAAATCAACACCAAAGTTTCAACGTATATCCTGAGGTCTCTGGGAAATATTTAGGAATTGATCCTAAATATTTCTCAGCGTTCCCAAAATATTCTAAACAAAATTTTATTTCATGTTTTCTTCGTCACTAGGGAGGTTTTAAATTCAATTCCGATTCCACAGTTCCCCTATCAAATTCACCCTGAAAAAACTTTTCTGCGAATTTGTAACGCTCCGATTATTTTGAAAATTTAAGGACTCAGAATAAGTTGCCGATAATAATCGAATGCTCTTGAAATGTAATGCAGTAGTATACTATACTACTACTTTTTTTTTTTTTTTTTTTTGTTGGCTACATTATAACTCAGAACGACTACTTATACAGAACTGTCTCCCGAACATTAACAATCGACGAATGTTGTCTAACAAAATGCAGAAGAATGCCAGTCATTCCAAATCTTAAAAATAATTTAGTAATTAGGGATGAAATTATTAGTTAGCTATTAATTACACTAAAATTATATAGTTTTTAGCTTAAATTTTATTATACTTTTAATACTAAGTTCCGTCAGTATTGTGCATATTGTGGTGTCACGATTTGCATTTTGAATTATAAACGTTCTATAAAAAAAAAAAGAAAAAAAAGAAGCTCGTATTCTGTTCATTTATCTTTTCCAAATACTGAAATCTCTGATACTCTGCGTTGCCAATACATTCGTTCAGCTTTAACATATACGCCCACTTTTAAAATCTCAGAAATTATCTTTCAAATGTTTTTTTTTTTTTTTTTTCAATTTAATCTTATTTTTTTTTAGCTCCCTTTCTTCATCAAACAAACGTTTTCTCCTGTTTATCGTCATCCCTGTCCGTGAGATCGATCATTTCTGATCACCGGTAGCGTTCGTTTCGCGTCGAGAAACTGACGTACCAACTGTGTCGGCTGTCAAGATCCGCTGACCCCCCTGCATGTCGTATGATTATGCTTACACGGGGGTCCCTGTTTGATAATAGATGGCATCGCTTACCTGCTACTCGATTCTGTGGCCTCCACTAAAGGGACATCTGTTTGCTTGTGCTTGATACTCGGATATCGCTCCATTTCGGTGTCAACGAAAGCTGTGGTTTGTCGCCTGTAAAAATCGTACGGATGTCTGCAGGTGCCCAAAATGATAGCAGTGACCCCCTATAGCGTTGTTCATTCGACACAAAAGGAAGCAATTATAACTCCCTCTGTTCTAGTCACACTTTTGCAGAACATTTAGAGACTTGGCTGCTGCCGTTCACTCAATACAAAGCCTGTCTTTCG
Organism: Mastigoproctus giganteus; assembly: GCF_048544385.1. NCBI lineage: Eukaryota > Metazoa > Arthropoda > Arachnida > Uropygi > Thelyphonidae > Mastigoproctus > Mastigoproctus giganteus. The sequence continues at coordinate 233,765,979 of NC_143575.1, read as the reverse complement.
CACTTGGTCATTGATTACTGATGGCAATGAGCTTGTGAAGCTCACAAGGACTTCTTGCACCCTCCCCTTGTTTTTTTTTAGTCTTATCACCTCAGTTGTGCTCTCTATTTATATTTCTCTCTCAGCCCACGTGAACGTTTTTGCGTCAGCTGTGAACTTTGAGAAATATACTCAGACAGTTGGATAATTTCGATAAAGGTTTCTACATTAATAGGTAATTCGCACACTGACTGGAAGTTAGTTTGGTAGTGTGTTAGCCGAATAAAGGATTAAAATGAGCAGATAAGTGCAAATTTTTAATCCAGAAATGAAAATCAGAAATTGTTTTACTGTATACACACCATGTAATGACCAAAGCTTTACCAAGGCATCTCATTGTATTACGATAAATTACTGTTTCCTTAATCTGGAACAGCATCGCCAAGACTGTTTTATTTACCGTTTTCTCAGTGTAATAAGTTAATTTTTGTTGTTGTTGTTGTTGTTGTTGTAGAAGCATCAGCGACTAAGGCCATATTGCTCCGTGTATATTGTCTGTAAATTGCGTGTGTTCTGAGGTCGATATTTTGTTTTGCTGGACGAAAAATCAGAGTTTTTGGAAGAAAAAACCATGCTACCCTCGCCTGAGACCGACTAACTCAGCCACGTTGTGAAAAAGGCCCATAGAAATTCCTCACGTCATCGACGAGACTCGAACCCAGGTATTTTTCACCCGGTGAGGACGGTGATCAATGTTATGATTTATTAGGTTGCCTTTCTCATAGTTTTCTTTAAAACAATTTGGAGACATACAATACAATGTGCCCTTGTGAGTAACGCAGTGCATATAAGCACAGTCCTCCCCACACGGGGTGGAAAAGAACTGAGTTCGAATCCCGTCAATGATGCAAGGAATTTTTATAGGTCTTTTTTTCACAACGTAGCAGAGTTAGTCGGTCTCAAGCGAAGGAAGCTTGGTTTTTCTCCCGGAAACTCGCAGTTTTCGTCCAGCAAACAGGCAAATCGACCACAGAATACACGCAATTTACAGATGTAATATATATATACGTAGCGATATGCTGTAAGTCACTGATGCGCCGAAAACTGCACATTACCTCCAGCACCGCAATGTCGACGGTGAGGAGACGACAAATGGGACTTTAATAACCAAGGTTTCAACACCAAGGTATCCTCTTTCTATAATTGCTGTGGAGTGCTGCTATTCTACAGTAGTGTCTGAATTAGTTTGCTGGTGTGATCATCCAAACACTGGCAGAGAACATGCCGAATAGTATCGTCACATATAACTGTTAAAACGGGACTATAAAGCTAGGTCATCGAAAGCGCCTATGACCGGCGATTAGAAGGATAATAAAAATAGTTTCTGAAAACGTCGCATTTGGTGTGATATTGCATTGACTGTGTAATTATGACTTTTTTTTTTTTTAGCTGCCGAGACAAATATTTGGAGTGTAAATTAAGCTAAGCCCTGGGTCACGTGACTGTTAATATGCGTTCGGAGGCAAGCAATAAATGTTACGTGAATATGTACGAATAGGCGTCGAGGTAATGAAACGTTAGACCGGCGATAGAGAAAGTTGTTTCCCCGAGCCGTCGGCTGGACCAGATGTGAGCCGCTACCAACTATTGCTGGATTGGCCTAGGGTACAGTCGCGTGCAACGCGACGTCTGTTGGAAAAGATCTCGACTAATCCTCCAAGCGACTGCCACCTGCGCCCGGGCCCAAGTCACGAAGACTAGGATCTGCTCGGGATGGGGTGACGGCGTCCCACATCTGTGTCACAAACTGGGGCATACTCTGGGGACAACTTAGACGAACGCTTGTCATTGACACTGAAGCTTCTGCCATACAGCACGCGCCTGTGTGAGATCCTTACACTATGGCATCCACCAGTCGTTACTCAGTTCGTCATTTGACTTACGGGAATTCGTATGTACTTTTTGCCCCCTCCCTTTCCCTGCTACTCCCAAACTGCTTTCGATGAAGCGCAGAGCGTATTACATAACAAAAAACTTTTTCAAATTATAATGGCAAAAGTGAAGCCGTACGAAATGTCAAACTACATATCATATGATTCCGTCAGTTTTTAGCCCGAAATTTGACAGCCTTTCGGTATAAGCTCAAAGTTTTAGTTGATCTCGTTTGATTCAGTCAACAGTTTATTTTGACTGCTAAATTTTCATTTCTGAATGTTCCCACAAGCAGCACGGATGCTTTCAATGTTCATTTTTGTATTGTTTCAGATACTTTTTACTGATTTATTTTTAATCTACCTGTATTAGCAATTTAAATTAAATTAGTAATTAATAGCCGTATGTTGCCAAAAAGTGATATAAGTTGTGTAAATGAACAGTTAGGTAGTTTAAAAAAATCTTTGAGTTATTTTACATTATAGAGAAAAATTGATAATACCAACCTCGTTGGTGCTAGCAATTTTAATCAATTAAATGCGAATACAATTCACATTTAATTAATCACATCAGTATATATTTATTTTATATAATTAGTGCAAGTGTGTGTGTGTGCGTGTGTTACGGACCGAAGCAACTAATGCTGTGTGGCGTCAGTATTGTGTCTCTATAATTGCGTGTATCTTTCGGTCGGTTTGCTTGATGGAAAAACCTGAATTTCCAGGAGAAAAATCCATTCGACTCTCACATGAAACCAACTAACTTAGCCACGTTGTGAAAAAAGATACTGGATATGTTTATCTTTTATAAAGTCCTTGGAAAATAAACTGGAGTTTATATGGGAAGAACTGTACTCCAGTGATGGGCAGGATTGCTTCTTGCAACCGATGTAAAATGCTTTCGATGAAAAGTTAAGGGAACTAAGGCTACGAGGCATCAGTACCTGTGTCTGTAATTTCGGGTATTCACAAACTAAAAGACGAAATGTAAATTTCACTAACGGAACTAATTGACAAGCATAAACGTAATGCAAGTAAACAAAATGAACTATTATCAACTCAATCAAAAAGAAGAACAGAAACTGAATTAACAAATTATAACTTCTGTAATAACCAGATATATTCCTATCTTAGAAAGTCATATCGATGGCTCTGGTTGACAATAAAATTTTAGTGTGTTCTTTCCTGGTTATATGGCGTCCAGTGGTTATACCATCCTCCCAAACTGAATGTAAAATGCCTGGATCTGAATCCCGTCAATAACCCGAGGAACTTTATGGGGATTTTTCACAAGACAGTTGAGTTAGTTGGTCTCAGGCGAGGTTTGCATGGTTTTTCCTTCCGAAAATCCAGGTTTTCCTTCCAGCAAACAGTAAACCGACCGAAAAATACATGCAGTTACAAACGCAATATTCTGACACCTCATAATCTTAGTTTCTTTGGCGCTTAACGCACACCTAACCTTTCGAGTCAACCATATGACGGAAAATAGGGCTCCAGATATGGCATATGTTATTTTCCTCTCATAGTTAGTGTATTTGCCTTTTGGCTGGTGTATGGGTTTAAGATTTATTGGTTATTCAGTGAAGCAGTTGCGTCTTGTCTTTTCACGATTCTGTACCGTTGTACTTCCATGGACTCTTTCTTATTAGTTCATTTCTTTCATTTTGTAGTTTCACTGTTTTCTCTAATATGGTGTATTTTAATTGCTTGGTTACAAGTGGTAAAAAGTATTTAATTTGATTCATCCATAGTAAATCTGTCGAAATTATTCCCCACCGATTTGCGAATAATTTCGATACTCGGATGTGCTAACCGTTTTGATAATAATGATAATTTAATAATAATACTCTTCCCATTCCCAGAAGGAAACCATCTAATTTCGCTGCTTTGAATTTAATCAGACTCATTGCTTCTGACACATTGGGAGGAAACTTATTCCAGCATTCGACAATGCCCAGTGCCCATCGGTGAACTTCATGAGATCCACTCTTCTGTTCCTTGATATTTTATTTTTGTGCCCGCTGGACATGTCTCACGTACAACGAAGAACAGCCCTTCCTCGTTCATTTCACTCAATCCCTTCATCTTAGTCATAATACCCCTTACATATCTAGTTGTCAAACATTACAGTCCATATCTTCTAAGTCGTTCTTTATACATGCATTGATTCTCACTCATCACTGATCTGGTCGTCCTTTGAACAATCTCCAGAAGTTCTATGTCTTTTTTGATGCGTTATCCAGACCTGAATACAATAGTTCAAATGTGGTTTAACCATCATCTTGTACAGAGGGACAATGACGTACTTTTTCCTATAGGCAAAGGTCCTGTAAATCATGAACAGGATACTGTGTGCCGTCCCAACAGTCTGTTAACACTGCATGGAAAATTTTACATCATATTGAATCGTAATACCTAAGTCCTTTTGCCTTGAACCACTTTTATTTCCCCTCTCCCTAGCTTATATGTAATTCCAGGATTTTTTTTCCCCAAATGCCTAACCTTACATTTAATAAGCATCAAAATTTAGTTGCCATTTTTCGGACCACGTATGCAATCGATCCAAATATTTTTGAAGCAACATATCCTGGCACGAAATGTTAACCACCCTTTCCATTTTTAAATCCTCAAAAAACTTTCAGCTTCATATGGATATCCTCGTCAATATAATTTATGAAAATTATAAATAGGAGGGGAACCAACATTGATCCCTGGGAGACTCCACCTGTTGCACAGATCCACTCTGAAGACTGACCATTTATGACAATCGTTTGTCTCCTCTTTTTTATCCAGCTTAGGATCTTGCTACGTTTTCCAGTTTACATAGAATCTTGTAGGAGGAATAGTATCAAAAGCTTTACTAAAGTTTAATTACGTAATTTCTTTGATAGTAAAATTGTGTTAATACTAGACAACCGGTGAAGATTGCCTAGAGTAGTGTTTCCCAACCTATGGTCTGCAGCCCACTTTTGGTATGCGTAAATTATGAAGTGACCCGGGAGACTTGTCGATAAAACAGCATTTTTTACAATAGGCAACAATCTCATGAACAGTGTTGGAAAATACGGGTAATCCTATTAAAAACCTTTTATGGGTCTTTTTCACAACGTTGCTGAGTTAATTGGTCTCAGGCGAGGGTAACATGGTTTTTTCTCCCGGAAACTCGGGTTTTTCTTCTAGCAAACAAAAAATCGACCTCAGAATGCACGCAATTTGCAGACAATATACACGGAGCAACATGGCCGTAGTTGCTGATGCTCCTAAAACCCAACAACAATAATTAAAAACCTAACGTATATTATTATACGTTAAGTACGAGAACTTATCATTGTATTTAAAAATAGTAATATATTTGAATGTATAATTTAATATTTTTTGTGGTTTGTGATTTCTACCTCAAGTATAAATTTTCACCTCAATCCAATTTAGCACCTGTGGGATTTAAAAATAGTTAATAATATATTTGAATGCATAATTTAATGGAGTGGAGATCCGCAACCTACTTCGCAACTCTTCTTTGGAGTGCAGATCCACAGCCATCCAATTTGGAGCAACTGTAGGAACAATTGAATCAACATGAACTAGCATCTCTGCAGCACAATTTCTTCTCGTTGAGACCATGCCATGACGTATCCAAGCTTTTCTGAGGGCTAAAGGGAAACTTACTCGCTTTTAGGCAGACGTTACCAATAAAGTGACCATTCAGTATGTTAGTTAGTTAATATGCGTTTTAATTCGGTTTATGGAAAAGTAGAATTACAGACGTACGTGCTCTCTTCATTGAAATAAGACTCACCTTCTTGAACTTCTCTGATCACATAGAAAATCTGAGAAAGTCTTTCCTAGTCTCACACGAAATGTGAAGTTTGTTTGTTCAAATTGCTACATCTTGGCATGTACAGTATACGTAAAGAAAGGATTGGTTTACTCCCCGTATATTCGGAAGCAACAAGTACGATTTTCGATAATTTGCACTTTGTACATGTTCCACTGCTATGCTGTACAGCTCACTGTCACCTGGATCAGCATCACTTTACCTACAGAAAAGTAGGCCAGGACAATCGATTCCCAGCTGCTGCTGTATTTACGAGTGAATGCTGAGTATTCTGAATCGCCCCTCTATTACACTAGCCAACAAAAAATATTTTTTGTTTAACCTCCTCAATGAAAATATGTGATGCTGGAGGAAATAAACCCGCTGATTCTGAAAGTCACCGTAAAAAATCTATCATGTCCACATCAAAAGATGTACCAACGTTTAATGTTAAAATAAAGGAATATATACGTATAATTCAAGTTTGTAATACAAGTGGAAAAAAATATTATACGTTCTCTATAACTCATATAACTTCGGAAAAAATATCATAAATCATAGCGAAATAGTTATATTTCAATAATATATAATCTGTATACCTGTAATTGTCCTTAAAAATGTTTTCTACTAAGTGATTTTCATTTGTATTCATGCTTACTCTCCTTCACAAGGAACCAGCAGTAATCCTCCATCAATACAGGATCCCAGTGACCTTGGTACCGCTTTTCCATTGTGGAAATATCTTGATGAAACCGCTCCCCTTGTTCATCACTCACATCTCCCAGATTTTCGGGGGGGGGGGAATTCAAGATGGGAATGAAGAAAATGAATTTTCAACAACATTCGACAGCTCATGTTTGTAGCACTTGAGTAAATCAGACACCAACATTTCATAGTTTTCTTCTTTCTTGTTACCCAAAAAAAAAAAAAACATGTACTACCGCCTTAAATGATCGCCAAGCTGCCAATTCAACCTCCTTTAACTGGGTTTCAAACACAGTCTTTCAGGAGTTTCCCAATTTGGGATACTACGAAAATTCCTTCCTTAAGTTTGGCATATGTTAAATTTGGATACACACTTCTCAAGTATGCAAATCTGTTACCTACTTTACCTAGTCCCTTCACGAAATTTTTCATCAATCCAAGTTTGATGTGGAGGGGTGGAAGAAGAATCTTGTTTGATTGCACTAAAGGAATATATTTTACAATACATTGTCCTTGTATGAGCTCGTCCCGCTTGTCCCAATGTTGCACAACATAATGTTCTTCTGCCGCACGGCTGTCCCACAAACACAAAAAACAATAATATTTTGTGAACCCCCCCCCACAAACCAACAAGCAAACCAATAACCTTAAAATCACTGCATATGTTCCAACCATAATCCTGGCATTTTATAGCATGTAGAACCTTAGACATGCTTTCATGACTTTCTTTAAGTCCAACTGAATGAAACATAGAAACTGATGGAAATTCGTTGCCATTATGAAACAAAACTGCTTTTAAATTTAATATTGAGGCATCTATCTGACTTATACACGACACCTATTTTTTTCAGAAGTCAAATAATGTCTTTGCAAAAACACATACTGTCCTCCGTCGCAAAATATTTCGAAAACTTTTCATGTCTTTTTCGAAACACTGAAATCTTTGTTCCTGCTGCGAGTATATTCCACTGCTGTAACCTGGAACCTAACAGTTTAGCTTGTTCTTTCGGCAAATTTATCTCGAACCAAATCATTCAACTCACCTTGTTGTAAATTGTTGCATCGAAATTTGAACCTAAGAGGCCAGGAACGATTGCTAAAATTAAGATAATTAGCTTATATCTGTTAAAATAAATCAGTAGCTAGATTATGCTAAATTGGCATCTTTTGGTAAAAGGTAACTCCCTCTATATTTAATAACTGTGACGTGATGTGAAACTATCATGGTGATTTTCAAAATCTAAGCATAAAAATTGCTTAAAAACAGCATTTAAGTTCTTGGAGGTAACAATCGTGTTGGCTAGTGTATTAGTGACAGTATTATTTATGCAGTAAATGGTCTCTTATCCGACCGTGAGAGGGACCGGTAGTTGGTTGGTTAATTGAAAAAGTAGCATACGTACCTTAATATAGATGATGAAATGTGACGTTATGCAGCATAGTCCCTCCACTTTTACTGTTGAATCAGACTGTTGTTCAGTACCGTATAACATAAAGCTGCACATGGAGCATATTTGATTGCTACATGAGAAATTTTTGGCTCTGGATTTGACTCAATCTTTTCTTCATATTTAGATCCACTTGTTTCCAACATCGTCCATACTGTAATTATAATCTTCTGCATCTTTCATAATTTCATTTTTCAAAATTTTTTTGAAAAACATTGTTGAATCCATGGTTGTGCTGCATATCTTCTTGCTATAAATTTCCAGAATCTTCATTATTTCCAGAACTCTCGTTAGCTTTGTCAAATGAAAAAAAAAATCACATCTCTGATGTTGATAACTTTTGACGATTCTATAAGACATATATTACGTCCTTTATTTTTACCTGAATTTTCAAAAACTTTTAATTTATTTTTTAAGTTTTAAAATTAAAAGTCTAATTAAACATTTAATTTAATTTTAAAAAGTTTATTTAATTTTATTAAATAAACTTTTAATAAAATTAAAATTTAATTTTCGCCTATTGTCTCGTTAGACATTCTAGAACCGCCTGGTCCATAGGCTGGATCAAAAATGTTACATTCGGTGGTAAAAACATAGCCTTTTTTGTCCACTTCTTTAAATTCTTCACAAATGTGAAGGAGCGTTTCCGAGTAAAATAGCCTTTTTCGTTCGATAAATTTATTTTCTTCTGTTTGTTTACAGAAAGTTCAAATTCGTGAAAGAAAACATTCTTCGAATAATGCAGAGTCCATCCATGCTGATTTTTTTTGAGTAGTATTAAACTGGTATAGATGAAAAATTGATATTTTCAAAAGCTCTAGGATTAGTTGATTTAGCAACAACAAAAAGTGGCAGTTTGTGAGTTCCAGTTGCATTGCAGCAGGTGGCTGTCATGCTTATTTCTTGGTATTTTATTTATTTATTTTTTTTTTATTATTATTTTTTTTTTGAGACGCCTTATCAAATACATTGCTCTGGAAAGAACATCAAACTTAGCTTTCATGGAAAAAAAACCTCTTTATTTTTCCACCCATATTTCATTCATTTATAATAATATTGAATTAAATTAAGTATAATCACAGTAACAAATATTATTACTGGTGCAAATATGGTTCGAAACGAACATACAACTAAACTTCTCAGGAAACATAAAACTCAATAGGAGGACGTAGTCTACTACATTAGCCTACTAGCTACAAGAATAGTGGGCATCCATGCAGTGTTTTTAAGAGGGAAGACATCGGTTTATCCGGCGACTCAGTTGGTTTAGGGCTTCTGCTGTAGTTCTATGCTATAAGAAGAATAACTTTTTATTGTATACATAAGGCACACACAGGGCGGTTTTAAGAACTCTCAGGCCCCCGCCGAATTTCCAAATGTGGCCCCTCGGTTTAAATTTTGTTTTAATTTTTTTCTGGGTCTCTCTTAGTCGCATTCCTAACCCTAAGTGAGGCCCCCCAGTAGGCCGAGGCCCCTGGCGTCCGCCGGGTGCGCCCATGCGTTAAAACGGCTCAGGGTACACGCCGTGCACAACACCCTTCATGACTACAAGCCAGGTATTTACATGAAAAACAAAAAAAAAAAAAAACCACTGAAGCCGCATAATAAGCCTCTGAACTCATGTTTGGGTGTAACTTAACACCGTGAAGAAACTTTCTACAAGTACAACTTAAATTTTGGATGATGTAATATCCTGGAGATCCCAAATACACGCTATACGGTACTCTTCTCAACGTCACATACATGTTTATTACAAAACAAGTGAATATGACAGAAACTTTGACAACTACGCTCGTGGGTTGCAGAGTTGGTAAAATCGTCCGCAGACCGGGTGGAAAAGACCTGAGTTCGAGTCCCGTCGATGATGTGAGGAATTTGTAGGGATCCTTTTCACAACATGGCTGAGTTAGTCGGTCTCAGGCAAGGGTAGCATGGTTTTTTCTCCCGGAAACCCGTGTTTTTAGTCCAGCAAACAGAAAATCGACCACAGAACACACGCAATTTACAGACAGTATACACGGAGGAGCAATATGACCTTAGTCGCTGTTGCTCCTAAAACGCTACTATTACTATTTGACACATACGGTTCTCTCAATCATCATTCAACATCAACACAAAAATAAATCTAATTATTAAGTATATAAATATTTGATTTTTTTTTAAATATTCATTAATTTTAATTCTTACATAAGTTCTTTATTGATTCAGCCTTGGTCGGAGGAGCCATTGTCGATTTAGTTACTTTAGTAGTGAACATTTGATGATTAAATAAGTTCTGCTGACTCTTGCATTTTTCTCTATAAGTATGCAATTTTACGCAGCTTAGAGAAAAGGCGCTGAGAAACAGCCAAAGACTCCTGAAGTGGACTCTTACAATGTGGGGCAACGTTATTAAATGAAGAAATACAGTTTGTCTCAGTGGAAACCACTGTAGTACTTTTCTTCTGAACTTTCCACCTGAACGTACCGACCTGAGTGTCTCTTTCCAACTGTTCTTAAAGCATTCACAAACGTGATGTGCGCATGCATGAGTTTGATGAGTATTAAAACGCCTTGAGTAATCCGCTTTAACAAGTACGGCTTACTGCAAAAACTTTTCTGTAATAAACTGGAATAATGCATCGCTAGTTTGGTAATATTAAACTGTACTGAAAACATACTTTTACGACAAGTAGAAAATTAATAAGACTTCCATTACGACGAATGCTTTTCCTTGTTCGTAGATGAAGCTTCAGCGGCCGATTTTGTATCTTTTATCTAAATTGAAAATTGCCAAATTGAATAGGTGTTTTTCCCCCCTAAAGGTCGGCTTTTCTCTTTGGCTATGTGAAAACCCGATATTCCGATGAAATAATTGCTTTAGATGAAAACATCCAGAAAAAGTTCTTGCAATCTTTGATGGATTTGTGTCTAGATATTTTATTGTTGGAAGAAAGTAATTTAGTACTGGGATGCTAAAAAATAACTAAAATAAGTAAATAAATAAAACATTATACTGCTGCCAATATAAATAAGTCCTTAAAGTAATTTCGATATTTAGTTGATTCTGCAGTAAGATCCATTGTTGACACGAGAAACCAACCCACCCCATTGACTACACCAAACTTATGCGCATTGTGATTTATTGAATTAACGTAATTAACGTGGTAATCGTAGTATACCTCGTACCATTATAGGAAAGCCGGCCATTTTCAATGATTTAAATACAAATTGCTTTGTAATGTTCAATGCATTCATTATAGGCAATCCCAGAATCAGAAAATACGCTGCTGTTTTCCAATTCAGAAGAAAGCCTTTTGTGAAATCTTTGAATTGCTGATTTCATTTTGCCATAATAGGTTAATATAAGTATCTCAGCCTCCCTCGTGTCACAGTGGTATACCTCGTACAATCACCGTCCTCCCACACGGGATGGAAAAGGACGCGAAGAATTCTTATGGGCTTTTATCACAGCTTGATCGACTTAATCGGTCTCAGGCGAAGGTTGTTTGGTCTCCCGGAAAGTCATGGTTTTCATCCATCAAACAGCACACTATTTAAATAAAGTTACTCGTATATTGTCGTACCTTTGTTCCAACTTTGCACGAGCAAGTTCACTCTTCTGAAGTAACACAGTTATTGTGTAAACCACCTCGGTACCGAGGTCTTCACATCACCTTCCTTGTAAAGTTTTTTTTTTTTTTATTCTGAGGGGCCTAGAGACATTATGGTTGCACAGAGAAAGATAAATTTATAAGTAGGTTGCTTGCCACATTTCAACGAATAACTTGTCGTGCAGTAAGGTAATACCAACAATCAAAAGGTGAACACGGTTTACATTTGTCTGCTGATAGTATTCCTATACGTGTATTTCTGAGTAGCATTCTCAATCTGGCATAGTGCAAATAAATGTGTGTGTCTTCCAGGTAGCCAATATCGGCCGTAATGCAGTTTCAGCGCCCCTTTTTACGGTCTGAAACTGCATCAGCAATTCCAGACCACATTAGGAGGAATTCATTGCGCATCGAGCTGTTCGTTTCATAAACTTCTCGCTGTCTGCTTTACACATGCTCGCTGAACCATTACATGTTTCTCCTATTCGGTCTTTTTAGCATAACAGCTTTGCATGAAATTGCAAACTGTTATATTGTACAAAAATAATACATATGTCTATACAGTATTTAAACGAGGGTGGTTCAAAACAATATTTGTATTCATCCAGAAGTGGTTGTGATAGAAAGATGATTTTTTTCTTTGCAGCGCTGAATGAAATGAAGTGTCACAATGGAAAAATTGGAATACAGATCAGTGATTCGGTTCCGCTTTCTGCAAAGAAAAACACCCAAAACAATCCACGAAGAAATGGACGCTGTTTATGGAGAAGACTGTCCAGGTTACAGTGTTGTTGCACATTGGTATAAACAATGTGCAGCAAACAATGTGAAAAAATCTCAGCGCATGATCAAGAAATCCCAGGACGCCCACCAACTGCTGTAATAGAAGAGAGTGTTGCAACAATTGAGGCATTGATCCTTGAAGATCACCATATTAGCTTGAAAGAGCTAGCTGCAGAGCTCCAATTTAGTGTAGGGTCTGTGGAGAACATCATACATCAATAGTTGCATATGGGTAAATTGACTTCTAGATGAGTTCCAGACTTCTGACCCCTTACCAGAAGGAAAGGGCACAATGTACACATGAAATGTTGTCGATGTGCCAGGAAGAGCAAGAGGAGTTTTTTCACGACTACCATGAAACTTGGATCCATCGCTATGATCCAAAACTGAACAAATGTCAAAACAACGGAAGCATATAGAATCACCAACACTACAAAAAGGCAAAGGTGCAATCAAGTACTGACAAGGTGATGCTGTCAGTTTTTTTTTGGATCAGCATGGTGTAGTACTAAGAGATTACCTTCAAAAGGGCTGTACTGTGATAGTAAAGTATTATTCCAATCACTTCATAAAGCTACGTGCTGCTTTAAAAAAAAAAAAAAAAAAAAAAGCGGGGAAAGCTGTCAAAAGGTGTGTGTGTGTGTGTGTGTGTGTGTGTGTGTGTGTGTGTGTGTGTGTGTGTGTGTGTGTGTGTGTGTGTGTGTGCTCCACGATAATACCCTTGCGCATTCTTCGCATGCTGCAATATGGTACGCCCACAAATGTGGGTTTGAAATAGTGCCGTATCTTACTTATTCCCCCGACCTTACACCCTCGGATTTCTTCTTCTTTCTTACCCTGAAGTCCTTTCTTCGTGGAAAACACTTTGCTGCTGATGATGAGGTGATTCCTGCTTTCGAGTCTTGGTTTGAAAGACAGTCAGAGAACTTTTGCAAAACTGACCTGTGGAAGTGTATTGAGAGGTAGTAAAAATGTGTCATTTTGTCTGGTTATTATGTTGAAAAAAATGTAATACATGGCGTTCGTTTCAGCCTTCTGTCACAACGACTTCTGGGTTTTTTTTTACATTTTATTAACAAGGGACTTTGGGTGAATACAAATCATTTTCCCTTTCATCAGACCCAGGACATCTTGAGAGCTATAGGGAGATCGCTGTAATACATCCAGAAATACCGATCAGCAATCCGCATTTTGTGCAGAGACAGATGAACAGAAATTATATTGGAGTAATGTAATTAATTATCAAACATATGAAAATAAACAGTTCTTTCCTGAAGCCACCGCGTTTCCACTATTTTCTTCTCAACTCTTGTATTTAATAATATGTTGTTAAGAATACTCCTCCAACTTTTCTGTCTGAAGAGTTAGGAAGACATCTAGCCGTTAAATTTGGTTTCAGCTATCATCAGCTAACTAGGCAGATTGGGAAACAACTTCCAAAGAGTTTCTTTAGATCAGATTTTAGTCGAATATCGTTATGTGATGAGTTGTAAACATCATTCAAGATTTTATCCTTATTTCTCATTGCAACCTGAGTGTAAAATATCTTGTTTCTGATTCATTTCTAATGCATATTACTGATTATACGAAAAGAATTTTTCATTCTTTTTTCTTCTTTAAGATGTTAGCTTCTTAAATAGTTTGAGATAGTGTACATGTTAACTCTTGGGCTCTCCAGTTATAGCTCGCGTAATATTTCTTGACTTCGGTCTAATATTTTCTTCTTTTCGTTCGTTAGAATTACTCGCAGTGTAGCTTCAATAAAGCGGACACGCCTCCTTTGACAAGTCTCTTTTGCATTTTCTTGCTGTGATTGGTGGCAAGTATTCACCTCACACACATACATATACAACACCTGTAATTTCCCAAGGAAGCAAAATGCGTAAAATTCGCAAAGTTGTTGTTCCTGTGGGATTGTGTACATATTAATCAAAATGCATCCACACGAAGACCTTTGACCAGACACACGGACACTTGGTACGATGCTGTGTGTATAAGATGAATGACGCTGGCGGCGTGATTACGGGCACCGGACAGAGAGATTAATTGTTCCAGTCAACAGAGGGGTAAGGCTGGGGCGAGAGAAGGATCAGCTGGAAGTCTGAGTTCGGTGTCTTCATGTCAGGCGTGAGAATGATAGATGGAGACCCTAGAGATAGCCTGTCTAAGAAGTTCAATGTATTCATAAAGTTGGAAACTTGCCTTCCCCGATCGATAGAAGGCGGGCAAAATTCGACCGGCAATTTGGTCATTCAAAGTAATTATTGACTTCTGTCACGGTTCCTTAGCGCCACCTTTCGGCGTTTAATATTGTGAGCTGAGAAATATTTCGATACATACTTATCTGTTATGGCGTTAAACATCTAACCACGATTTCAGAAAATTACTTAGAACGCGACTTCCAGTGCCCTCTTTAATGACTGTTGACCTTAAATGGTGAATCGTAGAAAGTTGGTTGGCTTAACCGGGACCAATAAGAAGCAGTTCAGTACCATGATAAGCACTGCACTGCTAATAGGTGAAGTATTTCTAGTAATTTTAATTATAGAATTAAAATTACCAGTGAAAATAATCAACCATGGCAAATTTCATTATGCAGAATTAACATGAAGAGCTTTTTTTTTTTGATATAACAATCAATAAAACGAAAGAGGCAAAAAAAAAAAAAAAAAAATCCGTACCATATTAAGGCCTCCTGAGAATAACCTCATATATCCGTTCTTATTATGTTCATATACTGAACGAGAAATTCAGTTTTCCAGTGGAAAAGACTTTGCTGTCCCACCTGAGGCCGGCTAACTCAGCTACGGAGTGAAAAACTCCCACAAGAGTTTCTCGCGTCATTGATGGGATTCAAGCCCCGGCCTTTTCCACCCGGTGTGGGGAAGACGATGATTATAACTACCATACCACCCATGGGAACGAAGGGAAGCGGCAGCAATACCTCTTAATTAAATAAAAATAAAAAAAATAATAAAAAAAAAACAGAGAGAGAAGTTCCATAACAACATTGTATTTCCAAGAAAGACAGATTAGAAGTGGATATATACGCAGAAAATACAATAAACAAAGTTTAATAACAAAAAAAAAAAAAAAAAATCGCCAAAAAGGATGAAAAATACTCGTTCAAGAATAAAGCATCATAATTTAATTTAAATTTTCGAATGTTTTAATTAACATAATGCATTACTATAAACCCTGACCAAAAGCTGTTTTATAAATTTATATATTGCAGCAATGTTTGCACCGAAGAATATTGAGTGTAGAACGAGGATTAATAATTATTCCCAACGCTTAAAAAATGTGTGGGTATATGTAAATATATTTAGGGTTTCCTACGAATCCTGAGCAATTATCTCCTTGTTGGCGCCCTCTGTTTGCAGTCTTGTCTTTACTAAAGATTGCTCAGTTCGAACATTGATGAAGTACATACCTTAATGAAATTTTATGTAAATAAAGAAAGCCACTGCAGTATCTCCCTTAATATCAAAAAAGATATGTATGCAACCATATCTGTGTGACAAAGCTATTCTTTATGTTTTCAGCGAGAAGAAAAAGGTGGGGAACAAGTAGCCGTTCTCTCAAAAGTTACACGACTCGCATAACCTGCAACCCACTCTGGTTCGAGAATATCCATTTTATTGTTTACATCAAGGATCCAGTAGTGCAGCAGCAACATAAAATTGTTGTCGGCAAGATGGCCAGGAGCGACATATGCATTATGCACGCGTGCCTAACAATCCTATATCATTAATAGCCGCACTGTGAAAGCTTCGTGCAGTTATCGTCGGCAGCGCCATGATCGCAGCGCAAGCGTATCTCTTAAACTTAATCCTCCTTCTTAAAAACCTTAATCCCTTTGGTGAGCAGTGACCTAAGAGCGTGCTGGTGGAGCACACTCTCTGTCAAACGACAAGGGACCTATCAATTTCGGGCTTGACTGCACCGAACAATTTGCATGACGTACTTCGCTCTCTGCGCTGTCGATAGCGAACCGCTCAGCTGTCCTTCCCCTTCCCTGCGGTGTATTAAGAAGCGACGCACGGAATCGGGGGTTTGTAAGCCAACTAATTCATAGGCATTTACTGGGTAGCTACGATAATTGATTTCTGCAGCCTCTTCCGGATTGATGGGGAGTAGGGATTCGGTTAGACGCTACCAGGTCGTCGTCGGTAGAGACGAAAACTTTGCATCGTAGCACAGAAACAGCAATCTACTAGCACATAATGTATGGTACAGGGAAAAGCAAGGGGGTGGAAGATTCTTCTCAGACACAAGACCATCTTATTAAGACATAATGAATGTCTTTTGAGAAGGTACAGTTTGAAGGAGCATTTTATTAAATCAATAAAACACCCTGAAAGCCCGGCAAACAAAACCGACCGTTTTGGAAGCACTGAAGGGATGAAAGAGGTCAATTGTAGCAGCAGCACAGACAGCCATTTGTCTACGCACTTTCGCATATTATATTGTTCATCAGTAATCGCCCCAACTAGCCTTTCATAGATATAAATTCAATATACTAAAATAAAACGCCGAGGAAATCTTACGCTAATAATGGTCCATCTTTGAGCCAGCTTCTAGTATTCTAACTTCCTTCTTTCAAAAGAAAAGCGGAAACGAATCTCAAAGACAGCATGAAACCCAGTTTCTCTTGTTCATCCACAATCCTGCTAACAAATTTTATATTACTTACCTTAAGGGAAATGGAAACGGATTTTAGCCAAAGTTAGGGATAATGTTAAGGGAGACTATAGGAATAAATGATTTTTCAGAGAATTTAATTCAGTATTAAAAGAGATATAACTTTGTTTGTGAACACATTTTAGAGTTTAACTTATTTTACATGAAAAATTAAAAAAATTTCGAAAGTTTTTGATTAATATGTTCTTCGAAAGGATTACTCCGAAATGATGGCTACAAGAGATCGGAATGTCATCCAGATATTGCTGAACGGGTTGGACGAGCAAACTCGTCCAACCCGTTCAGCAATATCTGGACAACACAATGGTTGTTGGACACAGTGGGAAGAGAAGGGCACAGTACCTTCTGGAAGCACCGATGAAAGGGCAGGGCAAGCGTATTCGACGGATGTCTTTGGCGAACAGATCAACTATTGCTGCCTTGATTAGGAGTATTGTTTTGCTCCACCTGACTCTTCGCACGGTTCGCACTCGTTTTCTGGAAACGGAGTGCGCTGTCGAGTTCCATTAAACTGCTTGTATACGGGTCATATGGCCTTCATTTAGCATTTAGTGATGAAAACCATTTCGGCTTCAATTCGAGTGATGGGCAAATAGAGTCAGAAGACTCCCATGAGAGAGAGAGAGAGAGAGAGAGAGAGAGAGAGAGAGAGAGAGAGAGAGAGAGAACAGCTTCTACAAGGGAAAGACACACATCGCAAACTCCCAGCGAAATGTTTAGGGAAGTTATCGGGTATGACATGAAAACAACACTCGTATTTGTGGGAGGCAGCAGGGCAGCCCATTACAACGCTGAATATTTCATTCGCCGAATGGTCAACGTGTTATCCTATTTTTTTGATACTGCGATGTTTCAACAGGATAATACACATACTTCCAACATTATTAGAGTGGCTCTTCATAACGATGTGAATGTCTTCATATGGCTTACGAGATCACCAAATCTTTTCCCAGTCAAACATGTCTGGGATATGATGAAATGCGCCTGAATTCAAATTCGACACCTTCACGTTCGATCCCTCAGTTGGGAGCTGAAGTGGAATTGATCTGGAATGACAAACCACAAGCTGACATCCGACACCTCTTCGACTGAACGCATGCCAGAGTCAGCTCTTGTATTTAAGCACGTGAAGGTCACACTTGATATTAACTTTCAACAATTTAAACTTTTTTTTTCACTGATATCTCGAATAAAACTTAATGTAATCATTTGAAAATTTAATTAATTGATTCCTATAATCCCTCTTACATTATCACCAACTTTGATCAAAATCGGATCGCTCTTTCTTAATGTTCTAGTTTCTGTTTCCTTTAGTGTATTTCAGTGCCATTTTGGTTAGGTCTAGCCACTTCAGTGAAACACTTTAGATATGTGTCATCAGTCTCAGATATTGTGGGAACTAACATTAATTGACACTTTAAGGGCCACTCTCTTCCGACAATTTTGTTTTACAGAAGAATCAAATCTTGAGGGGATAGAGAGGTGTTCATGTTAAATCAAAAAAAAAAAAAAAAATGTAGCAAAAAAAAATCATATACTGTATACACATATCATATATGAGGTATCCAAAGTGATAAAGATAATTATGATCAAAACTAGGATGTTTATCTTCATCTTCTGCGCTCTCTCCATCAGTAATCGAATGAAGCGGTACTGGTATCCATAGCAACGATGTTCATCCTCGCTTATTTTAAGAACGAACAAGATAACTGCGATCCATTATGCGTAATTGTGTACATAATTCTCTACGCATGATCACACACACACACACACACACACACACACACACACACACACACACACACACACACACACACACACACACACAATTATAATTAAAAATACGTATTATGTCACTGCTTTCAACCTCATCATTGCACAGGCTTCAAAATATCTTACTTTTCCACATGTTTTGATACATTTCATTTCACTCTCATTGAAATATCGTCTTTCTAAAGAACCAATAGTCGACACTGCAGACAGCACCCGTCAACACTTCAAGCCACTGTCAACCCCTCTAATAAATTATAGGGCGACTATGACATCACCGAGCGCGTGCACGTTGGAGGCATTGACTATGACAGACGGACGGGACATTAATGGTTTGGACAATACTAACCACTTAGCTTAAATTTCATGAATTATTCAACCGTAAGCGAAATTCAAACGGAAACACTGGTCAGAATGTTCATCTCTTGGTCACGATGCTATCATAACCAGCATCTTGGTGGTTCATATTTATAGGCGATGTTTTAAAGGCATGATGAGGGAACGAGCAAAAGGAGAAAGCAGAGCAAACATTACATTTTTACTAGATAATAGTTTCTACATCAGGGAACCATAAAGATATTGGACAATATAAAATAGACAAAAACAAAAAATAGCAAAATCCTAGTATAAACATACGTAATAAAATGCGAAGTCAGTAATTTCTGAATAAACAAGATACGGCATCTCGTTTTAGTGTGGCTCTCGATTTCAATTCCTCTTTTTGATTAGCGAATTTTTCTAAAATTCGAAACGAGACCCCTATATCAGCAACTTTGGTTTATTTCAAAATATGTCACATAAGCTATGTACTTTTCGAATATATTTATAGATATTTAAATTATCTTTTTTTATTTAAACGCTAGCTGGTCAACAGGTCTGCAGTCCTTTATTGTTCTTGTTCGACCGTTTTATTCAAAATTGTTTCAACCACTAATGCTTTGTTGCTTAGCCAGACAGTGCGTTTTAAAACGTAATAATAATAATATCTAATTATTTGAGAGATACTCGTATTGTAAGATCAAGATTGGAGAGTGATGATTATTGTGTTCCCGACTACCATTTTGCTCACCATATTTTTCGAGGATAGGAATATATCTTGTCATAAAACCCAAAGTTATACAATACGAGTCAGATGTCTGGAATTAACAACAGACATGGAATTTAAAGATGCTCGATATGACCGCCTTTTTGCACCACACAAAGGTCCAAAAGTTAAGCTCCTTCTAGACGTAGTAGTAGTAGTAGTAGTAGTAGTAGTAGTGGCATGTGATGCAAGAAAGCAAGTGTATGAGCTTATGCAGCATCAGCCAAAAAAAAATTACAAAAAAATTCTCTTTAAATGTTTGTCCAGTTCCTCCTGAAATTTATTCAACCTATCAACTTCCACAACGACAGATGGAAGTTTGTTCCAGCAATTAACCACCTTCTGGCTAAAGGCAAATTTCCGCACATCTATAGAATGACCGGGGTTAATGTCCTGCCACAATCCCCGATGCGTTTTCACAGTTCCTGGAGATCAGTGGTCTTGCTGTCGTATACCCAGAACTTCACATACACCTAAAAAAAAAAGAAATCCAAGGGGTTCAGATCTTTTTGGTGCCATGTAGCTCTGGGATTGATTTTCAACAGCGAAAGTTCTGAGTCCAAAAAATCCTCAAGTTGGGAAGTACGCTTCGCTATCGACAGTCGAGTCAAAAAAGTATGGCCCCCATTAGCCTGTCTTTCCAGTTCCCACACCATACCATGAGTTTTGGTGGACCTTCCTCATTAGCCATGTTACATATCCTTTCGCAAAACTCAAACCTCCACTCAGGGTTATCTTCATTTAGCCACAAAAAATTTCCATACGACATGTCGCACGTTGTTCCTTTTCAAAATGATGCATACGTTTGTTTTAGAAACACTGGCCTCTGCTGCCATCCGCGTTGTGGATTTCATAGATCTTAAGCCAATCTTAACATGGATATCTGTTGCTTTTTCGTCATTCGTCCGTCTGTGTACGGGCTTGTCAGCTGCACAACCACTTTCCTTAAATCATTTCAACGCTTGGCAAACTGTTGATTGTTTTATTGGTGCACACTTCGCTGTATTGAATTCATCCGAAATCTGTATACTCGTGTAATCCTCACGTCCACACAGAATAATAATTTCCACTCGTTCATCCTTAGTCAATGCCATGTCACTGAAAATGAAAAGAAAAAAACGTTACATTATTTCACCCATTTAAAATAATCACATGTATCATTTATTCCAGATATTTGGCTCGTGCTGGACATTCGAAATCTGGTCTCCAAATATGGTGCAATTTGGACATCTTACAAACAAACAAGCTTAATAATATGAATCATAGTAATGCAAGTATATACGGTGTTTTATTTATAAAAAAAAATCACCATTACACTTACTTGTATATACACCGATGAGCCAAAACATTATGACCAGCGAGTCATTTTGCAAATCGAAGCAACTGCAGGTGAACTACGCGCGTGCGCGGGTCGGGACACGGTATAAAAAACACCTGATACTGAGCTCCGTTAATTAGTATTACTCTTGTTCTTCAGATGGGAAAGACAGCGGACTTAAGCCAGTTTGACAAAGGCCAAATTGTAATGGCCAGACGACCGGGTCAGAACATATCCGAAACGGCACGGCTGGTGGGATGCTCACGGTCAGCCGTGGTTAGTACTTACCGAAAGTGGTCCAAGGAGGGGAAACCCACGAACCGCAGGCGAGGTGTTGGATTACCATTGCTCATCGATACTCGAGGTGAGCGAAGGCTCTCCCGGATGGTAGTGGCAACAGACGGGCGACTGTGGCGCAACTCGCCTATAATTGGAATGCTGGTGACGGGAGTAATGTGTCACAACACACAATACACTGAACCCTTCTGAATATGGGGCTGCATAGCCGCAGGTCGCTCCGGGTGCCCATGCTCACCACGGTTCACCGGCGATAGCGCCTAAAATGGGCACGTGAGCATCGAAACTGTACCTTCAGTGATTGGAAGAAGGTCGTCTAGTCGATGAATCACATGTTCTGTTGCACCATGTGGACGGCCCGGTACGTATGCGACGTTTACCTTGGGAAGTGATGGCGCCTGGATGCACTGTGGGACGAAAACAAGCTGTTGGCATGCTTTGGGCGATGTTCTGCTGTGATACCCTGGGTACAGTCATCCATGTGCCAGGCACTCTGACGTCTACCAAACTACCTAAGCATCATTGCTGCCAGGTACACTCTTTCATGGCAACGGTCTTCCACTCTGGTGGTGCCATCTTTTAGCAGGATAATGCGCCATGCCACATCATCCGGATTATTCGAGACTGGTTCGCGGAACACGAGGAAGACTTCCAGTTATTGCCCTGGCCTCCAAATTCCCCAGACATCAATCCCATCGAGCATCTGTGGTTTGTGTTGGAACAGCAACTCCGATCTGCGGCGTGTCAACCACGGACATTACAGGAGTTAAAGGATCTGCTGGTTACGTATTGGTACCAGATACCACAAGATCTTGTAGCGTCCATGCCTCGCCGGGTACGAGCTGTTTTGCACACCAACATCATACACTGGTGTGCAAAACTTAAGGACCAACACTATTTCTAAAGGTTACAACCACAAAATCAAACGCAACAGCCTGTGGCGATTTGCATAACTGTGGCCGTTCAGTAGAAAGCTGGTGCACATGCAAAAATTTGAATCGTGATGAGAGGGCTCACATAAATAGATAAGAGCAGCAGTTAAGTGCAAATTACCGAATGGCGAGCACGATTGCTACAAGCGTTAAATTGGCTTCATACAGTGCTACAGACAACGAAATGGCCAGTAGACAACATCTGAATGACTCTACCCGGGGTCGAATAATTGGGAAGCTCAAAGTGCGAGGGGTTTGGCTGCAGAGTTCGGTTTCGCACATAGCATCGTCTCACGTGCGTGGTCGGCCTTCAGAACAACAGGTACAGCTGTTCGAAGGACCAGTGGTGGTCGTCCACGAAAAGCAACGCCCAATGATGACCGCTATATACTCCTACAGGCCAAGAGGGACCGATACCAGACAGCGGGATCCATTGCAAACCAGCTGCACAGGAACCCAGGATGCAGGATATCGCGGTTTACTGTGGCCAGGCGACTCCGCACAGGTGGACTGTTTGCCCGACGGCCAGTATGCTGCGTCCCTGTAACACCTGCCCATCGGAGACACCGTTTACAGTGGAGCATCCAACACAAGGACTGGACAGCAGCGCAATGATGTCCAGTCCTTGTGTTGGATGGACTGGACAGCAGCGCAATGGTGTAAGGTACTCTTTTCTGATGAAAATAGATTCAGTCTCAGCAGCGATTCTGGACGTCAGCTAATCTGGCGAGAGGTTGGCACATGGTATCAACCCGCAAACATCACTGAAAGGGATCGATATGGTGGTCGAGGTGTTCTCGTCTGGGGAGGCGCTATCTTGGATGGACGTACACAACTCCAGATACTGAAGGCGGTACTGTAACCGGTGCACGCTGCTGTACTGAGGTAATCCTTCCCCATGTGCATCTGTTCCGAGGTGCCATTGGCCCCGAGATCGTGTTTATGGATGATAACACCACACTCCATTGCACTGCAGCTGTTGGAAAGTGAGGACATTATTGTTCGTATGGATTGGCGTGCCCATTTCACCGATCTAAATCCCATCGAACACATATGGAACTTCTGGGGAGATGCCTAGCAGCACGTCCGCACCCACCAAAAAATGTTCACCAACTGAAGATGCCGCTGACAGAGGAACGGACGATGTTACTGCAAGAACTTATCAACAACATTGTTCTAAGTATGGACAAGCGGTGCAAAGCCTGCATCGACATTAGGGGTGGCCATATCTCCTATTGAGGACCACCTCTCCATCTTTGGTAGTGATGCATCTGTATCATGGCAGCCAGTGCTATGTTTCCATTTTTGAATAAAGTCCCTCTGTACCGTTTTGCTTCCGTTGTTGTTTTCTTCATCATTTCTGTACCTCACGAGTTTCCTTTGGTATGCTTTTCCCATATCCAGGCCACTGCTATGAGAAGCTACAGGTGAAAACCTGACTGGTCCTTAAGTTTTGCACACCAGTGTATTAGGTAGGTGGTCATAATGTTTTGCTCATCGGTGTATGTTCTGCTTGTCCTTTGAACTCATGTAGTTACAAAATAGTCCGGCACATTTAGGAAAACAATACATGATTCCCCAATCGCCAAGGAGCATACACAACCAAGGATTTGTCTTAGAGGAAATATGTGTTAGTTTAGAGCTCAGTTTATTGTAAGGAGCTTGTTTGTCTGTTTATTGTAAGATTTTTTCTTGTTTTTTTTTTTTATTTTTTTTTTTATAGACACTATATATTAGAAGAAATATTAACCCTCTGCGTTTGTACTGTAACTTATCCTACTTACACTTGGGATCCCATGTATCCTACATGGGATTTTAGTTTTATATAATTACGAGGGGTTTCCGAAAAGTAAGGTGGCACAATTTTTTCTCTCGATGATGTTTAATAATACGAAGTTGAAATTGCACACCAAGAAATAAGTGAACATGCACTTCTTCTCCACAAAGTCTCCAGTTTTATTGATGCACTTGTTCCAATGATGGATCAGTTTATCAATACCAGTACTGAAGAAGTCCGTGCCCACACGCAGTATCAACATCGCACCCCCTGATGAATTTTCTCAACCGTGGTGAAATGCTTTCCTGAAAGGTGTTTTTTCAGAGGGCCGAACAAATGGAAGTCTGAAGGCGCTAAGTCTGGGCTGTAGTGGGGGATGTGACAGAGTTTCCCAACGATTACGGTGCAACCACTCACGAGTGGCGTGGGCAGTGTGTGGAGTTGCATTGTTGTGCAACAAAATCATGCCACTTCCCAGGAGTCCTGGTAATTTGCGTCGAATGTTGGCTTTCAGTTTTTCCAACGTTGCACAGTAAAGCTGTGCATTGATCGTTACTCTCTTCGGCAAGAAATCCACCAACAGAACGCCTTGGCGATCCCAGAACACTGTGGCCATGAATTTTCGGACACTGGGAACAGTTTTGAATTTTTTTGCGCACAGGAGATTGTGGATGTTTCCAGATGATGGAGTCTTGTTTGCTCTCCGGGGTAAAGTGATGAACCCACGTTTCGTCTGCTGTGACTATGCGAGCGAGAAAATCCTCTCCTTCGTCGCTGTATCGCAACAGGTTCTCCAGACATATCCCCATGGGTTTTGCTTTGTCCTCTTCTGACAATTGTCGGGGCACCCAGCAGCAGCACACCTTTCGAAAGCCAAGGACATCGTGAACAGTCGACTTACTCACGTTCACTATTTGTGCAATTTCACGCAGTTTCACTCGCCTGTTTTCAAGAACGATGCGCGAAATGTTGTCTTCTGTCTTGCTTGATGAAAGCCTGCCCGCCCGATGTCAATCTTCAACATCAACACGGCCCGCTTTAAATTCATTGCACCAAAAACACACCTGCTTCTTTGTCATCACCTTTTCGCCATACACAGCAACCAGTTCACGGTGAATGTCACTTGGTGAAGACCCCTTTTGCTTCCAAAAAGCGAATAACTTCACGAACACCTGTTTTGGACCACACTCGCATGGTAACGCCATTTTGTAACTGGAATCTGCTGTGAGGCGACAGTACCGCAACACTGCACTGGCGGTCTCTTTGAACGTTATTAACGGGTCTATCTGTCCACCGCGTTTCATCTCATTCCCTTTCACCATTATTAAGAAACAAAATGTGTTACCTTACTTTTCGGAAATCCCTCGTATGTTAGAGCATTGTTACTCCGCAATATCCATACTATTTTCTAAAATATGTGTGCGTGGGGTTGTGTGAGAGTCTAATGAACCGTAGAAAGTTGATACGCTTCTAGCTATCGGGGTCTCACGGGTAACAAGTGGATATAATCACCGTCCATCCCTACACCGGTAGAAAGGCCTGAATTCGAATCCAGTCGATGACGCGGAAAATTTTTTGTTTTTTTTTTCAAACATGACTGAGTTAGTCGGTCTCAGCCAAGAGTTGCATGGTTTTCCCTCCGAAAACTTGGCTTTTTCGTTTAGCAACTAGGCAAATCGACTACGGAATGCACCCTATATATTATTGCTCAGAAAAGCGGGAAGTTTCTCGTCATCTTCAGCATCTTCCGAAAACTTGTGAGAAGGGCATTTCAAGTGACCTGTACATTTTTCTTGGTTAGTACCACCTTCAGAAAAGTTTTGCATACCACGCTGGCTGACATACACACGACTGTCACTGAAATGACGCCTTCTTCTCCCATTATTGAAAAATTCCTGTTTGGAGGTAACTGGATTACTGGGGGCTACTCCATTGTTGTTAATAAGATTGCAACTA
Organism: Mastigoproctus giganteus; assembly: GCF_048544385.1. Taxonomy (NCBI): domain Eukaryota; kingdom Metazoa; phylum Arthropoda; class Arachnida; order Uropygi; family Thelyphonidae; genus Mastigoproctus; species Mastigoproctus giganteus. The sequence continues at coordinate 233,739,885 of NC_143575.1, read as the reverse complement.
TCATTTGCAGCAGATTGTATCTGGATATTGCACTTCTCGTCATGAATTACTTCTGAAGAGGAAGATGTATTATGTGCTTTTCAGATTTCAGAGCTGTGCAGAGCAGCAGGAATACCAATATCGTTGCTTTCTTCAGCATTTGATGGAGAGTTGGATCCATCAATTTTACTAGAATTATCAGGCTCACTTGTCTTTCCTTTGGGTTTCATCACTTTGTTTAAGAAACATTTTTTGTTTTTCAGGATGAAAAACTATCTGGGAGTAAAGCCATGATGCAACCGACGAACACAGCTACGATGGGAAAAAATATCATAAAAATTCCTCCTTTTGTGATGGAACGCGAATCTAGGCCTCGAGGGCTCGAAACTTCAATGCCCACAATTAAGATCAAGACAGCAGATTTACATTTTATAATTCACAATCTTCAAAAAAATTCGCCTTTTCTAAGTTTATTTTGAATGGCTAGATTCAGTAATCACAAACTGAAAGCGGCAGGCAATACCAGTTTGAGTGACCTTGGTTCAAACCCGCTCTTTCTTGCATTCTCTCTATCTCATAAACTCTTTTGCTACGGAAAACCAAAGTTCATTGCCATGACCCTGGACAAATTAATAATGATAAAATTTCAAATATTGTAATCATTATTCCTGATGGTTTCATATCTTTATCATCAAAACTTCAACATTATTCTTTATTTATTCTTCCTTCTTTATTTATTCCATGAGAGTCCGAGAACAGCAACAACCTCATTTGGAATTCTTAATTTATAAAGCTAATTCCGGGAGGGGGAAAAATCAGAGAAATCTTAGAAATTATCGACCTATTGCAGTTGAATGCCCCTATTGATTTTCGAGAAAAAAATTTACGTCTCCTTAATTGAACACTGTTTTGTTCACAGCCCTCAATTAGTAATGCATGGAAGGTCACCAATTTTCTCTCCGTTCTCATCGAAATATAAAAGAAACACCAAATCATAGATGACTATCATTTTCCTTGGTAACATGTCGACATCCGATAGGATTTCAATCCTTACACTTAATATTCTTAAATTCTACTGTTATATAACTGGCAACCTTCTAAATATCTTGACAACAGTCTCTCATTGTATACAGCTCTAATTTTCGCATGGACGTCCCTCTCGAAGTTTACTTGTTACTTGGGATATTCCACAAGGCAACAGGTGTTATTCGCCTTAGGCTCCTTGTAGCTGTTCTAACTATTCCTGTCCGTTATTTACGACTTTCTATTTTACCGTAACGCCTAAAATTGTTTGTTATCTTAAATCAATGGAATTCAGCCCAACCGGTCTCCCAATTAGCTTTTCGCTTTCAAATACTTACAGTCAATTGAGTATGAAATAAAAAGATAAGACAACACTAATTAATTTCAATAAGAACATTATGACATTTCAGCCTTCGCGAATGGATTTCGTATTCAGAAAAAAATAAAATAAAAAAAAGAATTCACTAGGTGTAAAGGGAAGAGATCTGTCATAACTCCATTCGTGTGGTGTGAACACAGCGACCTTAGCCTTCTTTGAATGATAACTTCACTTTTGTCCCGGCTTCAAAGATTCGGCATTCAAATACTATTCTGCTTGTGGCAAATAAAAAAAGAAATCGTAAGGACCTTTAATGAAAGGTCCTTACGATTTCATTTTCGCTATATGGTAATAAAGTCGTACCAAAAGCTGTTGTGTACATAGAGAAATAACAGTGGCAGAAAGTATCTCACACACGTTTGTCACTTTTCCATAAAATCACTAGGTATTTCCACACATCCTCGAGGAAGGATGGTTGCAGGATAGATGTGCGGAAGTTTGCCTTCAGCCAGCGAGTGGTTGATTATTGGGACAGGCTTCCATCTGTTGTTGTGGGGTTGGATAGATTGAATAAATTCAAGAGAGAACAATACCTATTGACTTATAGGATACAACTTCCCGCCTTTAGGGTGTAGGACGATAGTGCCGGCTTTAAAACAAAACCCGCGTTATGCGATAGTGCAATCATCATTCAAAATGGAATACAGCATGGGAAGCATTCGCATTGAGTTATTATTATTATTATTTTATTTATTTTTTTGGTAGTTGTTGGCGCATCGGCTTCTGTGGCCATAGTGCACCTCCCAAGGTTTTTTGCAGTACTTTGATCCAAGCCCGAGGCGGGATTCGAACCCCCGACCTTTGGGTTGCCAGGCAGGCACTTTACCCACCCAGCTAGCCCGGTCGGCTCGCAGTGAGTTATGAAAATTATAAAAAATATTGCTCTGTGTATGATGTTGCCTTAATTCACCCGTTTGAAAAAAGAAAAAAAAAATCTAGAAAATTCAAACTGTGTCGCCGTGTCCTTATAACAAAATACTTTCTGTGATTTAAATAAGGAATAGTTTTGATTCTAAAGAGACTTTCATGATCTTTCTACAAACTAAATGTGAAAAGCAGAACCCTGTAAATCAGCAGACACTTTATGTTTTTCTTTTAATAAACTTTACTTTTTGAATTCACATCTATTGTGCCATGCATATTTTAGATTATTTACTATTTTCAGTGTAATCATGTTGCATTTTGCATCCATTCTTTGATTTGGAATTGATATCACAACAATTTAACATCGTTTTTCTTAAAAATTACCCCGTTTTCGGAAAGCTCCTAAGAACATTTTCGATTCATTTTGTTGTCCGGAATCCATTGTAGTATTTATTACATGGAATTTTGAATCGACCTATATTTCAACTTTATGGACCGTTAGGCGGGTTTGCTTATACATGAAGTACCGATTGTTTTCACTAAGTCCGTCTGCATGTGACAACAACTTCCAGTGGATAAATTTTCATGAAATTTTAAATTTGGTTCTTTTAAAAAAAATCTGCCAAACCATCCCAAATTTCATTAAAATCAGTCAAATGGAAATCTCACAATTACTATATATTCCGGCGTATAAGTCGACTTTTTCTTTCTTTTTTTGCATTGAAAATTTGTATTTATTTAGTTACATATTCTCCGTATAAGTCGACCTTCTCTTTCTTATAGTCGCCTTTCCTATCTCGCATAGTAGTGCACTACAGTAAACTCTGCATTACTTCTGCTCTTTTTTTTTTTAAAGTTTACGTTGTGACTTTTTATTACATTGCGCAGTAAACTGCAAAGAAAACGGTAAGCATAGACAGTATTCCCTTAATAAAGCATGTTCTGGTACGAATATTAATACATTTGCGGTAAAAATCGAACCATACTGCTTTGGTTAAATTGAAAAAGAAGACGCCATTCCTACTGCTTATCTCTGTAAAATGAAAATTCATTTATTTATTTACTCACCCTCATAAAATTTGAGCATTAAGATTTCGGTGTAAAACTTAGTAGAGCTTTACAAACTTTTCCAGACTGTCATCACCGAAAAAAAATTCGACATCAAACAACATTCTGTGCACTTCTTGAATTACTAGACGTTGAAATTTGACTTCAAACGATTGGTTAAATCTGTTCTTCAACAGAGTATATTTTCGGCTATAGATATAACTTTAAATTTTTTTTAAAAATGTATTTGTTTTTACTGATTCTGTTGCTGTATTTTCCCCTTTCTATCCACAACTATCTTCCAACCAATAAATAAAGCAGGAATTATTCCCGGATCTTTAGTGAATACCATCCAGAGACCCAATTATTACCAGAGAGGAAGGCTGTATTCAGCGGAAGCAAATAATATCAGCCAGCCAGAGAGAATGTTTATCATCAAACTGTGACCTTATTGGTGAACCACTCTATTAGAAGACAAGTAGCGGCACTAAAAGGAGCGAAGCTCAAGAAAATGGCCGGAAAGCGAGTCTCGGTGTTGGACAAGGCATTTTTTCTCCTGATGCGAAACGTGAGGAGAATGACATGAAGCTCGTGAATTGTGTGACTGCTAGGGTGGCGTGGCGTGTATGGCAGCTTTGGAGGACTTAAGCTGCTCTCTGAAATCGCACAACGGGGTATTTGGGAGAGAAAGTCTAGCGGGACGGCGACATTAAAGTTAAATAATGGCAGCGAGTTAGTGTGTGATGGCCGTAAGAGAAGTTCCCGCAGATCAAGCCGCACGCCGTTGAGACAGTCGGCCTCCGGAGTCTAATTGCCAAACTAGAGATTGTGCATTGAGCGGATTCTTTGAAAATGGAGTTCTACTTTATTATCTCGTGCAGCTCGCCTGCCTTCCTCTGTTACATCTTTCAAGAATAATAGTCTGGATGAAGTGAGGACACTGCAAGATTCGATATGCTTTGTTACTTGTTCTTTCATAAACTTTACTCGGGAAATAAAAAAGGAACTTTCTGAATGCATTTCCACTTCGCTTAACCACGTTGTTTTCTCCACTTCTATGAAATGAGAAATAGTATTTCTCTAACATATTTTTGGTCATCTCAAAATAGGACTCCTTAATTAATCCATGTTGGGAGCATTTAATTTAATGAAAATCGGGACTTATTTCCACTGTACATTGTAGTTCGGAGTGTTTCGTGTTAGAGATGTAATTATTTGATTCGGAAATCACAAAGATGTGATTACTACCTTTGCATATTTTTTTTTCTTTAAAAGAAAAAGGATTATTGTATTGGACTGTCTTTTGGATTTAGACACACCGTATTACTGCATGAAATTCGTATTTAATAAACAGTTTCTTCTTTTTAATGCAGCCATCTTTTATGAATAAGTTGATTCTTTTAAGTTATTTACAATGATGATATGCAAAAATAAACTTGAATGATAGTGTGAAAGTTTATTTATTTTTTTGATTTAATAGTTGATAAATACAAATTTATTTAAACACGTTTTCTTTTTTTTTTTTTTCCTCAAATGATTATTTTAATATTAATAAACCCAACTCCAGAATTCTTTGAGAAAATCAATTATTTCAATCAACTCATTCTGAAAGGAAATTAATTTTATTTATTTATTTACAAACTTCTCAGCCACAGAGTACGTAGACCCTAGATGTTCTCGTGGGTAGCAGTTGGTAGAATCGCTGTCCCCCCCCATTCCCCCACACCGGGTGAAAAAGACCTGAGTTCGAGTCTCGAGAAAATTTTTATGGTCCTTTTTCACAACGTGGATAAATTAGTCGGTCTCAGGCGAGGGTAGCGTGGTTTTTCCTCCAGGAAACTAGGGTTTTTCGTTCAGCAAATCGACTACAGAACGCATGCAATTTAATATGACCTAAGTTGTTGATTTGCCTAAAACCTTACAACTACAACAAGGAAGCCACAGATTTCCACAGGAAACAGCCAACACAATAAAAAAATAATAATAATAATAAATAAATAAATAAATAAAATAAAATGCAATAATAATAATAACATTTATGAATATACAAAAAAGAAAAAAAAGAAAATAAACTACCTATGTTTCTCTTTCAAGGCTGTCAGCCTCAGCAGCCGCGAAGGCAACGTGTTACAATAATTAACAAATCGCTGACTAAAAGAAAACTTCCTATATTCCAGTCTAAAGCTCTTTCCCCTTAAATTCCCCTCTAAGGTACATGGTTGTCGAGCTCTGTAGCCCACATATTCGAAATCCTTCTTCATACCTATGCACCTTTGCAGATCTCATCAAGCGGGTTGCCCCTTTTTTGAACATTTTCAAGAAGCTCGATACTTCTTTAGGTGCGTTCTCCATTCACAGTATTGAAGTTCTGGCTTACAATTGCCTTATACACTGGAATCATAAATAAATAAATAAATTTTCTGTTTATACTCCGGGACGACCACACGGTCAGGAGAGTTCACAAGATACAGAGAATAGGAAAAGCAGCACCGTATTTAGCAGACACGGGCTTGAACCCCTGTCGCTCAAAGCACTTGTACTTACGCACCCTCGCGGCTGACCAGTTGGCAATAGCAGCCTAAAAGGACGGCGATTCTACCAACTGTGCTACCCACGAGGGTCCCAGTTGGTAGAACCACTGTTCTCCTCACACTGGGTTGAAAAGACTTGAGTTCGAGTCCCGTCGATGACATGAGGAATTTTTATGGGCCTTTTTCACAGCGTGGCTGAGTTAGTCGGTCTCACGCGAGGTCAGCATGGTTTTCCCTCCGGGAAACTCGAGTTTTTATCCCAGCAAACAGAAAATCGACCACAGAACACGCAATTTACAGACAGAGTACACACGGAGCAATATGGCCTTAGTCACTGATGCTCCTAAAACCCTACTACATCAACAAGATCGAAAGAATACAAGAAACAGCACTGCATTTAGCAGTCACGGGCTTGAACCTCGGTCACTCAAAGCATGCGTACTTATGCAACCTTGTGCAGTCTTACCACTCGGTTACGGCGACCGATTATGACATCAAGTACAGTGATTAACAGCCTCCGTCTCCTGAAGACAGTTAGTCCTAGCGGCTTCTAGTGGGATTAGACTTGGGCTTGGTGTCTGGAGAAGACCGAAGTTGCTGGTCCCTAGTATCGCTTAGGTACTTCAGTAGCCTGGTATGCTATAGTACTGTAGTTCCGTAAGACATCTCTGTTATTGTCTGTACTCTTTAAACCTGTTCCTGGTTTGCATACATCTAGTTCGCACCGTTCACTACAGTGGAAGCAGAATAGTGAATTTGAATTTCTGGGTAAAACCATGCTGTGTGTCCCCCCCCCCCCAACAGTGGCATGTAATACCTTCATGGGGGCCAAAGGCAATATGGAATTTGGGAGCCCCATCTAAAGAAAAAACTAATAAAGAACATTTTCAATTTCATTTTATTGTGACAACAAAACAAACAAATTATATAACATAAGAACTAAATATAAAATTGAATAAAAATCAATAAAACCATTTCTGAAAAAATAAACGTAATTTTCAAATTAATTTTCAAGTAAAGTTCATTGACTTTTTCAGGTAAAAAGTTCAGTTTCCGATAAAAATCACTTAAAAATATTAGTAAAAAACAGTAATGAGTTTTTGAAACAGTGATTTTGGGGTCCCTCCTCTGATCGGGGTCCTAGACTGATGTCTTTTTTGCCTATAGGATAACGTGTCACTGCCCCCCCCCCCCAGATCGATTAACTCGATCATATTGTGAAACAAGACTGTGAATGTTCCTCGTAACACTGATGGAAATTCGAACCCAACCCTTTTTGACCTGGTGTGGGAGAACGATGATTTAACCATCCTGCTACTGCAAGAGCATACAGAACGCGGCCTGATAACAGTTCTGTTACGAGTTCGGGAATGTTTTCTTTCGAATCTTTGGACCCTCTGATAAAAATGCAACAATTTCTGACAGCTGGAGAATATCTTGCTTATCGTGGTGAATCAAGTACACTCGTAAATGTTCCTGTAGTTCCCGAATAGCGGTTGTACATTTTCAACAGGCCAATGAACCCTGCCCGTCTGCCAGCTGTAGTTTACAGAACGCTGGGAAGGCTTCATCTTATAAGCATCCACCTCAGACCAGTGTGGTGCAAATGAAAATGCTCTGTAGGCACTGCGCTCGCAGTGGCTACAATGGCTATTCTTCCACACCGCTTGGAAAAAGACTGTCTGAAATTCCATCCCTACGAAGAAACTGTAATGAGATTTTTTTTTCGCATTAAAATCGAATTAATTGGCCTCTTCAGAGCGTTGCATTGTTTTCTTCCTGCATCTTGCCAGTTTCGAACTTTATTAATTGGTTGGTTATTCAAATAGATAATAGTATTATTTTTCGTTCCTTTGTAAACTGAAGGAAATTTGTGCTGATTTGGACGATTAAGCTCCAGGTCTAGATCCTTGTGAGGGGGGATTACGCAGCCAAGTAAGTAAGTAATTTTTTTGCAAGGAAGTCTAGGAGAAAAATAGAGTATCATCGCCGTCTTGTGAAGAGAAGGACATCCTCAAGCCATCAGTATGTGGTATATGGTGGATTGACATGAAAGAGTAGCACAGAGAAGTCCCCTTATCGTATCTTCTTTTTAAATTGTATGTAGCATGGAATTTGTCAAAATTTTGATGCTTAGTGATTACCGAAGCAAGGTGAGCAAGCATGCAATCATTCGAAAGTGATTTTTCTGAAACGAAATATGTGCAAAGGGTATTAAATTCTATTGTAGCAGATCTCATGACTAAGGCCCATAGCATAAGAACGACTTGTTATCGTACGATATTTCATTGCAGGAACGCAGTGAACTGGATTGGAGTTTTCACACCACGATGGTACGAGGCTTTGATTTCTGTCATATGCATCTAAACGACATCGGAAGATAAAAATGTCCTATGATTATACATCTCGCATTAATGAGGACTTTCAGATAAACAATAACTTATCGTACGGAGGTTAATTGACTGCTCAAGATCAATCATTAAGAGTCCCTCTCATGGTTTTTAAGAATACTTAGGTCCCATAATCCGACATAAAATAGTACAAAGATGTTCTGTTTATACTCCGGCATGACCACTAGGTCAGATGAGTTTACAGTTATCATTTCGAAAATTAATACAATCGTTAACTGTATTTACGTAGGCTTGAACTTCAAATCTACTTAAACGCGCATGTTTCTGTACTCATGAATTTTTCTTGGCTGCGTCGGACCTCTGTAATTTGCGTTTGACCATTGGAGGATTTTATAATTCACGCTGTAATTTGCGCCCAAATGCTATTCGTCTTTCTAGGAAATAACATACTTTTTTCCCCCCACATAAAATAAAAGTTGGTTTGTAGTTTCCAATCAGCAATTCAAAATAAATAAATAGTTTGTATTGTGTGCAAATGTTAATTATTATTATTTTTTATTTATTTATTTTTTCTTTCAGATTATAGGTTGAAATGAGAATAGAAATGCGTAGAACTTAGCAAGGTAATACATTCTTGTATAAAAATTAACCACCGAAATTTTGGAAGCATTAACAGTGTAAATAACATTAAATGAAATATGTATAATGCCAAGAGAAAACTTCAGCCAGTTTTACCAATTTTCCTACAAGAAACAATTGATTTTTTGCCGTCATTAATATTAAACACTATACATTTAACAAATTTTATATACACAGTGAATTATATTGTGGTATTTTCCTATGATGGTAATATCAATTTTTATGCAAAAACAACCAGAAAAGTTATTTAGATGGAAACATTTCATCATTCAAAATACTTTTTTTCAGCTATTTAGATTGCTTTTTTTTTGCTATGAAGGTATTTTAATCCATTACCATTTTGTTTATCAGACAAAAAGGAATATAATTATAGAAGAATAATTGATATCTTAATCAAAAAGCGTACATCCTTAAGTTTTAAAGTCGCAGTCCAAAGTATTGATTTTGAGATGGCTATTCACAGGCGATGAGGTCCGTTTGGTACTAAACAAGTATTATTTTTTATACATCGGTTTCATTTTGGGCAGGCTTGGTTCCAGCACATCGCATATCCAAGAATTGAGATGATGTTCTGAATATAAAATCTGTGATCATATGTAGGAAAATATGACGTAATTATTTCGCGTTCCATTTTTGAACACCAGTGAAGTTGACAGGTCTTTAGTCGCAAGGGTTCTCAAACTTTGTGATACCGCAAACCCCTAAAATGTTAAATGAATTTGTGCGAATCCCACCCCTTCCTCCGTAAGTAAAACTAATGGTTATATCGAGCTGGTAGAATCGCCGTCCTCCACACACCGGCTGGAAAAGACCTGAGTTCGTCCCGTCGATGACGAGAAATTTTTATGGGTCTTTTTCACAACGTGGCTGAGTTAGTCGGTCTCAGGCGAGGGTAGCATGGTTTTTTCTCCCGGGAACTCCGGTTTTTCGTCTAATAAACAGAAAATCAACCAAAGAACATACGCAATTTACAGACAGTATATACGAAGCAACACAGCCTCAGTTGCCGATGCTCTTAAAACCCTATCACGACAACAACAACAACCCAGGGGGTCGCGTTCCACAGTTTGAGAAACTCTGCTTTAGTTTTAGTGGATGATCTTATATCTGTAATCTCAATGATGAAATGTTGATTCATCTTTCTGATTATTTGGGTTCTACATACTGTATATAGAAAAAAATACTATGCATCTTACAGTTGTCTGGTCACAAGCAGGTTTTAGTATGAAACGGACTATAAATGCCTACGAGTCATTCCATTCTAGATTTAATTGAAATTTTCTAGCACTCCATTTATTTATGCCATCGTGCAGAGCACTGTTAGTAAAATAGCCCTCCTTCTCACACTGGATGGAAAAGACCTGAGTTCGAATCCCGTCAATGACGTCAGAAATTTTTATGGACGTGTTCACAACGTGGCTGAGTTAGTCGGTCTCAGGCGGGGATACTGCGGTTTTTTCTCCCGGAAACTCTGGTATTTCATCCAGCAAACAGGCAAATCGACCACAGAACACACGCAATTTATAGACATAATATATATTGTACTTCAAAATATGGCTAAGTCGCTGATGCGTCTAAAATAATGCAGCAATAACAGAAACCATTTATTTATGCATTTATAGAGTTATTCAATATTTTTTTCACAAAAACTTAGATTAAAATTACAAATGACATTCGAAATGAAATTCAAAATGAAATTGCACGCAATCTAGTCATTAAAGTTCATTAGCGATAGAAGTTGTTAAATGCAAGTTATATGAATATTATTGTAATAAAATCACTAGATTTGATTTCTTCAAATATATTTTATTCTTTACAAATTTCAACCTTGCGGGTATCACAGTGATTACAATCACATTCTTCACCACACCCGTGGAAAAGGCTCGGATTGGAATCCGTCAAAGACGTGAGAAACTTTTATGAACTTTTTTTCACTCCATCACTCAGTTAGTAATGTGGTGATTAGTAAACTCAGTTGTGGGTAGCAAGGTTTTTCACTTTCTGACCAGAGGAAGGGAAAAATCCACTTCAGGACCACCAGAAGATCATACGCATAAGTGGATGAGGTTGTTCCACACTGCTCGACAAAATTAACAGAACTTGTAAAAAACGTGGTGTACCTTGTGCAGCTTGTGATGAAGCGGGACAAAATTTGGGATATGGCGGTGTACCATAAAATAACGATGAAATGAGGAGACAGCCAGAAACTTCGGACAGGTATAGGAGTTGTATAAGAATTACCAAAAGGATCACAATACAGATGCTCGAAAATATGTTCACATGATATCAGTACGGCGTATGATCCTCTCCAACGGCTAAACAGCCTGACAGCTGTGAACCATGAGCAATTGGTTGTCGGCGTGCAATGCTCGGTTTCAAGATATTCCTCCACAATTTGAGCCATTGCTCTTTGTGCAATCGCGTTGTCGTGCATGAAAAGAAAATCTGTACCAACCGCACCCCTAAAAAGTCGCACATAGGGTTCGAGGATCTGTTCTCGCACCTCCACGCAGTTACGGTACCCCTATCCAAAACAGGAAGAGCAGTGCGACCTTTGACATTATTTCGCCCCACACGAGAACACCGCCTCCACCGTAAGAGTCCCTTTCTCTGATTTGGAGGGATGGTACCGAATTCCTCGTTGCCTCCAGATGAAATAACGTGTAGAATCTGTTTGTAGACTAAAACGGGACTCATCAGAAAACAGAACCGTACCCCATTGAGGGTACAGTTCTGTTCGTAACAATGTCAGACTTTCATGCAGAAAACACTGGATCATGTTTCTTGTACGATCTCCAAAGTTAAACGCCAAACTGCCAAGTAGAAGCCATCTCTTTTATGGAGAATCAAGTAGCTCCTGCGAAGAATGTGATATTGGAACCGATTATGACATCGGTTCCAATTTTTTCGATTTTTTCAATCGATTCCTTTTTTGTGGCAAAACATTTGCCGCAAGTTTGTTCCTGAGTGTGCTACAGACATAGAAGCACACACACATGCAAGAAGAGATAGAAGTAGGTGCTTGCTCACCCAGAAGAGGCTATTTTCGTGAAACATCCAAATATGTGGAGGGGACCATATACTAGGTATTCCAGAATTACAATGCCCAGTGCCATCAAGCACTTCTTGTGGAAGAGAAACTTGCCAAACATATAATTGGGATTTTCCCATTCACCATACCATCAAGTCGCGCACTCTACTATGATTTTTGACTCATCAAGCCTTTATTCGGTCGTTCATCTACGGACAAAAGAACGACTAAAGGATTTTAACTTCAAGGTTGCAGTGGACGTTAAAAAGGTGTCACAATTGCAATGCAACACGTCATGCATCCAAAAATGTTTAAATAACTGTATGAACGCTGTAAGAAGCGTAACTGTTGAAGGATGGTGTTTTGAAAGTGATTACTTTTAAAAGCGTCTTTTGTCTTCAGATTGCAGATATGTTACTGTACCTAAAGTCTTTGAAGTTGTCTCGTATAATCTGCAAAACAAGAGCCCAAATTCATTCAAATTGTGTTCTCCTATCCGCGGGTTTAATTCTGTGACACCGTGGGTTGGAGAACATTTATAATGAATAGAATAAGCAAGTCATCCAAAGCAATACATGATATCTATGGGAAAGTTGGCCATTACTTTTCTCAGAGACCATTTGAAATTTCCAGTGGAGTATTATCTTCTGCATTCCACACACTTTAACATTGCCCATAGTTTGAAATCTGGTGCCAATGAAACTGAAGCAGGCTTTGCTGGAATATCAAGTACATCCCATAGAACATCATGTCATTCAGAGAGCTTCATTACCTTTTCTGGAACGTCTTTTTCTTAAGAATTATCTGAACATTTTAATTTGAACAATTATCTGACCATTTTAACCAATCCACTTCAAGATTCAAATAATTATCCATAATAAGACTCATTTGGGGTTTGTTTAATTTCACATCAAAGCTACGTACAGGTTGCGCCAATGAAAGTACCCCATTAAATTTAAGCTTATTAATGGCAAAAAGACAAAAAGTGTAGTACTTTTATGCATCACAATGGCGAAGAAATGCGGGAGATTTTATTGCTGCAAAGCCCATGTGTTGTTCAGTACGGCTCACATTTGCCCGTTCTCGTCTGAAAACTAAAAAGGGCCAGTAATGCCCTTAGCCTTTAACACACAGTAAATGGTGTCTTTTGAGCTATGGAAAGACTGTTTCCCAACTTCTTGACGCCCATTGGAAGTCGAGTTCCTGAGAGAAACCATACGTTGTTTATTACAACCTGAATTTAGCCATTCAGCTTAAATAAAATGGTATAATATTTATTACTCTTCTCCCATATACTTTTTTAATTTACTCTCTCTCTCTCTCTCTTTCTTTCTTTATATGTGTCTCTCTTCACAAGTGACATCATGAATCTTACATAACAGTTCTGAATTAAAACTACATTTAATCTATGAATTTCTTTTTCCCATACAAATTGTATGGAAAAAAGAAATAATAATTGCTAGATATGTATTTATCCGATTTTAATGAAATTTGGGACAGTTCGACAAATCTTTCTAAAAGAACTAAATATAAAATTTCATGAAATCCTGCTACTGGGAGTAGAGTTCCTGAACGGAACGAAACCATACGTTGTTTATCTAACCCTCATCTATTCCATCATTCGATTAAACTTCAGACGCATCTCCATACTCACATGTGAACACGTGCATTTCCATACGTTACATAAAGTTTTATTTACCTCATACGGAAAGAAACTTTTCAATTATACCCTAACTCCTAGTTAAAAATCATCTTCAACAAGAGGAGCGTTTCGATTTATAATGGATTTCCTCTACAAGTTATTTTTTGGTAGGAATTTTTCCGCTATAAAGTGCGGTTCGAGGTGTCTTGGCCAGTTAAACCTCGGGCTGTCATGCACTCCCGTACTTCATCCATCCATGTCCTCCTAGGTCTTCTCCTTTTTTCCTGGAGATATCCACTCCAGGATAACCTTTGGATATCTGGTTTCTTGCATCCGTTTTACATGTCCCTACTATGTTTAAAAGCTTTTCTTTGATAGTATCAATAATATTCTTTTTCTCTTCCATTTTCTCTCTTATGTCTTCATTCCGTTTTCTGTCTCTTCTAGAAGTTCTTGCTGAGCGTCTCCAAAAATCCATTTCTGTGGAGAGCAATTTGTTTTCTCCTCGCCTATTCAACATCCAGGTTTCCTCTCCATACAATAAAATACTTTGTATAATCTTTTGAAATAGAAGTTTCTTTGTTTTAGTTAGAATATTTCTGCTCCATAGAACAGAATTTAACATGCCGATAGCCTTTCTGCTGTCTGCGATTCTCTTATTGATCTCTGCTTGGGATGATCCGTCAATTTCTAAGATTGATCCCAAATATTTGAATTTATCGACTTGTTTGATTTTAAAACCTTCAATATTTAGAATGTGTCCTGATCCTGAAGACAACATTTCAGTCTTGCTAAAATTGATTTTTAGACCCCATCGTTTATATTCCTCAAACAATTTACGACATGCATAGTCTGCATCTTCTAAGTCTTGTACTATCACCACCTGATCGTCTGCAAAAAGTAAATTGTGAATATAGATGTTCTTATTGATTGGCAATCCCATTTTATTGACCAGTTGACCAGGATCTTAGGCAGATGTCGATATAATTTTTGAAAAGTGATGGTGACATGCAACAGCCTTGTAATAAGTTAGTTGTTGTTATTTGGTTTTTAGGAGCATTAGCAACTAAGGCCATATTGCTGCGGGGATATGCGGTGGTCATTCCCTGACCTTTCCGCATCCTCCGTATTTGATGGTCACGGGCTCGAACCCCGGTCTACTCAAGAAACATGTGCTACGCACTGCTGCTCCTGCCCACCTGGCTACGGAGGCGCCTTGTAATAAGTCTTTTGAAGTCTAAAATTCAGGTGACAAAGCTGATCCCACTTTAATTCTGCATCTATTATTCCTGTAAATTAATAATGTTAATCAATTGTCCACCAATATTTGCCTCTTTCAGTGCTTCCCATAAGAGTTTTCTTGGAACACTGTCATGTGCCTCTTCAAGGTCAATGAAAATCATAAAGATTTCTTTTCCTTTCGATTGACATTTTTCAAGGATCTGTCGTACTGTTGAGATATGGTCTATACATGACCTCCCGGCTGAAAAACCATTTTGTTCTTCTGGCACCTCGATCCGGGCTTCTAAATGGTTACTGATCCATTTTCCAAGAATCTTTTGTAGCGGGTTCAGGACGCGCATATTCCTCTGTAATTTGAACAGCTTTTCCGATCGCCCTTATAAATTGATGTAATATATCCTGTTGTCATTTCTTTCGGTATTTCTTCTCCTCTCAGTATACCATTTAACAGTTTTTGTATCAAAACAGCTACTCTTCTTCCTCCGTATTTCAGAAGTTCCATATAAACTACTCCAGGTCCAGGTGATTTGCCATTCCTTCCCTCCTTTAGTAAGAGTTCCACTTCCCTAACAAAAACTTTTAAGTCCAAGTCTTCACCACCGAAATCCTCCACCATCTTGAATTCTCCACGGTCTTCTTTTAAAGTTCTTCATAGTACCATCCAACCTTTCCAAGGTATTGATTGCAAACCAGCGCTGTATTTATTCTGTTTTCTGAAGTCTTTAAGGACCTTCCACAATTCCGCTGATCGCTTGAAGCCCAATTTGCTATTAATAGTCGCGCACTTCCTTTCCCATTCTTCATTTTTTTTGCTTCTACTACCAACCGATTGGCTATTTTCTTCTTTTCAACATAAATGTTCCTATATGCATTATTCCTTTCACCCAGTCGTTTCTGATATGCAAGTTTCTTTTCCTCTACAGCAGCTCTTACTTTCTCTGTAATCCAGTTCTTTTTTTTTTGGCAGACTAATTAAAAAAGTAAATGTAGTTCTCTGCTTATCAATTACTAAGATTAAAACTTTATAGAACACTTAATAAAACTGCATAGTTTTACAGTTTTACACTTAATAAAACTGCATAGTCCATTCAGTTTAATTACAACGGTATAATATTTATTACTCTTCTCCCATATACTTTTTAATTCTCTCTCTCTCTCTCTCTCTCTCTCTCTCTCTTTCTTTATATGTGTCGCTCTTCACAAGCGACATCACGAATCATGAATCTTACATAACAATTCTGAATTAAAACTACGTTAAATATATGAATTTCTTTTTCACATGCAAATTGTATGGAAAAAAGAAATAATAATTGCTAGATTTGTATTTATCCGATTTTAATGAAATTTGGGATAGTTCGACAAGTCTTTATAAAAGAACTAAATATAAAATTTCATGAAATCCTACCATTGGGAGTAGAGTTATTACATGCGGACGGACATGGTAAAAATAATAGGCTAGTAAAGGATTGGAAAAACGCCTGATATGATGAATGACAGTTACTGCTGTTTCGCGCTGATATGAAGACCAAAATATAGCGAAAACAGCATGAATCCATGGACCTCATCCCATAAGTGAAGTGTGAAACATAAAATTTCATTAAATTTTATGAAATTTAAAAAAGTACATTTACATTTACTTGCATTAAAAAGTACATTAAAATTTAAAATATATATTATTATTATTATTATATGAAAGTAAAGCAGCTAAATTACGTTCAGAATTCAGAAAAGCAGTAAAATTTGTAAATTGTAATTAATAAAAACTTTTCTGAGAAATGTACTGAACCCGGAAGATAGTCCCACATGGGGAGTTAAGTAAATTCTTTTCCACATTGTGTAAGTGGTGAAACAAAATAGGTAGCAGTGCCTTAAGCACAAGCTTTCAGTGGACACAATGGACAGAGGAGAAGCAATCATCACCTGATACTATACAACCCAGTAGTTTAGAAATCATATCTGTAATGCATATACTAAACATCGGATCAGGCGAACATTTAGGCAAAAGCAGACAAGAAATTAAGCTGACGCGATCAGTGAAGACAATAGAGGCGCTAATCATCTGATGCAACCTTACCCTAGTTCAGGGTGGTTCCTTTTGACCTGAAATATGGATTGTTGCTGGGGGCAAGGATATTGAATGAAATATGGGCTGGGAAAAATATGTGAGAGCAAGAGTGGTAAGACAAGAGAAAGAGCGAGTGGAAGAAAAATTTTGGAACGGGAAGTGCAGGTCGCGCAAGATAAAAATGCATCGAAAATTTTATTATGGCGGTCGGCCATAATAAAATTGAGATCTGATGACCTGTAGCCGATCCGGTCATCAGATCTGAATTCAATTGAGCACCTGTGGAAAGGTGAAACGACAGATCCTCTGAATAAAGATCGCGACCATCCAATTTTTAGCAACTGCTTTGCAAATTAAATGGATTCGGATCACTACTGAAAAACCAAAGAGAAACAATTGCGTCAGCATGGACCAGCATCCCTGTAGCATGCATTCGACATTCTCGTTGAATCTGCCATTACGAATGCTCTCTATTAGGTAGATAAACCTGATAAAGTGGCCACTCATTTTAAGTCATCCATATAGTGTATAATGAGCATGTCTGCATGTATGTTAAGCACCAAAGCAACTAAGGCTATGAGGCATCAGTGTATTTCTGTCTTTGCTGTGATCGATTTGCCTTCATGCTGGATAAAAAAAGCCGATCTTCCGAGAAATAAATCCATGCAACACTCCCCTAAGATCGACTGATTCATCCACGAGTTAGTTGAGGATCAATTAACACGCCGGATAGATCCGGTGTGGGGAGGACAGCAGTTATATCAAATGTGCTACCCGCGAGAGCACTGCATATTTAAACTGAAGTATTGCTGATTATGTTTATTTTGTTTGTTGCCATGCGCTGATTGGAGGAATGAATGAGCAGTATGGCGGATGCCCAGAAAAAGTTCTCGGTTTGAGCTCTCCTCGTATGAAAACATTGTTTTTGACGAGATCGTTTTTTTATCAGTTTACTAAATACATAAATAGTGAATTACTAGTATTTCTTTATTGTATCAATCATAGCATAAAGTGATATATGTGTTGTATTTCAATCGATTTTTATTAAAGTCCATGCTGGTTGATTGGTGTTGTTCTTTAGGTGCATCAACAACTTAGCCCATATTGTGCCATTGTATATTATGTCAGTGGAAATATGCGTTCATGGACCAATTTGCATATTATGAAAGTGCTACGTCCTCCGCCTAAGATTGGCTAATGCAGCCCCTATTGAAGAGGTCTTTAGAAATTCTTCCAGTCGTCATTCAGATATCCAAATGAGTGACAAGTGGCGAAGCCACTATACCGTCACAGAGTCCGCGCTGGTAGCCCAGTGGTTATAATCATCCTCCTACTCATACCGGGTGGAAAAGGCCCAAGTTCGAATGCAATCAATGACGCGAGGAACTTTTATGTGCTTTTTTCTTCACTCTGTGGCTGCAAATCAGTCTCAGGCGTAAATAGCAAGGTTCCCCACCTCCCGGAGAGTCTAGTTTTTCGTCCAGCCAAGTAGACAATCGACCAGAGAATACACAAAATATGGACATATTACGCATGGGCTGGTTCTCGAATGAATTTGTTCTTGGGTGGTCGGTAGATGACTTTCATCAACCGGTGAAATACCACCACTTTGCTTATTGGAGGCTTGAAGTGGTGAATCCCATGTTTAGTCTCTAGAGCAAAGTTTCCGGCATCTCCCTCCCCCCATACTTCTCCTTCAACCCATGCACGGTACTAAGTACTATAGGTTTTGATACCTTTCGTGTTTGGGGTTTTCATAAAAAAAAATAAAATAAAAATAATATGACAGCTTTTTAACACCATCACGGAGGGCTCCAGGCATCCAGGAGAAAAGAAGTACAATACATTACCAAAATGTTGACTCCATATTATGATCAAATTAAGTACTATGTTTCTTTTATTGAATT
Source organism: Mastigoproctus giganteus (assembly GCF_048544385.1). NCBI lineage: Eukaryota > Metazoa > Arthropoda > Arachnida > Uropygi > Thelyphonidae > Mastigoproctus > Mastigoproctus giganteus. Next base: position 233,721,185 of record NC_143575.1, on the reverse strand, counting down.
CCAGAATATCCGTGAAATATGTTTTGCATTTCAGTTTTTATTAAAAACCCAAGAAGTAAATCTATAAAAAAAAAAAAGTTGAATGAAATTAAACTTGAATGAAAGTTGAAAAAAGTTGAATAATATTATGTTGAGGTATGTGCAATCAAACGGAAATTATTACTTTCGATGCCTTGTTGAATCCATTCCACGATGAATCCAGGCTGTTCTGTGAGCTAAATGGGGATCAAGTCACTATTAGGTAAGTGTGCCTAATAAAGCGGTCACTCAGTGTAGTAAATTGCCACTTCAGTGGCACCGAACTTAAAAGTAGTTGATAATGAAACGGACAACGGACGAAAAAAGGACCTGAGAACTTATACAATCTGATATGATGTCCTTCGAACAGCTCATGGGGATCTGTCCATAATATATAGGAGTTTGTACCAAGAGAAAAAAACTGATTATTCCATTATATGAAGCAGTGGTCAGGCTGTTGCATACAGACTTGGAAACCTCGTTTTCCGAAAGCTGTAGACCTATTTGGAAAGTATAACAGAGAATAATAACAAAGTTAGTTCAAGGTACAAGGTCTTATGAAAGGGGACTTCAGTTCTTCAAGTTAGTGTTTGAAAACCAGGTATTTGCGCGTGATTTAACTGAGATGCTTAGGACTTTAAATGGATCGAATAAAGTTAACGCTAAAGAATGTTTGCAGTTAGTCACATGACATGTACAAGGTGACGTACATTTAAAGTAAAAGGAGATAATTGCAGAACAGACACCAGATTATTTTACTAGTCAAATAGTGATTGACAGTCGGAATAAATTGAGCAAGTAGTATGCTCATCTAAATTTAGAGAGGGACTGGACTGGACAAATACATGAAAGATAAATGAAGTGAGGGGAGGATGACACTGGTTACGTTTATTTTTAATTTTTTACAAGATGCTACATAAGGTTGCTTCCTTGCATCATTTTGAAAATTCTATTGCAAATAATAATATTCCATGGATCTATTCCCAATGATTACCTCTTCTATTCTACAAAGCGCTTGGCAATAGTCCACCAACCCCTCCAGCTCTGTCCTTAGCTTGACAGCCCCCTCGGGATCAAGTACATGTTTCAAAATAGTACCCTCGATCTGGCAATTGATTCAGTGCACATAATGAACTCCTTAGCAAAGCACGAAGGGCATGAAGCCTCACTGAGGTTCTCTCTATGATGCCCGACCTCTGCTGAAACAGCTCTTTTCTCAGTGGGTTATCTACCCATCCAGAAGGACCGGGACTTATAACGAGCTATAACTTCAATGACCGTTTATTCTGCATAGAAAGGGTGTCGTTGTGCATGGGCCAACCCACATATACTAGAAGCCTTCGAGGGTAGGGGTCCCACAAACTATGTTATTTGTTGAACCTCTGCTAACTTTATCAAATAAGCTCAAGGTTCTCAGTGCCAAGGCCTACTGTTTAAAAAATACGGGCTGAAAATGAATTATATTGAACTCGGCTACGGTGTGAAAATGTGCATAAAAGTTCCTCCCGTTGAGATAGGATTCAATCAGATTTATTTTTCATAGTATTAAAGTTGAACGATTATAACCGCTTCCCTAGCCGCGAGGACAGTCCTAGGAAAGCTCACACGCTCAATGGTGTGTATGCTGCTGGTGCGAATCCATAGGCTCCTTCTGAAGTTAGACAGCCCATCACTAAGCATTGTTAAATTAGGTATTAATAATTAAGTTGTAAAAACACCTCCTGTCTGATACATGTCTTAAATTATAAAAAGAAACGTTAACTTCATTTATAAAATTTTGGCAGCTGGAACAGAAGTAAAATGAAAAAAAAAAAAAAAAAAAAAACATGGTTTAGTTGGGTTTGATTGTTTTGAATTAGAACTGAACTACAGAACTTCGGCGTATGGTGTAAATTTCTGTTTTCGGGATGAAAAATTCCCGAAATCCTCCACCTGACAAGTACCTCGCATCATTCATTCGAACCTGGACCTTTCTAAACGGGCTTAAGAGTGTTACTCCCTCCCAAGCGCGACAATTCAAATGTGACGCATTAATTATTTTTTAATCGACGCTCGTTATCCTTTTATTTAAGAGAATGTCACAAGACCTCATTTGCTTTGTTTTTTTTTTTTTTTTTTTTAAACTCTGAACATTCCAGCAGTGCAGCTGGAGCGGGAGTTCGTCAAGAAGCAACAAAAACGTGGTAATGGCCGCTGCCAAACATAAACAAACATCCTCACGTCCAAGCCCATATCTCCTACATGGCTCCTATTTATTTGTATCGCCTGCAGTTAGTCTGGACATGGTAAAATAATGAAATCACCCGGTATTTGTGCGTGACAAACTCAATACAGTGTTAACGTCGACGGACAGCGGTTTGTCTGTCGAGCAGGAGGCGTTCAACGCACGTGTCTCTCCTGCCCTTTTGCGCCTCCATAAACTATGGCGGGCAAGAGGCTGATTGCTTCGGGGTTAAAGCGCACTCCCCGCAATGCTATTAGCCAATGTGATTTGTCTCATTTAATGGCTGGGCTTCGGAAACTGCGAGAGGTACCGGGAGAAACGCGCACGTTCAGGCGTCGCTCGTTGTGTGCACTTGTCACTCACTGTTTCTAACCACGTACCCGTCACTGGCGCGCTTTAAAGTTCGTTAACGGTAATTGCTTTTGTTTAGTGACTTCCTTGCCAGTGCATTAACAGATCTCGCTTGCTCGTTATTGTATCAAGGCTAGAGTGGAGGCTGCCACAAATAACAGCTATGAGTCAACTCTGCTGTATCAGTAAACAGAAAGGACAATAGCGAGATCATGTGATGACACATTTCTTCAAAAATATCCTCCAGTATTTACTAACGGCTTCCTTTATTTAGGCTGGAATAATCAGCAGTTACATTAAGTTTATTCATCTGCAGTTTATTCGTTTCAGTCTGTGGGTAAAGGAATCATTTATTCTCTTCACACTCTTTTTTTTTTTTTTTTTGTCTCTTTCTTTCTTTTCTTTTTTTTTTTTTTTTTTTTTTTACTCTTTTTAAGGGCTATGAAAACAAGTTTGGACGTGTATAAACATTTGCAGATCTTATTTTTTAATAAAAATTGTTTATAACCTCGTCCATTTTGTAATTTTCATTCCAAATAGCAGACGACTTTTCTGCTATGTTTATGGTGGGGCTTTGCGAAATCTGTAATTTCATAACTTTTTCTTGCATGTTCGCATGCGCACTGACTGTTCGCATATCAATACGTTTGCTCCTATAGTATTCGATGAAAAATCATAAAAGCTCCTACATTATGCAAACGTTACTCGGATGATATTAGCATGCTATCAATTTTTATTATACATTTCTCATATAATTCTCCGTTTTATTTATTCCGAAAGGAATAATTCGAATTCTATCCACTGATACATATTACATGAAACGATCACCTGTTTCAACCATTTCTGATATACGCAATTTGCATACTTGGTTATATAAATATTTCCAACGCCTCTTCGCATCCCTCATTGCTTACAGATCAAACTTTTGTAGCAAATAAATATCCAGACGGTATGCCAACACTGGAGGGTTAGGGCGGATTTTACAACTTCTTAGAGCAATTTCAAAGTAAAAAAATGGAGAACAGTTAGGGAAGACATTTGTCTTTGTCGACCGGAGGAAAGCTGGATGCTCGATCTGTCTGAACAGCACGTACGAAGGAATCTGATAGTGTGATAAATGACAGCCCAATACATCATGTCTGTGTACAAGAAGATTTATAGTTGGGATACAGAGTCCGTGTGTGGAGCGTAAAGACGCAGTCTAACGTTGGAGTAAACCACGTCTTTGGCGTTCAAAAATACATTAGCATCGGTTGCTTCCGCCGGATGACTACTCGAAGGAAAGAATAGGTTTTGTGCTGAAACAGAAGAAGAATGACATACATGCTAAACAAATCCTTGATTAAATAGAAAAGAGAAGTGTGCAATAGTCTCCCAGTGTTTTATCAGTACTATTTCAGCTTCTTCCAGTGACATCTAGCTTCTGTTGCCTAACTAATGATCCTCCGGCTGGAAAATGTTGACAGTACTTTTCTATGTGCCGTATTTATAATTTATAACCAAACTGCAAAGGATATTTTTCACAAACAAAATCGACTATAGAAGAAATCAGAATGGTCTGTTGCCAGTTACACAATAGCGAAATAGTCCTCTTGAATAAAGGATCTGTGCCGTCGTTTGAATTAGCAAATTAGAATCAATCCGATGTCAAGTCGAATTTTTTCCCCTTATATGGAGCCATTCCAGTCAGGGAAATCTGTGCAAACTCCACAAATGATTTCTATCACGACCTTTATTGTTCGCAACCAAACAGTAAACTCTGGCAGCTAGCAATCAACTTGGTTCGCGCTGTTTCCTAACTATGTACTAGACAAGTATTTATCGAATCAAGCTGCCTGTCCTTCAGCTTTATTGTACACCCCATCACTGGCTGCAAAGAAAACAGCCAACGAATGTGTCTGGTTGACAGTGACGATACGGCGTATCGCCTTCAACACACTCAGTCAACAGCAATACCTTGTATGCTTGCAAAACCGGCCAGAGGTTTGAACAGTATGTCAACTGTGCTTACAAACGTTTTATACAACTTAAGGAAAATTTTTGGAGAAACGTTATGCGTGTTAATGGAGCTATGTATATATTACATCACCAAAAGTAATGGAAAATGAGGACAGAAACAACTTGCTGATGTGGATATATGTGTCTTATGATGCAGTACTCGAGGTTAACCCTCCTATTGTGTTCGGGTCAATATGACCCGGTCGCCTTATTTTAATGCCCATAAATCCTATAATTATTTAAATATTTTTATGCCGCTCTATGACTTTTACTAATTTACCCTAATAACGGTGTACCTAGATTGACAAAAAAAATTTACAGTTAGTTTTTTTTTATAAATGTAATCGTTACACTTATTGTGTTCGGGTCAATCAGTTTTGTTAGAATTTAAGGAACGAGAAGAGAATTATTATCATAAATGATCGTATTTTATTGGTTTTGTTTTATTTTCATAGAAATAACTTACATTACCACGTTTCTTGAACAAGTTTCAATATGTGCGTTATGTGCGCGCGGTGAACGACAAGTTGATGCTTGTTGACGCTAGTGGGGGCTTGTTGGTGCCTTCTCGCATATATCTGCCAGTGTGCACTTCTGTATCAGTTTCTTGGTACACACATCAAGCTTGATGCTACTCTTAAGAGACAACAGTAGGAAAAAATTGTTGAAGATGTGTACTAAGTGATCGTTGACAGAGTGAAATTGAGAATCTTTTGTATGTTTCTGATGGTAATGATAGTACTTCTGAAGTAGAGGACCATTTGTCTGAAGCAGAGATGCATAGTGAATCAGATGATGATGAAGTGGAACCTACGATTTCAGATGAAGCTGTTGTGGCTAATTACGTAACCTCAAAAAATGGCAATATAGTGTGAACTGCAACACACCTAATGAACAAGGAAGATTTTCGTCAAAAAATATTATTACGTTGAATCCTGGACCAACAAGGTATGCTACGTCTAGAATATATGATCCTACTACTGCTTATTTTTTATGCCAAAAATTGTAAGCTTAATTTTGAAGATGTCAAATTTAGAAGGAAAAAGAATTTATTGTGGTCAGTTGCAAGAACTAACAGTAGTTGAATTAGAGGCATATTTCGGCCTACTTCTTTTAGCCGGTGGCTATAAATCTCATGGGGAGGCAACCTCCAGTCTATGGAATGGAAATGTAGGCCGCCCTATATTCAACGCAACGATGTCCCTACAACGATTCCATGTAATTTCGCGAATAATTCGCTTTGACGATAAAGGAACTCAATCACAACGGCGCCAGGCTGATAAATTAGCTGCCATACAGGACTTGTGGGATGAATGGGTTGCGATTCTACCTACGGTATACAATGCTAACGAAAATGTAACAATAGATGAGCAACTGGTACCTTTTAGAGACCGTTGCCCATTTAGGCAGTATATAGCCAACAAGCCAGTCAAATACGGAATCAAGATTTGGACTTTATGCGATTCTGTAAATGCTTATGCATATAACATGCAAGTATACTTCGGAAAAAAAGGTGAAACTCCAGAAAAAAGGCCAAGGTAAAACAGTTGTGCTAGACCTTACTTGTGGTCTAAAAGGGCAAAACGTAACGTGTGATAATTTTTTTACATCTTACGAACTGGGACAGATGCTATTGAAAAGAAATATTACCATGCTTAGCACTATTTGAAAAAACAAGCCTGAACTGACAACCGGATTGATCTGCAACAGGAAGGAAGTCCTTTCTTCAAAGTTCTACTTCAGCAATGTGTGTGTGTGTGTGTGTGTGTGTGTGAAAAAGATCATAAAAAGCCGTTTATGATTTTAGATTACAATAAAACCAAAGGTGCTGTAAATACTTTAGACAAATTGGTTATAACATACACATGCAGACGACAAACTAAAAGATGGCCAATGTCTATCTTTTATAATATTATGGACGTTTCTGCTTACAACGCCTATGTTCTGTGGTGCGAAGTAAATCAAACCTGGAATGCTGGCCAACTTATAAAATGTCAACTATTTCTTGAAGAACTGGGTAATTCCTTGATCGCTCCCTTACTGCAAGAAAGAAAACACCTACCTCGAAGTATTCCTGCTGCTGAAATGGTTAGAAGGGCAAGACCTTGAACCAGCACTGCCAAAGCAAGGGAACAGCCGACCACAAATAAGCATAAAAGATGTAATTTTTGTCCTTTTCAAAGGACAAGAAAACCAATATACTGTGTTGTAATTGCTCAAAATACGTATATAAAGCTCATGTATATTACTACTGCCAAGACTAAAAAACTAAATGTATGATATAACTACTATGTTTTTCAGATGTACCTAACAATTGTTTATCCATTACTACCGTTCATAAACAAACTTTTGGTCAATAAATGCTACATATATTCTAATTTCTTTTATTATTTAGTAAACACATTACTGCCATATTAATTTAACACCAATAAACGACACCCATAGACGCTCGGGTCATATTGACCAGAACACAATAAGTGTAACCAAAATGCGAATACAATAGGAGGGTTAAAAGAAGTATCTGTGTGGTCCTTTTGTTGGTTTTACTGGTCAGCATCAATTTCCTCCCTGAAATAATTTCGACAGATTCTCGTAGGAAATATGTTCAAAAACTCAGATATGTGCTTAAAAAGTTCTCATCACCCTCAGGTTTCAAATATCGTAGGTTAATGACCGAAAAACAAAACCAGTAGCTGGTTTAATAATATTTTTCCATCTATTTTATCTATTTATTTATTATTTTATTTTTTTTTTTCAAGAACATTCGGGAGATATCTAGAGCATTTCGGAGCTTTCTACATTTGAGAATGTTCCGACACGTTCTAGAACATTGTCACGTGCGGAAGAAAGGTCGGGATGTTTCTGGAATGTTCTAGAACTTTCGAGAGAGTTCTTCAGAAACATTGTAAGCCTTCTAGAAACTTCTCTACCGGTATATATACGATTGGGTCCCGCACCAAGCAAGCATTTTCGTATTTCAAAAAGTGCGTGTTTCAAAGAGCGAGTGGTGAACAAAGTGAACGAGAGTTTTAGTGAATTGGCGTTGGTAAACAAGTGTTGTGTGCATTAGTGTAAATCGTGAACTGTGTTTAGTCTAATCTAGAAATAAAAATCTACAATTTCTTCATTGTGTTCTTATGTTCGCGTACCTCAACCGTACATGAAATATGTCGCGTTCTTGCTGAAAAAGCCTGATAGCTTTTGCTACATTTGAAGAGTAGTAGTATTAAAAATCATAGCGGAAGCCACGATCACAACTTCTAAGAAAAGCTTATGAACTCTATTTTGGATTAAGGTCGGAGATCACGATAAAGTATGGGCTCCAAAGATTTCCTGTAGCTCATGTTCAAGTATATTAACAGGCTGGCTAAGAGGTTAGTCATAAATCGATGGCTTTTGCTGTTCCGGTAATATGGGGGGGGGGGGGGCTCGAGACCAGATACTTTTTCATGACCAATATTTCTGGGAAATCCAAGCATAAAATAGAGTTTCCCAACATAAGTTTTGCTCTAAGGCCGGTTCCTCACGATGATACAATGCCAGTGCCAAAGCCACCAGAAACTTATGGACTTTGACTCTTATTTAGGATCGGTGAAGGAGTCTCCAGAAGATGCAGAACCCAGAACGTGTACAGATCCAGACTTTCCAACTCTTGATACTGCAAGGCCACATCTAATCACTCAAGCAGAATTGAATGATTTGAACCTCTCCAAAACCAAGGCGCAATTACTAGGATCACGGCTTCAGCAGTGGAATCTTCTTGAAAAGGGTGTCGAGGTGCCTTTTTACAGGAAGAGACAATCTAACATAAATACCTATTACTCCTTGGATGGTACTTTGGTTTATTGTAACAGTTTCCAGGAACTAAGTTACATCTGGAGTTACATGAAAGAGTTACATCTGGAGCACGTCCTCGAGCAGTGGAAGCTTTTCATTGATTCAACTAAGGTGAGTTTAAAAGCACTTTTACTCCACAATGGAAATAAGTATCCATCTATAATAATGGCCCATGAAGTTCACATGAAGGAAACGTATGAGAACCTTTTTTTTTTATTATTATTATTTTTTTTTTAATGAAAACCCCAAAACAGGAGAGGTATTAGAACCTATAGTACTTAATACCGTGCACGGGTTGGAGGTTGAGAAGACGAAAGAAGATATTTGTTGACATTACAGTTGAACTTCTGTAGAGTGTAATTTTCAGGAAATACGTATGAAAGAAGGTTGTTCCAGAAAACAGCAGTTGAATAAACGAAGATGATGAAAAGTTGGTTCTGTGAGTTTTACGTTGGACAGTAAATGGATGTTGGCTGGTGGCAGCACGTGTTCGGACTGTTTTGAAAGAGAGAGCGGGAATTATAGAAGCCAATTCAGAAGAACAATGCCCATGGAAGTATCTGTATAAAAAACATGCAGCAGAAACAGTACGTCTATGAAACAGAGAATGGAGAGACTCTGTTAGAGTAGAATCATTAATTAACCTAACTGCCCTCTTCTGAATGGAATCTAGAAGCCTGAGAGAGGTTTTGGGGACACTACACCAGATGGGGGAACAATATTCCATAGTAGGGCGGATTTGCGATTTGTACAAAGTGAACAGTTTGGAAGAAAAGTAATGCCGAGAGCGAAAGAGAAAACCAAGTTTTTTTAGATGCAGAAGAAGCAATATTTGTAATGTGCTTGTGCCAAGAGAGATTAGAAGTTAGAGTAATCCCCAAAAGAGATATATCATCTTACCTAGAAATCGGAGTGTCACCAAAGATAAGCACAGGAGCAGAAGAATCCTTTTTGCGAGATATAAGACAGGACTGAGTTTTAGAGGGATTGAAGTCAATTACATTGTCTTTGCCCCACTGGAGAATTACCTGGAGATCGGCATTTAAGGAATTGGTAGCGGATATTCGAGAAATTGAAGCTGATCGAGCAGGGCGAGGTTTCTCAAACTGGAAAGTGGAATGCAATGTGCTATCGTCAGCAAAACTATGGAAGGATTTTCGATCAATGGAAGACGGTCATTAATATACAAGAGGAAAAGAGTGGAGGAAAGAACTAAACCTTAGGGGGGGACACCAGCATTAGTGGATAAATTAGAAAACAGAGAGCCATCTACCATCACCCGAAGTGAGCGATCAGAGAGAAAACTGGATAACCAATTACTAAAAACAGTTGGCAAACCATAAGATGGAAGCTTGTTTAGAAGACCTTTATGCCAAACACGATCGAAAGCCTTTGAGATATCAAGAGCAACTGCTTGTGTTTCACTGAACTTTTCCATTCAATTTGGCCATAGTTGGGTAAGATGGATAAGCGGAATATCACCAGTGGATCGACACTGACGGTATCCATACTGGCGATCGTTGATCAGACGGAAAGGTTTCTAGATAGTTTAAGAGTTGACGATTAATTGATTTCGCCATTACTTTAGAAAGAGTAGAAGTAATTGCAATGGGATGATAATTGAATGGGAGGGATTTGTCACCCTTTTTAGAAACTGGCTGGATATGAGAAAATTTCCAAGCAGAAGGAAAAACACCTTTGGAATAAGAAAGTGAAAAAAAGCGGCAAAGAACAGGAGTAAGTTCAGGAGCGCAGGTTTTGAGAACAAGTGGAGAAATACCATCAGGACCTGGATGTTTCTTAGCATCGAGATTAGTCAAAATCCTCCTGACATCCCTTTGACGGAAGACCACAGGAGGCATTAAATGGAGCGTGTTGGGAATGGGAGGTGTCTTACCAAGATCATTAATACATGAATTAGAAGAAAAATGGGATGCTAGCAGGTCAACTTTATCCTTGGCTGAAGTGACAATAGAATCATTTGGTTTTGACAGGTGGGATCAGAGATGGACAAAAGTTGCGGCCAATAGCTTTGACAAGAGACCAGAATGCTTGGTTACCATTAGCGCAAGAAGCAAGTTTTCTATTCTTAGCCTGTTCAAAATCTAGTTTTAACTTATTAATAACTACTTTACAATTGTTGTGCTTTCTGGTGTAGGCAGAAAATGAAACTGAAGAATCTGAAACAAGACAATTACGATATGCAATATTCTTCTCTTGAACAGCGTTTGCACATTTATTGGAAAACCAAGGTTTAGATAAAGGATTGTCACTACAGGGTAAAAAAAAAAAAAATGGCCAGACCATTCAGAAACTATACCAGGTCAGAAAAATGTAACGTATCTTCCTTTGGTGGACAAGTCAAAACTTTGTTTACCTCCATTTCACATCAAGCTAGTTTGATAAAAAAAATATATATATATATTTGTGAAAGTGATGAACAAAAAAAGATTTTCCTGTTTGAGGCAAAAATTTCTTCCAATCGGTGAATCCAAGATAAAAGAGGGAATTTTTGTGGATCCTCAAATCAAACTGCTATTCCAAGATGAGGAACTCACTAAAAAATTAAATGCTAGAAATGAGAGCCTGGAAGGCATTCGAAAATGTCTGCCGGAACTTTTTAGGCAATGAGAAATCACAAAATTTCAGTGAAATTGTGGATGAGCTAATTTTAGCGTACAGAGAGTTGAGATGCAACGTGTCATTAAAGCTTTATTTCCTACATTTCCATTTAGACTTTTTTTTTTCTGAAAACTTGGGTGCGGTCTCCGATGAACACGGTGAAAGGTTTCACCAAGATTAAAAAAAAGATACCAGGGAAAATAGAGTCCAAATATAGCATACTACTGTTGGAATCTCGTACGGGAGACACCAGTGGACGATTATAAAAGGCAAAAAACGACAAAATAAGTGTTTTGTTATCAGATAAGCATTTTTGTAAATAGAATAAGGTCAATAGACCCACTATTCAATATTTACTACTGGATGTAAAATTTTCTTAAAATATATGAAATTTTTTTTACTAAAAACTTAGTTTTTGACTAATCTCTTCTCCCCTGAAATTGGTGGGTGTTACAGGAGTATAGTTGCTATATCTGAATTCAGCAACGTCAGATCTTCAAGAATCACCCTGAATTTTAAACAGGGAGCAAAAAAAGTTTTTTTTTTCCCCGACAAGTGAATTTTCAGAGCAACTATTTAGAATGCAACAGGACGTGGGGGGGATGGAATGTAGAGTTATCCATTTCCGAAAAGTGAGCATTTAAGGGATGAAATACAGACCACAAATATTAATTCGATATTTTAATAGTATTTATTATATTCATAATAAATTATTATTGCACTGTACAAAAAATTTAACGTTTTCTTCCCTCCTACTCTGGAAATATGGTACTTCTTATGATTTTGATTAAGTGAAACCAAATTCGAAGTAAAATATATTGCCTAGCCCCCACATATTTATTTAGAGAGACATTCAGGTTACTCTTATTGAACATTTTAATGAAATTTTAAGAAGTATTACAATAAACGGAGTGAAAAACAATCAGCTATTTATTTAATTTTCTTTTGTAATGATCAGGAGCCTGTCTGATCACCATACAGTAATAGTCTGATGACATACTGGTCTTCCAACTTTTTTGGTAATGTAGTAATCGTGGCATGTGATGCAAGAAAGCAAGCGTATGAGCTTTATGTAGCATCAGCCAAAAAAAAAAAAAAAAATTCACACAACCATTCCCTCTAAATATTTGTCCAGTTCCTCCTTAAATTTATTTAACCTATCAACTTCCATAACGACAGATGGAAGTTTGTTCCAGCAATTAATCACCCGCTGGATAAAGGCAAATTTCCGCATATCTATTCTATAGCTGTGTTTCCTCAATTTGAATTTATGGCCCTTAGGTTCATAATCTGAGCAAGTGGAAGAATCCCATCAGAATTCAGCGTGCCCAACCCATTTAAGGCCTTATACACCTCAATCAGATCACCTCGCAGGTGCCGTGTCTCCAGCCGCTGCAATTTGCAGACCTTAAGCCTCTCTTGGTAAGAGGATCCCTTTATTCCCCTAACCAATGTTGCTGCCGTTCTCTGTACACGCTCAAGCAATCTACATCCTAAAATGAGGCCTCCAGACTTGTACGCAGTACTCAAGGCGTGGCCTGATAAGGCATTGCCTTATACAAAGGGACAATAACCTCCTTTTCCCTGCTAGCAAAACGTTTTACCATATGAGCAAGATCTTTTTGAAAACGTTCCTGCACACAAGATTATCAAAAGTCTAAAATGGGAATGGAGGATGTGTATTTTTCGAGATGTTCCTGACTTCCTACCGTGATGGATATTAACCTTCCTTTCATTTGTTAATTCTAGTTTATGTAAAGATTCTTTATTTATATTTCAACCGAGATTTTCGCAAGTTTGTAATAAATTCTCAATCAAGGTAGTGTAGTCTTGTGCTCTGCTTTCGTCCAAAAAATGTTCACAAACTTTCTTGAAGAATTTCAGAGTATCTAATTCCTCATATACGCAGTAAAATTAGTGTAACATATATAAGGAGCCCAATTGTCTTGAAGAAAATTTGCAGTCAAAATAAAATCCATTACGTAATCGCTTCACATAAAAGCTGATTGTGAATTACACCCTGATGTGTCATTTTAAAACCACGTTCAACTGCAATTGATACCAAAAACTATAAAAAGAGCCCAACAACGTTATGTTGAGTTGTTACATAACGTTAACCTACGCAGTTATAACTCCGACTGATTGACCTGTTAGATTGTGTGTCTTGTTGTTGTTGTAAAGTGTTTTAGGAGCATCAGCGACTAAGGCTATATTGCTCCATACATTGAGTAATCACTGAATTATGACCACTCTATGAAAACTGAATGCGACCCGTTCACCCCGTGAGATACGAGAGTGCACAGTTAGACGACCTACGTAGCATAGATAAGGTGTCAGTATTTCGGTAGGTACTAAAATTCCAAGCGTGATGGGTAAAAGCAAGGATTTATCGGGCTTTGATAAAGGACAGATTGTCGGAGCTCGACGAGCTGGTGCCTCGATTTCCCAAACGGCTGAACTGGTGGGGTGTTCGAGAGCTGCCATAGTTAAAGTATAGCAGGACTGGCACCAAAAACGTTAAACAATGACCCGACAGAAAAACTGCAAAGGTCAGCGAATGATTGATTTTAGAGGTGAGCGCCGGGTCCGACGACTCGTACAGGCGAAGCACTGTTGAAGAGTTGACTACCCAATACTTTTTTTATTTTTACATGGGCCAACCCGGAACAATATCTGGTATGACCATGCGTCGCACGCTCGCAGGTATGGGCTATACAAGCAGACGACCCCTATAGCATCCTCTCCTAACCAAGGTTCATCGGCGTAAGACTCGCCTGGTGCAAAGATCATGCCAGTTGGATGTTAGACGACTGGAAGGTGTGCTGGTCGGATGAGTCACGTTATTTACTCCACACCGTGGATGGTCGTGTACAGATTTGGCATCAACATGAGGCTCTTCATCTATCATGCATGGTATCAAAAGTGCAGGCCGGTGGAGGCAATTTTATGGTGTGGGGCTTGTTTCACTGGCAGGAATTTGGATCCCTGGTGCATGTGGAACAACATATCAGTGGTCTCCGCTATCGTCAACTACTTGCTGGCTGTGTACATTCCTGCGTTACACTTTTTCCCAAGATGACAATGCAATGAGCCATCAGGCACTTGTGCAGGAAGGGTTTGAGGAACAGAGTTCTCACTTCCAGCATATCGATTGGCCTCTGAACTCGGCCGATATCAATTCCATAGAGCACTTGTGTGACAGTATGGAAAAGCATATCAGGTGTCTGGATACACCAATCACCTCCATACCTGCATTGCTGACCGCATTACACACACACACACAGCTTGGTTGGCCATACCTCCTGAATGCTTCCAATATCTTGTTGAATCACTGCTACGTCGGATAGCTGCTGTTCTGAGGGCAAAAGGAGGATCTACAAAGTATTAGGTAGGTGGTGATCACTCAGTGTATATACTGTCAGTAAATTGCCTGTTCAATGGCCGATTTTGTTTGCTGGACGAAAAACCCAGGTTTCTGGAATAAAAGACTGTGCTACCTAGCACAAGGCCCACTAGCTTAGCCACGTTGTGAAAAAAGTTGATAAAATTGGTTGCTCACATCGATGGGACTCAAAATGACGTCTTTCCGCCCGGTATGTAGAGAATGTGTGTTAAGCGCCAAAGCAACTTATGAAGCATTGTCAGTATACTACTGGTTTGCAAAACTTAAGGACCAGTCAGGTTTTCACCTGTAGCTTCTCCTACTGTCACACAAGTAGCTTCTCACCTGTAGCTTTTCCCATATCCAGGTTTTCACCTGGATATGGGAAAAGCTACAGGTGAGAAGCTACTTGTGTGAACACATTGTCCCATATGTGTTCGATGGGATTTAGATCAGTGGAATGGGCACGCCAATCCATACGAACAATGTCCTCACTTTCCAAAAGCATATCAACTGCTGCAGTGCGATGGGGTGCAACGTTATCATCCATAAACATGAACTCGGGGCCAATGGCACCTCGGAACAGACGCACATGGGGAAGGATTACCCCAGTACAGTAGCGTGCATGGGTTACATACCGCCTTCAGTATCTGGAGTTGTGTACGTCCATCCAAGATAACGCCCCCCCAGGCGGGGACACCTCGACCGCCATCTCGATCCCTTCGGTGGTGTTTGCGGAGTGATATCATGTGCCAACCTCTCGCCAGATTAGCTAACGTCCAGAATCGCTGGTGAGACAATCTACTCTCATCAGTAAAGAGTACCTTACCCCATTGCGCTGCTGTTCGGTCCTTGTGTTCGATGCACCACTGTAAACAGTGTCTCCAAAGGGCAGGTGTTAAAGGGATACAGCGTACTGGTTGTCGGGAAAACAGTCCACCTTTGTGGTCGCCTGGCCACAGTAAACTGCGATATCCTGTGCAGCTAGTTTGCAATGGATCCCGCTGTCTGGTATTGCTCCCTCTTGGCCTGTAGGAGTATATAGCAGTCATCATTGGGCGGGTTTTCGTGGATGACCACCACTGGTCCTTCTAACTGCTGCTTTTATCTGTTTATGTGAGCCCTCTCATCACGATTCAATTTTTTTCATGTGCACCAGCTTTCTACTGAACGGCCAGTTATGCAAATCGCAACAGACTGTTTCGTTTGATTTTGGGATTGTAACCTTTAGAAATAGTGTTGGTCCTTAAGCTTTGCACACCATAATTGCATGTGTTTTTTAATTGGTTTGTTTGCTGGTCGAAAAAAAAAACCGAGTTTCCTGGAGAAAACCATGCAATCACCATCTGACAACATTAACTCAGCCACATTATAAAAAAAAAAAAAAACGGTGAAAAATTCGAACTCAAGCTTTTCAACCTATGTAGAAGGATGATAATAGTGTCTACCATGCTACTTGCAAGGGTTGATTACCATGCCTTGGGAGGTTTCCTTTTTACATCTGTCTGACCATTGCAGCAAGATTTTTTTTTAAAATCCTAACTTTTCAAATCAGTAGTGCAACTAATATGAATACTAAAATATTACCATCTTGTGAAATGATGCTAGATAAAAAAACAGGCTGCACACTCGAAAAGCATTAAAAATACACTAAATTGGCCATTATTATAATTGTTCAGTGCTATTATTAATATATTATTAATACGTGCTTCCTATAGTTTTCTAAAATATGTGGATCATAGCTAGCACAGTAACTTACTATCATTGTTCTTCCATATCAAATAACAAAGGCCTGAGTTCGAATCCCTCTCGATGAGAAGAAATTTCCTGGACTCTTTCGCACATGGGAAAGTTTATTCAAGAAAGGGTTATCTAATTTTTTAATAAGGAAACTAGGATGATTCATACTGCAAAACATATAAAGCAATATATGAAATGATATAGTATAGAATACACGCAAACAGACACACACTATATTGACACTTCATGATCTTTAGTTGCTTTGACTCTTATTCTGACCAGCTAAATCCAACAATATACTACACACCACATTTGATGTACCATTAAAATACTAGTTATCTGCCTTTGCTTTGTTAAACCGTAAATCACTTCCTTTAGTTCTTCTGGCATGATCCCGATCGACAGATAAGCTTTGTTCAAGCATACCCTTTCTTTATGATTTTTCTCCCATTGCGACACAAGTATATCAGAAAATTTCAAAGTTAAGAACAGCAGTAATGCCCACCTGTGTAGCAGTCGCTGTCCCCCTCACACCGGGTAGAAAAGGCCGGAGTTTGAGCCCTGTCGATGACGTGAGGGATTTTGGTGGACCTTTTCAGAACATGGCTAGGTTAGTTGGTCTCAGGTGAAGGGAGCAGTTTTTTTTCCCAGAAACTCGAATTTTTCTTACAGCAAACAGACCATAAAATACGTAGCCTCATCTGGGCACTATGGAAGCAGCAGTTTCAGGAGACAGGAACCATTACAAGAAGAGCTGGCTAAGGTCGTTCGAGGTCTACGTCGACCAAACAGACCACTATCTAGCTGTAACAATAAGACGGAATCCCTACAATGTCCCATCATTAACTGTCTTTTGAGGTTGCTGCAGCTACAGGTGAAAACATTTTCACCCAGACTGTGTTAAGAAGATTCAATTCAAGTGCTCTATGCAAAGAAGCCAGTGGTTTGTATTCCATTAACCTAAACCACTGCAGAGCTCTTTTAAACTGATGCCATGAGCATGTGATTTGGAGCCCTGAAAAATGTGGTACACTTCTGTTCTCTGATGAGTCCAGTTTTAGCCCACAAACCAATTCTAGATGTTACTTCATCTGAAGACGGTGAGGCATGCAATACCATCTCTCCAATAACAGAGAAAGGGACACTTACAGTGAAGGTGGTGTTCTCATGTGCGGCAGAATAATGATCAACGGCCATACCTCCTTGTTTTTGATAGAAGAGACCCTCAAACTTTTTAGGGATGCAGTTGAACCAGATTTTCTTTTCAGGCACGACAATACCACTGCACACTGAGCTCAAATAGTGGAGGAATAATTTGAAACTGAAGATATCCAACGACTGTCATGGCTAGCACGATTGTCAGACTTACATCCGATTGAGCATATGTGGGATGACGCCCTTGGGCATCACGTTGCTCACTGACAGCAAACTCCTTGGTCACTTGGTGAACTAAGGTGCTTGCTCGTGGAAGAATGGGATTTGTTGCCACAGAATCTTAGAGACACTCTCATATCGAGCGTGCTTCACCACTATCAGGCCTGTTTAGCCATGAGAGGGAGTCATAAGCTGTACTGATGTCATGTGACTATTTTCGAGCATCTTATAGATTTCTGCAATGTACCCTTTTTGGTACCTGTCCGAAGTTTCTTGCTGTCTCTTCATTTCATCGTTATTCTATGGTACACCACCTTACCAAATTTTGTCCCGCTTCATCGCAGTCTGCACGAATTACACATTTTCTACGTGTTCTCTTAATTTTTGGAGCAGTATATTTCCACAAAATACGTCTTTCAAAGCAGAAGGGTGCAGGCAATCTCATGGTTGGTGATGTGATCTCTGTATAGTTGATTATGGAGGACGGATCTCTATGGTGAGGATAACGACTCCTGCATTTTTTCTCTTTCACAAACTTGTGCAAGTGGGCATATATTTTAGTGAGGGTGTCGGGCATTTGGTTTGGAAGGAATCTATCAAAGAGGATAAGGCTGTTCGTGTGAATGACATGCACTGCAGAGATCGAAGTTGTGGAATTAATTCTCTAAGAGCATGGATCAATATTCCAAAATAACGTGTAATGTGTGCTCCCAGAGAACCCACAACTTTAGCTTAGATTCTCTCCAGTGCTTGTAATTCACTCGAACAGACTTGCTGTCTGTGACAGATTCTTTCCAAACCAAATGCCCAACACCCTCAGTAAAATAGATTCCCACTTGCACAAATTTTTGAAAGGGAAAAAATACAGGAGCTACGTCTCACCATGAAAACTATTCTTTTATAAATAAACCTTGTGTGTTATCTGGTCGATTTTCCTGTTTTGCAGGACAAAAAACCCTGACTCTCCGGGAAGTGAGGAACCTTGCTATCCATGCCCGAGACCGACTAACTCAGCTACGGAGTGAACAAAACGTCCATAAAAGTGCATCATGTCATTCAAATATGGGCCTTTTCTACCCGGTGTGGGGAGGACATTGAATATATCCATTGTGCTACCCATAAGGAACCATAAAGGGGAGCCTTCAGATTGACAGGGAAGCTGTGATTTATATGATAATAATCCTGGGATCGAGAGTCAATTTGGTATTCCCCCACTTTCTGGCATAAATTCCCTTCATGTTAGAGACTAAAACCCAAATAAAGGTTATGTATAAATTAAAGTGAATAGCAATAAATTAATTAAACTAAACAAAAAACGCCAAAGCAAAAAAAAAAAAAAAAAAAAAAAGTACTTTTTTAAATTTCTTTCACAATATTGTTCGTAATGAAAATGTGTCCATTCCATTTAAGTAGAATATGTTGGACTGTTTGACAGTCAGAGCATTGAGGTGGAGATTCAGCTCAGGGCAGGTAACATTGGTGTGTCCTATTCTTAATCTGCTCAGTATAACTTGTCTGTTGGGTCTTGTACTGGTTTTCTATTGGTGTAACTGGTGTAACAGCAGTTTTATCCGTAATAATTTGTTACCAGCTTGCTCCTGCCATTTTTGTTACCACTGTCTTCCACCGCCATTTCGAATTGTAATCTTATAATCTAGGTACCATATGTTATTTTTATGGTATTGTTGGTCGGACTTTTCACTTGTTTTGCTGCTTGGTGTACCTGTTCATTGCCATCTATTCCTACATGTCTGGGAACCCAGCAGAAACTTATGTTTTGCTTTCACTTTGCTAGTTTTGTTAGCATGTTTTGTATTTTACATACGGTCGGATGGGTATTTATGGTGTTATCCTATAACACCAGGCTTGCAAGGCATTGAATGAATCCGTGCAGATTATACTGCTGCG
This sequence comes from Mastigoproctus giganteus, assembly GCF_048544385.1. Lineage (NCBI taxonomy): Eukaryota > Metazoa > Arthropoda > Arachnida > Uropygi > Thelyphonidae > Mastigoproctus > Mastigoproctus giganteus. Next base: position 233,701,731 of record NC_143575.1, on the reverse strand, counting down.
CAGAGGGAGCTGCGAATAGGTTTTCAGTTTTGTTTTTTTTTTTTTTTTTTTTATGTAAGAAATGAAAGAAGTTCATATTATCCGAGGTGAACAGAGTTCTTACCTTTTCACAATATCTGACAAGGTGATTTGGGAGTGAGGATGTTTATTATTTGTGAGAAAAAGGTTACTACAAAGGCTTTATATTTCTAATTTCCTGTCTAGGATCTTATCATCGCATAGTTTAAAACCTTGATATATGATACAGGTATTAAATAGGAAATTAGAAATAAGTTACATTTCTAAAAAAACAGCATATAATAATCTACAAAATGGAATGTAAATTTTATATATTTTTTTCCCCTCTACCATTCTATTACATATCTAGAAATGGCAAAAAACGTCAGACCTGAAGTAAAGCCATAGCCGAGTAGTCATTGAAAGTGCACATACATATATGTGCTTTGAGTGACCATGGTTCAAGGCAGCGTGACTATTTTAATAGCCACAGAAGTAATGTATAAACAGAATTCCAGAGTATAAACATACTTTTATTTTTTAAAATTTAAAATAACATTCTTAAACCTGAAGAGGCGACAATTCTACAAGTAAACGAGATTGCCTTGGAAAGCGGTAATTTCGAATAACAAATACCGCTTTTCCGCATTTTTTTTACAAGGGTTTCAGATTAATTAACAATAATTACAAAACAAAAAAAGTATTTACAAACACTATTTTTGTAAATAATATACAAAATACAGTACCCTAATATGTGTATGATGCACAAATACAGGGTGTCCATAAAGTCCTGCGCTTTAAAACTGCAATAACTTGGGTTTTATGCAAGATAAAAACAATCTGTAAAATGCATTATAAAGGTAATTTAGTCTAGTTTTTAGTATGTGTAATCATCGGATTGTTAAGATTCAACATAATTTTCATCATTATTGAATACAAAGTGTAGTACGATTTTGCAATTCTATAAACATGTTCTCCAGTTGTGTTTCAGTTACATAATTAATTGCATTTGTGATCCTGGTACGAAGATCATTTAAAAAGCGAGGTTTTAAGGAACAAAACACACTTTTAACATGTTATATAAAAAAAGCTCAGTGGGGACAAACTGGATGGGCGAGGTGGTCAAGCAGTTGGCATGCCAATCCATTTGTTTGGGTAGATTTTGTTCAAAAATTTGTCAAACATTCTAAGCAAAATGACAAGGTGCTCCATCTTGCTGAAAAACTGTATGGACTTCAATTCTTAATTGCCTTACAGGAATAGAAATAAAATTCTGTAGCATTGCAAGATTAATATCACCATTAACCATTTCTTCAAAAAAAAAAAAAGGGCCCATTTACATGTTTTTCTCAGGGCACACCAAATACTGACTTCAGGAGAATCCCTTTCATGTTTCCATGCTTCTTGTGTATTTTCTCCCCCCAACACAAATACGGCAGTTATAGGGGGAGGGGAGATTCTCAAGAGATTAGATGCCATTTTCAACATTTTCATTAAACTCATGACAGAATGCTAATCTCACATGGTGGTTCTCTTCTTGCAATGTTTGATGCACTTGAATCCTGTAAAGCAGCTTGTGCAGTATCACTCTAAGAATTTTTTTTACAAGGGTTTCAGATTGTACTGGTTTTCTATTGGTGTTGTTGCTTTAGGAACACAGAGTTACAGAGATGCCCGTCTTAGTGATTTTTGTGGGCTTTGGTGAAAAGCTTCCTCAACAGATGCCAGTCTCCTCATTTAATCTGGGCCTTCCAGCTCCCAGCTTGTCATTAACAGAACCAGTCTCTTTACACACCACCCAGTTTGAATTTCTGTGTGGTGCTTCCTTTGCATAGTGTCCTAAATTTTCTTCTAACTGCTGATATGGGCTTAAGCTCTGTTAGCCAGAGGACACAATCCACTTTCTCTTATGTTGAAGAGATCTCTGGTAGAATAGTCTGAAAAAATTAAAAAACAAAATTAGAATAAATTATGTAATTATTTTTGTGCATAAAAACTAGAATCACCTTTCCAATGCACTTTCACAGCTTGTTTTTATGTCGTAGAATGTAAGTTATTGCAGTTTTGAAGAGCAAACGGACTTTATAGACACCCTGTATCTATAATATACTGTATGTATGTATGCACTAAATGGATAGTTTGACAATTTTACTCTTTATGACGTTTACCGAAACTATTAACTTAAAAATTCTAACCTCACCAGTTGTTATACTTCACCTTAAAATTTCCCAAATGTCAGAATGGTCATGGCTGATGACTAGTTCAATTACATTTTGTAATTGAACGTAGCATTCGAACATCAGAGCCAATGCTAGCTGGTATATAAACTTTAAATTAAAAAATACATTTAGTCTCATTTTTGTTTGCAACAAGCAATGGGTGAGAGTTGTTGCGCAAACCATTCCGAGACTGGTGTATTGACGGACACAAAATTTCTCAATTCCAGTTTAGTCGGACATTCCTTTAATAGTTGGTACTGTAGGAAATCGACGGCCTCCATAGCCGAGTGGTCAGGAGCGGGAGAGCAGTAGCACATGCTCTTTGAATAGACTGGGGTTCAAGCCCCTGACTGCTAAATACAGTCGATCTGCCAACCCGCACTGGGCCAGCATGGTAGATTATGGTCCATTTCCCTTAGCATGAATTGTTGAGAGGAGGCTTCCATCCTGCAGTCAGTTGATAATGGCTGCAGTTTACTTTTTTTTTTTTTTTTTATGAAAACCCCAAACACGAAAGGTATCAAAAACTATAGTACTTAGTACCGTGCATGGGTTGAAGGAGAAGTATGGGGGGAGGGGGATGCCGGAAACTTTGCCCTAGAGACTAAACATGGGTTTCACCACTTCAAGCCTCCAATAAGCAAAGTAGTGGTCTTTCACCGGTTGATGAAAGTCATCTACCACCTAAAGACTACTGTAGAAAATCAGTATGCTGTCATTAGTGTCATTAGTTAATGACAGCATACTGTCATTAACAACCCTGTCAACCTTCGTATCATCTGCAAACTTGGACATTAAGCTGGATATGCCATCATCAATATCATTAATAAATACAGAAAACAACAATGGACCCACCACTGAACCTTGGGAGACTCCACTAATAACATTAGTCCACGAAGAGCAGTGTCCATTGATTACCACTCTGTCTTCTCCCACTCAACCAATCCTTTATACATAGCAGCAATTTGCCTCCAATGCCACACTGTTCCAATTTGTGCAGCAGTCTTCCATGTGCAACAATATCAAAATTATTCTTTGCATCCAGTACCTTTGCGACCACATCACAGTATCCAATCAAATTGGTTAGACAAGACTTCCCCTTAACAAACTCATGCTGTGTCCGAGCTATAACTGAAGTCTTGTCTAGATGATTCTGCAGTGTTTCTTTAACCAGTGCCTCCATTAATTTCTCTGGAACAGAAGTAAAACTAACAGGTCTGTAATGACTTGCATTCCCTTTGATCCTCCTTTGAGAATTGTGGTCACATTTGCACATCTTCAGTCCATGGGTAACTCCCTTGAGTTCAATGAAGCTGTCATAATTATGGCTAAGGGTTTGCTTACTTCCTTTAATATAACTGGATAGATCCCATCCACCCTGTGTTTTTTTTTATGTTTATCTTTAACAATTTCTCCTCCACTTTGCTCTGAGTTATTACAAAATCATCTAACTCACTGCCACAGTTTAATTCACCTCCGGCATTCCCCTCCCTGAATAACTCCTCATGTGTGAATGTAGATGCAAAATACTCATTTAGTTTGTTAGCTACCTGAGCAGGATCATCAACAGTTGAACAATCGATATCAAGAATCTGCAGGTAAATGAACCACTAGGTGGCAGTGATCACAGTGTGCTGAAGTGGGATTTACTCAAAGAGGTAACTACCATTAAGGGTAAAGGGAAGGGTTATTGCTTTCGTAAAGGCGACTACGATGGACTGAGACAGTATTTAAATTCTGTACAGTGGGACCAACTGATGATGTTACAAACAGCAAATTCAAAATGGGAAGCATTCAAAGAACTTATCTTGGAAGCTACTAGGCTTTACATACCAACTAAGAAATATTGTTCAAGGTTTAGGCCTAAGTGTATATCAGATGAACTAATGAGACATATGGCAGAGAAGAAAAATGCATGGGATACATACAAATTAACACGTGACACAGAAGCCTATGATAGATACAAGTTGATCTGTAACCAAGTTACAAAGGAGGTTAGGCAGGCAAAGGCAGATTACGAGAAATCTTTGGCAAGGGATGCAAAGAAAAACAGCAAAGAGTTCTTTACTTATGTAAACTCTAGAAGGAAGGGGATGAATCAGATTGGTCCACTTGATATCGATGGGTCAACTGTTGATGATCCTGCTCAGGTAGCTAACAAACTAAATGAATATTTTGCATCGACATTCACACATGAGGAATTATTCAGCGAGGGGAATGCCAGAGGTGTATTCAACTCTGACAGTAAGCTAGAGAATCTTGTAATAACTGAGAGTAAAGTGGAGGAGAAATTGTTGAAGATAAATACAAGAAAGGCACCTGGGGTGGATGGGATCTATCCTGTTATATTAAAGGAGGCAGCAAAGGAAGTAAGCAAACCCTTAGCCATAATTATGAGAGCTTCCTTGGACTCAGGGGAAGTACCCATGGACTGGAGATGTGCAAATGTGACCCCAATTCACAAAGGAGGATCAAAGGGCGACACAAGTAATTATAGACCTGTTAGTTTAACTTCCGTTCCCGGAAAATTAATGGAGGCACTGGTTAAAGAAGCACTGCAGGATCATCTAGACAAGACTTCAGTTATAGCTCAGACACAGCATGGTTTTGTTAAGGGGAAGTCTTGCCTGACCAATTTGATTGGATACTATGATGCAGTCACAAAAGAACTGGATGCAGGGAATAACTTTGATATTATATACTTGGATCTTAGAAAGGCTTTTGATACTGTTGCACATGGAAGACTGCTGCACAAATTGGAGCAGTGTGGCATTGGAGGCAAATTGCTGGTAGGGATAAAGGGGTGGTTGAGGGGGAGAAGACAGAGAGTGGTAATCAATGGACACTGCTCATCGTGGACTAATGTTATTAGTGGAGTCCCTCAGGGTTGAGTATTGGGTCCATTATTGTTTTCTGTATTTATAAATGATATTGATGATGGTATATCAAGCTTAATGTCCAAGTTTGCAGACGACACGAAGGTTGGCAGGGTTGACAAGGACACTACTGACACTATGCTACTGCAACAGGATCTGGAAAGGTTGAGCAGATGGGCTGAGAGGTGGTAAATGAAGTTTAACATTGACAAATGTAAAGTACTACATATAGGAAACAGCAACCCCAGAGCAACGTATCAACTCTGTGGTACTACACTGACAGTGGTAGAGAACGAAAGGGACCTGGGGGTGGTTGTGCAGGCAGATATGAAGTTTTCTGAGCAGTGCAGACGGACTGCAAGAGTAGCTCGTGGTGTATTGTCGATGATATATAGGACTTTTTCTAGCAGGGATAAGGAGGTGATTATTCCTTTGTATAAGGCAATGGTCAGGCCACACCTCGAGTACTGTATACAGGTCTGAAGGCCTCATTTCAAGAAGGATGTAGCGATGTTGGAACGAGTACAGAGAAGTGCAACAAGATTAGTGAATGGAACAAAGGGGTGCTCTTACGAAGAAAGGCTTAAGTTTTGCAAATTACAGTGTCTGGAGACTAGGCACCAGCAAGGTGATCTGATAGAGGTGTATAAAGCCTTGAATGGTTTGAGCATGCTCAATGCTGATGGGATTCTTCCTCTTGCTCAGAATAATCACCTGAGAGGGCATAAATTCAAACTGAGGAAGGACAGATGTAGGATAGACGTGTGGAAATTTGCCTTTAGCCAGCGGGTGGTTGGTTGGTGGAACAGACTTCCATCCCTTGTCGTGGAAGTTGATAGCCTAAATAAGTTTAAGGCTCAGCTGGACAGGTATTTTGAACGAACAGAGGGGTGAAGTGGAAGTGGTTATTTTTTATTTATTTATTATTATTTTTTTTTTTGGCTGATGCTGCATAAGTTTGCTTTCTTGCATAAAATGCCTCTACTAATGCTAAAAGTGGACCAATCTGATTCATCCCCTTCCTCCTAGAGTTTATGTAAGTAAAGAACTCTTTGCTGTTTTTGTTTGCATCCTTTGCCAAAGATTTCTTGTAATCTGCCTTTGCCTCCCTAACCTCCTTTGTGACTTAGTTACAGGCCAGCTTATATCTATCATAGGCTTCTGTGTCACCTGTTATGAAAAGCCTAGTAGCTTCCAAGATTAATTCTTTGAATGCTTCCCATTTTGAATTTGCTGTTGGTGACATCATCAGTTAGTCCCACCGTATAGAATTTAAGTACTGTCTCAAACCACCATAGTCGCCTTTACGAAAGCAAAAATCCTCCCCTTTACCCCTGATGGTAGTTACCTCTTTGAGTAAATCCCTCTTCAGCACGCTGTGACCACTGCCACCTAGTGGTTCCTTTATCTGCAGATTCTTAATGCATGAAGAATCACTACTGATAAGATCAAGAGTATTACTCCTGTAATAAAATGGTCACTGGAAATGAAGTTTTGCTATTCACATTAATAGCAGACGGAAGCTGGCCTACTTGAAATAATATGGAAACTAAGTAACCTTGTATTTAAGAGCTCAGAAGAATTCTATATGTGAGGAAGTTTTAACATTCAAATAAACTGACATTATTATTAGCTGTATATAATAACCAAACCATATCATTAATTTAAACTTAACTTGAAAGTAATTAAAACTCTGAAGAGCATTTATTTTGCCAATTTAGCCATTACTGCATTTATTTTTAAAGATGGTCAATTTGTGACCATCAAGTAATTTAAATCTAAATTTTGCAGGACATCGTACAGGTTATGATACTAGAAACAGAAATAATTTATAATCCCTCTATATCAACAAAATATATGATTTAATTATACTATAAAAAATAATTACAATACATGAAACATTTCATCCAGATGTGCTACTGGAATTCAACCAGAATTTTCATTTTTAGTCTTAATGCAGGATGCCCATAAATTATTTGTATATAGGTTTAAGAGGTTTTTTTTTTTTTTTTTTTTTTTTCAAGTATCAAGAAAATCGAAAATATGAACATTAATCATTATAAATACCACATTTCAAACCATGTGCATAGCTATACAATACAGTGTACCCAATAACACATTGTTTTTTGACAATTTGTTCCACGACCTTGAAAGTTGAAATTTTCACTATAAAAATCTCTAAAAGATAATTTTTATAGTGTAAATTGTATTAGTTACCAATTCAAATCTGTAAAATGCACTACACTTCCATCGTTATATGTTTTGAACGGCTTTGTGATATTTTTCTAAAGCATATTTCTGGAGGTTATGACCATAAAACAATAAGAACAATTTGCACTTTCCAGTTTATTGGGCTTTTCTGTTACTTCTAGCAATTAGCCAAAGGGAATTTGAACGATTGGTGTATATTCTCTGAAAAACACAGGACGGGCACGTGCCCCGGTGCCCCTACCATGAATCCGCTATGACCAGGGACATCTAACCTTTTTTTGGCTAAGGGCCAAAACAAATAAAATACTGAAGATTGAAAAGGGCATGGGTTCTTGCAGGCAGCAGGTCACAAAAGCAGTTCCTTATCACTAATTATGCCTTTTTCAAAAGAGGACTTAATTTCCATTGATTAATATTTATATTTAGTTTATTTTTTATGTTTAATAATTAAACATAAAAATACAACCCTATTATTACGTAATATTAAAAAACATTCTTATTACTGTGGTTATAATAATGTTAAGAAAGATACGTAAAACATCATAAGAAAGTAATGCAGAAAAAGTAAATATTAAAACTGGATATTTTCAAAAGGCAAATATGAAATTATATACATCGATGAGCCAAAACATTATGACCAGCGAGTCATTATGCAAATCGAAGCAACTGCAGATGAACTACAGCACTTGCACAGGTCGGGACACGGTATAAAAAACACCTGATACTGAGCTCAATTAATCAGTGTTACTCTTGTTTTTCAGATGGGAAAGACAGCGGACTTAAGCCTGTTTAACAAAGGCCAAATTGTAATGGCCAGAAAACTGGGTCAGAGCATATCCAAAATGGCACGGCTGGTGGGGGTGCTCAGTTAGTACCTACCAAAAGTGGTCCGAGGAGGGGAAACCCACGAACCGCCGGCGAGTCGTTGGATGACCATGGCTCGTCTATGCTTGAGGTGAGCGAAGGCTCTCCCAGATGGTACGTGGCAACAGAAGAGTGACTGGCGCAACTAGCCAGTAATTGGAATGCTGGTGATGGGAGTAATGTGTCACAGCACACAGTACATCGAAAAAATGGGGCTGCATAGGCGCAGGCTGCTCTGAGTGCTCATGCTAACCATGGTTCACCGGCGACAGCGCCTACAATGGGCAAGCAAACATCGAAACTGGATCTTGAGTGATTGGAAGAAGGTTGTCTGGTCCAATGAATCACGTTTTCTGTTGCACCATGTGGACGGCCGGGTATATATGCGTCGTTTACTTGGGGAAGTGATGGCACCTGGATGCACCATGGTACAAAAACAAGCCAATGGTGCCGGTGCCGTGCTTTGGCCAATGTTCTGATGGAATACCCTGGGTCCAGTCATCCATGTGCCAGGTACACCCTTTCGTGGCAACGGTCTTCCCCTCTGGTGGTGCCGTCTTTCAGCAGGATAATGTGCCATGCCACACCGCCCGGATTGTTCAAGACTGGTTTGCAGAACATGAGGAAGACTTCCAGGTATTGCCTTGGCCTCCAAATTCCCCAAGACATCAATCCTATCAAGCATCTATGGTTTGTATTGGAACAGCAACTTCAATCTGTGGCATCTCAACCACGGACCTTACAGGAGTTAAAGGATCTGCTGGTTACGTGTTGGTACCAGATACTACAAGACACATTTAGAAATCTTGTAGCATCCATGCCTTGTCGGGTATGAGCTGTTTTGGCTGCACATGGAGTACCAACATCATATTAGGTAGGTGGTCATAATATTTTGGCTCATCGGTGTAGCTTGTGATATGCTAGTTTTATACTTGTGGAGCACATAACACTAGAGCTGCCTATATGGCTGTGGGCCATAAAATATGAAGGAATGGCTGCATACACAGAGCCTGCAAGGTGAAAACTCTGTTCTGCCCTATGAAAAGGCCCAGTAATGCTGTGTTCATTTTACAGACATTGAGAACTGGTACCTAGATGCAGTCTCTTCCATACTCCAAAATTAACATAACTCAGGACGTTAAACAATTTAAATTCCTTCATGATGGAATTGTTTAAATTAGTATATAAGAAAACTTATCAACTTAAGAATGGCATATACTCATTACTAAAAATGAAAAACCCCTATCTTTGACTAATGCAAGTAACATTCCTAGAAAAGTTCATTTCATCAAATTGTGATAGTCATAATTCTTGAGTCTTCTAATGTGATTAACAAAGAGCACAGTTATTAGCATTAAGCTGTCAACTTCCACGACAGATGGAAGCCTGTTCCAGCAATCAACAACCCACTGGCTAAAAGCAAATTTCCGTACATCTATTCTACAACTGTCTTTCCTCAATTTGAATTTATGACCCCTCAGGTGTGTAATCTGAGCAACAGGAAGAATCTCATCAGCATTCAGCTTGCTCAAACCATTCAAGGCCTTATACACCTCTATCAGATCACCTTGCAGATGCCTAGTCTCCAGACACTGCAATTTGCAGAACTTAAGCCTATCTTGGTAGCAGTACCCTTTGTTCCACTCACTAATCTCGTTGCCCTTCTCTGTACTTGTTCTAGTAGCTCAACATCATTCCTAAAATGAGGCCTCCAGACTTATATGCAGTACTCAAGGTGTGGCCTGACCATTGCAGGGATAAGGAGGTGATTATACAAGGGTATAATCACCTCCTTATCCCTGCTAGAAAATTTCCTATATATCATTGACAAAACCCTAGGAGCTACTCTTGCAGCCTGTCTGCACCGCTCAGTAAACTTCAAATCTGATTACACAATCACCCCTAGGTCTTTTTCGTACCCACTACTTTGAATGTAGTATGATACAGTTGGTATGTTACTGTGGGATCACTGCCACCCATATGCAGTACTTTGCATTTGTCAATGTTAAACTTCAGTTGCCACTTCTCAGCCCATCCGCTCAACTTTTCTTGATCCTGTTGCAGTAGCTTAGCATTAGTAGAGGCATTTGATGCAAGAAAGCAAGCTTATGCAGCATCAGCCAAAAAAAAAAAAAAAAAAAAACCCACTTCCACTTCACCCCTCTGTTCGTTCTAAATACCTGTCCAGCTGAGCCTTAAACTTATTTAGGCTATCAACCTCCACCACAAGGGATGGAAGTCTGTTCCACCAACCAACCACCCGCTGGCTAAAGGCAAATTTCCGCACGTCTATCCTACATCTGTCTTTCCTCAATTTGAATTTATGCCCTCTCAGGTGATTTTTCTGAGCTAGAGGAAGAATCCCATCAGCATTGAGCATGCTTAAACCATTCAAGGCTTTATACACCTCTATCAGATCACCTCGCTGGTGCCTAGTCTCCAGACACTGTAATTTGCAAAACTTAAGCCTTTCTTCGTAAGAGCACCCCTTTGTTCCATTCACTAATCTTGTTGCTCTTCTCTGTACTCGTTCCAGCAGCTCTACATCCTTCTTGAAATGAGGCCTCCAGACCTGTATACAGTACTCTAGGTGTGGCCTGACCATCGCCTTATACAATGGAATAATCACCTCCTTATCCCTGCTGGAAAAATTCCTGTATATCATTGACAATACTCCATGAGCTACTCTTGCAGCCCGTCTGCACTGCTCAGAGAACTTCATATCTGCCTGCACAACCACCCCCAAGTCCCTTTCATTCTCTATCACTGTCAGTGTAGTACCACAGAGTTGATATGTTGCTCTGGGGTTGCTGTTTCCCATGCGTAGTACTTTACATTTGTCAATGTTAAACTTCATTTGCCACCTCTCAGCCCATCTGCTCAACCATTCCAGATCCTGTTGCAGCAGCATAGTGTCAGTAGTGTCCTTGACAACCCTGCCAACCTTTGTATCATCTGCAAACTTGGACATTAAGCCCGATATACCATCATCAATATAATTTATAAATACAGAAAACAATAATGGACCCAACACTGAGCCCTGAGGGACTCCACTAATAACATCAGTCCACGATGAGCAGTGTCCATTGATTACCACTCTCTGTCTTCTCCCCCTCAACCACCCCTTTATCCATAGCAGCAATTTGCCTCCAATGTCACACTGCTCCAATTTGTGTAGCATTCTTCCATGTGCAACAGTATCAAAAGCCTTTCTAAGATCCAAGTATATAATATCAAAGTTATTCCCTGCATCCAGTTCTTTTGTGACTGCATCATAGTATCCAATCAAGTTGGTCAGGCAAGACTTCCCCTTAACAAAACCATGCTGTGTCTGAGCTATAACTGAAGTCTTGTCTAAATGATCCTGCAGTGCTTCTTTAACCAGTGCCTCCATTAATTTTCCTGGAACAGAAGTTAAGCTCACAGGTCTATAATTACTTGTGAATTGGGGTCACATTTGCACATTTCCAGTCTATGGGTACTTCCCCTGAGTCCAAGGAAGCTCTCATAATTATGGCTAAGGGTTTGCTTACTTCCTTTGCTGCCTCCTTTAATATAACTGGATAGATCCCATCCACCCCGGGTGCCTTTCTTGTGTTTATCTTCAACAGTTTCTCCTCCACTTTACTCCCAGTTATTTCAAGATTCTGTAGCTTACTGCTAGAGTTGAATACACCTCTGGCATTCCCCTCGCTGAATAACTCCTCATGCGTGAATGTTGATGCAAAATATTCATTTAGTTTGTTAGCTACCTGAGCAGGATCATCAACAGTTGACCCATCAATGTCAAGTGGACCAATCTGATTCATCCCCTTCCTTCTAGAGTTTACATAAGTAAAGAACTCTTTGCTGTTTTTCTTTGCATCCCTTGCCAAGGATTTCTCGTAATCTGCCTTCGCCTGCCTAACCTCCTTTGTAACTTGGTTGCATATCAACTTGTATCTATCATAGGCTTCTGTGTCATGTGTTAATTTGTATGTATCCCATGCATTTTTCTTCTCTGCCATATGCCTCATTAGTTCATCTGACATCCATTTTGAACAATATTTCTTAGTTGGTATGTAAAGCCTAGTAGCTTCCAAGATAAGTTCTTTGAATGCTTCCCATTTTAAATTTGCTGTTGGTAACATCATCAGTTGGTCCCACTGTATAGAATTTAAATACTGTCTCAGTCCATCGTAGTTGCCTTTACGGAAGCAATAACCCTTCCCTTTACCCCTAATGGTAGTTACCTCTTTGAGTAAATCCCACTTCAGCACACTGTGATCACTGCCACCTAGTGGTTCATTTATCTGCAGATTCTTAATGCATGAAGAATCACTGCTGATAATCAAATCAAGAGTATTACTCCCTCTAGTTGCCTCCCGAACATGCTGATGTAGAAAACAATCATCCAATAAATCCACAAAAGCCCTGCTAGTGTGTGAGTAACCAGCCTCCAAATTCCAGTCAATATCTGGGAAATTAAAATCTCCCATTATAAGACTCTCTGATTTACTGGCCCACTCTATTTCCCTGTACAGTTCCTTATTATACTCATCAGAGTCATTAGGCCTATAGCACACTCCTACTCTCAATTTTGATCTCCCAATGTTTATGTCACACCAAACTGACTCAACACTGCACTGTCCAGCGATGTCGACTGGCTTCACTTCCTTGGTTTTTATGTGTTTCTTAACTAATAGCATAACCCCTTCCCCCTTCCTATCCTGTCTATCCTTTCTGTAGACGTTGTACTCCCCAAATTCCAGTTCTGCATCCCTTATATCTGTGTGACACCACGTCTCTGATATCCCAACAATATCTGCCTTCGATGTTTTGAGCAATACCTCAAATTCATCAAATTTATTTACTAAACTCCTAGCATTGGTGTACACGCAAGTATACCTGCACCTGTTTCTATTCTTAGCTATCCTAACACAACCCATGTGTTTACTTGTACCGCAATGGCTCCCAGCAGTCTCTGAAATACCATGCATCTTGTTTTTCAGGCTTCTGCTCATTCTAATAGAAGCAGTGCAAGAATCTCTTTCACCTCTGCCAGTGGCTACTGTCAATCTATTGGTCTTTGTCTCCCCCCAAGCTAGCAGTTTTCCGACCCACCTAACACTGCCTCGATAGCATCAGCAAATATTCTTGCACCCTTTCTATTTAAGTGTATCCCATCCCTGTAGAAGCAATCTCTCCTGTTAACAAGTACAGTCCAGGCTGAAAAAAATTCTACCCCTTGAGCCTTGCACAATCTTTCCAGGGCCGAATTGATCGACAAGGCCCTCATCATATACTCCCTCCTATCGTGTCTGGGCAGAATTGCAGACACTTTCAAATTCAACCCTAATTCTCGGCTTTTGTTCAACAGTGACCTGTACTTGTTAAGTAATTCTGCCGGTCTCCTACTCTTAATATTATTAGTGCCAACGTGTACAACTATATCACCTTTTGTGCCCTTAAAAGATGATATTCGCTCTACAACGTCATCAACCTTTGCCCCTGGCAGACATACCCTGGTCCTGTTCCACCTATCTTTTTTACAAAGCATGTTCCCCGTTTCCCTGACAATAGAGTCACCAACAACTACTAGTTCCTTCGGGACCAGCGCATTCTGCCTTGGGGGTTGTCTCTGTGTCACGCGATGCCCAAGTGCAAGCTCTGGCGTTGATGTGGGCAGCTGAGAGCTTGATGGGCCCCTCAATTTAGTGTCTTCGAGGGCATCCACCCTGTCCTTCAAGCTCTCATATAGGCCCACAAGAACGCCGAGTTGTTGCCTGATATCGATACACTCCTTGCATCGCGCACACACAAAGACATCCCCCTTGGCAGTATCATGTCCCGTACCCGATTGCTCTGCAAACATCAAGCAAACAGTGCATTTTATAAGGCTGTGAGTCAGAGGACAACTGCCCCCCTCAGTTCTGCTCTGAGCCACAGCACTTCCATTAGCTTGAGCCTTTTGCTTTGCTGCTCTGGTCTGAGTCATGATTCTATTAATTTATTAATTAATTATAATTAATTATGTTATGTTATTAATTATGTTAAATATAATTAATTATATTACGTTTGTAATCTAAGTCGTTATATGTATTTATTTAAACGTACAGTTTAACTGCTAATGAAGTTCAACTAACGCTATCTAGTACGGTATATAACTATCGTATCACAAAGGCGGGAAAGTTACGAAAGTTACGAACGGTAGCGGAGTTGAAACACGTGGAAACCCTTACCGATACTTTTATGCAATTACAAGGCCGAGTAAAGAATAAATACACCAAATTAATCAGAAAATCACAAAATAATGTTATACTACTAAATTTAAATCAAAAGTTTTAGAAAAACAATAATTTCAAATCAATAAATAAGAAAAATCCACTTAGCGGCTTTGAACACAACCGTCACTAGTAGCCTTCTTCTTGCTTATCATCCTTACTGTCATTAAAAATCCTGCCAACATTCATATTGTCTGTAAACTTGGACATTAAGCCTGATATACCTTCATAAATTTCACTGATAAATACAGAAAACAACAATGGGCCCAACACGGACCCCAGAGGAACTCCATTAATAACATTAGTCCATGAAGAGCAGTGCGCATTGATTACCACTCTCTGTCTTCTCCCACCAAGCCATCCTTTTATCCATTGTAGCAACTTGCCCAAAAATACCTTACTACTCCATTTTGTACAGTAGTCTTCCATGTGCAACAGTATCAAAAGCTTTCCTAAAATCCAAGTAAATGATTTCAAAATTATTTTTTGTATCCAGTTTCTCTGTGACCACATCATAGTATCCAATTAGATTGGTCAGACAAGACTTCCCCTTAACAAACCCATGCTGTGTCTGAACTATAACTGTAGTCTTGTCTAGATGATCCTGCAATGCTTCTTTAACCAGTGACTCCATTATTTTCGCAGGAACAGAAGTTGCAAACTAACAGGGCTGTAATTATTTGTGTCACCTTTTGATTCCCTTTGTGAATTGGAAATACATTTGCACATCTCCAGTTCATGGGAACCTACCCTAAATCCAAGGATGCTCTCATAATTATAGCTAAGGGTTTGCTTCTTCATTTGCTGCCTCCTTTAATATAACTGGATAGATCTCTTCTACCCCGTGCTTTTCTTATGTTTAAATTCAACAATTTCTCCTCCACTTTGCTGTCAGTTATTGCAAAATCATTTGGCTCCCTCTTAGAGTTTGATAAACATCTGTCCTCCACTTCCCTGCAGAATTCCTCATGTGTGAATGTAGACACAAAATACTCGTTCAGTTTGTCAGCTACTTGAGCAGAATCATCAATAGTTGAACCATCGATATCAATTGGAGCAATCTGATTCATCCCTTTCTTTCTAGAGTTTACATAATAAAGAAGACTTTGCTGTTTTTCTTTGCATCCTTTGCCAAAGATTATTAGTACAGACTGGCTTATATCTACCATAGGCTTCTGTGTAACCTGATAATTTATATGCATCCCATGCATTTTTCTTCTCTGCCACAAGTCTCATTAGTTCATCTGACATCCATTGAACACTATTTCTTAGTTGGTATGAAGAGCCCAGTAGCTTCCAAGATTCCTTGAATGCTTCCCATTTAGAATTTTCTGTTGGTTCCACTGTATAGAATTTAAACATTGTCTCAGATCACCATAGTTACCTTTACAAAAACCCTTCCCTTTACCCTTGATGGTAGTTACATCTTTAATTAAATCCCACATCAATACACTGTTACCATGGCCACTTAGTTGTTCCTTTATCTGCTGATTCTTAATGCATGGATAATCACTGCTGATAATTAGATCAAGTGTATTACTCCTTCTGGTTGCCTCTCAAACATGCTGATGTAGAAAACAATCTTCCAATAAATCTATAAAAGTTTTTCTAGTGTGCAAGTGACCAATCCACAAGTTCCAGTAAATACCTGGGAAGTTAAAATCCCCCATTATAAGACATTGTGATTTACTGGCCCACTCTACTTCTCTGTACAGTTGTTCGTGGTACTCATTAGAGTCATTAGGCCTATAATACTCCCACTCTCATTTTTCCCTTCCCAGTGCTTATGTCACACCAAGCTGACTCAACATTGCACTGTCTACCCATCTCAACTGGATGCACTGTCTTAGATTTTGTTTCTTAACTAACAGCATAACCTCTCTTCCCTTCCTATCCTGTCTGTACACAGTGTTCTCCCCATATTCCAACTCTGCATTCCTTATATCTGTGTGAAACATCTCTGATATCCCAACAATATCTGGCTTTGATATCTTCAAAGCCAGATATTCATCAAATTTATTTAATATACTCCTGGCATCGGTGTACATGCAAGTATACATACAAGTGTACAAGTTCTTACTGTTAGTTACACTAACACAGCCCATGTATTTACTTGTTCCATGATGACTCCCAGCAGTTTTTGAAATCCCTAGCATCCCGCTTTCCAGGCTTCTGCTCATTCCAATAGTGCAAGTGCAAGAATCAATTTCACCTCTGTCTGCGGTTACTGTTAATCTATCAGTCTGTGAATCCCCCCCCCCAAAGCCAGCAGTTTTCCGATCTACCCACCACTGCCTCGATAGAATCAGCAGATATTCTCGCACCATTTCTCCTTAGCATAATGTCAACAGCCAACACCAAAGCAAAAGTAAGATAGAGAAAAAGAACCAAAAAACAAGAAGTGTCAACACATAATTTTGTTTGTGTTGTTGTGTTATGCAGGTTTAAGCTTAAAGACATGATTGTGAAAGAGTATTGTTTTGCAACAAAAACTATCTAACTGAGATGGATTTAAAAGAAATGCTTGAGGTGTTCAGTAAGGATATTGATTAAACGAAAGAATGAATGGGAGACTTCAAAATTAGTTTGTTATCAAGAAAGTAGTAATGTATTTAGGTGGCTGAGAGTGAATATTTTGATGGCAGCTAAAAAAAAAAAAAAAAGTCATGTTTTTAGTAGATGTTTCTTTTGTAACAGTTATGAACAGTATAACTATATCCCCATTCCCAATTTTAGCGTGAGCATTGGAAAAAATTGGCGTAAAATGGTGAGATATTCTGTGCATAACTGTTTATAGTGTTGAGTATGTAAAAATGACGACTTAAAAAAATTCTGTGCTGAAAATGTATGAAACTGTATGTTTCAGATATTCTCCACATACTTCACATTGCTCTAGTGGTTTTCAACCAGGGTGCCATGTAATTTGGGTTTAAGTTACTTAAACTTATTTTTTTAAAATTTATATATTTATTTCATTATGAAAAGGTACATCCTTATGTTTATTTACAGTTCCAAGATAAAAAAAAAAAAAAAAATACAAAAAACCTCGCATTATAAAAGATAACAGTTTCATTACATACAATATTATGTTACTGTTAACCTTTTGTGCTCCCTTGTTGAGTGGAACTCGGCATTACACAAACATGTACCCCAGGACTTATGTATTGAATTAAGCTCAATGATAAGTTGCTTACATATATTGAAGATTTATTTGGCTACTTGGAAGAATTTTTTACATCCTACCTATGTGAATTACGATTTTCTGTGCTTACCGCTGTAAAAACTAACTACAGGGAAAGATTGCAAATGATTGAGGAAGACATGAGAGTATGTCTCTCCAATATTCCACCTAATATCAAAAAAGATCTGCAAATCACACTAGGCACAAATATCTCACTGGAAAGTTATTTATGTTTATTTAGTACCTCTATATAAAGAATAAAATTATTATATAAGTATATATAATTTGTGTTACGAATTCTAATTTTGTTTATAATTATATTATAATAACTATCATATAACATATTTTTTTAATATTAGATATATATATTATAAATCAACAGGGATTACCTTTATTTTAGATATAGGAAGCTTCTTTTCCAACTCTCCTAGTCTAGGAGAGTTGGAAAGCTGTCAAGACTAGGAGAGTTGGAAAAGAAGCTTCCTATATCTAAAATAAAGGTAATCCCTGTTGATTTATAATATAATAGAATATAGGAATTATCGAGCACTTAATAGCTCTCAATTGTTTGTTTGTTTGTTATTTGGTTTTTAGGAGCATTAGCAACTAAGGCCATATTGCTCCGGGATATGCGGTGGTCATTCCCTGACCTTCCCGCATCCTCCGTATTTGGTGGTGACGGGCTCGAACCCCGGTCTAATCAAGAAGCGTGTGCTACGCACTGCTGCTCCTTCCCACCTGGCCACGGAGACGCCTAGCTCTCAATTATCAAATCTAGATATATATATATATATATTGAAAATTGAGTAGGGGTGCCACAAAATAAAATAAATTACTTAAGGGTGCCATTATTAAAAAAAAAAGGTCGAAAACCACTGCTCTAGACAAAGCTGTCAACTAAGCTAAGTGTTTTTAAAACATTCACTTAAACAGTATGGTAAGAATTTACTTGCATGTAATTATATATTTTTGGAGTCAGACCTTCAGTGGGGCTTTAGCTTTCCTTGGGCTAGTTTACGTTTAAAAACTGTAAAGTTATTAAGTTAAAAAAATTGTTGGCCTCCAGGAAATTGTTCAGTCATTTGGCAAAACTTAACTCTACATCTTACTGTTATGCTGTAAGAATTCTTTTATGTGTTGATGAACATGGAGAACATAAAATGTGCTCGTTGGAAGTTTTATTTTTATTTATATCCTGTATCATCTGATTTGTTTAAAAAATCAATGCTTCGAGTAAGGCGTTGTAGTTTCGAGTAAAATGTTGCTGTAAGGACTTGGTTGGTGGTGCTCAGAATTTGTACATATATTGTAATAATTGTTTGTATTAATTTTTTACACAAGTAAAAGAAGTCTTTACTGTGTTTCTTTACATCCTTTCCAAAGATTTCTCGTACTCTGCCTTTGCTTGCCTAAGGTCCTTTGTGACTTGATTACAGACTATCTCATATCTACCATAGGCGTATGTATTTATCCCATGATAATTTATATGCGTCCTATAAATTAATTTTTCTTCTCTGCCACAAGTCTCATTAGTTCTTCTGACATCCATTTAATGGTATTTCTTAAATTGAATGGTATTTCTTAGTTAGTATGAAAAGACTAGTAGCCTCTAAGATTAATTCCTTGAATGCTTCCCATTTAGAATTTGCTGTTGGTAACATCAGCAGTTGGTTCCACTGTATAGAATTTAAAAAATCTCTGAGACCACTGTAGTCACCTTATGAAAGCAAAATCCTTCCCTTTACCCCTGATGGTAGTTACATATATGAGTAAATTCCACAGCAGTACACTGTGACCACTGC
The DNA here is from genome assembly GCF_048544385.1 of Mastigoproctus giganteus. NCBI lineage: Eukaryota > Metazoa > Arthropoda > Arachnida > Uropygi > Thelyphonidae > Mastigoproctus > Mastigoproctus giganteus. The sequence goes on along the minus strand of NC_143575.1, from coordinate 233,682,318 downwards.
TATCTAGTGGTTCCTTTATCTGACAATTCTTAATGCATGAATAATCACTGCTGATAACCATATCAAGAGTATTACTCCCTCTGGTTGCTTTTTGTTTGTTATTTGGTTTTTAGGAGCATTAGCAACTAAGGCCATATTGCTCCGGGGATATGCGGTGGTCATTCCCTGACCTTTCCGCATTCTCCGTATTTGGTGGTCACAGGCCCTCTGGTTGCCTCCTGAACATGCTTTTATTAATCTATTTGTTAGCAATCTATAAATAGATTAATAAAAATGCACACCGCTATCTAGAAGCAAAACATTTAATGGCTTTCCTGTACAACTTAGATGAAATATTTGCAATGTTATACATTATATACAGTTTTAGGGACTCCTTCAGCAGCATGTAGAAATTGAAATATATTTGCAATTATATCTTACTGCTTGAGATATATATATATATATATAATTAATTCAAACTATAAAATTATTACAGAACCATTCTGTAGAACAAACATTAATTACAACCCTTTGCAACTCCTTGTCATGTAGTCATCCTGTAATCCTCTAAGGATCTCTGCCCATGATCCCAACACATTCTAGCTTATAAGTTGGAATGTGTTGGGATCATGGGCAGAGATTCTTAGACGGCAATCTTTTGCAAGAGATTGAATCAAACACTTTGCTAAAGTCCACATAAACATCGAAGTTATTTTCTGCATCTAACTCACAAGTGACATTCATAATACTTTATTAAGCTAGTTAAATAACATTTTCTTTAACAAAATGCCTTATGAAATGAATGCTCCCTTGAGAAAACAACTTTGATGCCTTGTATTCAATTCTTATTCATTGCCTCTGATTTTCTCTACCACTGAAGTCAGATTGACCAGTCTTTTAGTTTCCACTTCATCCTTATAGCTACCTTTATAGACTGGTAATACACTGGTTCTTCTTCAATCCAAGGGAATCATTTGAGTCTAATGAGGCACTCGTCATTAGCCTTAATGGTTTTATGCAATCTACTCTAAGGCCTTTACTGCTTTCAGGCTTATTTAAGTGTTTCTATTAAGCAATCCATGGTAATTTCCATTTTGCTTATTTCCCAGTGCTCAGATTCACTTGAGTATTCTCATTACAGTGGAGGAGCTTTCATCACTTACATTATCAACAACTGACCTGAATCCAATACACATTAATCCTCTAGCCCAATGATTTTTAACCTTTAACCTGTCTATCCCATTTTCACATAAAAAAACATGGAAGAACCCAAAGCATGTTGATGCTGTTTAGGTTGCTATAAGTATCCCAAGTTTGTTAGCACATATTTTGAACTGAAAAATTATTCAAATTTTAAACAGTCTGGCTTTTCTGTTCAAAATTTAAAGTTTTGGATTTCTTTCAGCATAAAATATGCTCTTTTACAAAATTTATGAAAGAATTTGTGGATACCAAGTTACAAATGTAACTTGGGCATCTACAAATATTGTTATAGAAAAGGCAAACTGCTTGGGTTAAAGATATTGGTGCAAAAATGATTGCAGAACTTTGTTATTCTAGTGGAATAACCAACTATGATGAATATATGGGATGTTTAAATGATAACAGATGAAAGTGGTTATAAATGGCAATTAATAATGCATAAAAATTTTACTAGTAGGAACAAAAGTAATTATTCCATTACATAAAGGCCTTGGTTAGATCACATGTTGAATACTATACACAGGTTTTGTAAGTCCCATTTTTAGGAAGATGTGGATCTGCTACAAAAGGTAGAGTGAGGAGCAACAATGTTAATTACTGATTTAAGGAAGCATTCCTACAGAGAAAAATTTCAGTTCTGTGGGTTGCAAAGTCTCAAAATGTTGGAATGGCCACTTGAGGAATATAAACTTTTGAAAAGCTTACTAATTTAATAAATGTGGATATCCTTTTTCTTTTTATGGTTACACAAACTAGACATAAAAATTACATCCAGTGTATAATTTTATAATTTTCATGTTATTAAACTTACAGACTGGACATAAGAAATTCTCTCCATAGGAATAAAGTTCAGCAATTAGCATCTTTCTACAGGCTAATTGCTGAACAAGTCTGACTTCCTGGCACTGATTGCCTTTATTAATATGGAATGTTAGTCCTTCAATTATTACATTGTATATATATGAGTAAACAAGATATTTTATCACTGAAAGATGTGTAATAATTAAATAAATTATTGTGTCAAAACTTTTTTTTTGCAAATTACATCAAATTTAATTTAATTACATTAAATTAAAATCAAATTTGATTTTAATTTATCTCTTCAAAAGAAGGGAAAAAAAAAAAAAAACTGCTGATTCAAGTAATATGAGCATTAGTCAAAAATGTTCATATTAGTTGAATCGGGGTATATATTTAAAAAAAAAGCCTTTAGTAATGAAAGAAGAGGTTTGTGTTTGCACAGTGTCCCTGGAATAAGTGCAGTAAATTGGAGGGTGTGTTCTATAAACTAAATTAGTGAAAATATTACATGAACATGGGTCCTGATATGCTTTGACAAACTAGAGCCATTTTAAAAAATTTTCTGTGACAAAAGGTAGGTTTCAAAAGTAATGAGTGCAGTGGAACTGACCTTGGTAGAGTCCTGTGGAGGTTCACTGTATTAGACCCGCACCAGCAGTAACTGGAACTGCACCCAACCCAAACTGTTTATACCCACAACCCACAAAGATTAAATAAATAAATAAATAGAAATAAAAAATTAAAATAAAAAGAATGATGTATAAGAAAATTCATATTAAGTTTTCTACACATAAATAATAATACAATAATTAGATTTAAATTAAAATATATCAATCATTACTATTAACATTTCATCGTATTGTATATAATACATGAAAATAAAAAATAATATATAAATAAATAAAATAAAAAAAAGAATGAGACATTCATACCTCACATTAGTCTTTCGCAAGTCCACTGCATTAGACCCGCACCTGCAATAACTGGAACCACACTAGAACCTGACCCACACATTGTACCCGCAACCCAATTCACAAACCGCAAAAAAGACATTAAGAAAATTTCTATTAATTTTTTTACACATCAGTAATAATGCCTAGTTAGTTTTAAATTAAAATAAATCAATCAATAATGATTAATATTTTATTTTAATGTATATAATACATATAAAAATAGTATTAGTAAAATTATAAGAGGAGTTTACCTCAATATAGTACGTGGAACACTTCCGTATGATACCCTCCAGAAATTAAAACGGAAAAAACGAAAAAATCGACAACTTACCGGTACATTAAAGTAAAATATAAATAATTAAAGTAAAATATAAATAATTAAATAATCAATTTAACACAATTCAAAATCAATTCAAAACAATTAAAATTCAAATTAACGCAATTAAAAGAATCTAACGAAAATATTCAAAACGATTTTCCTTCCTGAAGCTGACAATGCTTTTCGACCGACTGTCGTGATCACAGGAATGAAAATTCCTGTGATCACGACAGGAATGAATTTTCATTCCTGTGATCACGACAGTCGGTCGAAAAGCATTGTCAGCTTCAGGAAGGAAAATCGTTTTGAATATTTTCGTTAGATTCTTTTAATTGCGTTAATTTGAATTTTAATTGTTTTGAATTGATTTTGAATTGTGTTAAATTGATTATTTAATTATTTATATTTTACTTTAATTATTTATATTTTACTTTAATGTACCGGTAAGTTGTCGATTTTTTCGTTTTTTCCGTTTTAATTTCTGGAGGGTATCATACGGAAGTGTTCCACGTACTATATTGAGGTAAACTCCTCTTATAATTTTACTAATATTATTATCAACGTAGAACATATTGAGTATTACAGCTCTGATTCATACTATATAAAAATAGTGAAAAATATATAAATTAAAAAAAAAAAAAAAGAAAGAAACATTCATAATATAATTTGCAATTTTTAGTAAGTTGCTGAGCAGAAATGGGACATAAGCAGTTTCTGGGTTCAGTTGTACTCTTCTTCCTTGGATGAGAAATCCAGATGCAGAAAACTTTCACTGGCACCATTGGCAGGGATGGCAAGAATTAAATCAGGACAGTAAAAAATGAAAATGCACATATTGTATGTATGAGAATAAGCTACTTAAATTATACAGTAATTTTGAATTTAAAGCTATGAATGAAAATCATAAGTTAGTATTCTTTATATCTGCAATTTTTGGGAAACTTTTAAAAGATTTCATTTTTATTGCCAATTCAATGTCTAATTCTGTATGCACTGAGTGCAAAGTTCATAATCAGAAGCAACATAATATAACATAATAACAACAGTAACATCATATTCAGAGTCCTCATGGGTAGCACAGTTGGTATAATTGCTGTCCTCTCCACACCGGGTGGAAAGTACCCGAGTTCAAATCCTGTCAATAATGAGAGGAATTTCTATGGGTCTTTTTTCACAACATGGCTGAATTAGCTGGTCTCGGGCAAGGTTTTTTCCTCCTGGAAATGGGTTTTTCATCCAGAAAACAGCAAATCAACAATAGAACATGCAAGCAGTTTGCAAACATATTATATATGGTGCAATATGGCCTAATTGCTGTGCACCTAAACCAAATCCCAACAACAACCAACCATCATAATCAAAATTAATTCAGAAATAGAAAAAGGATGTCTATGAGTCTCGTGTTTTTCATCTTCGTTCATCTGGCAAAATGATAATGAGGTGAGGGTTAAAAAAATAATTTTAGATCTAATCGTACCTTTTGGCATGTGCACAATTTATGAAGACATCAACAGTGGAGTAGCACAGTGTGTAATTAAAGCCACAAACAACAACAAAAAAACAGTAAATAATGTTACTTAGAAAAACGAATAAAAACAATTACTTTATAAGTTAATATATTAATTTTTGGTATTATCATATGAAATTATTTACATTCAAAAACTGGAACCACACCTGATGCAACACCTATAAGACAAACATTTTAATGACAAAAGAACGTTAAAAAAAAAATTCTATCTTGTAAAAATGTAGTTCTACAAGATAAAATACTTTTACTATTCCAATGACAGGAGGCAACAATGGCCATTAGTATTACAGTAAAAACATAGATTAACAAGTCATCTATGACAAAACAGTGTTTTGTTGTTGAATGGGAGAAAGATGGTAGTGATAAAAGGCAATTAGTCACCCACATCTTAAGTCTCAACTTAAATTTCCTTAAAATATGTCCCTAGCATAAGGTTCTTTTGAAATGAAGTTATACTATCCTACTATTTTGAAGAAAAATTTTGAATGGCTCCAGTTTCTTAAAGTATTTCCAAATCCATGTTTATATGTTTTGTCACTGTTCTGATGCAGAGAATACTGCCTTCAATTTACCGCATTTATTTTGGGGACACCTTGTATATGCTAGATTTAGTGAAAATTCTAGAATAAGAGTTAAAATCCAGGTCTATTAAATCAGTGTTGAATTAAAGTGCAGAAATGAATTTATTAAAATATTTTCACATAGCCCAAAAGCTTATTTATTCTTTATGAAATGTAACATTCATTAAGACAGTCCAACAAATATTTTGTTACAAATTTTCTATGAATATTAAAAGACAACAAAATGGGACATGACTAGTAATCGAATGCCTTACGGCATGACTTCCGTAGCATGTTTACAAGAACCATCTCGTACTTTTCAATTCTAATATACTTCCATAGTACAACATATTGCACCAGTTTAAAGTGACACTTAAAATAAATATTTATGAGTATGATGAATGAATTACTATAAAGTACGACACTTTACCATGCGATTCAGTTTTAGTTTAGTTTATTATCAACTTTTCAGAAGAGCAAACTGCTAATAGAATTCCGATTACCAAACTATGAACTGACAATGTTTCTGGATTATGCTTTGGAATCGCATCTTTGGACCAAGTGGGGTTATTAACAGCTAATTCCAACCAGTCTCTAACAGATAAAGCAAACTCTTGTAGGATTAATTCTCAGTATACTAATTCAGCCAACTCAGCTGTTCGCTATAACACTAAAACTCATGTAGTTAAAGCATACACAAGTTTTAGTGTTAGCTGCTTATAATCCCCATTTGGCTTGAAGGCTGGATTTCGATGCAGAATCCAATGCTGACAGTTTCTAGTTTGGTATTTGGAATCTGTTGGGGTAAGTACTTCTGATGGGTTACCAAATAAACTGAACTAAAGCTGAATCATATGGGAAAGTGTATTATTCTTTAATTAATTAATTAATATTTAAGAAACCCACAATGTCCTTCTTCAATCGTCACATTAAATATACACAAGTAAACAAGATATTTTATCACTCAAAGATGTGTAATAATTCAATAAATTAACATTGTAGTAAACAATTTTTTTGCACATTTCAAATTCTGATTTTAATTTCCTCTTCATAAGAGAAAAAGCTGCCAAATTTAAAATACAAGTGAAAACTAAACTAAATAAGATCTTAGAATAATAATTACTGTATATAACACCTGACAAAGATTAACATTTCACAGGAGCCTAGATATACAATATTAAAAATTCTATTTATTAGTTTAGGAAACACTGCAGTAGACATAACTTCAAAAATACTGCACATATTCAGCCTTTAACAATGGGAATTTATAACAAGAACTAAACTAACACAGGATCTATCTGAAAATACAGCTCCACTGAATAATAACAAAAGACCACAAAAAGTTTATTTTCAGAAATGTCAAAACTTTGATTTCAGTCCACTTTTCAAACTACATACACTTTTTAAAAACATACTCTCAACATTTAATGAAACATGAGTAAAATTCTTATCCAAAAAGGAATATAATATAAATTTTACTGATTAAGGATATATTTTATGAAGATGTACAGTGTAAATTTGAAAGAATTTTAATAACACATACTGATTCTCAAACACAGAAAACTAACAAATGGAATTCTTAATCCAAAGCTGATTTAAGACATTTTATTTTATTTATTTTTTTTTTTTTTCAGTGCAAAGTGTATTTGACTATTCATTAATAGAACTCCAAATGAATGATTAAGTAATAAATCAACAAACTACAAAGGAAAAAAAAGAAAAAAAATTTAAGCTTTCTTTTTCAAGATTCTTAACATTATTTGGAATGTTATAATCCACATCAAAACATAATAAAAACATAAGTTTTGCATTAAAAATTTACACCCATTAACAATATCACAATAAACAACAACATAAAATGAGATTCGAAAATAATGTTTAATTTATTTTCTAGAAATATTTAGTTAAAGATACATTCTATATTTGATCCCAAAATCTATGTAAAGGTATTACAAAACACTAAGATTTATATAAACTAACATTTCTTTGTTCCTGTTAACATTAATTTGAGCAATTCTTCAGTGGTTCCAGGAATATTTAGCTCAACTAATTTTATCTTAATTCAACTTTTGAAAATTCAGTGAAATATTTGTAGTTAGTTGTGTACCAATGCATATTTTGCATTAAAGAAATAAAATTCCTAAATATGAATGACAAACCGTCATTACAAAATAACTGAAAAAATGTTTTAATTGAAAAGACATTTGCAATTAATGACAAAAAGCCAGCTTTTGTAAAGCCTCATTATTAAGATTTAACTTATTTTTGTTAAACGCAAAATTACAAAAACCTGAAAAAAATAATAACAATAACAACACATACAATTGTAGGTTACATTAAATTTCCCTAACTATATGCAAGAAAAATAAATTAGTTAAATATATATATCTAATTGATATACCCAAATTATAAACTGATTAAAACCGTATACTGCTGTTTGGTTAGCTAAAATATGCTAATAAGTAAAATATCAATGACAATTTGTAACAATTTCAGGTTAAACTGCAGAAAGAGACTCTTACCTATGAATCTTTGCAACATGGAGCAGTGGATAAGCTTAGCTCCTCCTACTGCTTTGCGGTGATCTATTCCTTCATGTGATTTTGTTTCCCAATTTAAAACCAGTAAACCTAAACTATTTATTGGGAAACTAGTCCCCCCCCTCTTTGTTGCTAGTTTAAAATCAGGAAACAATCTCCCCCCCCTTTACTGCTGATTTTAAATCAGGAAAAATTATGTGAAGGAATATATCCTCCATTCAGTGCAAACAGGGAGAGGAGCTAGATCTGGCCATCATTTACTGTTGAAAGATCTATGAGTATGAGCCTCTTTCTGAAGTTGAACTCATTTTCTTTACAAATTATTAACATTAAGCTCACTCTTAAAAAAAAACTGGCGGAACCACAGAGAACTTGAAAGTTTATTAACCATTTAAAATGAAATATTTAGTTGTATTTAACATTTTTATATTTAATACAATAATTCAAATTGTATATTTATGCAATTTGGCTGAATTAGCTTAAGTTTGGCAGTTCCATCAAACTTCCAAACTGGAACTATTACTGTGTATTATCAGAATATTTCAAATATAACAATTATCTGATTAATAGAATTTTTTAAACTTATGCAAAATACATTTATAACAACAGGACGAAATAGGAGGAAATCTGTATATAAATATTAGATGAATTCATTAAACATTTTGAGGAACACAGTATTAGCTTGAACTGGTACCTAAAGTGACTATTAGCTGATTGCTAATAAAAAGAAAAGTATGTTATCATCATTCAAGTGGAAATATAAAAAGATGACACCACTAATATGAAATTCCAGATTGTAAGAGTATATCGCAACACTATACATATAGAAAAATAATAAAAAGTACTATTTGTTAAACAGGCAGAGACTACTGTGTAGTAGTATAGCATACTTGTTCAAAAGATATGCATTGTTATGTTCAGACCCATATTTTTACAAAAATGGGCTAATAGCTTTATTATCACATGCCATGATAATAAAGCTATTAGCCCTCCTCTTTCTATATGGCCATCCTGGAGTATTAAAAAAAAAAAAAAAAAAAAACTTTTTAATGGCTAGCTGTGGCTGAATGGGTAGCATTCCTTTTTGAAAACACACCTCAGTGCATATCTGAATCTGCATGATGTAATAAAAATATACAATCCACTGTTAACTATGCATCATGTATGTCTGCCATAAACCCCTTATCATACAGCTGCCCCATAGTATAAAAGAAACACATTTCCATATTTTTTTTTTTTTTTTGAATCGTTAGCAATTATTGAGCTAACCTGCATGACTACAAAAAAAAAAAAATAATAATAATAATAATAATAATAATATACACTCAAACTAAGCTTTAAAAATAATACTTTAATTAGGATTAAGGTTTATTTTGTTAAGGTAAATATTAGTAATAACTATTGTTATTAATAATACTCACTGGAAGACATTTTAAACATGGTTAATCTTAATCTCATATGGGATATAATAATAATGTAATTAGTAATGGTATAATAATATTAAAACTACATGAGCACACATATGTAGGAAGAAGCTTTATTTCTTAAACCTGAATACTGAAGACTCAAAAAGATATGACTATATTATTAATAAATATAATAATTCTAATTGCTTTAAACTTTCTTCTTTAATCATTTCTTAAAATTTTTCCAAATATGCTGCATTAAAAATATGTACTTTCACTTCACATGCCTTGATATATACACTTGTTTTAATATAGTAATTTTCTGTATGTTTTTATAATTTTATGATTACATGCTACCGTCTTATTCTCATTAGAAAACATTCATCTAAGCACTTTTACTAACTTGGCAGTTTTAAGTTCAGAAGATAAAAAACAAAAGTATACCCTTTGAAAAAAAAACATTCTTTATATTCATGCATTTTCTAAAAACAATTACTATTTTGATGCAAACACTCCCACATCCTGAAGTTTTCTCTATACATGGAACTCAAAACCGTACTGATTTCAATATACATAAAGTGACCATACTTTTGAAAATTGGTGGGGGGGACCAAAAATCAATTTCAAGAACAGCACAAATTACAACATTAAAACTGAAAAACTTCAGTTAAAGCACACATAAAGGGGGGGGGGGTTGTTTTTTTTTGAAACAGATTTTCAGAATCACTTAAAATGACATCTAAATCGAATGACTTTCAGGCAGCCTGAACTAAGATTTATTTTCTCTCTGTCTTTTTAACTTCTACACATAACTTTGCAATGAAGTTGAAACCTTATTTAAAATTATTGCTGTACTATTCCTAAATTCAAAGTTATTCTTTCTCTGTCTTCAGCCACCATTTATCTTTTGAAGCAAGCAACACTTTTATTGGTAATTAGATATGATTTGAACTTTAGAAATAAATTTATGGTAAGGAGAAAAAATTTAAATATTTAGTTAAAAAGCAAATAACAACAAAGAACTCAAAATGAATATTTTGTTACCTAAACAAGCTAACAAAATGATATTACAGGCCGTTTCCTTTTCCCTTCAGTCTCTATAAAGATTGGATAATAGTTAAGTGTTATGCCTGTACTACTTACATCTTCATAAATTTCTAATTTTTTTTTTTTTTCTTTCACACTCATGTCACGTAGTATAACACTTTAATAGACAAAGGGCATCATATGAAAATATAAAGAATGATAACTTCAGTAAGTCAATATTTTAAATTTAAGAACAGTTAAAAAGACAGATCAGCTGGCTGTAATAAAATAATTCAAAAATAAAAACATGTGTAACCAACACTTCACTGTGATAAGCTGTCTGAGATATTCGCCTTAGCATTTATCTTGTGTATATTCAGCATAAAATGCAAAAAACATCATTCCAGCAGAATGAGCCAAATAAAATAACCAAGCCTTTCTCATTCCAAAAAAATATATAAAAAAGTGCTTACAAATAAAAATCAGTAAAATTGAAAACTCTTTTATCTTATTATTACTAACTGGATTGATGTAACATCAATTAGTCACTTACCCAGAAAGATTCCCCCACCTTAAAAGAGTTAATGGAACTGGAAATATATATATCAATACATTGTGATGATATACAAATGATCAAACAATCTATAAGCTAGAAGGAAAAATAAAAAAGACATAGCCATTGAGGTGGTCAGCATGATATGCTATTATTAATTGCAAAAGAAGAGAATTCTATTTTGAGTTACTTTGTTAAAAAAGCTTTCAAAATGTTTGAACCTCATGGACAAGTAGCAATGGGTTTGAATGAGGTCATATAGATTTGTGAGGCTGGATGGTCCACCCAGCAGACTGCTGTTTGTGCTGGATGAGATCCTAGAATGGGTGGTTGAAGTTAGCACTAGTGGATAACAGAATATACCCACAGCTGTTCAGAGGGCATGGACCAAATAATTTACCAGCTGGCTTCAAATGTTAGATTTCCTGTTCTGGGAAGGATTAGAGAGGATGTTAGGACATCCAATATCAAGAAGCACCAATAGTATTGACACCAAGATAGGAATGCATTCAAGTTGTGCACTGTGCCAACTACTCCCCCTCTCACTGTATGCAACGAGATCACCACATCTCATTGCATACAGTGGAATGAAGAATGGTGATGAATTTTATTTAATGATAACTCATTTGTTTGGAAAGTGAAAAAAAAAAAAAAAAAAAGAAAAGAAAAGATCCATGTGTGACAATGCTCTGGTTTAAGAAATATTTCTGCCTGTATTCAACAGTGGCATCCACAATGAACACCAATAAGCATCATATGGAGTACCATCTCTTAAGATAAGCTATTCATTTATATAAACTTGGAAGAAACTGCATGAAGGATTAATTCTTCATGCAGTTTCTTCAGAAACTGCATGAACTTACTGAAGGAATTTCTAACATTTATATTATGGCAAATCTCTCGGATTGAGATTGCAGTGAAACTGTACTTATATCTGCCCTTTCACCATTTCTCCAACAGCTCATTACAGCTGGACAATCCTGAACCCCATAACATCAGTTATGGGATTCAGGATTGTTGGGCAGCTCCTCTGCAAATAGATGTTTTCTTAGCCTGTTTAATCTATTGATTTGTCTACTAGTGATCATGTATGGAATATGATGGAATGACAACTTAGAGCCAGGCCTCAACCACCTAAAACCACAGCAGTTTTAAGAGAACATTTAACTCAGGCATGAAGCAGTATTCATTAACAGAATATCATGGACCTTTCTGACTCAATACCAATATGCATAACAGTTTGAACTGCTGCCAGAGGGTGCACTTCATATTGATGTATGCTGTTTTCCTACATCAAATAGAGATCTTTTGGTTTTGATGATTCAGTCATTTCTTGCCTATACTGAGTTCAGTTAAATCAATCAAAATGCTTATAGTATGACAATTTTTCTTACATTTTCCTTGCAAATTTAATGTACACATTTAAATTTGCAATTACACATGTATGATTGTTTTTATTATTTCTAATATGAATCTTTCCACTAATGAAGGGGATAAAAATCATATGATGAAAAGTTTACTGCATTATTGTGCATATCTGAAAGTGATATGAAACAAGAAATGAAAACAATACCTGACAAACTGAGAAGGTTCTAAAGAATTTTTACATTCAATGAAGAAACTTCTCTTTTAAAACCTAAGTGTAAAGAAATAAAATTTTTAAATAATAAAGAAATGAATTCATATGATCTTGATACAAAAGACAGTCATCCATGAACTTGGAAGAACAGTATGAACTCACTGAGAGAATTTGTCTAATACTGATATTATGGCAAATTTTCGGTGACCAGCTAAAACTTTCTCTGAGAAATACAAGCTGTTTGTATAAATCATTAGAATGTGAGGAAAACTACAGTGCACAGTTTTTGAGTTAGAATGCTGAAACTTTAATAAGTCTGAGTTTACAAAGAGCATATGCGATCAACTCAGATTTTTTGTATAAGCAGTAGTAACTCGTGGAGAATGTTCACTTGGCACACTGCAATAGTAATGGATAAATGACATTAGCTAAAGAAGTCAATGCAACATGTAATCATCAACTTTTGTATTTAAAATATTTGATATATATTTTTAAAAATATATATTTGTATTTTGTATATTAGTATTATACAATTATGTTTAAAAATCTTCAGAAAGGATACTGTATAAAAGCTACACCATCCAGTTAATTTTGTGCAACATCTGTTATGGAGGGATGTACTTTTTCTAAATCATGGTGTACCCTGAGTTACAAATAGTTTTAAATTTTGCCCCAGCTAGGACAGGTAAATCATTCCCAGCTGTAGCTGGGTCTCCATATCATGACTAGATATATATATGGAAAGTAATATGATATATGCTTATTCTCAACACCAAACCTGTGATTGTCAGATATCACAGCAAAATGGCTTGACCATTACGCCTTATTACCTGTAAGATTAATCAGATTAATACTTTGTGAAATGAAAAAACTGTTTTTATATTGTCCATTTCCTGTGTCAACAGAATCTAGTACTGGGGTTTCCATATATATTTATTTTCAGGTGCCAGCAATGTGAAACAACATCTGCATATTAATGCTGTCCCAGTTTCCTTTATGGCAAGGCTTAGGAACTATAATTTTCACTTATGAGAGTGCACAAAAGTAAAATAATGAAAGCAAGAAGGGGAGTTGGGGGGGGGGGGGGGAGTATCATATAAAATGGAAAGAAATGTTTACTGGGGACTTATGCTAACTTCCATTTTATTTAAAAATTTTGTTAGCTTTTATAAATAAATGTTCAGAAGCAAAATGTTTCCTCTCGTAAAAAAAAAAAAAAAAAATCTGTACCTTCCACAAAATTAATTAAAAATGAATAAGAAAGAATTTTAAAAATTCATACAATTTTAATAATTATATGATCATTCAAAAATAAAACAAAATTAAAATGCAAATGTTTTAAAAGCAGGAATGAGGAAACTAAAGTGTGTGTTACATGCTGCGTACAGTCTAATTTCATTCTTAAAAAACTGGTGTTATAGAAGAAAAGATTTATTAAATGAAGGCAGAGATATATATAAAATAAGAGTGAAGAGAAAAACACACTTGAAACACTCCACTACTAAATCTGGTAACAACTGTGTATGCCTCTACTTCTCTTGCTGTACTACTAGTTGTCATTCTCTTGTTCAGTCTAAATGCCTAGGTTTGTTTTCTACTTAGCAGTTAAATGAGAATTATGTACATACAGTGGCTCCTGATATACTGCATCCTTTTCCATTACTTGTTTGTTAAAAAAGAATAAAGACAGATGAACAGTAAGTGGACTGTGTTATTTCAGGCATAATCGGTGCTCAAACTGAAAATATTTACAGTCGAATGTTTTGATCTGCTCCATGCAAACATTACACACCAGTTCTCATTGGTTGTGATATTCAGAAAGGATGATAATTGTTAATATGCTTGAACTTGTAACTACAATCACCATTCTGGAATTTTTTTTTTTTTTTTTAAGTTTAAAAAGCCAAAATGTTTAAGCTTAATTTTTAAAAATTAATAATAATAAATAAAATTATCAATTGGAATGGTGTTCTGATGCACTTTGGCCTGCTTCAAGCACTGGCCTGGTTTTAATACAGACGAACTCTGGTCATCTTTCCACATATATTTTACAATGACAAATATTAAAAAAAAAAAAAAAAAATCACAGCCGAATGTCATGGCTTTAGTAAAAGTGATAAATAGTTATTGTGAACAGCAAATGGTTCAAATCATTTTCCATTTTTGGTTGTGAAAAATGTTCAACCTTGTCTGGTACCATTGTTATGTTTGTTATTTTGGTTTTTAGGAGCATTAGCAACTAAGGCCATATTGCTCTGGGGATATGCGGTGGTCATTCCCTGACCTTTCCACGTCCTCCGTATTTGGTGGTCACGGGCTCGAACCCCGGTCTAATCAAGAAGCGTGATTAGACCGGGGTTCTTGACTATGCACTGCTGCTCCTGCCCACCTGGCTACAGAGGTGCCGTGGTGGTAGTTAAGCCAGCTGCTGGAGGGTTGCATAAGGTTTGCAAAAGTATTAGTAGTTGTATATACTACTCTTAATACATATTACTATATACACTACTACTAATATATATATAGTAGTAGTATATACTATTATATATATTTTTTTACTGTTTGAAACATTCAAATTTTAACTTTTCAGTTAGTTGTATCACTGAAAATTTGTATAACAAACTATTATACTTAAGAATAACTACATAAATGAAATTCAAGTAGCAGTACTTCTAAATTCTGTCACCCCATTTCTTTCTGGACAGTTAATGAAATGGGGATCTGATTGCTGTAAAGGTATACAAAGTTAAAGAACACATGAAATTTTAAGTACAAGATTTATAGCACTTAAATTTTTAATTGTGAAAACAATTAAATAGAAGTGGTTATGCAAGTAAAAAATAGACTGTAATGTTTCCTAATGGAGAAAACAATAGTTTCATACAGCTAGGAATATAAGGATCATCTTAAGTAAACACATCCTAATCAAAATACATTAAATTTGGAAATATCTTATAATTACAGTAATTCATTGCATACAGTAAACTCTCTGCCAATATGCATTTGATTACATGCATGAAAATTTTACATTACATGTAACACTGCCACCATTTAATAAAGCTAAGGATAGTTTAGCTTTTGTGTATGTATTTGTATAACCAACTTTGTTTTATTCAGCATATATAAAAATGTCCTTTTCACAGCCACATCATATATAGTTGGGTCTCAGCTCACATATGCTGTTACTATCTTAAATCATGTCACATTGTTTCCTGTATTTTACTGTTTATGCTATTGCCCTTAGACAGAATTACTGAATAAATATGTAACTCTAAAAGTGATAATGAAGCAAAGAAAAGTTGTATGATTATACCATGAGAGAATGGGGATGAGTGAGCAAGTAAACAAAAAAAAGGCTCTGCTATTGATAGCATAGCCATAAAAGAGAAAACCGTTTATACAAACATGGTCTCTCACACAGAGGATGGGAGTGAACATATGAGTGATTTTAAAGCCAGCAAAGGCTAGTTGGATAAATTTATTCAATAATTTAACCTGCTATTTGTTTGGGGATTTATTAGGTGCATCGGCATCTGTGGCCATAGTGCACCAAAATTTAACCTGCATAGCATGCAGCACTCAAAAGTTAAAAGCCTAAGTTATTCAGATTAAGTAAGGAAAATAGGACATTTCCTGAATCAAGTCTTCAAAACAGATGTGACAGGTCTTTTTTATAAAATGGGCAAGGGTTTTTTGCCAAATAAAATGACCTGTCACCAAAATCTCAATAAAAGGGTCTACAGGTGAAAGGTTTTACCAAAAACATATGCTGGCATCAACTTTTTGCCTAAATTTGTGAATGATTTTAGGGGCCTCCCAAAGGTAGACAAAAAGCTTGCTGAAGTTGTGAAGCTCACTAAATAAATTGGAGGTGAGGGTTTGATGATATGAAAGAAGATAAGGTGAATGGATTGGAGGAATATCATATTCAAGTGTGCTAACAAATGAGGAACCTGAAATGCTGCTAGCCAGCAGTGAAATTGATGATGATTCTGAGAAGGAAGAACATGCTTGAAGAACATAAAATGACCTGTCACCAAAGTCATCAAAATCTCAATAAAAGGGTCTACAGGTGAAAGGTTTTACCAAAAACATATGCTGGCATCAACTTTTTGCCTAAATTTGTGAATGATTTTAGGGGCCTCCCAAAGGTAGACAAAAAGCTTGCTGAAGTTGTGAAGCTCACTAAATAAATTGGAGGTGAGGGTTTGATGATATGAAAGAAGATAAGGTGAATGAATTGGAGGAATATCATATTCAAGTGTGCTAACAAATGAGGAACCTGAAATGCTGCTAGCCAGCAGTGAAATTGATGATGATTCTGAGAAGGAAGAACATGCTGAGCCTATGTTAACGGTAAAGGCCATGTCCAATTTTTTTGCAAAGCAGACAAGCCAGCAGAGAAGACAGGTGTCAGTATAAATCTCATAATGGAGAGGACTTTGAAATTCAAAAGGAGAGTTTATGAATTTGTAGCACTATACAGGGAAATCTTGAAAGACTTTCATAAAAAAAGAAACAAAAAACACCCATTCCTACTCAAGTTGATCCCAAACCATTAACATCTGCATCCAATATGATGGAATTTGATGCATAACTTAATGCTTAACTTTCTAATGATAATTTATTATATTACACAGTTTGTTGAAAATAAATATCCTTACAGTATATTTATGATTTTGTTTGACTTTTATGGTAGCCACATTCCCATATCTCCATCAATTCCACACAGTATTAGGTTCATCTAATGGAGATTCACCAACTGCAATGCTGTCATGGGACACAGACTCCATATTGGAGAGTATGCTGTATAAAAAATAGTGAGTACAATTTCTGATACTTACTGCCTGCTTTCTTGTTTATTTATTTTAAATGATACTAGCAAAAAATGCAGCAGTTATTACATGTATTAAACATTCATATATTATATACCCAATTTATTACTATATACAACCATGTTCCTTTCCTTGAAAATGAACCTAATGAAGCTAATAAATAAAAGGGTTAGCTTTCCCAAGAAAAATACAATAACAGGAGTGACTTTTTCTACACAATCATTCTATTATTGTGTAGATACACTAAATTTCTAATTCCATGCTATAAAAAATGCTTATAAAAATGTAAATATAAAGAAGAATTTTTAAATGATAAAGAAATATTTGATTCTGCTTATTATAACAATGTGAATTTTCTCGTTCATCCCACTACATCATGTAGTCTTACTGGTAAACTATATTAAATTACGGAAATTATTCCAAACTGTATTCAGTTATAAATAATAAAAGCTCATCTGTACTCTTTTGTTCAGAATAGTCTTAATTTAACAGAGAGCCCAATGCTTTATTTTTTTAAAACAGGGTATACCAATTGGTATGCATTTACTGTTTTTCAGAAACTATATATTTGAATCAACTAGACTCACTAAATTTAAAGAAAATCAATTTAAATTAAAAGCAGCAACACGTTAGTTAAAATAAATAAAAAATTAAACAAAAAATAAAATTAAATTTTTAATTATAATGGCTCGTAAGTTCTGACATATGTCATGTAAAATTTAATACATTAGGTACAGGTCAACTGAATTGGCTCTTTGAATATCAAAAGGTTTTTTTTTTTTTTTAAGCATAGGAAATGTCCAAGAGCTTTATCTGAATACAGCCAATCGAAGCTTTAATATTGAACGGTTGTACCACCAAAAAGTAAAATGTCTTAATTTGGTCATTTCTGGTGATCAGTGTAGGCCACACGTATCAGAAGGTCATCAATTGGAGTAATTCGTTTACTATTAACTGAAGTGTACTATTTAACAGAATGTAGCACAGTTGTTTAAATATATATTTTCATCAGCTAAAGACAAAGTTCCCTGATACTGTTGTGCAAATATTTGCTTAATAGGATTTGTATTTTTCTATAATTTATTATAATTTTATTTTTTTTATTTTAATCCCATACCGAATTTAGGATTTCCTTTTCATTAAAATTTGATTTGCAATTTTATTTTATCTTATTGAGCCTTCCATTCTAATTGTCATTTTTCATAGATGGATATATATCACTACATTCTTATATTAACTTAATAACAAACTAGGCTATTAGCAATCTCTAATTATTTAACAACTAGTGTAAGACTGGTCAAAACCAACAATTTCTAGCCTGCAAAGTTTATTTAAACTGAATGATTTCTATAATGCAATGCATATTAATCTGATAGCATGCCATTACTATTTGTTAATACTGCATTATACAGGATGTCCCAAAAAGGTGTAACCAATTTTAAACGTTTGTAACAAATGTAATTTTAATGATAGAAACACAAAACCTGCGGTAAATGTGAGAAAAACAGTTGAGGTTTTTACTGACATTCAACATGTGCACCATTTATCACACGAACAAAAAGGTGTAACCAATTTTAAACGAGCAATACAAACATGTTGGAGAAATTGGAACAAGATGAACGTGTAATGACACGGATTTGTTTCCCAGACAAGTGCACATTTCATGTTTTGGGAAAGGTGAATAAGCAAAATGTCAGAATTTTGGGGACTGAAAACCCACACTGCACGCAGGAGTATCAGCGAGATAGCCCAAAGGTGAATGTGTGGTGTGGCATCATGGTTGATCGTGTTATTGGACTCTTTCTTTCAAGAAGCGACTGTGAGAGTGAATAATTACCAGGACATGCTTGAGCTTTATGTGTATCCTCAACTGGATGAACTGCCAAATAGGGTTATTTTCCAACAGTATGGAGCACTGCCACATTGGGCTTTGAGTGTGAGGAGGTCTCTTGATGACAAGTTTCCTGGCCGTTGGATTGGGCGTGATGGTCCCATTGCATGGCCACCACGTTCACCAGATTTATCCCCTTGTGATTTCTTCTTATGGGGATTAATCCAAGACACAGTCTACAAGACCCCTGTTGCAGACTTAAAGCGCAGGATTACAAATGCAATTACCATGATTAAGCATGACATCCTTGAAAAAACTTTATTATCGATTAGATATTGTTCGTGTGCCAAGTGCTGCACATGTTGAATGTCAGTAAAAACTTCAACTGGTTTTCTCACATTTAGCGCAGGTTTTGTGTTTCTATCATTAAAATTACATTTGTTATAAACATTTAAAATTGGTTACACCTTTTTGGGACACCCTGTATATAAACAAATATCATATTTTACTTGGTAAACAGTGGATATGGAATGAAACAATTATTATCAGTTCTTTCTTGTGATACACAATAGAATTTACTGTGACAGATGAACAATAAAGAATTATAAATATATATTATTTATAATTATATTATATATTGCCTCAGTTTTGTATACCTAACTTCTTTATTTCATACTGCATTTATAGCTTACCTGTATTTTGAATTATTCTGTAGTATCCATTATGTCATTGCACGTTCATGGGGAATGTACCTTGATTACAGCCTGCTTTGTAGCACAGTGGAATACCAACAGACTAGCATATTATTATTATTTTTTTAGTATCAAACAGTTTAAAAATAATCCTGATAAGGTTTTAAGGTGGGCAAAAATGTCATGAATAATAAATTGGCAATCAAATATCAGGTCTCCATGTTATTAATATCTCTTGAACCGCCTGATATAAGCTAATTTACTAAATAATTACATACTGTAATTACTAGCTGGCTCATATTCAGATATACAGAGTACCACAGTATATATATATATATATACAAACTAAACTTTTCAAAATGTAAAAGTAAACAATATGAAAAATTTATGTTGGTAAATTAATTTGCGAAAATAGTAAAATTCAGAGGTTATTTCAAAATTAAAAGGATTAAAAAAGAGCTAAAAGTAATGATTAAGTATTTTTAACTTTTTAAGATGATTTCATTTTCAATTAACATTTGGAACTTTATCTCATTGTTCCTTCCATTCTAATGGTAATATTTCATATACAGATATATATCACTATATCCTTTTTTGTTATAGAAAATTTTGGTAGATTTTTTTTTTTTTTTGAAGGAAATAAGAGGACAACATAGGACTTGTGCTCTGCTATTTGAAACAACTTTGTCCTTTCCTTTATTTTCCCCCTAAAAAAACAGGACAGGTGTGAAAATTTTAAAACTTTTCTTTATAACAAAAAAAGTTAATCTTTTTGTCCCTGCCTCTTTACCATACATTTAATCTTGATTTATGCTTACCTTTCGCTCCTATTTATCAAACTCTTTTATCACTGGCAATAAATTATTGGTTATCATTAGTAAATGTCAACCAAATACTTCTAAAATTAATGCAAATGAGTAAAGCATAACAGATCTCAGTGGTTATAAACACAATAAGCAATTACTAATTTAATAAGCATGATAGTGAAAATTTGCTATCAGTGTCTTCTACCAGCTCTGCATTATGCTTCACTACAAAATTCTAAATGAAATAAATTCCATAAAAATATATACATATTGCAGAGCAAAACAGAGAAGTGTTAATGTACTTTTCTGTGCATCCACTTGTAAAAAAAAAAATGAACTTTCCTAAAAATGCAAATGTACTTCACAGTTACTTAAGTTTTCCACATCTGTATGAAAGAAATAATGGACAGATTATCAGAATTGGATGGCTAATATGGATGGTCTAAACTGTAAAATGATTTTAATAACTATGAATTTTCAAATATCATTAAACAACTGTATGCATGTATATACACACACTGACACTATTCTTACAAACATTTTTCAGTGTTATAGATCAACACAATGTACAGCTAATCAGTTATTAAAGAATATTACATATGAAAAGTGATTTGCTTCAGAACAGAATAAACTGTATAATATTATAAAATTTGGCACATTTCTAAAAAAAAAAAAAAATTACAATTCTATACAAGTAAATATGCACATAAATTGAAAATGGCACATGATTATACAAAAAATATGTAGTATAGAAATTAAGCATATTAAAAGAATGCATGTAATACATATATATACACATGCACATATATATGTACATACACAAGGTGAATCAAGTATAAAACTTCCATATAGATAGTACTAAACTTTAAAAATCTCTGAAGAAACTTGAGTACCTTTTCTTCATAATTCAATAATGATAACACTCAGGAGACTATAAATACACTTACAATAGATTGTGGATTACATTAACCAAATACATAACTGCACAACTAATTTGTGCACATCAAACACATGACCAACAAGTGTCTCTACAGGTATCTAAAAGATCATGTGTAATCAATAGTTTACATAACTGTAGTAACTATTTAAAAATTTCAAACACTAATCCAACAGCAATATGAAATTTCCAATATTTTTTTTAAATTCTAGTGCAATTAAGCAGCACCACTTTTAAATCACTAGTAAGGAGTTGCACTTTTGCATATGAATGTCCTACTTTTATGATGCTCAGTACATTGTAAGAATTCAGATATAAGGCAAATTATCTTACCACAACAATATTCACAATTATAGACACCACAGGTAGAGAATTGCAGCTTTCATTTATTTCTTCTAGCATCAATATTTAGTAAGAATTAAACTTGAGTGTTGAAATAAACACTTGCTTTGGTAACATTAGCTGTTATATTTATGAATAAGAATAACAGCAGTCATTTTATTATGTGATAGGCTCTATGCTTCAGGGAAATGTGACAGATATAGAATCTGTATTACTAACATTTCCTTAGAGTATGGCTCTACAAAGTGTGAACAGGTAGGAGATGACTACTATTAAAATATACTAACAGCTAATATCTTTTAATAATGAAAACATCCGTGACATAAAAATCTACTAAATATGAACTTGTAATATTAAATTGGTTCAAATAGTTTCTAGAATTAAGAATTCATCACATATGAATTGCAATTAACTTCTTGGATACTGTATTTTAATTGCACGATTCAATGTAAGAAAAATTCATTTAAATAGTCTTAAAATAAATTATGATTTCTGGACAGAAGCACACTCTCACTCTTCATTTTACAAACTGGTCATATATAAACACCCAGAAGTTAACTTGCATTTTACATAAACATAATTTCTTTCTTTAAGGATAAATTACAGTTCCTTTCAGTCTTATTACTTTTTTCATCCTTTTTATTATATACCAGTGGATTCCTAAACTTACTGGGGGTATGCCAAGAGTGACACGAGTTACGTTTTACAGCTAGATGACCATTCCCAATTAAACCACTGGAAAACTGGAATGCAATACCATAATCTACCTTAAGCGTGGAACTGCTTGAATGTTGCATGTATGCACCAGTTTTCTGTTTACAAAGATAAATGAGCAATCTGGGCGGAGGCTTTTCACCATGGTTAAGACCTTAGTAAATATTAATCACTGCATCACATGTAAGTCAGACATATGACTCTTCGTTATCATTGGAGAGACAAAAATCAACCTTGCTACTGACAGACTTAAGTTGTATTACTAAGGAATTGCTGCTAACTTGTAACTGAAAAATAAATTACATAGAAAGCACATACTCAAATCACAATACAAATTATGATGCTAACATTTTGCATTTTGGATAAGATTTCAGAACTTTAAGAGCAATGCGACTGTGCACAGTTCAAAAATATCTCACAAATATATGTGAACTGTCTTTTTAGAATCCCATATTTGTCACATTTCCCTGTAGCAGAGTGTTACCATATTTTAACCTTCAAATCAAGGGATAAAGTGGCTTCAATATAAATATAAAAAATAAACATATACTATTTTGTATTTCTGAGAACAAATTATATAATGATAATTATTATTAAATAAATCAATTATGATCTAATTAAATTAGTTATCAATCTAAAAATATAGTTGTATTACAATTTTAACATTTTTAATATTAATTAGATTAGGTTTATATGATCACCTCCTTTTTTGCAGCCACTGAGATTTAAGCTACTTAGGTAATCCAATAGTCTTAATGCTGACAGCAGAACAAAATTTGCCTTCATGAGTTGCACTACTTAGATGGCCCCATTTTTCTTGTGATGTTATTTATTTTAAAGGTTACTCGGCCATTTATTTAAAAGATGATACAATAGCTAAATAGTGTACTAACCTGTTGGCTTTTAATGTCATCTCTAAAAGGTTAATCTGCCAATTGCACTACCCACTCATTTCAAATAAATATTTAAAAGCAGTGAAATAGCATGGAAACTCATTCTGGAGGCAAAGTTTCTGTTGTGGTTTGAGGCCACATTTGTTATACCCTATTTTTGCCATTCATATTCACATTAATACACCTGTAGTAATGGTAAAGGAGTATGTCACTGTTGACAATTTTGAGGGAAACCCATTATGTAATGTGCAAATTGCTGAACCTGGAAAGGGTTATCTCAAACATATGATGACCTGCAGCACCTGGAAAGTACTGTAAGTCATCACAAGTGAGTCACCTTTCCATGGACACATTTCAAAAACTAGAGACATTCCAGGGACTGCCCCTGCAAACTGAGGACATCTGGTAACCCTGCTGTAGCATGGTTCTATAAACTATGATCCTTAAGCCCCACCCTTATATGCCCAGATTGAACATAAAACAATCCTCCCATCACCATTAAAATAACTACAATGAGCTAAATTTGGAAACAACCAAACTAATATGATTAGCACAGCAGATATGGGAAAACCAGTGGTAATATCCTGAATATTGTTTCACAAGTCAGCATACACAAAACAAACAAAAAGTTTATAATGATACAGGACCGTGGGAAAATGATTCAATGCAGAAGTCAAAATCACAAATCTGGGGCATATTACTGCATTAGGTGTATAATCGTGGGGGGGGGGGATGTTCTGCAGCATCAAAAAACAAATGGCAAGAACTTGGCTAAGGTCTTATGTCCAGCTTAGAGACAAATACCATTATCCATAGTTCTGCCTAAGTTGCAAATATCTTTTTAAACTACAGGATTACCCAAATAGGCAAATCCATTAAGTAGTAATAGATTTGTCTATTCAGTTATTAGGGTAGCTTTTTTTAGGCTTACTGGCTTTCATTGGGCTTGAAGGTGGCCTCTTTATTAGTAAAAATATACCAAACTATGTGAATAATGTATTTTTCCTAATTGAACAGCCACATTGTTGAAACCATTTATATTAAAAACATTTTACTGTACTCATAGTAATGCAAGAGCAGCACAATCTTTGCAGGATATTCAACTCAATGAGCAGATCAGCAAATTTTTTTTTTTTTTTTTTTTTGGTAGTTGTTGGCACATAGGCTTCTGTGGCCATAATGCACCTCCCAAGGTTTTTGCAGTACTTTGATCCAAGCCCGAGGCGGGAATTGAATCCACGACCTTTGGGTTGCCAGGCAGGCACTTTACCCACCCGGCTAGCCCGGTCGGCAGATCAGCAATAGACAGGTTGGTCCAGAAGTTTGAATATATGAATGCTGTAACCAACAATAAGAAGAGTATAAGATAAGTAAGTACATCAAAACAAAACAAAGTTTGTATACTAGGCACCATTAGCATCATTATTATGAAGAAGAACATTGTCTATAGAAACAGAACAGCAATATCACTTACTAAAACCATACACATTAATAAAGTAGTTATGCGAAGAGTTCTCTCAAATCTCTAAAAACACGTCATGAGTTGTGACGTGTTTTTACAGAGCATCTAACTAACAAAATACGTGGTAATTTCTGTATAAGACTGAAATGCATCACAGCTTAAGAAAATGCACACAAGATGGAATTGATTTTTTTCTGGGATTTGTGTAGTGAAATCCAACAGGTCTTTGAAATACCTGCTTCACAGATGAGGTTTCTTTTCACCTCCAAGATTATGCTAACAAGCAGCTTATGCAAATATTCTTTTGACCTCAACCCCCCAAATTACCTTTTATGGAAACATCTGAAAGATTATGTACAGAAACAATTTCCACATGGTTCTCCCAAATAAACTATGCTAATTAATACTGGAATCATTCCTGTACATTAAGTATATCAAAAAATATATGAAATTTAAACTGAATATCTTTTCTGATCAACTCTGTATATTTTTATAGACATAATATAGGTAGATCGATATATAAATAACATTATTACTGTAAATGTCGGGCATAATCTCTTTCTGTACATAGCTTTGAGCAAACGGAGTTTTCCACTTAGTGCATCAATCTCACATTGCAGAGGTACTTGGCTTTGAGTTGTCTTGGCATTACACTACTCTAAATAAAAACCACTGCTCCAATAAAGAAGTATATTGCATTTTATTTAAATTATATTCCACTACTTACATAAATAAAAAGTAATATACTTCTCCGCTGGAGAAGTGTTTTTTATTTAGAGTAACACAATGCCAAGGTGACTCGTGGCAAAGTGCCTCCACAATATGAGATTGATACACTAAATAGCTCTAAGCTGTTCTAGCCACCTGTTTGATATGAAATTCTCTGAGCAGTGCAAATTAGCTGCTAGAATAGCTCATGGATATACAGGAATTTTGCAAGCTGGGACAAAGAGGTGATCATTCCATTGTAAAAAGCAATGATTAGGCCACATATTGAATACCGCATACAAGTTTGTAAATCTCATTTCAGGAAGGAAATAGATCTGCTGGAAAGGTGCAGAGAAGAGCAAAGAGATTAAATTGAGTGTAAATTAGCATCTATGTGGTGATCTAACTGAAGTGTATAGAGCTTAAAAAGGGTTAAGTAAACTAAATGGTGATACCATCTTAATCCTTTCTCAAAACACATAAAGGGACAAATTTAAATTGGAAAACAATAAAAGAATGGCTGCATATTAAATGCACAGAAATCTGCATTCAGCCAAAGGGTAGTCAATTGTTAGAATAACCTTCTGCCCGGTATTGAGGAAGTGGATAGTTTGAGTATATTTAAGGAAGGTTTGGACAAAGTTTGGTAAAATAGAGAGGGTTTTTTTTTTTTTTTTTTGGCTGGTGCTGTTATAAGCTTTGCTTTCTTGCATAATATTGCTAATACTAATAACACTAACTCAGTTTGTTCAAACTTGTACAGAAAAAGACTGCCAGATATGCACAATAACTTTTTTTACAGCATTGCATTCATAGTTTGAAGATTTTGTCCTGAACTTAATTAATTATTATATTATTACATAATGCAGCACAGTATAATACAATCAATATAGAATTTTGTAAATAAATAGGTGATGCAACTGTTTCTAATATCTGACAACAAATCAAACTCAAGGATGTCAGATTTGAGAATTTATGGCATAAATTCATCAATCCATAATTTACACCCCCCCCCTTCTAATTTCACTGGCAGTAAGCTTTTTTGTATTTAAATGTACTTGAATGAAAATAAGCCAAGCTTGCTTACTTGATGGCAGCAGCTTATACAAACAAGTTGGAAAATGTGGGAAAAAAGCCTCACATTTTGTATTCAATACATCGAAAGGTTAAATGGAAAATATCAATTAATAAAAGGCAGGGTTATTAAGTGTCATGTTAACTGGGTTTTTTGTTGGTTTTTTTTTGTGGTGGGGAGGAGAGGGGGTAAGCAACAAATTCCTTCAAAATCTGAAACAATTTAAAGCATACTAGCCTTATGATGGCCTCATGATTTGAAAACTGTAGTTTTATAAGGTGCAATTAGTACATTACACATTAACTAGACATACTACCTTTAACTGTATACACGTAATATTCACAAGACAAAGAAACATGGACTTTGTGGCAACTGATTGTGAATTTAAATTATGATCTATCTCTCCCCATCCTTCCATTTATAATGTAGTTTTACAGTTAGCATTAGCAGAGGCCTATGATGCAAGAAAGCAAACTTATACAGCATCAATCAAAAAAAAAAAAAAAAACTTCCCATTTCACCCATCTGCAAACAGATGGGTGAAATGGGAAGTGTTTCCATAAATTCCAGTTCTGCCTTGAGTTTATTTACACTATCAACTTCCACAACGACAGATGGAAGTCTGTTCCAGCAATCAT
This sequence comes from Mastigoproctus giganteus, assembly GCF_048544385.1. Taxonomy (NCBI): domain Eukaryota; kingdom Metazoa; phylum Arthropoda; class Arachnida; order Uropygi; family Thelyphonidae; genus Mastigoproctus; species Mastigoproctus giganteus. The sequence goes on along the minus strand of NC_143575.1, from coordinate 233,654,941 downwards.
CTACCTGTTGGCTAAAGGCAAACTTCTGCACATCTATTCTACAACTGTCTTTCCTCAATTTGAGTTTATGCCCCCTCAAGTTTGTAATCTGAGCATGAGAAAGAATCCCATAAGCATTCAGCATGCTCAAACCATTCAAGGCCTTATACACCTCAATCAGATCACCTCGCAGGTGCCTAGTCTCAAGACACTGCAAATTGCAGAACTTAAAAGCCTTTCTTGGTAAGAGCACCCCTTTGTTGTAATTTCTCTATTAATTAGAAACTAATAGAGAAATTACAGCCTCCTGTCAGGGATGCAATGAGCTAACTCTACTTTTTTCAAAAATTATAGTGTACAGTAATCACAATAATAATCCATATTCTAAATGTGTGTAAGAATTTCATTTGGCATTTATGGATAAAATTAATGTTACGAAAAAATGCGTGAGAAAATTCGATGAAACTATTGCATTATGATGCCAATCTGATTTATCTAATTTTATCCATTTATAGTTTTATCTACCAGAAATTTAATGCTTAACAGTTCTCCATGCATACTTTATTGATATTGCAGATAAGCATAAAATCATAATTTAAAATTACTCTTATGTATGTTTTATAAAAAAAAAAACCAAAAAAAAAAAAAAAAAAAACTCACTAATGTGTGTGAGTTAAAATAAATTTTGGATTATCCAAACTCCCTCTCCCAAATATGAGGCAGGATAACTGTGGGTTTAGCATATCTGCAAATGTGCTTATCAGAATATGTAATATATAGTGGATTGGGGAGGCACAGACGATTCTTAATAAAAAGGCTTATTTAACAATGAAGGGAACCTTGGACTATTCTACTGTTAAAGTGTTTCCATTGGTTATATACTTATGTTATTGCTATTTATATTATTAAAGCAACTTTTGGCACTTTCAAACTAGTACCTTATCACTGGATAAAGGAACAGGAGAGTAACCAAGAAATGTGGCAAAAATTTTATTGGAGCACATGAAAAATTCTGGAGAAACTTTTTTTTCTCCCCAGGCTTATTATGAACTGGTATCGAGCAGCAAGGGAGCTTGAGCAATAAAACATCAGTGAATTATGTCTACAAATGCTATGCATGGAGCACATTTATGAGATCAATTAACTCGATCCTACTTACAAAAATAATATATGGAGATAAGGAAAAGGCTCTCAGGACTGATATATCCATAAGAACTAGTTATAAAGTAAAAATATTAAATCAATTTAGAGTTACAGGTGAAATTTAGATTGTTCTAGAACTGTAATTTTATAAGTCTTGCAAGAAGAATTTCAGACAGATACTCATTACAGATCAGAATTCCAGTTTCTTGAAAAAAATGTATAATTCATTTGTAAAGAAATACTACTAAAATTCCTTTCTCATTGACATATTTATGTAATGCATTACAATTTAAGATTATGGTCAAATAACCAAGATTACAATTATATTAAAATAAAATAAATCTGTAGCCATAGTCAATTCACTGCAGGATGGAAGTCTCCCCAACAAGTCATGTTGAGGAAAAGGGACCATAATCTGCCATGCTGGTCTAGTGCAGGTTGGCAGATTGACCATATTTAGCAGTTAGGGGCTTGAACCCCAGTCTACTCAAAGAGCATGTGCTATTGCACTCCCACTCCTTGGCTACAGAGGCCTACAATTATATTATCTTTTAAATAGTGTATTCATGATAACAAATCATAACTACTTTTCATGAAAACTATGCTAAAATAACAGCTGTCTAAAAATTATTTAAAATAATAAATTATAGATATATGTAAAAACATACATCACTAATTTGAAAATTTGTTGATAACAAAATTTTGTGAAAACCTTTCGATGTTAATTAGTAAACAAGGATTGCAAACAATAAAAATTACCTGATTTGGCAAATATCACTTTGATAAGACTCAGTGGGAGGAGGGAAAAAATCTTAACAAATATTTTAAAAAAACTTACTGTGGGCTAAGATTTCATTTTTGTGTGTGAGGGAAAAAAAATAGAGGAAAGTAATTGCAATTCCTTCTTTCTTTTTCGGTCAGATTTGGAATCCCTATATGTCATATCACAAAGAATATGTATAAAAAATGGAAATAATATCAGTCATCTTTATTAAAAAAAAAAAAAAAAGAAAAAAGTCATATTTACACAAATTCTCCTTGGGAATTTTTGGCACATTTGTTACTTAGTAATGCACCGGCACCCAGGGCGAAGGTAAAGAAAGCTTGCAACGAGAAGCACACAAAAGTTCGATGAAATTTACCTGTAAAAGTACTTTGTCGTAACGGCATTTGTACTGTTGCTCACCCAGTAAACATACGGTGGGTGTTATCGATCAGGAGTAGAAATTGAAACTTTCCCAAAGTAGAGGGGGTAACCTGACCTTTTTTCTTTAGAATCACTGGTGGACTAGTGGATAAACTGTTTATTAAGAAAAAAAAAAAAAAAAAGGCAAAGGAAGCCCACACGAGAAGCACGGCAAACTTCGAAAAAGTTTACTGGTGAAACTATGTTACGAACATTTTTTACGACGCCAGAACTTCCAATATGACTGTTAGTAATTAAATTAGTTAATTCAATTAGTGATTATAAAGAAAAAAGGTCAGGTTACCCCCCACACACCATTTCAGGAGGGCTTCAAGCTCCCATGGGATTCAACTTCTACTCCAGACTGACAACACCCACAGTCTGTTTACCAAGCAAGCAACAATACAAATGCCATTACAGCAAAGTACTTTTACCGGTAAATTTCATCAAACTTTTGCGTGCTTCTCGTGCACACTTTCTTTACCTTAGCCACACCCAGTTATGGTATACTGTAGTTCATATTTTATTATGTATGTTATCTATACAAATGTATACACAGGCCAGCATGCACGTTATGTAGGCTGAAAATCCTATAATAACTATGGAAATTTATTCTTTCTCTCCAACTGAAGAGGCAAGCCATTAAAAATTCCTCCAGTCTGCGAGAGTATTTTAATTCAGTCCATCTTCTCAAACAAGTGACAAAACTACTGTCATGGAGGGCACTGGTGTGGTAAATGCGGGAAAGATGCATGGATGAGGGAACAGAAGGAAATAATTCTACTCTTATTTAATAAAGAGGAATGGCTGCAAATTCACTACCAGTATTACAAATTACAATTAGCCTGTTCAATGCAACTTTAGAAAATATTCATTTCTACAGGGTAATTTTTTTTTTTTTTTTTTTTTTTTTTTGTCAAGTTATAACATGTTCAGAAATGAGAATTTTTCTGGCCTAAAAGTTAGGTCTAATAAAGCACAGAATTCAGACTGTAAATAAAGTGCTGCACTGTGCTATATTTCAAAATGGCAGCCAAGTGAAAGGGATTAAGAGATAATTAGTAATTGCAACCAATCAGGTCTGACAATGAATGAAATGAATTTTCTGATAAAACAGGGATGAACTTTCACAACTTATTAACAACAGAAGAAATTAATGGTTTGCTATCTTCAGGTCAGCAAATGCAACACAAGATAAAGGAATAAAGCCTGTTCATTTTTTTATTTTTGTAAATAAAATATATTGCAATAACTTTCTCTTATAATTTCTTAAATCAGTGTTGCTGAGAAGTGTCTCTTTAAAAAACGCAACATATCAGATAATTAAGTAAGCAGAATTTTCTGAAGGAATCAAGTGAATTTCAAAGAATGAATCCAATTTGAAATATTTTAAAGATATGGAGTGAGCAATAAGCTAAAGTAACTTTAAACCTTCAACCCAGTGTGAGTCAATCAAGACCACAATCACATATCTTAAGAGCCTAACTCTTAAGTAATGTGCACAAACCATGTGACCACATCTCAGTTAATCTCAGTTAATAGATTAAAATGTGTAGCTCTGTATATAGTTTGCTGTAGTCATTTTGTACAGTCACAAAGGAAGAAGGAATTCAAATGTAGGGGAAGGCATTTCATTTTAAAGGAATGAAGTTAGGATAAAATTAATGCACATTTGCAACCAATGCATGCCTTTTATAATGACTTGACAAAGATATATTTTTATTATACAATTCCAATAAATAAATACATGTAAAATACAGTATGATCAATTTGAAAATTATTTCAAAAAAATAAAATGAAGATGTGAAAATAGCATTTAAACATGAAATTAGTCCCAAAAAAGAGAAGAATGGTTACACACACAAATGGATGTGCATTGTGCACATAAATCTGAAAGACTTCCAAAGCTAATGTCTCATATAAAACTCACAACATGGGTAAAATATAGATAGAACCACCAAAGAAATAACAGAAAGGTATATGTAAATAAAGACTAGAGTTTAATTAACAGCGGTCACCAGGAAAAAAGACACCTAACTCATAATATTCAAATATAATGGCTGGTAGTCACTGGGTACTTGTAAAATACATGGAAACCTTTGCCGATCTGAGAGATATCAAAATTCAAAATCATATAGTAAAATTCACATGAATCTGCTAGAATTAATTTGTCCCAAACATTTCTGGAACTTCATTTCCCTTTCTGCAAGTTGAAAAAACTAGACAAAAGAGGAAATTACTAACACAACCAAGAATAAAACCAGTAAATCTGAACACAACAAATAATGATTTTATAACTTTTATATTAACTTTCATTTAATATTAAATACGAAACTGTTATGTTAAAACCATCAGTATTTATATAAATAAATACTTTTTCATTTATATTATGACAAGCTTAGTTCAAGGTTTTCATTTATGTTTCCTCTATGTTGCGACAAGCTTCGTGCAAGCTATAATATGACTGACATATCACAATTTTTTAAGATCACAATAAATTTCATATTCCTGAGATAACTTTTGCTTTACGCAGTATGTCATCATCATCATATAAAGCAAACTCCCTGTTTAAATGCACAAAATTCTACCAATTATAACCATAAAATTTGCAGGAAATTCACATAAAACAATTAAAAACTAAAATAGTGATATGGTAAACTCGCGCTCAACAATAGTTTGCTTTGTGATTTTTCAATGATATGACTGATGAATTACTGATAATTTTACTTAAAGATGGCAATTTTCATTATAATGAAAAAAATTAATAACACTGATTGAAAGAGAGAAAAATATAAAATTTCAATTTTTCTCATTACAGCATTTTATAAATGCTGACTTTGAAAAAGAACCAAGTGCACTCAGTTGTGGAAAATTAATCTCACAACTTTGCAATTTTCACCTTAAACATAAAAAAGTTGATGGAAATGTAAAGGATTGGAATAACATCACATGGTGTAGCTTTGCTGCGAAAGACTACTTCCAGCAGCAAAGAGAAATTCCACTTCATCACAGCATTCTTCATTCATGCACTTTCAGAAATATCCATGTCTACCACATCACCCTTCAACACATTTCTAAATCTTTTCTTGGTAAGTTAAATTTCTCCTTATTTGTGTAATGTCTGGTAGAAACTGATAAGCAAGGTTATAAAAAAAGACATACTAAATCATTATTATTAATTTAACACTACAGTTGTTCCCTGCTATGGCATGGTTCCCTCAATGTTTGTTCACTATAATGCTCTGTATTTTTTGATACCTTTTCCCAGAGTTGCACTCTTCTATCCCAAAATAGCACTATTCACTCTAAACAGTTTGGGAGGAGTTAGCAAATATTTGGATGTCTGTGAGGACCCCCCCCCCATTGAAAATTAATTAATTAAAAAAAAAAAAAAAAAAGATAATGCTCTACAGTTTTTCAACTAATGGGAATTCACAGTACTTGAATATAAGGTGTGTTCTTTTTTTTTAAACAATGTAGAGAGTTCATGTCAGTAATTATATAGATTAAAAGTTATCGTTCCCTTTTAAGCTGAACAGAAAGTAGGAAGCAGACATACAAATATGCAATTTTACTCAGTTCTATTTTATATACAGTATTTTATAAGGAAAAAAAAATAATGATAAAGGTACAAAAAAAGAAACAATGTAAATACTTACTCTTAAGCTGTATTTTTTATATGCAGTGTTTAATAAAACATAACTTAAGAATTTTATGCATTTCAGCGTTTAATTTATAGATTTTTTATTTATTTCTGTATGTATGTATGTATGTAAACAGATATATGTAAAGTAAATATAGTATTCAACTCCTATTTAATTTTAGAACCAAAAGAATATAAAAATAATCTAACCTTTACATTAGTAGTGCTCCAGCATTTTTCTAATTTTTTCTGAGCTAGTTTATACTACAAGCTGAGTGTAATAGTTTATTTAAATTAATTAAATGCTTGCATTGAAATATAATCCTATAACCTTTACTTGGTAAAACACTGTTTGAAATTTCAATTTTATTATATACACATCAGTTAATATTTTAGTGGTACAAATTTAGTTATATTATTAAAATATGAGACTTCTAAAATTATAGTAAATTTAGAATACTAGCCAAAAAGCAATAAATGGCTATAATTAATCTGTATTTAAAATTATATTAGTGAAACAGGTAAAGCTTGTCAAATATTTTTGAACCCATATTATTTCTTAAAAGAAAATTAATACATTTAATTCCTTTTGTTTTATTTGAGGTCATCCTTTTGTTTGAGGTCATCATTTAAAAAAAAGTATATCCATACTAATAAATAACATTTGGAATGATATTATTTTTGGCATATATTCATAAAGTCCAGTTTATTTAGTGTATGATGACACTGTAAGCAATTTCTGTATGGAAAGTTAATTCAATTTTCAAATCCATAAAATCTATTTTTTTAGCAGTAGAAGAATATCAAAAAGAAAAAAATATATAACTTTATTTGTCCGCAATAATTAAGAAAACAGCTAGGACAGTAGAATTCTCTAGTTGTTTCTTGTGCTGTGGTACCCAAGCATTTTTACTCTTTAATCACGTGGGAGGGAAAGGAATATCAAAAATATTAATAAACAAATCTCTTTGATAATATTGATGTTATTATTGAACAAAGGGAAGAAAAACAAGAACAAATAAGACTAAAGCATAAACAGTTATAAAAAAGTAAACACTAATGTATCCTTATGGCTCCTTTATGATTAACTTTAAATTAATAAAAATTCTTAACAATAATAAATATAAAAATAGCAAACATTTCTACCTTATTTAACTTTAAAAAGAAAAAAAGACAGGAATGTATAAAAAAATCTAAAAATTATGACTTTATGTAAAATTATTAAAATCAACCTAAAACAGATGTTTTGCAAATCATATGCAAAGATGGTTTCTTTAAAATCTATTTCAAGAAACTGTGCCTTACATCCCCCCTCCATCAAGAGCCTCAGCTTATAACAAAGATACCATTATAAATAATGATCAGCTGATAAAGGTCATTAACAACCTCTCCAAAAATCCCCAGATGGCCCAGACAAGTTTCTAATCTCTTGTATACTAGAACTGTGAAGAAGCAACAGTTAAACCAGTGAAAAAATGAAGAACCCTAAAACTGCCAAAGATTATTGCTTGATATCTATAGGATGCTCTCACTCTGCTCTGCTTGCTGACCGAGGCCAGTTACACAGAGTAATGCATCAAAGATTGACCTTTGCCAATCTCTTAGCTACTGTACTTAGAATACAAGAAGACCTGAATAATAAAGCCCAGGCAAACACAGTCTTTCTGGTCATTAAATCGACCTACAACATATCCATTACAGCTCTTTTGCCTATTCTTCTTAATTACTTAAAACTATTTGTCTCCATTTTAATTGTTAAAAAATACATTCTTCAACCAAGACAACTTTCCCACAGAACAGTGAGACAAGTCAGAAGAAAGATCTCAGAGTGGGGTTCTCTCAGTTATTCTGTTTGTGGCCATCTACATTCCTACATATGCAGCCGATACAAAGTATTTATTACAACTTCCAAACACTTGCAACAGAATGATATGGCTAATCAGAGATACCTCTGCAGGGAAGTTTGAAAGATATCTTTCAATCACGAACTTAGAGATAAATAAATACAAGACAGTACAACTGACAACCATCAAATGGCACAAAAAAGAATGAAATTTTCTATCTAGTTATGTAAATGAACAATGCCGAACAAAGAGTTTTTTTGCTTCCAAAAGAAAGCTTCAAGCTGAGTTGTTTTTAATTTTGAATATTTAATTTTCTCTTAATTCTAAAAACTAAGGAATGAGAGTTGTCATGCATGAATTAAATATGACATCATAAGATCATAAAGTTTCTGTTAATAGCAACGATGATATCACTAATGAGTGAAAATTATAGTCCAAATTAGTGATGTTTTACTGCATTTTGTAAATAAATCTGAAAATAGCTAAATCTTATATTTATACAGAACTCAGCTTACCAGTAATAAAGCATTAATGCAATAGGAATGAAGTGTTATGCAATGAAAATAAATTTACTTCAAGCTTATTAACTTTCTTTTGAACTTGAAAATGTTACTCTAAAATTTCTATTATACTGTTTTTTAAACAGAGCATGAATATGTGATATGCATAATCACTATTGAACTAATTAACAAATGAAATACTGTACACACTACTTTCCTTCAAATATTTCCTTCAAATAACCTAGCTGTCAATATTGTAACATAGTCTACATAACACTAAGAATTTAGATTTTAGTTCGACTTTAAAAATTCAAGTAAAAGATAACATTTTGACCCCATCTCTATGCACAATAATTCTGTAGTTAATGAATAGATAATTACAGAAGAAACTACTATATAAATATTCAATTCAAATGAGAATGTACTTATTAAAAAAAAATATATATATAAAAAAAGTGTACTTACACGTACACATTCCATGTGACAGACACTCAGGGAATGTCTGTCACATGGAATGTGTACATAAAGTATATGTAGATATAAATGTATATCATTTTGCCTAAAATGTTAGATAAAATGTCTTTTTTTTGAGAGATAATTGGAAATAACTGAAGAAGCACTATATATTTAATCCTGACGTCTGGAAATTGTCATTGTGACAATTTTGCCTTGCAATTCCAAAAATTAATGAAATAATCCTCACAGATCCAAAAAAGTAAATCTAAATTGTGAAAACATAAGTTATTCATAAACAAAAACCAAAATTAATAAAACAAGGGGGAAAAAAAACACAAAAGATCATACCTTAATTAAAATAAACAAGTCAAGAATAATATAAATAACACATTCACATTCAGGATGGAGTATAATGTAATCAGAAGTGATGACAGTTCCCCTACTTTTGTCTAACTCACATTTTCTGCTTACAGAATTTTGGAGAAATTGGAATGTTTTAGAAATATAAAATGAAAATAAGTGGACCATTTCAGAAACCAAAGCTGTTTGCATTTTAAAATAAGGAGAACCTTGATCATTATTAAATTATGCTCTGATGACATGGTAAGCATTCTTCTAAAATTAACTGTGATCTATTCCACTTCATGTATACTTTTCCTGCTGTTATAGAAAAAGTTATTATATCTACAAATTATTAATGCTTAATCTAAATGAGGGTATAAAATTTCATTTTTTTTGAAATTTAAGAACTGATTTTTGTTACTTAAAAAACTATAAGCATGAAGTTTTAATGCAATTAGCAGAAAATTAAACAGCAAAAAACAGTAGTGGAAACTTCATAATTCCTCTTGACAGTTACTGAAATTAATGGCATTATTATATTGGTGTGCTTCATTAAAAAATAAAGTTTAATAAAGTTTCTGATCTTGGCATATGGGAAGTGGAAACTGAACAAAAATTTTAAATTCTGCTATGTTTCCTTAATAATGAGAATCTACATTAAAACATACAGGCTCAAACTGATTATGTGTGGTAAAATAACCAATATAACAATTGCTTAGGCTGGGAAAAACCTAACAAATATTTCATGATTATTATAATACATTAAATTAATAGCTTAAGTTGGATCTAATGTTCAATTCCATGCCATTTTTGCTAAAATTGTGATTTTGTAATTTGTGAATATTTTAGAGTGTTACCTACTGGTTTTTTTGTTTAAATGTCAAGAAACAGAACAAAGGTACACAATAAGAGACAAATGGGTGCTCTAAGAAGAGGATTGGCTGTGGTGTGGTACTGCTGGGGAAATACATAAAAGCAAGCATGCATATTGTGAGATTGAACCCATACACTACCACAAGAAATGCAATGTGTTAATGTTGCACTGGTTATGTATATAAAGTGCTTAGCATCATGTTGCACTGGTTTAACTACAGAAATAAAACAGTCAAAACTCCTGTGGACTTAGAGTATAAATAAGAATTTCACTTTAAATTATGAGGTGTACCACAAATTTCAACTCTTATTTATAGGTCTTAATCAGTAACTTAAGTATATGAAAAGGAAAAGAGCTACTTGTATATAGAAAGAAACACTTCAATGTGTGCAGTAACAAAGGATTTATTATAATTTAAATAACCAATTAATAATTTGGAACATAGTTTGGAAACAACTAAGTAAAAATATTATAATATTTCATTACAACTTTCATCTGTGGCAAATACATCAAAATAAACACAAAACGTGCATGTTGTTTAAATTCTGTTGTTTCCTGACTTCCATCCAATGATACATAAGTCATTTTTGTGTTAATTTTTTTACATTTTTTCCACGTATGCAGATCAAGAGGCGATAGTAATGTATGGCTTAGTTATTTCTAAATTATGTTCCTGTTATTAATTATTATCTAAATTTTAATAAATCCATTGTTATTAAGCATGCTGAAATGTTTTTTTTTTTTTTTCTAGATACAGTATACCTGAATGAATAAAGATTTGCCCTTTGACACTCACAGTAGAAAAATTACTCAGATCAGCGCAAATAAATATCAAAATGAAAAGTGGAACTGCTACATACATATCAGTTCCGTGGCAAAAAGATTTATTGGAATGACAGAATATTGTCATTCTAAATAATCCTCTCCCAATAAATGCATCCTTTCCCGATGCAGTGAGGTGCTTTCAGCAAATTATTTTAATCCTGCATAAAAAGATTCATAAGATGTTTGCTAAAAGCAAACATCTTATGAAATAAACTGCTTAATTAAAATAACATATTGCTTATTATGTTACTTTCTAATCCCACTTAGGCTACTGCCTAAGTGGGATTCTCTCAGTTATTGGAATATTTATATATATTGGGCATATATGGAATATTTATATATATTGGGCATATATGGTAATTTACAGCTGGGAAAACTTGGATTGTTTTGGATAAGTACCAAGGTAACTAAGGCTTTGTAATGGCAGTACATGTCTGTAAATTACAGTATTCTATTGTTTTTATGGAATGGGAGACCAGAATTATTGAGAAAAAGACTTTCATCTACAGCTGGCTGACTCGGCTGTACTTCATTTGTAAGTATGTAAGTCCTTTAAAAGTACCTGACATTAATACCAACAGGAATAAATCACTTTATTCTGAATCGAATCCATATACCTCCAAATCTGATGTGAACCCACATATTTTCAAATTGGAAAGAGTTATGTCAATGATGGCCTAAGGGATATTCTTTCCTTTGGACTTACATGCCTGTCTACAATCCTGAATAGAAATGCCATTCTTCTATTCATTACTGAGATTAATAATACTACATCTTTGTTACAATAGTCTTTCCTCAATTCTAGTATTTTTGTGTTTTCCCTCTTCACCTGTTCATAAAACATATTATAAAATATTACAAAGTATTCTTATGTTATACAATAATGGTTTCTTATCTATATAATATCGGTGTAGATACACCATAGACAACTCTTAAGAAACTACAAAGTAGTTGTTGTAGTAGGCATCATTTTCTCTGTTTCTCATATTGTTCTCTTCCTTCACGACGAGTTGCCATGATATTGCACTACCTCGAATAAGTAACGCTTCACTAATAGAAAAGACTATTGTTACTTATTCTCAGTGAGTACCATTGTTACTTATTCTCAGTGAGAATAAGTAACAATAGTGAAGCGTTACTTATTCGAGGTAGTGCAACATCATGGCAACTCGTCATGAAGGAAGAGAACAATATGAGAAACAGAGCAAATGATGCCTACTACAAGTTTCTTAAGAGTTGTCTATGATGTATGTACACCGATATTATATATATAATAAACTTTTAGTTTTTTATATATATTTGTGCATTTAGTTATTTTTAAACAACGATGGTTTCAGAGATAAATAATAAACTGATTATTCAGAAATCAGACAATGGTCCAAAATCAAAAAGATTTGAGAGAGAGTATACTATAACCACTTATTTGTAAGTTTACAATTATGAGGTATTCCACATTTCTTATCTATAACATGATTCATGAAGTAGAAATAAAAGAAAATGACACTTGGAATAAATCTAACATGAACATTAAATATCCCTTATATCTTTTCACTATATAAAGTGCTAAACTATTAATTAAAATTTTAAGATCACTGAACTTTAAATACTGTATTAAAACCAAATTTCAAGATTAGTAAATTTATTAAATATAAACAATGCTATTCCTTTCACTGAAATATATCATTATAACAATATTTATATAAAGTTCAAAATATTCTGGTTCAACCATATAATCTTTTGCTAATCATAAACACATACAAACCACATTTACAGTTTAACTACTAATCTAAAATCTAAATCTAACAGAGCCCTTATTATAGAGCTTATATATGCCAAAGAAATTTGTAGTATCATTCACTTCAATCACTAAAGTATTGTTTAATAAACGGCAAAGAGGTATTCATAAAAATGGATTACAAACCAAATAACATCAGCAGAAAATTGTTTTATCATCACCAGTGTGAGATTTGATACTGATCAAAATCTCTCATTATTTTAAAATGCAAAGAGCTGCTTAATTTCCTTTTAATCTGCATGGTTCTGCTCATTTTTATTTTGTTTTCAATGGTGAACATGCCTATCAATATTTCTCAATTGAAGGTGTATAAGCTCCCACTTGTGTCAACTCTCTCTCTCTCTCTCTCTCTCTCTCTCTCTCTCTCTCTCTCTCTCTCTCTCTCTCTCTCTCTCTCTCTCAGTATGTTTTACATAACATTCTTGATTTGATTACAAGTGGTGTTATGATATTTTATGCATATTTTTTCTAGCAGTTTTTTTAATATGAAAGGGCCTGTCTAAGAATAAAATTTATCTGCTGAGATTCCTCTGCTTTTTTGTCCCTACACAAAAAATTTAACTGAACTCTGGTGTTAAATTTCAGTCTTAATGATGGTACATAAATATCCAAGAGAGATCTTTGCAATTGGTATGTAAATTCAGAAAGTTTTGTTATTTTTAAAACATATGAAATTTGGGGTCCTGTCATTTTAAATTTATAGACAAGAAATAACATTTATTACCATGCCACAGGGCACTGTTTGAAATGAATAACCAACCATACAACAGCCAGTATTCCAATTAAAATCACAATGATAATTTTGTTGTAAACATGCAGAAAATAAGCAGAATGGAAGAAATAAAACAACAGAGAATTAAACAGTGTGTAACTTCAATAAAAAAAATTTCAGGGGATAAAAATTTTACATTTTTGACCAAGAAAACATAAAAAAGATCAAAAGCATCAGGAACCATCGTGTCTTGATGTGCTAGCTAAAATGAAATGCAAAATAAATTTTAATACATAAAATGTCTATGTACACAAAGCATAGATAATATAAAACATGAGTACTAATAAAACACACAGCAATCACAGCTGTATGCTCGTTTGTCAACTAGCTAGTGATGTTTCTGGCAGCTTATAAATACACAGGGTCCAGGGTGGTTTACTGTATTCACTGCCATATTGCAGGGTGTGTCCATGGAATCCTGGTATAACACACCCATAGAGCTTATATTCAATTTAGAAACCTGGAGTTATTTGTACTGCGAATTTTGAGCGAATTTTGATTGCTCTGCTCCAACTGAGCATTACTGAAGTGAGCAACGTAGCTAGCTCAATCCTCACCAGGATTTAGCCAGTTAAATACATGCCCATAACTTTCAGGTTTGTTCTGTCTTGAATTACTCTATATACCTATACTGGATCCCAATATTTATTCAAAAGAGGACCTATATACATCCTGTTATGGGGTCAGCTACAAATATGTCATGCACTTACAGTCCATCAGTTTGACTGTAGAGTATAACTGATGGCTGTCGGTGCATGATAGTCTATCAGTTATACTCTACATTTCAGTGCAGTATTAGTTGATATCAAATAAAATTCATCTCCATTACTCTTCAAATTTTGACCACAGAGATCATTCCGTGATCAAAAATTGAACAGATTGATTTGGCTCTCAGTGAAGGAGCAGAATTTACTCCAAAAATTGATTCTACTCCCCCCCTGAAGCCTGAAGATGAGTTTGGCATTAAGTCTTGGGCTTATGTTCAACTTAGAAACAAATACCATAATCCGCGGTTCTGCCTAAATTGCTAATATCTTTTTAAGTTATAGCATCGCTGAACAGGTGAATGTGCTTATACATTTAAATGCCAGAGATTCTTAAATGTATAGCCACCAAGACAACTGTTTTGAAGCTACTGACTTCTGATCAGGTGGTGGATAGCCTCTATGCAGAACTGTGAATAAGTATTTTGTCTAAGTAAACAGCCAAGTAATGTATGGAAATAAAACTTCCATTGAAACACATAACCATTATGTGTGCCTTTAACCCCTGGAACTGATCTGCAATTGCCCTATGTGGTATAATAATACAGAATTCATGGTAGGGGGATATTTCAATGCAACAGTTGGAATCAAATAAAATCTGTAATCTTTTACTGCATTCAATTTTCAGTCATGGGGATCATTCTGCTCGGAATGGTCCCATGATCAAAAATTAAATTCAGTAAAGTGTATAGATTTTATTTAATATTCAAATTTTGCATTTTATTTTGCATTTCATTTTAGATTCTTTATATTCTTTGTTCATCAGTATTGCAGGACAATATTATAAGACAAAGAGCACATTTCTTCATAGCATCATTATTATATCATTCTGACAGAAAAATCTTATCCATTAAAAGCATTATTTCTTAATTTAATATTCTTAAATTCTAATGCTTATAATGTCTCTTCTCTATTTATGCCATAATAAAATTGTCTGTGCAGGTATAACATGATACACCTTACTAATCATTATCTGTATCCAAACATTATATGAGCTCAAAAACAATTTTTTACTGCTTCTCTTGTGTACTTAACAGCCAAGACACTGCCTACGTTTACTTGTTTTTATTTATTTATTTTTTGTAGTTATAGGTTTTGTTTTATTTATTCCACTTTCAGGGAAAGATAGCTATCCTTCCCAGGAAACCAAAGGGGAAATTCCTCCCCACCCATGGATATTAAATATTTTTAAAAGTTCACATATTTCTTAACCTTCTATGACTCATTTATTTTATTACTCCCCTATGTAACCATAATGTTCAAACTTACACCTCTTTTTCTTAAAGAAAACATACATGATGCAAAATAAGCTTAAAAAATTTGTTTTCTTTACTTAAATTAACAACTGAAATAATAAAATGAGATAGAGAAATTTATGCATATAACCTAAAAATATTTTTGGATTACTGTTCAAATTAAGAACTATTCAAAATTCATATACAAACTACAAAAAATTTATAGCAGTTATCAACTCTGAAGATAGCATTAGAGAAATTATCACTGCAAATTGATGCCTGATCTCAAAACAGAGATATAAATATCTCTGAATATTAACAATGAACACTGACAAAGAAGTTTTCACCAAGTAAAAAAAATCACTAAATCTAAACCTTAGTGGGTTGGCATTTTAGAATAATGTTTTCTTAAATTTTTTTCCTGTTTATTAATATCAACATATCAATTGTGATAAAGACTCACCACAAAGTTACCTAATTCAATTAAACCGAATTAGGTAAACATTCAGAATTGAATGTTTACCTAATTTGAATTATTAAACGTTCCGACAAGCTGGCTCTATCTAAATAAAAGACCATAATTTTTTTATCCTTTGTCTAAATGGATTATGAAACTTTAATGGCCTTTTCTTAGCTTTCCACTGATGAAATTTAACAAAATTAGCATAAAAGAGATGGTAAGCCCTATTATTGTGGTAAGATACAAGCTTTATACAATGCTTTTTCTTTTAATGAAATAGAGATTCAGTATCACTAAATCCGATAATAGTGTGTTATCATATGAATAATTACTCTCAAGGGTAATTTACTGAAACCAAATACTGCAGTTGAGTATTCACAATAGTTTTTTTTTATTCTTTCTATACTTAAATATATGTGTAACACAGGAATATTATTGTAAGATGCTCTAAAGAAGTGTCAAAATTAATGCTCGCAGCACATTTGCAGAAATGAAAGGATAATGAAGGATGTTCAATATTACAAAATCTTTCAATATACATGCTGACATATTCTGGCACTAATTTATCTCAAGATGTCAACACTGCTTGCTGGTTTAGTGAAAACAATTTACTTCTTTCTTTAATCTTTTTTATGCCTAAGAGAAAGATATGTTAAGAAGCCACATAAATTGACAATGGTTTAAATTAAATTATGGTGTTTTTCAGTAAATTTAACTGCTTTCTCTGAGCATACAACAAGCAAAAACAATTTAAGACATCCAAAGACAAGTCCCGTGTAACCATGAAGCATTCTTCCACAAACTCTTAGAATTAATTCTTTATACATAAATAACATTACTTTATCATG
Source organism: Mastigoproctus giganteus (assembly GCF_048544385.1). Lineage (NCBI taxonomy): Eukaryota > Metazoa > Arthropoda > Arachnida > Uropygi > Thelyphonidae > Mastigoproctus > Mastigoproctus giganteus. Next base: position 233,638,275 of record NC_143575.1, on the reverse strand, counting down.
TAAACACCCAAAAATAGAGCAAACAGATAAGTTATACAAGTAAACCTCCTTTTAAATGGGCAAAATTAACTTTTTCACCTTGCTGCAAGAAGGAATGATCTGTTGCAGGAATATATCAATATTCCTAATTAATGTCATCTACAAAAATCTTCACAAAGAAATACTACTTCCTTAAGAGAATAATATCTAAATTTTTTAAATCTGTATTTTAACTTCTTTAATACCCAAATCTGTATTATTCTATTCAAAGTTTACACAATGACTTAGTTGCCATGTATAATGTAAGAATAATGGAAATGAATGTACATATGACTTCTTTTAGGCAAAATAGTTATAAAAATAAAAATGCACCTAAATTGTTTCTATAATGAAAATGATGGTCCTATATTCACAAGAAATCAAAATAAATACCAGACATTACCTTATGGCTAGAAGGTATCGAAATACTATTAAGGTAAAATTACTGTCAAAATATCTACATTTGGCTCCAAAATGATAAATAAGCAACAAAAAGGAATGATTGAGGAATTTTTTAAAAGATAACAAGGAAAGATTACATGCTGCTATGCATAAAAAAATGTAAAGTTTAAATGAGCATAAACAATCATGATAAATAAATGATTTGTCTGACTCTTTATTCTGACTCTGAGTCATCGTCATTGAATCCTGAGAGATCTACATCTTCTAGAAGTCCACGGCTTAGGGCATATTCTAATAGTGCAAGGTGACAGAAAACATACTGATCTGGCATCTGAATACTGTATGCTCTTTGAGAACGAATCCTTTCTACTGTTCTATGAATATCAATCCAACCAGTGGCTTCCAAACGGTTGATACAAATGTCTAGTGTAATAAATGTGCCTATAAAAAAAAGTGTATTATAATTTTTAACCTCATGAACATACAACATAATTAATTCTAAAATGATTTCCTACACCGATACTTGCCATTCAATACTTCTAATTAGATCAGAGAGATGGAATGACAAGGTCAGCCTAAAAGTGCTAATCATGCTCACATTTTCAACTGGCAGTATGATGCCAGATAATACTCTTCAATTCAATGATAGTAATAGATGCAGAAAAATTTATGTACGTCAAATCCGATGAGCAGACATTTTCCCAGTGGAAAGTGTCTGCTCATCATTATTGCCAAATTAATTCTGTAGGAGTATTTTTATGGGTCATTCCAAAGCACTTCATTTATATAATCATTCCCTGACCTCAAAATATATGGCCATGAAGGGGCTTTGCATCCAATTTAATCAAAGTATATACAGTTGTCCCCTGCTATAGCATGGTTCGTGCGGCTCTTGTTTGCTATAGCACTCTTATTTTTGCCCCCCCCCCCCAACAAGTTGCATTCTCTTCCCTGGAATAGCACTATTCACTCCAAACACCTTGTGAAGAATTATCTATTAGCAGTTGTTTAAGTGACTGTTAAGCCTATCAAAAAAAAATAAATAAATAAAATAATAATAATAATAATAAATTTTAATGCTCTTCAATTCAATTTTCCAATCAATTGCAATTCACAATGCTTGCCTTCAAAGGTGACTTTTAGATTAAAATGAAAACTGAGAATGTAATTAATGAGAAAATGGCTGAATTGATAGACAAACTTGAAGTGCTAAAAATAATTTCCAATTTATGATTGATATATTTTTTTTTTTTGTTGTTGGCGCACCGGCTTCTGTGGCCACAATGCACCTCCCAAAGTTTTTGCATTTTGTACTCTGATCCAAGCCTGAGGCGGGATTCGAACCCGCGACCTTTTGGTTGCCAGGCAGGCACTTTATAAGGAGAAACTTTGAAATTATCTGTTTATTGGCCCAAAAGTTATTTTTCACATCCATGAGTAATTTACTTCTCTGTGTTAATTTTCTGTAGCCATTTGTACCAGCACAAGTTTCCTGTGTCCACAGCTATAAAACGCTATGATCACATGCATAATTTCTTGCATATTACACAAATATACATTTTATACATCCTCTTGCCCAATTATGTTATGGGAAAGGGATCCCCCACTTGGAGGTTCTAATCAATTGAAGTGTATAAAGATTTTCTTTAGAAACTGTAATTTCTTGACAAGGAGTTTCTTTTAGCTGCACACTGCACAATAGCACTGCTAAACAACTGATCTGAGTGACTGATTTTATTTTACCATACACATAGTTTCAGCTTCTGTTTTTTTTAAATGGCCTCAAAGATTAAGCTAGTGCTAATAACATGAAGGTGAAAAGCTATCAAAAAAATTTGTCACAGGAAACTAAATTAGACATTCTAAAAAGACTGGATCTAGGAGATCCAGTATCTGGAGAGCACTAGATTTGCACTACACTGAATGGTTTAAGAGTGAACTAAAAATTAACAGCATTGCAAGCTGTTACTGTGGTGGTGTGTGTTGTTTGGTTTTTAGGAGCATTAGCAACTAAGGCCATATTGCTCCGGGGATATGCGGTGGTCATTTCATGACTTTTCCGCATCCTCCGTATTTGGTGATCACGGGCTCGAACCCCGGTCTGATCAAGAAGCGTGTGCTACACACTGCTGCTCCTGCCCACCTGGCTACGGAGGTGCCAGCTGTTACTGTAAATAATGTAAATACAGTATACGTATAAGGTTCAATAATTTTAAGGTAAGTTTTCTTGCATTTCTGGAACATATACTGTAATTATATTTTATTGCACAATTTGTGTATTTAAATTCATATTTAAATGCTTCTGTTACATTTAATATTGTTAAATAGAAAAATCAGGCAGAAACATTGGTCACACTAATCACTTAAAATTATTTACATTATTTCCTATGGATAAATCTCTCCTTAACATAGATTCACTTAGCACTCTTTTTTTTTCCAACCCTACTTAAGAGTGCTAAGCAGGAACATCTGTATTTGAATGGTTTCAAATAAAGATTCTCTCTCTCATGTTATCATTATATACTTTTCAGTTTGTCTGGAAACATTCACTGTTAACAGTTATCACAAGAATTTCTATACCGTGAACTCCTCAAAGAAATAAAGGCCAATGAAGAACTAGCTGATGAATTAACATCATGCTTATTTTTTTTTTTAACTTGCATATCCATGTGTAGGGGACCAAGAGGTTCCCAGCTGCTTTCCAACCATCCAGCTGCAACTCACAGAACCATTTTACAAAAGAAGTGTGATGAATTATTGCCTCTTTCCAAATTACAAACAAACTGGCAAAAACCATTTGATTGGCTTATATTAACTTGATCAAGACCAAGGTAATTAAAAAAGAAAAAAAAAATCATAATAGTATGCTTATGTGTCTCAATACAGGAAATTATTTGAGAATCCACGACAAATCCAGTTCCTACGTTCTAATAATAGTCCACTGTCACTTGATGTCAAAAATAACGATGCTATATATGATCTGATTTATTAATCAAACATTAAGGAGGACAATATACTGCTAGAAAATACCTAACAACAATATTTGGATAATATCCCAATGATATTTCCAAATACTGTGTACAAAAGCATTACTTTTATTTATCTCACCTGTTCGGCCAATGCCAGCACTACAATGTACTAGTATGGGAGGTCCTAATGGATGACCACTCCACTGCGATCCCATTGATTTTACTGCTTGAATCTGCCTTTCCCGAATTTTATCTCGAAAATCTAACATGGCAAGAGCTGAAGATGGGACGCCATAATCAGGCCAGCTAGTAAACTGCATGTGTACAACCTTCTGGGAAGAGCTAACCTAAAAAAAAAAATTAATGCAAACAATTATTACAATAACTGTACAAATTCTGAGCACCACCAACCAAGTCTTTACAGCAACATTTTATCTAAATTTCAAACACATGCCTTACTCGAAGCACTGATTTTTTAAACAAATCAGATGATACAGGATATAAATAAAAATAAAACTTATAACGAACACATTTTATGCTCTCCATGTTCATCAACACATGAAAGAATTCCTACAGCATAACAGTAAGATGTAGAATTAAGTTTGGCCAAATGACTGAACAATTTCTTGGAGGCCAGCTATTTTTTTTTTTTAACTTAACAACTTTACAGTTTTTAAAACTTTAACTTTCATAAAAACTAGCCCAAGGAACACAGCTGTTAGCCCCAATGAAAGTCTCACTCCAAAAATATATAATTACATGCAAGTAAATTTTTACCATACTGTTTAAGTGAATGTTTTAAAAACACTCACTTGACAGCTTTGTCTATTGCAGTGGTTTTCGACCTTTTTTTTTAATAATGGCACCCTTACTCAAATTTCTGCCTATTAATATCTGATTCTCTCTGTGTGTGTATATGTGTATAGGTATATATATATAATATTAAAAAAATATGTTATTATAATATAATTATAAACAAAATTACAATTCATAATACAAATTATATATACTTATATAATGATTTTATCCTTTATATAGAGGTACTAAAAAAACATCAATTATAGATCACCACAAAAAAAGATACGGTACAATAGAAGGTATTTAAACACTTGGTTTACATAACTTTCCAGTGAGATATTTGTGCCTGGTGTGTTTCACAGATCTTTTTGATATTAGGTGGAGTATTGGAGAGACATTCATACTCTCATGTCTTCCTCAATCATTTGCAGTCTTTCCCCTCTAGTTAGTTTTTATAGTGATAAGCACAGAAAATCCTAATTCACATAGGTAGGATGTAGAAAATTCTTCCAAGTAGCCAAATAAATCTTCAATATATGTAAGCAACTACTTATCATCGAGCTTAATTCGATACAAGTCCTGGAGCACATTTGTGTAATGCCGAGTCCCACTCGACAAGGGAGCACAAAAGGTTAATAGTAACATAATATTGTATGTAATGAAATTGTTATCTTTTATAATGCGAAGTTTTTTGTATTTTTTTTTTTATCTTGGATTCGTAAATTGAATGATCAGTTGACCTAAGTAAATACTGTCATTGTGGTTTATGGAACACAATAATAAGGATGTACCTTTTCATAGTGAAATAAATATATAAATTTTAAAAAAATACGCACCTCCCCCCAGAATGTTGTTGCGGCATCCTGGTTGAAAACCACTGATATAGAGCAATGTGAAGTATGTGGAGAATATCTGAAACATACAGTTTCACACATTTTCAGCACAGAATTTTTTAAGTCATAATTTTTATATACCAATGCTTTTTTTGTGACAGTACGGCGTACCAGCACCTTTATTAACAGTGACGTGTGACATTTGGATGCAGTGCACTTTGAAATTTTTAATATTCCGTAAATTTTTTCACATATTTATCTACAATTCAAATAAGCTTAAAATTATTTAACTAAATTTACATTTTTCACTGTCTACTGTTAAGATATTTTCTATACAAAATTTTTTAACCATTTCTATAATTCTAAATTACTCAGTCGGACCTCTGTTTAATTATTTTGAATTCCCCTTGGAAGTTACATTTAAAATAGTTTCCGTTGAGCGAGAAAATTTTCATATAGCAAACAGATTAGGAGAGAATTAACTCGGTACACAACTGTTCGCATTTCTGGCCTTCAGGCAATTTAGGCAGTTAGTGATGCTGCACAAATTAAGAGAGCTGAAGGGATTGCCATTCTACAACTTAGTGGTACCTGGTAAAAACTATCCAACCACCTGTCCCACATACGGAGAAGTTGCGCTAGTCTGCAGTGAGCAGATCAAGGTGCATTCCCAATGGGCTCTGCTCCACCTTCTACTGCAGTGGTGTCCAAACATTTCCTGTAGAGGGGCCATATTCAAAAAAAAAAATTCAGTTAGATTTTTTTAGTGTGTTACATTTGCCATATCTTGTTGCATGTAAAAGTAAAATTGAAAATATTCGAAAATTTTATTAAGTACAATACACAATTACATTTACTGAACAAAAACATTTAATGAGAATTTTTTTGATAATTAACAAAATTTAAAATGCTGTTTTAGTTCACTTTCCTCGTGGGCCGTAGGTTGGACACCACTGTGAATCAACTGTAAGCGCCCCGTTCGAGAATTAGGGGAGAGTGTTTTTCTTTTACCCAGATAAATAATCATCTGTTGTTTCGCGGAAGTGCGTTATCCACATTTTTCTGTAAATTTTCCTTATCTCTGTTTACATGGTCACAGTACCTGAATATCCGAATGATACTGACATTTTGGACAGTTTCAAAAAAAAAAAAAAAATTCAAATTTAAGAACTAGTGACAATAACGATGACGAGAGAAGGAAAACAAGGACAACGACGGCATTAAACCTTCTAAGCATAAATTGTTGGCATTTGGTGAAAATGAAGTTAGAAAATTGTCAATTAGGTTACAGTTAAATGCAATTCGTGGGTTTCGGGGGTACCTAACTGAAAAGATGGTTTCGGAAAAATTGAAGAATTTGATGGACGCTTTGAGTATGATACCAATTTCATCGAGTGAATGTGAACGAGGATTTTCACAAATGAATGTGACTGTCAGCCCAACCAGAGCTTCTTTGATGACAAAAGAAGTTTCTTCACTACTGTTTCTTAAAATTGTATGCCCACTGCGCTTCGATCCAGCAAAATATATCGATTCGTGGCTGCTTCGGAAACATCATTCAGCAACCGACATACACAAAGAGGAAGAAAAGAAGTTGGCATAGGGATGAAAGCTTAATAAAAATTTGGAACATTCTACAAAAACTATATTATAAAATTATTTTTACTTATTATTTTTAGGGGCCATAGTCTAACGAAGGCCCCTTAAAATGTCACTCGGATGTCTGCCTGTCCATCCGTCTGTCACAGCATTGTATCTCTGGAACCACTCTACCTACTGACTAGAAATTTTGCCTGGGTTTGCACATCAAGTAGGCCAACATAACGCCATATTAATCGTTGTTGAAAAAAATTTGTCTGAGAATTGGAAGGGGGGTTAAAATGTTGTCGAAAACCTATAGCTACACCGTTGGAAAGAGCTCAACGAGTGTTTAAAATATAATTTTAAAATATTTTTAAAATTAAAAATGGCGGCGCCAGACAGGAAAGTGTGAGTAATTTTCGTGTCCCCCACTCTATTTCCATCGCTAATGGAGCTAAAAAAATTTAAAAGTCACATTAGCTATGCGTTATTCGATGCTTATCAAGGGAAAACTATTCCGATTGAAATCTATCATGTACTTTTTGTGTTAAAATTAAAAAAAAAAAAAAAAATTTATTGCACTTCGATAGTGCGCTTCTTTGTACTAAGTAACTCTCCTTTTGGTGACAAAAAGGTTGCTAAATAGTTAGTTAATAATTCTATAAAGGTCATTTATAAATTTTGCGCGAAGAGAAGTATTTTTTAACGATTTTCAAAGCTGCAGTTGTCCTGGCAAGGAGGTACTCAGAGAGCCAGTGTTGAGGTGGTGGTGGAGAGGTGCCTGCACGAGTCTTGCACAGCCCTCACCTGCCAGTCGCTTCTCCCCCGAGACTTTAATCGCGTCTCCAGAAAGAAGTCGGAGTTGCTTTTCCCACCCTTGTCATTCACAACAACTGGAAAGATTCAAATAGACAACGTTTTCATTATTTCCTAAGTTTTAGGCCAAGCCGGGGTACTAGAAACTTTTTTCAGTTACCAAAAAGCTCTCTATTTGAGATACTACAATAATGACCATTCGTGTCATACTGAGTGCCCGGCGCTCAGTAGTTGACCGATTTATTTACTTATTTTATTCACATTTTACTTACTTTTCTATATATACTTGAATAATTAATTTATACTTAATAAACTGTGTTAATATACTAAATTTGTTGCTCTTATTCCAAAAACATTACTACGTAAGTAATAATATCAGGAAAAAAAAAAATTTTTAGAGTATTTTTCATATCCTTTTAATTTAAAATTTTTCCTGATAGCAAAGAATGAGTAGTGGCACCTATTTTTTTACAAAAAAAATAGCACTGCTCAGCACTATACACTGTTGTTTGTTGGATTTATTGGTGCAAGGGCTACTAAGGCCATAATACACCTATTACAATCTTATTTGGTACATGATTGTTATATTACAAAAAAAGGATTCAGATCAGATGATATTTGTTTATCATTCTGAGGAAGGTAAAAACATCATTAATATCTTGTCGGTCTCCGAGAATCTGCTGTAAGGTAAGTTTATTAGAGGAATATAGATGTGAAGAGAAAGCTATTTGTCATTCTCTCAAGTATAACAGGCATTCAATGATAAAGTGTTTACTGTGAATTGAGTTTGACTGTTGCTGCATAGTGGAGGGTCATCCTGAGTGAGTAAATAACTATGAGTTAGGTGGGTATGTCCTATTCGCAATGGCAAGTAATACTTCTTCCTTTCTATTGCCTCTTCAGCTTGATTAGCCACTGCTTGTGATCGTTTTTAATCTGAAAGAGCTTATTGCTTTTTAGTCCCTGCCAAATTGATAGCAATTTTTTTTCTAACAGTGCTATGTATGATGTGTTTGAAATCTGTGTAAGGTATCTGCATATCTGATGTTTGTGACTTGGCATTCTTGGCAGCAAAATCCGCTTGTTCGTTTCCTATGATTCCAGAATGCCCAGGTATATAACAGAAAATTAATTTTTGCCTGTTTGCAAGAAGCTGCATTAACTTGATTTGAATTTGTTGTAGTAACCGATGACTGGAAGGAAATTTACACTGAAGAGCAGATACAGCGCTTAAGGAATCAGTGTAGATAATGGTTTGAGGATAAAAAGACTGTTTTGCATTCTCTAGAGCCATCAGGATGGCATATAGTTCTGCGGTGTAAGTGCTGCACTCCAAAGGCAGCTGCTGGGATATTGTAATGTTTGGTAGAACTGCAGCTGCGTCAACACTACTGTCTTGGAACCATCAGTGTAAATTTGGGTAAAACTAGAGAACTGAAAACAGTCAGTTGCATGGATCTGCTGAATACTGAAATTTGGAAGGCCATTCTTTCCCCATTGTTGGACAACATTGGCCAAGGGTATTTGCCATGGTGGTGTAGCATGCTAATATCTAGAATTATGTTATTCATATTTAGTTCCCAGCACATAGTTATGCTTTGTAATCTAATGCCACATGGTTTATTCTACAAAGGTTTATATTTTGGTACAAATTATGCCATTTTGGGATGAATAGATACTGCCTTATAGGATGATGTGTGAAACTTCTGATTTTAGCTGCATAGCTTAATAGCAGAGCATGCTGACAAAGAAATAGAGGCGGTTCGTGTGCTTCCATATAGAGACTCTGAACTGGTGATGTACGAAAAGCTCCCAGTGCAATTCGGAGAGCATTGTGATGTACGGTCGAGCCATTTTAATGCATTTTCTCTAGCTGAGGCATATGCAGGAGACCCAGTCTAGTCTGGATCTTATGAGTGCAGCTGCTATGTCATGGGGTGTAGCAGCATGCACCCCATGACATAGCAGAAAATGTCCTGAACAGATTCAGCTTCTTTAGACAGGTTGTCTAAAGTTTGTACGAATATGCTTAATATGCTCTAAGAAACTAAGTTTTTTATCCAGAATTAGTCCAAGAAAGCTAATATTCTGTTCAAAAGTAATTGGATGAGAGTCAAGATGTAAATCGGTACCTGGATGTAAATTCCATTTATGGCAAAAATGAATTGCTATTGTTTTTTGTTTTGAAAGTCTATATCCATTATTTTTTGCCCACTGAACAAGCTTGTTAATTGTGCCTTGAAGCTGCCTTTCAATAAAACGCATGTTTTGTGAGTGGCATAAGATTGCCAGATCATCGGCATACAGATGTTTCAACTGTGTCGGGAATACATTTGGTAATTGAATTAATCCTGGTGGAGAAGAGGTGGCATTAAGTACAAAACCCTGAGGGCCCCTTCTTCTTACACAAATGTTTGCAAGAGAGCAGAGTGAAATCGTACCTGAAAGGACCTATTGCTCAAAAAGTTACAGATAAATTTTGGAAGATGACCTTGAAGACCAGATTCATAGAAATCATGAAGAATCCCGTATTGAAAGCTTTTTCGATGTCAAGACATATCATCACTAGGTGTTCATTCCTGAGAAATGCATTTCGGATGTTTCCTTCAGCTTTGATCATAAGGTCGAGTGTTAATCTAGTTCTTCGAAATCCATATTGATTTTGACTTAGAATGCTTTCAGTCTCTAGGAACCATGTCAATTTGGCATTCATTATTTTTTCTAATATTTTTCCTATACAACTAGTTAAAGCTATCGGTCGGTAATTTGCTGGATCTGAATGGTCCTTTCCTGATTTTGGGAAAGCTAATACAACAGAATGACGCCAACTGGTAGGGTAGTAATCTTGGTCAAAGATTCTATTATACAGTTTTAGCACAGCAGAATGGGATCCTTCACTCAAATGATATATTATGGCATAGTACAATCCATCAGGGCCAGCAGCATTATTATTTGATCTTGCAAGTGCACTACGTAACTCTGCCATGGTAAGGGGTATATTATATAGAAGCTGTTGTGAAGTTTTGAAATTATATTTTTTTGCTTGTACTTTATGTACCTGGAAACTTGGCTCAAATGCGGTTACAGCTGAGATAGTTTCAAATGTTTCACCTAATGTATTAGAAATTTCAAGAGGCCTGCAGATTTCTTTGCCTTTTAGAAGTATTATCGGAGTGGTTATAGGAGGATATTTTCCATTAATTCTTCGAACTTTAGTCCAAACAGTTCTGATATTTGTGGTTCTGTTTATAGTGGAGGCATATTTGGACCATGTCTCTTTTTTGCTTATTCGTTGTATATGACGAATGCAACGAGATTGGGTATTTACAAAATAAGTTCCAGTATCAATTCTTCTCTTTTTTGGCATTGCTACAGGCTTCATTCCATCATATTTTTGGGTGTGAGTGGGTTTTCATGGATGATCTGGGTATACTGGTTTCTGCAGCTGCTATTATTTGCTGAGTTATGTAAGTTACGGAAGAGCCAATGGTCAGAGTCTCAATGGTCTGAATATCTAGATGTGCCAGTTTTTGATATCTCTTGCAGTTAGCTTTGTCGAATTTCCAAACAGTTTTTATTTCACTTTGAGGAGGAGAGTTAGTCGACAGTGTACATATTACTGGAAAGTGGTCACCATTACGAAGGTTATCAGTGACCGTTCAATCAATAAGCGGAGAGAGGTTTGGCGAGCATATTGAAAGCTCAATTGCAGAAGCTGACCTTGAGGAAAGATGCACGTACATGCGAGTCCCATTGTTTAATAATGTTAAGTTGTGCCTTTCAAGAAATTTTTCAATTAACTGACCTCTCTTATCGAGGTGCGAGGAACTTCATAAGGAGTGATGCCCGTTTCAGTCACTCAAGATACAGACAGGTGGTGGCAACTGGGTAACTAAATTATCCAAATCTGCTAAAGTGTATGAATAATTGGGCGAAAGGTATAAGGAAACAACTGTGTTACCGCTATCTCAACTCTAGCAGCGATTGCTTCAAAAATTGTTTGCAGTGAGACAGGTCTGAAAGGAGTTCTGGAGTTTACTAGCAATGCTACACCTCCATGTGCTGTATTAGAGTCGTTCCTATCCTTTCTAAGCATTATATGATGTTTTATGCTCATAGATATTTTACAGGTCAGGTTTGTTTCCTGTAGACAAAGAACAGCAGGCTTATATTCAGTAATTAAGTCATAAACATCGTCTAAGTTAGCTCAGAGTCTGCAACAATTCCATTGAATGATTCTATGCATTATTGAAGATTATCGGGTGTGTCTGCTTGCTTATGGGATGTGGTTTGTTTACTCCTGTCTAGTCTTGTTTTTTTTTCCCTTTTTGGGAAATTTGGTCTAGTGACATCCATGTCCTCCTCTTCTGCATGAAGTTCAAGAAGTGGTTCATTTCGGTGTGAATTTCTATCTATGTCCATGGTATCAGTACTCGATTTTTGATTATTTCTTTCAGAGCTTGTTTCATTAACTGGCTGTTGTACAGCATTTTTATCTGGCGGTATTGTCAATGGTGTGTTTACCGAATGAGTTGATTGCTGTTGGGTAGGCTGTTCATTTAGTGTAGAGAGGACTGACTTTGCCCAATCAGAAACTGAGATGCTTGGTGGAACTGAACAATCTGCTTGTACTGTTATGGATCGCTGCTTTTTTATAACTGAAGAATAAGATAGCTTGTTTGTTTTGTTTGTTATTTGGTTTTTAGGAGCATTAGCAACTAAGGCCATATTGCTCCGGGGATATGCGGTGGTCATTCCCTGACCTTTCCACATCCTCCGTATTTGGTGATGACGGGCTCGAACCCTGGTCTAATCAAGAAGCGTGTGCTATGCATTGCTGCTCCTTCCCACCTGGCTACAGAGGCGCCGCAATAAGATGGCAATTTATTAGAAATTGAAAAATGCCTTTTTGCTATGGCACCTTGTGTTGTACTTTTGTATATTATTTTCTGTCTGCCACTGGATGCACTCCTTTGAAAATGCTGAATGACTTCCCTTACAGTTTGGGCAGCATTGCATTTCAGTGGTGCAGTCCATGTGAACATGCTCTTTCGAACCACAGGAGGCACAGGTGGTTACACCCCTGCAGACTGCTTGTGAGTGTCCAAATTTTTGGCATTTAAAACACCGGACTGAGTTTGGAATATAAGGTCAAATTTTGCACCTTAAATATCCAGCTTTAACAGTTGTTGGTAAAATTGGTGTTTCAAATGTAAAGATGACCGTTTGGGTAGGAATAAGAACCCCATCTTTCTTAATGACTATCCTTTTGGCATTTATTACATTTTGATCGCCTAATTCCTGAACGATCTCCTCCTCAGATACATTAAGGAGATCTCACTCGGCTATTACCCCTTTAGAGGAGTTCAGGATGGCATGTGGGGTAACCTTTGTGGGAATTCCACCAAAAGTCGATGTTTTTAATAGTCTTTCCGAGTGCTTATTCTCACTCATCTCCACTAGGTCTCCAGATTTTAATCTCCGAACCATTTTTGGAGGGCCCGCCATATTTTCAAGCCATTTCTGTATTAAGAATGGGGAGAGCTTACTCAAAGGATTATCAGTTAAAGAATGCTGTATCAGAAAAAGCGGAGCAGGGGTTTCTGTTCATTCTTTTTTCTGCCGTTTTGCATTACATGAATTTAAGTCATCTCTGTTTGAGAGATCTGGATCATGAGATCCGTAAATGGCATGTCTATTTATGTCCATCTTTGCTTCTTTTTGCCCTGGGAGAGTGGTTTTCTTCTCCCAGGTTACCAGCCCCGCCACGTGGAGGCAGGAGTGGTGACACCAGTGACCAAGCAGTTTAGAAAGTTAGTTAGGGTAGTATGGATTATATAAATATATATATACAAGGAAAGAAAGCTGAATTTCATTTCTGGATTCTACTTCAAAGGTTTTAAGTAAAGAATCACTTATGAAAATCAGGAAGAATAGAGACACTGCGAAATAAATACAACTAATCCACTGAGAAAGAGCACTCTTATGTATCACACAAAATATCGCTTGGCACTCGGGGCCAGCATTATAAACTGTATGAACAGAATATCTCATCATTTTATGTCAATTTTTTCCAATGCTCACGCTAAAACTGGGGATGGGGATATAGTTCTGCTGGGAGTCATTGCGGTACAAGTAAACACATGGGTTGTGTTACGGTAGCTAAGAATAGAAATAGGTCCATGTATACTTGCGTGTACACCAATGCTAGGAGTTTAGTAAATAAATTTGATGAATTTGAGGTATTGCTCAAAACATCAAAGGCAGATACTGTTGGGATATCAGAGACGTTGTGTCACACAGATATAAGGAATGCAGAACTGGAATTTGGGGAGTACAACGTCTACAGAAAGGATAGACTGGATAGGAAGGGAGGAGGGGTTATGCTATTAGTTAAGAAATACATAAAATCCAAGGAAGTGAAGCCAGTGGACATCGCTGGACAGTGCAGTGTCGAGTCAGTTTGGTGTGACATAAGCATTGGGAGATCAAAATTGAGAGTAGGAGTGTGCTATAGGCCTAATGACTCTGATGAGTATAATAAGAAACTGTACAGGGAAATAGAGTGGGCCAGTAAATCAGAGTCTTATAATGGGAGATTTTAATTTCCCAGATATTGACTGGAATTTGGGGGCTGGTCACTCACACACTAGCAAGGCTTTTGTGGATTTATTGGATGATTGTTTTCTACACCAGCATGTTCGGGAGGCAACTAGAGGGAGGAATACTCTTGATTTGATTATCAGCAGTGATTCTTCATGCATTAAGAATCTGCAGATAAATGACCCACTAGGTGGCAGTGATCACAGTGTGCTGAAGTGGGATTTACTCAAAGAGGTAACTACCATTAGGGGTAAAGGGAAGGGTTATTGCTTTCGTAAAGGCGACTACGATGGACTGAGACAGTATTTAAAATTCTATACAGTGGGACCAACTGATGATGTTACCAACAGCAAATGCAAAATGGGAAGCATTCAAAGAACTTATCTTGGAAGCTACTAGGCTTTACATACCAACTAAGAAATATTGTTCAAGGTTTAGGCCTAAATGGATGTCAGATGAACTGATGAGGCATATGGCAGAGAAGAAACATGCATGGGATACATACAAATTAACACATGACACACAAGCCTATGATAGATACAAGTTGATCTGTAACCAAGTTACAAAGGAGGTTAGGCAGGCGAAGGCAGATTACGAGAAATCTTTGGCAAGGGATGCAAAGAAAAACAGCAAAGAGTTCTTTACTTATGTAAACTCTAGAAGGAAGGGGATGAATCAGATTGGTCCACTTGATATCGATGGGTCAACTGTTGATGATCCTGCTCGGGTAGCTAACAAACTAAATGAATATTTTGCATCGACATTCACACATGAGGAGTTATTTAGCGAGGGGAAAGCCAGAAGTGTATTCAACTCTAGCAGTAAGCTAGAGAATCTTGTAATAACTGAGAGTAAAGTGGAGGAGAAATTGTTGAAGATAAACACAAGAAAGGCACCCGGGGTGGATGGGATCTATCCAGTTATATTAAAGGAGACAGCAGAGGAAGTAAGCAAACCCTTAGCCATAATTATGAGAGCTTCCTTGGACTCATGGGAGGTACCCACAGACTGGAGATGTGCAAATGTGACCCCAATTCACAAAGGAGGATCAAAGGCTGACACAAGTAATTATAGACCTGTGAGCTTAACTTCTGTTCCAGGAAAATTAATGGAGGCACTGGTTAAAGAAGCACTGCAGGATCATTTAGACAAGACTTCAGTTATAGCTCGGACACAGCATGGTTTTGTTAAGGGGAAGTCTTGCCTGACCAATCTGATTGGATACTATGATACAGTCACAAAGGAACTGGATGCAGGGAATAACTTTGATATTATATACTTGGATCTTAGAAAGGCTTTTGATACTGTTGCACATGGAAGACTGCTCCACAAATTGGAGCAGTGTGACATTGGAGGCAAATTGCTGCTGTGGATAAAGGGGTGGCTGAGTGGGAGAAGACAGAGAGTGGTAATCACTGGACAATGTTATTAGTGGAGTCCCTCAGGGCTCAGTGTTGGGTCCATTATTGTTTTCTGTATTCATAAATGATATTGATGATGGTATATCAAGCTTAATGTCCAAGTTTGCAGACGATACAAAGGTAGGCAGGGTTGTCAAGGACACTACTGACACTATGTTGCTGCAACAGGATCTGGAAAGGTTGAGCAGATGGGCTGAGAGGTGGCAAATGAAGTTTAACATTGACAAATGTAAAGTACTACACATGGGAAACAGCAACCCAGAGCAACGTATCAACTCTGTGGTACTACACTGACAGTGATAGAGAATGAAAGGGACCTCGGGGTGGTTGTGCAGGAAGATATGAAGTTCTCTGAGCAGTGCAGACAGGCTGCAAGAGTAGCTCATGGTGTATTGTCAATGATATATAGGAATTTTTCTAGCAGGGATAAGGAAGTGATTATTCCCTTGTATAAGGCAATGGTCAGGCCACACCGAGAGTACTGTATACAGGTCTAGAGGCCTCATTTCAAGAAGGATGTAGAGCTGCTGGAACGAGTACAGAGAAGGGCAACAAGATTAGTGAATGGAACAAAGGGGTGCTCTTACGAAGAAAAGCTTAAGTTTTGCAAATTACAGTGTGTGGAGACTAGGCACCAGCGAGGTGATCTGATAGTGATGTATAAAGCCTTGAATGGTTTGAGCATGCTCAGTGCTGATGGGATTCTTCCTCTCTCTCAGAATAATCACCTGAGAGGGCATAAATTCAAATTGAGGAAAGACAGATGTAGGATAGACGTGCGGAAATTTGCCTTTAGCCAGCGGGTGGTTGGTTGGTTGTACAGACTTCCATCCCTTGTCGTGGAAGTTGATAGCCTAAATAAGTTTAAGGCTCAGCTGGACAGGTATTTTGAACGAACCGAGGGGTGAAGTGGAAGTGGTTTTTTTTTTTTTTTTTTTTTTTTGGCTGATGCTGCATAAGCTTGCTTTCTTGCATCAAATGCCTCTACTAATGCTAATGCTAATTTCAATAATTATGCTGTTCATAACTGTTACAAAAGAAACATCTACTAAAAACATGACTTTTTAGCTGCCATCAAAATATTCACTCTCAGGCACCTGAATACATCACTACTTTCTCAATAACAAAACTAATTTTGAAGTCTCCCATTCATTCTTTCATTTAATCAACATCCTTACTGAATACCTCAGGCATTTCTTTTAAATCCATCACAGTTAGACAGTTTTTATTGCAAAACAATACTCTTTCACAATTATGTCTTTAATCTCAAACCAGCATAACACACAACTCTTCTTGTTTTTTGATTTTTTTTTTTTTTTTTCTTTCTTTTGCTTTGGTGTTACCTGTTGACATTATACTAAGGAGAAATGGTGCAAGAATATTTGCTGATGCTATCGAGGCAGTGTTCGGTGGATCGGAAAACTGCTGGCTTGGGGGGATTCACACACTGATAGATTAACAGTAACTGCAGACAGAGGTAAAATTGATTCTTGCACTTGCACTATTGGAATGAGCAGCAGCCTGGAAAGCAAGGTGCTAGGGATTTCAAGAACTGCTGGGAGTCGTCATGGAACATGGGCTGTGTTAGGGTAATTAACAGTAAGAACTTGTATACTTGTATGGACTTTCCCGAATTAACTGATAACAACTGGATTTGTGATTTTGCGTTTACCCTGGACATCGTGACACACTTAAATACTTTCAACACCGTGTTACAAGGGAAAAATTTATACGCCCATGATATGGTAAAAAGTTTGAATGGATTTCAATTAAAACTCCAGTTGTTCCTTCGACATTTATTGATTAACAAGGTAGACCACTTTCCAACCATGAAGTTGCTGAAGATTTCAGAAAATAAATTTGAAAAATATTGTGAAATTATCAAAGCGCTGAATGACGACTTTTCACAAAGATTTGGCGACTTCCGAAAAATCGAGACAAGTTTGGCAATAGTGCGCGGCCCTTTTTCAATAGAAATTTGTAGTGCACCGAGTGAACTACAACTTCAGATTATAAATCTGCAGTGTGATACCGATTTAAGGGAATTGCACCGTCAAGAGGGAATCTGTAAATTTTACAATACTCTTAATTCGGACAAATTCAACGAACTTAAAGATTTTGCCTGAAAAATTTTTATTTTTCGGGCAAAAATGGTTATTTTTGGATCAACCTACATATGTGAACAAACATTTTCCATCATGAATCTAAATAAAAATTCTTTACGATCAAGCATCACCGATGAACATTTACAAGCAGTTTTAAGAATCTCAACTACAAAATTAACACCCGAAATTAAAAAAATGTTCCATTCTTCTCATTAAATTCTTGGTTGTTAGAGAATAATTTTTTTTATGTTATATTTCTTCGTGATAACAAATAATATATATCTAAAAATAGTATTCTACGTGCGGCCCGCCTTCTTTTTGAATTCCTAATGTGGCCCTTCAGTCAAAAAAGTTTGCCCACTCTTGATCTAGGTAATGGTGTGCATCATAAATAAATAGCAATATACTTCTGCTTAGGGAACAGTACTATTTATTTGTAGTGGAAGACTGGGATAGCTCATCATAATTTACTTTAATGATATGTGATGTTGAGTAAGCTATTTGTAAAAATTCAGCTACCAGTGGTAAATAAATCAAGGCAATTTTCCTCTCTTTTTTGCATCCCTTTTTACTCTCCTCAGAAATAAAAGATACTTCTATGGAAATTGGCTTGAATTGCCAAGTTAAGGCTCCCTTCGGAGTACCCACAGGTTCTAGGAACAGTGTTCTGATGAATGTACAGTGACTAATGTACAGACTGTTTGATAATGAAACCAGTCTTTGAAACACCAAAAAGATTGAATATATTGTCAACTTCATATTTACAATATCATACACAGAAAATCAAAGAAAATACATAGAAAACTGGAATAAGGTTTAAGTGGCTAATTTCTAATCACAAACCAAACTAAGTTATTTAGCACGACTTCTTTTAACTAAACCATAACAGTTCATTAAGTTGTGGAAGAAACTAACTTCTTTTGCGGGAAGCCACTTTTATCTTTTTCAAGGAAGTTCTTCATTAGATTCCAATTTCACAAAAGAGCAATAAAATAAACAAGTTATCTCCTAATCGAGGTTCTCAAGAGATTCAAGAGTGCAACATGTAATGTAAGAAGTCCTTTGGAACATAAATTTCTTTTAAACTTCATGCTGAAGTGAATTACATTGAACTTTAAAAGAAGTGATAGTAACAGTTGAATTTAATCTTTGAATCTTGAAGATCATGCTTCAAATAACCAACCTTTTTTACGACAAATGAATAATCTAAACATTATTGGAGAGATACATTTTTACTAGCCCTTCAAACATCATAAACATTAATTCCTTTATGTGTTCCTAACATTTGGATTAGTGTCTTACAATACCATTTCATTTTCTTTTTTCTTCTTTAATTACAGTTCCTCTAGCTAGCACACGTCTGCTTAGTATTACACACATGTGAAGCATGCTAAATTATAACAGGTAAAATTTACAATACTACTTACACTTTCAGCAGATGTTTGATTATCCAAGGCACACACATATCAAATTAACAACTGACTTAGACAAAACCATTTAAATGAATTTAATAATAATTTTCTTAATGAATTGAATTAATAATTTTCTTTATACTTATAAAAGATGTTGATTACAGACTATAATGCTAGTGCTGTACATTATAAGGAAAAACTGAGATTTTGATAACCTGGTGGGATAAAGAACTACAATGCATTAAACATGTCATTCACATTCTACACTTTAACATTCTCAAATATACAGTATTTAATTTAATTTTCAATTTTTATGTTGCAGTCAGTCTAAACTCACCTTTTTATTAGTAAGGAGTAAACTAGTAACTGTGTAATCAGCATAGTGTTCCACTCCACTGTTGAACACTTCAAAGTTACCATAGTCAGCATTCATATTCTCTTCAGGTGGCCAGTACTGACCACATTTTATTCTTCCTCTTTCCACAGTTTTTGTAGTCATAACAATAACTTGCACTTCTTGTTCCCATATCATACACCAAAAATCAGAAAATGTCTTGGGTAGTGGACCTGAAATAAACAAAAAAAAAAAAAAAAAGCTTGATCTAGTAAATGGACAGATGAACTAATCTAAAATAGATAGTACAATTTATTTATTAAAACCTTGTGTAATGCCATTCATGAGTGACAGTTTATTGTAAAAACATTTGATGGCATAATTAAACAAGATGAAATGCAGAACATTAATACTGGTAGTGGAAAATGATGCAAGAAAACCAGCTTATACAGCATCAGCCAGAAAAAAGAAAACACTAACCATCTCACCTGTCCATCTCCTCTAATTCTTTTTAATTTGTCCCCTCTAATTTGTCTAATTCTTCCTTAAATTTATTCAAACCCACCTCCACAAGATGCAGATAGAAATTTGTTGTTCCAACAATCAAACTTCCATACAGTGATTATTATGAGTATTAGATTAACAGATACAAATGAGCTTCAGTTCATTGTATTTATAAACTATATGTGATATAAAATTATGACTTGAGGGATGAAAAATATATATCAGAGGTAGAAACTCACACCTCTCTCTAACACCAACAAATTAATCCCCACACTTGAAAGGGTTTCAACAAGTTTCTTGCATCATAAATAGGATCCAAATCCTAACCTTTCCAAATCAGCCAAATACAGCAATGTTTTCACCGCCATGAAGAGATGAGTACCTTCCTTTTATTTATAAACATGAAAAGAATTGAATTATATGAAATCACTTTTTTTTTTTATGATACTGGCAGACATAAGAACTACCAAAATCTATACTACTATATTACCATGGATAGTAGTACAACTATATTACCATAGATGGAAGTCATAATAGAAATAACTACAACTGGAAGTCGTAAGAAACTTGAAAATTCTGGATTTCCATTTTTGTAATTTTCATGTAATTTGTAATTTTCATGAAATGTAGGAACCCCTTCTGAGAAGGATAGTTTCTTGAAAAATAATTAAGGTAACAAAAATTCTCAAAAAATATTTTACAAGCACTTTTAATGTAATATGAGCAATGCAATCTATAATTCATGAAAAAAGCTATCACAGTTGACCTGCCCAATCCCAAATTCATTTTACAACACTATCCATTTTTCACCTATTTTTAAGGGATAAATCTGACAAACTGAACCAAGAATTAACATATTCAATTTTATGGTTAGCTATTTAGTCAAGCGACAGTAGAGCTGCCTAAATAGGGTGGGGTTTCACGTCGCAACCATCAGTTTTTAATAATCACTGATCACTTTTGAAGTGGACACACAGTAATGGACAATAGAATTTCGGAATTAAGGCATTTTTACATTGTTATAAACAGGGTAGTACAACATAAAAAAATAAATAAAAATAAAATAAACAGGGCTTTTTTTGGAAAATATAAACTTCTGGAATGCTGAGGATGTCTCCCTAAGAAAGAGAGTCCAGGGGTCCACTGCCAGAAATTTTTTAAAAAATCATGGTTCAAATTGGGGGGGGGGGGTTAAATAGTCTTAAACAGTTAATTTTGGGTTTTTTTTTTTACCCCTAAGATCTCAAAAAAAAAAAAAAAAATTATTTAATAAACAGTACGCGTACTCATTCCTGTGATGCTTATAAATAATAGCATCGTAAGTGCTAAATTTGACATTTCAAGTTAAAAAAAAAAAAAAAGTATAGTAAATTGAACAAAACTAATTTAACATATATTATTTATTTATTATTCAAAATGTTTTTATAAAGATTTCCACAGTGAAAGCATGTCATGATATTTCTTATTGTGATTTTTTTCTTTTCTTTTTTTTTTTTTGCTGTTTATATCTATGGCCAAATGATGGCCCTGAATAAGCTATGGTTTTATTAAGGGTTTTAATTATTAAGTGTTGTGATTGGTGAAGGCTTCAAGAGATGAATTACATCTCTTGAAGTTCGATCTGTGTATCTAGCTTAACTCTCCACTGATGCACAACATGCCAATGACATTATTTCAAAATAAAAATAATAAATAATTTTTATTTTGAAATAATTTTTTTTATTTTTTTTAAATATTTTTTTATTTCTTTTAAACTTCTCTAATGTCATTCCAGCATGTTCTGGCAGGAAAAAAGCCTTGGTTATAAGTAATTTACATCATGGGAAAGTCCCCCCTAGAAGTTGGAATTTTCTACTGCTATTTGAAAACAAAATTAGTGACTCATTAATAATTAGCAATGGAGAAATAAAAGGATTTCTGGGTCCTTCAATTCATGTGTAAACCATTAGGTTAACAATATGCATACATCAAATATTCTAAACTTACTAATTAAAATGTGTTTAGAGTGTTCAGTACATAACTGATACAATCTTTCATCTCTTTATAAAATCAAAGATTGTTAATTTCAGCATGTTATTTCAACATTATCCTGTAATAAGATAACAAGCTACGAAGAAGCTTTGTTCATCTGCCATACAGTATGTGCATATATTCATAGTATGAGAAGTGCCTGTATAGTTTAGCCTACATTCGCCCTTAAATATCCCACCTAAAAGAAAGCTAAACTGTGAAAGAAATTACTTTATTTAAAAAAAAAAACTCAGTGATGGAACTTTATTGAAGCAAAATGGATGGAATACATATTTTAGAAAACTTAGCTGATTTATAGAGCTTCTTAATGTACCATTATGTAATCGACTTAATAATAATAATAGCAATAAGAGCTTAATTGACGGTACTCACCTCAATTGATCTGCTTAGTTACATGGCATTGAAGTGGAAATGAAGTTTAAAATAAGTTAAAATAAATAAAGACAGAATTGTTAAAAACCTGTAATTAAAATTTGCTCAAAAAAGAAGAAGTGCACTACCTCATCCCTGGTTGTCATTTATAAAATATTAATATGAGAACAAGGTGAAGCCAATAGTCACAATGAGCGACTTTCATGAAAAACATCTTTGGTTGGCAATGATAGGAGAAAAGGAAATATGTATTTAAAGAATTCCTATGTTCCCATGATGCATTTCGAGACATGCGGGAACTTTACGTGCGTAAGGTTCCAGACCAGTGAAAGGTTGGTTGGAAGTTTCATGATTAGAACGTTAAATTTAGTGTTATGGCGACACCGTTCTATGACAAGTGCCTAGTATTGGAAGATTTTGTAACTAGATCCTAATTTAATAATTGCGATGGCTGAATCGATTAGGGGATTGTGGTTGTGAGAGTGCACATATTGTGTAAGTTCGGTGCAGCTTGATTAGTTCTGAAGCTATTATGGTGGTAATAAGCACATGTATTGGAAGTTTTTGTGGTGCCGTATTTTGCAGTAGTGCTCCCGATGTAGCATGCGTTACAACTGGATTAACATTTAATTAAATATATAACGTTAATGCCGCTTATTAGACATTCATGTGTCTCTATATGTATTAAACATGGTCCCTAATTTATAGTTTGTTTGAAAATATTAATGTTATGTCTGTATTGGCAAACACTTGGCGAAGCTGTCTGGCAAGTCCACTGTGATAGGGGAGGACAATACATGTGCTTTGTTTGTTGTTCTGGTTGGTGCTATGATTATGTGAGTTATTGGGTTATTGACATTATTTCTTGCAACAGAAATTGTGTTGAATTAGACGTGAAGGGTATTTCCTAACTATGAATTTCTTTGTAAGATATTGTAGTTCGGTGGATAAATCATCCTGCGAAGAACTAAACTTAATGGCATTAATAATAATAATTTATTTATCCCTATTTTATGTTACACTTTTTTTTGGAAGATAACAGCAAAAAGGGAGGGAGAACACATAAGTTGATGGCTTTTTAGGGGGTGTTCCCTTAAAAAAAACGATGAATATACAAATATACAATTGAAAAATATACAGTTCTGAAATTGTACAAGTAATGTTCAACAGAAAAGACATAAATAAACTGGAGTTTTTTTGTACATTTCTTTACAGAAGACTTCAAAAAGCATCACTACTTATAATATCATTGTGAACATTTTTACAATTAAATGAGGAGAAAAAAGAAAAATGATGAGATACATGCACAAAAATTTACAAACTATTTGCCAACTGCTTCCTTTAACATTTGTACATTATTCCCATGTTGGCGTTTTTAAAATCCAGGAGTTGTGGAAGGTAATTTGAATCAGACATCCCTGGTAATGTTTTCAGTTAGTAGTTTCTTGAATTTATTAGTGAAGTGACATTTTTGATTTTTGTACCTCTGTATTTTATACTTTTCTGATCTATGGCTTTTCTGAAAAGAAAGCGGAATCTTCAGGTTGGCTTCATTTCTTAGATTGTATGATATTTCTTCTTCTTCTTCTATGGTTATGAAAAAGGATCTGAAGAGAGAGGGAAACTCTGGTGTCTTCAACGTATTGTAAACAAAGACTGCCTCGGCTTTCTGTAACAGTTGGTAGATGCTGAGGAATCTCACTTCCTTGTATCTCGAACTAACCAGTGCGTTCCAGGGAAGGCCCAAAATTGAACAAATGCATCGATTGAGAATGGAGTTGATTCTCGCAAGGTTTTGTTGTTGCTATTTGGTTTTTAGGAGCATTAGCAATTAAGGCCATATTGCTCTGGGGATATGCAGTGGTCATTCCCTGACCTTCCCGCATCCTCCGTATTTGATGGTCACAGACTCGAACCCCCGGTCTAATCAAGAAGCGTGTGCTACACACTGCTGCTCCTGGCTATGGAGGTGCCTTCGCAAGGTTTTCTTGGCCGGTGGTACCCCATGAGATGATTCCATAGGTGAGGCGCAGCTGAATTAAAGAAAGGAATAATAGTCTGAGAAGGGAAGGAGACAACCAGGCAGAGGCCCTGGTAAGTATTCCCACTAGTGACGAAGTTTTCTTTCGTAGGGTTATCATTTGTTTTGCCCAACTTAGCTTATCATCTAGCCAGATTTCGAGAAACCTGGTTTCATTCACCCCTTCAAGTTGTTTTTCTTTGTATGTTACATCTAAATCAATATTTAGTGATTTGTTTTTTGTTCTAAACACCATGTATTTTGATTTTTCTGGATTCAGTATAAGCTCATTC
Source organism: Mastigoproctus giganteus (assembly GCF_048544385.1). NCBI lineage: Eukaryota > Metazoa > Arthropoda > Arachnida > Uropygi > Thelyphonidae > Mastigoproctus > Mastigoproctus giganteus. Next base: position 233,613,763 of record NC_143575.1, on the reverse strand, counting down.
TTTTGAAGCCAACTATGCATCAAAGAGAGCAAGGCAGAGATTTTGAGTTGAAGCTGATTAGGGTCTTTATCGTGATCAGGATGGAAATATCATCGGCATACTCTACTAGGTGAGAAGATGGAAGAAGAGAGAGAAATTTGTCAATGTAAAGAACAAATAGGATAGGTCCAAGAAGTGAGCCTTGAGGTACTCCCCTGGAGAAATAACAGATGTCGGAGTATAGTGATTTGTTCTTACGACAAACAGCCGATCGGTAAGGTAGTCTTCAAGGAGAAGGTTAATTTTCCCTCTCAAGCCAAGATTGTTGAGTTTGTTAAGTAGAATATTATGGTTTATGCAATCAAAAGCTTTAGATAAGTCAAGAAACAGTGCTATAGCATAGTGACCCTTTTCAAGACTATCAATGATCCTTGAGCAGAAGTCAACAATTGCAAGATCAGTGGATCTTTCAGAGCAATAAGCATACTGTTGTTGATGGATGAGCTGATTTTCTTCAAGAAAACCCACGAGTCTGCTATGAAGGATTTTTTTCGAATAATTTTGCAAAAACTGAGAGTAGAGCTGTTGGGAAAAAGTTGTTGATAGAGTTACAACGGTTTCCCTTTGGAACAGGGATGATTATTTCTTTTTTGAATTGAGAAGGGAATTTACCAGATTGCAAGGAGAGATTGAATATATACTTAGTGGTGTAAGAATTGAGCTAAGGACCTTTTTCAGCAGAGGAGATATTTCATCAAAGCCAGGGGCTCCCTTTTCTTTCAATTGATTCCCTGCCTCTAAAATCTTTTGATCGGAGAGAGGAGCGAGAAAAAAAATAAGTTTCTGATTGAGTACGTGGCAGATTCTCTCATTTCATTGTCTCTGAAGTCAAGTTCGTCTTGAATGAGGTATTCACACTTGATATAAAGTGGTTACAGAAGGCAGTAGCTTTTAGCTCATCATCTGAAATGAGTACCTCATTTTCAACTACATCTTCAAACGTAGCTCCGTGATTTCAGTTTTCTTCCCGGTAATAGTTTGTTCAAAACTGTCCATTTTTTCTTGCTTGTTATGATACCTGTAAGTTGAGAACTATAGTATTTTCTTTTCTCTGACCGAATCCAGTCAGTGGCTTTGTTTCTGTAAGTTGTGTATTTAATTTTATCTGCCTCGATTTCTGTTGCTCTAGCAATTCTTGCAAGGTTGTCTCTTTTCTTGTCTTGTCTTTTCTGTCTACAAATCTTGTTTGAGATGAATGGGCATATTTTCCCTCTTGGCCTGGTGGCCTTTTTATTCCCTGGGCTCCTGATATATGACACGTATTTTTTATATCTATTTAGGATATGCTTAAAAAAGCAGTTCGTTGCAATTTCAGGATCACTTGTAGCAAGCACTCCATCCCAGTAACAAAAGCAGTCAACGACCTGCAGCAGCCATTGACTGCTGCAGGTCGTAACAAAAGTTGATTGAGAGTCTGGAGTGACAGATTTGAAAGTGTGCATGATCTCTGCTTCATTTATTTCATTTTCAATTAGCGTTAAGATGGGACAATGATCCGAAATAGTTGTATCAAGTATTTCATACGTGAGAGGGCATTCCCCAATTGCGAAGTCAAGAAGGGAATTGTGGGACTCTCCCATTCTACTTAGGATATCTCCATCAGTAAGAACAGAGAAACCATTTGAAGTAATGACATCTAGGAGGTCTTGCACCTGAGAGGAAGAGCTTTGAAGAATGTTAATATTAAAGTCACCAATCAGTAGAAGGCTTAGGGATTTGCTTGTGAAATGAGATAGAGTATTGTCAAGAGTTACAAGGGAGCTGTTAACTGAAGCTGAGGGAGGTTGGTATAGACACCCGATCACCAAAGAGGCAATGCGGATAAAAGTGAGTTCACAAGCTTGATCAGGCAGATTTGAAATAGGAAAGGCAGAGCATCGCAGATGACTATGAACATAAATAGCAACTCCACCACCTTTTGAATCACCTCTGCAACTTTGAAAAAGAGAGTAGTCTGGAATTTGGATTGAAACCTCAGGAGAGAACCAGGTCTCAGTAAAAACCATCAGGTCTGGATGCAGATTCCATGTCAGTTCAGCAAGAATTTCAATCATTATGTTTTACAAGACTGCGTGCATTCATATAGAACACAGTAATTGCATCTTTTGATGCTGCAGTAATACATAAGTTGTTTGGCTTAATTGTTGGCAAGTGACAGGGTAGAAAGATGTTTTCACAAGAGTTAGTGTCATTCAAATTCTGATAGGCTGAAGAGAAAGATGAATCATTTGTAGACATTATTTCTTGTAGAGATTCCTGAATATCTGAAAAACGCACGGATTATCATTCATGCTCACTTGTTTCGATAGCTAAGTCACTAGCTGGTAACCTAGGACCACGAAGAGAAGGGTTGTCCATAGAAAGGTCAAATGATGGTTCCCACAGGCCAACAGTGGTCCTTCAGTAATTCATCAAAGTCTATTTGCTGACACTGAAAGTAGAAAGAGCTGTACGACTCGTGTTTAGAAATCATTTTTATTACCTTTGCTTCTATCTGCAGTTGCGTTCTGATGTGCTGCTCTACTTCTCTATTGCAGAGTTCGGGTTCGAGTCTCGAGACAAAAATACCCTTGGTCGAACTTTTGGTTCTGGGGATTGCTCTGATTGTAGAGTTGGTGGCTGTTTCCACAACAGGAGGAGGAGGAGGATGTCGATGTCTGCCTGTGTGATTAGAGGTAGATAGATTCCGCTGTCTTCTGATGAGATCTGTCCGCCGCCTAGAGAAAATGACATCTTCTAAGAGTGGATTTTCAGTTGGATTGACATCCTTAGATGTTTTCTGAGACTGACTGGCGACAGGAGCATATAGCATTAGCATTAGTAGAGGCATTTGATGCAAGAAAGCAAGCTTATGCAGCATCAGCCAAAAAAAAAAAAAAAAAACCCACTTCCACTTCATCCCTCTGTTCGTTCAAAATACCTGTCCAGCTGAGCCTTAAACTTATTTAGGCTATCAACTTCCACGACAAGGGATGGAAGTCTGTACAACCAACCAACCACCCGCTGGCTAAAGGCAAATTTCCGCACGTCTATCCTACATCTGTCTTTCCTCAATTTGAATTTATGCCCTCTCAGGTGATTTTTCTGAGCTAGAGGAAGAATCCCATCAGCATTGAGCATGCTCAAACCATTCAAGGCTTTATACACCTCTATCAGATCACCTCGCTGGTGCCTAGTCTCCAGACACTGTAATTTGCAAAACTTAAGCCTTTCTTCGTAAGAACACCCCTTTGTTCCATTCACTAATCTTGTTGCCCTTCTCTGTACTCGTTCCAGCAGCTCTACATCCTTCTTGAAATGAGGCCTCCAGACCTGTATACAGTACTCTAGGTGTGGCCTGACCATTGCCTTATACAAGGGAATAATCACTTCCTTATCCCTGCTGGAAAAATTCCTGTATATCATTGACAATACTCCATGAGCTACTCTTGCAGCCCGTCTGCACTGCTCAGAGAACTTCATATCTGCCTGCACAACCACCCCCAAGTCCCTTTCATTCTCTACCACTGTCAGTGTAGTACCACAGAGTTGATACGTTGCTCTGGGGTTGCTGTTTCCCATGTGTAGTACTTTACATTTGTCAATGTTAAACTTCATTTGCCACCTCTCAGCCCATCTGCTCAACCTTTCCAGATCCTGTTGCAGTAGCATAGTGTCAGTAGTGTCCTTGACAACCCTGCCAACCTTTGTATCGTCTGCAAACTTGGACATTAAGCTTGATATACCATCATCAATATCATTTATAAATACAGAAAACAATAATGGAGCCAACACTGAGCCCTGAGGGACTCCACTAATAACATTAGTCCACGATGAGCAGGGTCCATTGATTACCACTCTCTGTCTTCTCCCCCTCAACCACCCCTTTATCCATAGCAGCAATTTGCCTCCAATGTCACACTGCTCCAATTTGTGTAGCAGTCTTCCATGTGCAACAGTATCAAAAGCCTTTCTAAGATCCAAGTATATAATATCAAAGCTATTCCCTGCATCCAGTTCTTTTGTGACTGCATCATAGTATCCAATCAAATTGGTCAGGCAAGACTTCCCCTTAACAAAACCATGCTGTGTCCGAGCTATAACTGAAGTCTTGTCTAAATGATCCTGCAGTGCTTCTTTAACCAGTGCCTCCATTAATTTTCCTGGAACAGAAGTTAAGCTCACAGGTCTATAATTACTTGTGTCAGCCTTTGATCCTCCTTTGTGAATTGGGGTCACATTTGCACATTTCCAGTCTATGGGTACCTCCCCTGAGTCCAAGGAAGCTCTCATAATTATGGCTAAGGGTTTGCTTACTTCCTTTGCTGCCTCCTTTAATATAACTGGATAGATCCCATCCACCCCGGGTACCTTTCTTGTGTTTATCTTCAACAGTTTCTCCTCCACTTTACTCCCAGTTATTTCAAGATTCTGTAGCTTACTGCTAGAGTTGAATACCCCTCTGGCATTCCCCTCGCTGAATAACTCCTCATGTGTGAATGTCGATGCAAAATATTCATTTAGTTTGTTAGCTACCTGAGCAGGATCATCAACAGCTGGAGGGTATGGAGGTTGCTTTATAATAGATGCGTAAGTGGCTTCTGCAACAGGAGCAGGGGTTGGCTGGAAAGTAGAATTTTCGATGGGTTTCATCCAATTGTATGTAGGACTTAATGATCTGCTGGAGTTCTGAATAAGATCTGTCAAATCCAAAATTTTCTGTAGTAAAATATAATTAAATTCACACAATTTCATGTTTTCCAATATGATTTTTTTAGTTTCATCAAGAAGAGAGACCATCATGGATTTGTGAGTGTCCAAGATTTGAAAAATGAGGTTTTTTGGTCAGCTCATTTGGATTTTCACCTTGTGAAACTTCTTGGTTAACGAGGTGAGGAAGGAGCGATTTGTCTTCTCTGATGCCACATCATGAGGTATGGCCTCGGATAGCCCACTCTGCCGAGTATCTATTGATGATGAGGAATAGTTGAAACACAGGTTCACCGTCGGGAGGGCTTGAGGGATCAGCTGGGCTGGATCCTACGTTATTTTCATGTTTCGTCTGCTTTTTCTTTGATTGCCTGTGATTTATACAAAAAGGGCCCTTCCACGAGTCAATCGCTGCCTGTGACATCTTTTTCCAGTTTGCTGTTGACATATCTATGCATTTAATGCAGTACACAAGACCGCATTCCGCATTGCATTGAAGGAAGTCTTTGGATTTCTTTTTGCACAATTGGCAAATAATTTGCACTTGCGGAGCCATTGTAATTAACAATAAGTACACAGAATTTCTTTTGAGATTAAAAAAAAATATATATATACAATATACAAAATATGAATATACAAAGTATGAGATATACAACACAGAATTATTGCTATCTGAAATAATTTTGTACTAAACATATCTGTAAACTTTTGTTAAAATTCTTCAGAATTCATTACAATTCATTCAACGAGTGAATTTTAAAGATATGCTTAGTAGATTCATAATTTAAGCAACAGGCATTCCTCACAACATTCCTAAATTTAAACAACATTTAAGCAAGAGTACTGGATTTCACACCACCATAGATTAACTAGCAGAGGGTCTTTTGAAAGGCACAGTCCTCTTCGTAAGAACAATGACAGATGACCTTGCGTGCTATTATTGGACAAAAACAGTAAAGTGACTGATCTTGGTTATACTGCAAGGGAGTAATCCTTTCGTCGATACTTCCCAGCTTCTGGGGTGCCTACAGAAACGATCTGAGATGCCTTGTAGAAAGGAAGCATAAATTTCATTCGTTATAGCATGAAAACTATCTTTCCAAAACCTCTTCTTTCTTGATGGATGTGACAAACAAAACTCACTGATTCAGACAGTATAAAAATGTTGGAGCAGATTCATCAGAAACCATTCATATAGCTCACTTTTGCAGGAGCACAAACACAGCACAACCACAACTAGATCACAAAACAACAGCTGATCGTAGCCATCAATTCTCTACCTGCCTCCTCAACCACCGGTGATGATGGAGTTCCCCAATTCATGCTCAAATGCCTAAGTCCGTACATTATTCAGCCACTTTTAATAATCTTCAACCAGTTACTCTCGAACAAAATTTTCCCACAGCAGTGGAAAAACTATCTCATCAAACCTTTAGCCAAAGTTCAGTCGCCATCGAAACCTAAACACTTCCGACCCATCTCCAACTCCTCCAGCCTGCTGAAGCTCCTGGAGAAGACCTTACTCCCCATCCTCACTAAGCAGATCTTGCCCAGTAATCCAGCCCAAATTCACTACTCCTTCCAAACAGATCAACGATCACCAATCTGCTAGCCACCATGAATACTATCTTGTCAGCATTGGAGAATAGGCAGGAACTAGCTGTGACTTACTTAGACATCGAGGCTGCATTTGATGCCGTCCAAGTAAACCAACTTCTCACTCTCCTGGAATGCCACTTCCAGATCACAGGGAACATATTATGCTTTTTCTCCTCTCTTCTGAATAACAGAGTTATAAAGCTTCATACAGGAGATCGCACCTTAACTAGATCCGTCACCGCAGGAGTCCCACAAGGAGGGGTCCTTTCGGGCCTTCTGTTTTCATCCATTATCTTCCCACTGGTTGCACATTCTCGATGTCTACTGAGCTATGCGGACGATATCAAGATACTCACTCCGATCATCCCCGGTCAAGACCTAGATCTGGTAAAAGTGGAAATTAACAACACTCTCACCACAGTCACATCTTACCTCTGCCAGTTTGGGCTCAAGATCAATCCTGCTAAGTCCGAATTCATGGTGTATTCATTGAAGCAAACTCCTTCTTCTCTCCAGCCTTCGGTCGGCAACACCCTCATCCCAATTGTGTCCAGCCATCGTGATCTGGGCGTTGTATTCGACCCAAAACTTCGATTCAACGCCCACATGGATATGCTCCTCACACGTGCTTCAAGACTCCGGTGGATAGCAAAACAATGTCTCCTTCATGTCACAGATAAAAAGATAACCGTGAGGTACATAAGAACAGTTATCTTTCCACCTTTACTCTATGCTGCTGAAATTTGGACGTCAGCGGCACAGTCAATAAAGAAACCACTCTTTGCCATAGAATTCTGGCTCCTAAAGTGGAGCAACAGGAAGCACAACCTTCCAGCTCTGATTCATACCACACAGCTTGCCAACTCTCTCGGAATTCCACGGCTTCCCACCTTAGTTGACGACCAACACCTCCTATCAACAGTCAAGATGATAACAGGCATAAGGGCAACACCTTCATTCTGGGATACCAGTGGCTGGAGGATCCCCCCTGCTGCCCTTAGGGCCAATCCCGAGCTCTACTCGCATTCAGCACGACTCCATCTCTCAGACAGGTTCCTGCCTCAGCAGATGCTCAAGCAAACCCAGGCACTGGACGCCGACCTAAACAAATTCGCTGCTGACCGGACTTACCGGAAAAAAATTATGACGAGTAGGACTAATCAGCAATGACTAATGTATACCTTGCATCTGTTCCTGTCTGATTGAGCTGGTGCTCTTATCTCGATGTTAAGCCAGCTCAATCAGATTTAACTCTCGTAAGGAGTTCTCTCCTTTGTATTATGATATGTTTTCTTTGTAAAATTACCTTTTTGTAAATAATTGTTCAATTTTCCCGGAAGTTTGGGAAACTAAGCCCCTGGCTTTATGGCCGTGAAGGGTAATAAAGATTATCTCTCTCTAACTATTCACGTAAGCGCAATCTTTTGTAGATTTGATTGTAGAGAACAGACTTTTTGTACTGAGTGGGTGATGCGATTGAAAATGCAAATATTTTCCTCTGTGTGTGTGTGTGTGTGTGTGTGTGTGTGTGTCTTTTCTATAAATTTTGGTTCCTAGCCTGGTGCCCATTTTATATATTGTGAGGTTAAGGAAGTTGATTTTATTGTCAGTTTCTATTTCAAGGGCATATTTTAATCTTTCGTGTATTGTACTGAATTTAATAAAAAATCAATGGTGGCTCTGTTTCCTATTAATAACACATCATCAGTATACCACATGTAGAGCTTAATACCCGAAGGAAAAGGTTGGAGTACTTGGTTTTTGATCCTGGCCAAGTAGATTTCTGATAAGGGAGCTGAAATTCCTAATCCCATGGGGAGACCAAATATTTGGTCTTGAAAACAGAAGTGCTTAGCTTCAAGTAATATCGAGATGAGTTCTAAAATGCTGTTGATGTTAAGGGAAGTGCGTTTAGCTAAAGTGTTGTCTGTTGTTAGGAGTTCACGTAAGGATTGTAATGTAAAGGGTAAATATACATTGGTGTATAAAGAAACATCAAAGGAGGCTAGGATGTCTTCTCCAGAAATTATGGTGGTGTTTATATATTCAAAAGCTTGATTGGTGTTGCTAACTGTAAATTTTGAAAATCTCATAAGGGGTGATATATTTTAGAAAAGGAAATAATTTATTTTATTGTTTTATTTACATACAGTTTAACTTTTAATGTTGTACTGTTTAATATAATGCTTTTCCATGTGTTCTATGTTACTTTTCTCTTGGTGTACAGTACTGTGAATAATAAAGTACAGTATTTTTTTAAATTTTTTTTTTTAATTTACAACTAACAGAAACACTTGAAATCCAGAAAATTCTCAAGATCTAACAAGGATCAGATCAAGGCTGCATAGAAAGTTCACAATGCTAACAAAAAATGTAAAATAAAATGATAATAGCATCAAACACTATAAAGTTATTCATATCACTGGTCACCATTGATCCTTGAATGAGGCTTCCAAACCTGCATACAATACTCATTGTTTAGCTTAATCAATGCCCTTACACAACATGATAATCACCTGTTTCTCCCTGCTGGCCAAATTCCAGTATATCACTGACAGAACCACATGAGTTGTTCTAGCTGCTTGTCTGAACTGTACAGGAACTTCACTTCACACTGTACAATCATCACTACATCTTTTTCATTCTATACTACCTTGAATATGGTACCACTGAACTGATACATTATTCTGGAATTACTACTACCCAAATGTAGTACCTTTCAATGTTAAACCTCAATTTCCACATTTCAACCTATCCACCTAATTTATCAGGTCTTGTTAGAGTAGCATACCCTGATTACTATCATTATCCACCCTATCAACCATTATATCATCAGCAAACTTAGGCATTACACTTGATATGTGTTCATCAATATTGTTAATAAATGCTGAAAACAATAAGGGGCCAAGGGACATCCTCAGTATAGTCCCATGGGAACTATACTAAAGGGGGGAAGGAAAAGCAGTGCCCATTAATAACCACTCTGTCTCCTGCCACTCAACAAACTTTTTATATGTAGTACAGCTTCCCCTATTGTCACATTTCTCCAAGAGCAGTCATTTATGTGGAACAATATCAAAATCTAAGCATACAATATCAGAATTATTTTTTTTTACATCCAATTCCTTTGTGACTACCTCATAGTAATAAATCAGATTGGTCAAGCAAGATAATGCCTTGACAAATCCATGCTGATTGCTGTGCAAATGCATTCCTCTTAAATGTTCCTGCATTAATTCTTTAACAACTGACTCCATTATTTTCTCTAGCACAGAAGCCAAGCTTAGAGGTCTGTACTTAATTCACTTTGCTCCTTGATGCACCCCCCTTTGTGAATAGGAGAGGTATTTGCACATCCCCAGTCTGTAGGGATCTCCTCTGAATCCAAGAATGCTCTCATAATTATGGCTAATGGTTTATTTACCTCTTTAATATAATTGTATTGATTCCACATAATCTTATCCCCACAGGAATGCTAAAACACCTCAGTGGGAAGGGAGTATTGGGTGTTTAACTTTTATCTATGATTGTGAAAGAAAATGGCCACCATTAGATTTAACCAAGCAACAGTCACACCCCAGATTGTAACAGACATGGTCACACAGCACCTGACAGATGTCAATTTTTTTTTTTTTTTTTTTTTTAATTCTGCTTGCAATATGCAAATGCTTGATCTTCCACTAATGGTTTACAATTTGATCTTTTATTTTTTAATGAAAATTTTTAAATTGTTACATGTTATTTTGAACAAACCAAAATTTTTATCAGTTCTACTGATAATAAAAAATAAATAATAATAATAATAATAACAATCATAAATATAAACATGAAACTAATAGTCACTTTCATTTTATACACATCCAGAAAACCAATAAGAACAAAAAAAATTCAAATTTGTGCATGCGCACACAAACACATAATTAATAGTAATATTGAAACAAGAAACCATTTGACATCCATAACAGACAAAAAACACAATTTTCACAATAATTAAATATAAAACAAACAGTATCTGATTGCTGTAGCAGATGTGTCACACAAGTCAACCAAGGTGCTAGTTCCAGTTTCAACAGCATGCTATTTATGAGACGATGAAACTGAAAATAGCATGCTGAAGCAGAAGGCATAAACAGTTGCACAGTACCTGGGAGGTTCTTTGTATGCATAATTCCAAGTACTCAATAATTATTTACTTCCAGTATTGCCCAAATAAAAGTCTGACTATATTTAGGTTGCTGAAAGTTTTAGTCATCAGCATTAAACAATTAATGACCAACAGTTATTTTCAAGAGAGACCTGCCAAGTCCCATGCAACTTCTACCAGGTTAAAATTTTCTGCCTGTTTATAACATATCTGTTTATGTTTGATCCAAACCAAATAACAATACTGTGGTAGGTAACAGTGCACCCTAATGGGGATACTTGTATTGCAGTCTGCCATCTTGGAACAAGATGGCCACCACTTGAATACAGGTCCAATCTGTTTGAAACCATTCTGATTTTGGTCTGATTGAAAAAAAACTTACAATACTTAATTTACAATACAAAATTTTCTAGTTGCATTAAAATAATCTTCTTCACCTGCACCAATATTATCAAACAAACTGGAAATATTTGTTGACCCAAAACTGAAGAAAGTTGAAATACATCCTTTTCTTTTTATTATTATATTTGACCATAATAAAATGACAAAAGCATACATTCCAATGCTAATCATAGAAATTTTAACCTATGTATTCCCAAGAAAATAATATTATTGAAATTGGTTAAAATACAGCCAAATTATGATTACAGAAATAAACAACTTCATTTTACAAGCAAATCATATAATGCTATAATAGTTTAGTGAGTATTTACCTTCAAAACAAAATGAAGACACCTGAAATGTGTAGTGGACATATCAAATAAATTTTCAACTGATGTGCCTGACCATACTGCATACAAACAAGTGGTTAAATTGAAATTTTTCTCAAGATTAAGTTTCCTGCTTCAAAATGATCAATATTTAAATTTCTTGATAATGCTTGAATTGCTTCAGCCTAAAATCCAACTCAAGATGGATAAAATCAACTGTTACTTCATTATTGAAAATGTGAATTAGCAGCCCATCTTTCTGAAATACTGCAGGAAACTTAGTGAACATCAAAGCTCTGTATGCAATAAATATTAATTCAACTTTCATTAAATGTTTCTTCTCACACAACACAAAACAGTTCACTGCCAAAGTGCTTCTGTGTCTGAAGATGTATCACTAGTAACGTAGCTAGCTTCCACAGAAGTCAGTTTTCTTATTAGTTATAGCCTCTACTGTCCTCTTATTTAGCTATTCACTTTCAAAACTACATTTATCCATACTAGAATTTCAATAAATCCCAAATGAGATGATAACAAATGACTCACATAATTAAATACCACGACCATGCATATTCCACCATCACAAACACACAAACACTCAACTTAAAACTGTAGTTGGGGATGCAACAGAGAATGGTTCACATGTTTCTCAACTTCTGACACCCTCCTTTTAAGTGCACAACTATTGGATGATCCCATTATTGGTCATAACAAGCTTAGTTACCCTCCATTTAAGATTGTTTTAATTTAATTTGATAAATCACAATCCCTGGTATGTTTCTTGAAATCCCTCCCCCCCCAGTGGTTGTTTTCCACAAATTGAAACCACTGCCACATAACACTAAAAATTTCAAAGTTGTAGTTTTTAAGTTAACAAATAAACATCATTCCTGATAGTAATTCAAAGTAAATTCAAGTTATTTCATGGTATATGTTTATAAATGCCTACCTTGAGTTGAAATAAATGCATTCTTTTGTTTGTATCCATCAACATAATTGGCATTTACATAATCAGAATGTGGATAATCATCATTACCTGACAGTTTCACCCGACTATGATCATAGCATAAAACATCAGTGTATCGGTTCTTCGGTTGATTATGTTTCTGTCTGAAATGAATGCATAAAAAAGTAAGTTTTGGCTTTTCCAATGCAATGAAATAAAGAAATAACACAGTCTGAACTATAATATAGTATCAATTGAGTACTTTGCTTCTGAAAAATCATTTCTAGTCCATTGCAAGATTGAAAAACATAAGCTTGTCATCACAATGGAAACCAATTTTGATTAAAATTTTTTTGGTGACACCTCTTTACCCCAACTGACCTCTAGAAGATGTTTGCATGCAAATATTATAGAGGTCAGTTGGCAAATATTTGCCAACTAGAGGTCATCTAGTAGATGGCAAATATTTGCCACCAAAAATACTAGAATGTTGTGAATTTGTGTTTTGAATTTGCAGCTGTTTCTTGGTCTATATCAATTCAAATGATTATCATAAGCTGATTAATTTATTTAATGCATATTAATGAGATGGACTAGAGAATAATGTTTTTAAATAACAAAAGCACAAATATAAAAATTTCTCATTGGTGGTATTTAATGCCTGTCTGGTCCTTAATAAAAAAGGTAAAAGTAGAAGAAATAATACTTATGACAATTTACTGCATTACATATAAATCAAGAGAAAAAAAGATTGGAACCAAATCCATGAAATACACATGGCCACAGACTCAGAAATTCAAACACATGCAAGTACAGTAAACCCCCGCTAGTCGCGGGGGTTACGTTCCTGAGAAATGTCGCGAATACCGAAAACGCGAATACTGAGTTATGGCTCCCATAGTAATAAAGGGGTTCCGTTCCAAAGTATGAAATATATAATAAAAACTAATCTAAAATTTTGTCTATGTATGTATTATATGTACCTTCATAATATGACTATGTACATAGACAGTACATAGTGAAATGCAAGCATATGGCATCGAAATGAAAATAAGAAACAATTTAATATTAAATGTAATATTTATTAGAAATTTCAAACAAATCTTTCAAACCAGCGCCTTTGCTAGCAAAAAAAAACTTATCCCGCCAGTGCTATCACCAGTTTCGCTAGTGTTGATAAAGGAGTTTTGTCTTTTCACGAATGATGAGTGAACTTAACGGAATTTTATTTTGAGTTTGGTCTTCTATCCACAGATTTAAAGCCTTTTCCAATTTTTCTAATTTAACATCACGAGTTACAGAACAAATTTTTGAAGCAAAATTAGCGCGTTTTTGCGGACACTATGGCGGATTTTTTTTTTCCGATTTCTTGATTGGTCGTACCGTTGACTCATTGATTTTATAATGTTTTGCCACTGAGGAGACACTTTCACCATTAGAAATTTTATCTAATAACTCAATTTTATTCGCTAATGTCATCACCTTTTTTGATATTTTCACATTTCCCTTGTTATTCGTAGCCATATTTTTGTACGGGTTAGAAAGAACTTGTACACAATAAAGTCACTTTCTTCCGTTAACACACTCGAAAAAGTCTGTTTTACACTGCAAAACGGTAGATTTATCACTTTTGTAAGCATATCAATTTATAAATTGATAAATTTATTCAATTTATAAGCGTATAAACCTCCCATGGCAAGCGCATAACACATACTGAACAAGGATTAGCGCGAAACATCCACGCTCGCGATTTTGTCGCCCCCCCACCCACTGAGCCCTGTTTCGACCGGGAAAGATAATTTTAGCCACGCCCATGTTTTTTTATGGCGGAAAATGTTCACGGCACTTTAAAATTCACATTTTTTTAGGTTTCATTTTATATTAAATCGGCGATCGCGAATAGCAGGGGTTTACTGTATTAGCTATCAAAAAGCAACTACCAGAGGTCAGTTGGGATCCAGAAGTACAACCAAAAAATGCTCACCAAAATCACTTCCATTTCCATTAATGACAATCTTCCTTTGTAAATTGTACTCAGTCTGTTTTTTACTTGTGAGAACAAAAAAAAAAAAAAAAAAAAAACAGATTTCCTAATGGGAGAATAATACTATCTCTGTAAGTCTGCCAAACTGTACACCTGGAGGAAAACCCTAAAGTTCATTAATAGGTTTCAATCCTCAACCTTTCCTCTCAGCAGATGCAAGCCTTTACTGAGCCATGGAGGTTAACCACTGTGAGATCCACCAAAGTGGTATCACTGATATGATACTACATTATGTTTCAAACAATTTTCAATTTACTGATTTGAAAGAGTCTAAATAATTATTTTATAAATATATAAGTTAAATTTTTAAAAATTCAGTGATTTTTTTTATCAAAAATATTAAAAAATATTATTTAAGATAAAATTTTTATGGATGTAATTTAAAAATTTCACACTTTGGAATTTATCAATTATTAGCTATACTATGACTACATATCTACTTGTGTGTGTGTGTGTGTGTGTGTGTGTGTGTGTGTGTGTGTGTGTGTGTGTGTGTGTGTGTGTGTGTGTGTGTGTGTGTGTGTGTGTGTGTGTGTGTGTGTGTGTGTTTTGTACTGTAATGACAGTATCTAATTGTATAAAGATAAGTATAATAACACTTCAACTTTTAAACTATTAAAATGGCATTGAAACCAAAAATATATAGAAGCATTAAACTAGATGGCACTTGATAGCTCCTTGTGCATATATAATACATCGATGTTTCATTCACATTTAATCATTTATTTTATTTGTTTTTAATTATATAACTTCTAACTATACAATTTTCAATTTACACATTTTATTTCTCTATGATGAAGGGGAAAAAAAAAAAAATATCACAAGTTCATCAGATTGGGTGGAACACGCAAAATGTGATATGGACAGTTATCTCAACTCCCCAAAAGTTATTTCATAAGTAAATAAATACATTTCCATTTATTCTCCATTTGGCCAAGGCTAGAAGAATTTACATATTCATTGTCATTGTATATATATTGAATTATTAAGGGCAGCCAGATTTTCAACACTGTGGTTACATGTTATGTTATTTGGTTTTTAGGAGCATTAGCAACTAAGGCCATATTGCTCCAAGAATATGCGGTGGTCATTCCCTGACCTTTCTGCATCCTCTGTATTTGGTGGTGATGGGCTCGAACCTAGGTCCAATCAAGAAGCGTGTGTTATACACTGCTGCTCCTTCCTACCTGGCTACGGAGGCGCCACTGTGGTCACAATGGTCATACGACAGAAGCTTACAGGTCTGCATTCACAACCTCCTTACTTGTCGCACACACTTACCACTGGACCACAGCTGACCCATACCATCCTTTCTAAGATGCTTCAACTTATAATGTTATTATACAAGTTTGATGCAGTCATAGCAAACAGCTATATACTCTTACATAAGACTAATGCAGTCATAGCAAACAGCTATATACTCTTACATAAGACTAATGCAGTCATAGCAAACCTAGTTTGCTCATAGCTACTTGTAAAACTGAGAATATCACCCTAACCTGTGCAAAAATGTCCTATAGCTCTCATAACATGAGGCTTTTGCCCTAAATTCACTTACATTTTAGGCATCAAATTTAAAAGAATTTTTTATAAACTTGGTTAACTAAAAAAAAGCAGCTATTTATGTTTGTTTGGCAAAATGAGTTAGCTAATCTTTCACCTTTGTTTTAAAACAACTGTTTCAGTTCATTAACATTCTGACAGAAAATAACAAAAAATAGCACTATATCAATCTCCTCGGGTTTATTGCACCCTTAAAAATGTTTGAAAGTAAAAAATAAGTATGGATTTAGTTCTAAAGACCTGAAAGCCAATACAGCTCACCTTAGATCTGAGTAAATAATGTATTGTAATACAGAGTTATCCAATTATACAACTCAGTTTATAATAAAACAACATTTTATGAAAAAAATAGAAAATTTAATTAAAACTATTACATGGTTAAGTCTAAGGCAAAAGCCTCAAGCTGTGAAAGCAATAAAAAGTCGTAGTCTCTTTCTATACATTTTGCTCAAAGCTATGTACCAAAAGAGGCTATGCCTGACGTGTATTACGACTTTTTATAGTTTCATAGCTTGAGGCTTTTACCCTAGACTTAACCATGTCTACTTCATTTACTGAACCATCTCACATCCTGCGGACATATCTCATCACTGGATTGTTCAGGTGTTCACAGTGCCTGCCTACCTACCTGCTGAGGAGTCCCAAATCAGGGTTGAAACTACAGTCCAGGTGGTAGTTATTTGGTTTTTAGGAGCATTAGCAACTAAAGCCATATTGTTCCAAGAATATGCGATGGTCATTCCCTGACCTTTCTGCATCCTCCGTATTTGGTGGTCACAGGCTTGAACCCTGGTCTGATCAAGAAGCGTGTGCTACGCACTGCTGCTCCTGTCCACCTGGCTACGGACGCGCCCCAGGTGGTAGTGTCATACCAAGGAAACTCATAGTGAAGTGTCTCCTCAATATCAGATTGATGCACTAAATAGCAAACCTAGTTTGCTCAAAACTATGTACAGAAAGATGCTATTGCCTATTTTAAAAAGTTATGTACTACAATTTTTTTAAACTCAAAACAATGTGTTGGCAGTGCTCATCTTGCTATGTAGACATGCATTCACTCTTTCTAATTTATCTGAAACAAATCTACAACAAATAAGTTCGTCAATGCTGTGAAGGCAGCTCTAAATTTTTTGCAACATTATGGAAAGACATTTCAATATGATCACTATAAACAGCTGTCTAAAATGATCTAAAACTAGATCATTTTTTGAATCATATATATATATATATAATAAATTAAAACAGGATATTTGCCAAATAAAATATTTGCCAACTTAGCCAAATAAAATAACATAACAATAACAGAAAATTATATGGGGAGGAGGGGATAAAGTAGAAGAGGGTAGTGTTGAAGCAACATTCCTAAAACAATTTAGAAAATTAAGCCAATTAAAAGAAATTTAGCAGGGCCCCCTTGATAGCACCCGTTTCCGAATTATGTGAAATCTCACTAAGGTGGAAATGTAGACTAACAACATCACATGACCAAATAAATAATAATTAATGAAAATAATAATTAATAAAAAATAGACTGACCATTATGCCCCATCTCAACAGAGGACCACGAGGCCAATGATAGTCAGGGAATCACTGCATTTCAAACGCTAAACAAATCCATGCAACAATGGAATGATACTAAAATCAGACCGCCAATGCAATAGATTTGCATAGCGGTGGTCCTTATGGAGCGAAAAATAATAAAACAGAAAGCCTAACACTCGCATGGCCAAACCACACCACTGACAAAACAATAGTTGAACTGAAAATATATAGAAACAAATTAGGCTATAGATGGCAGTATGAATGCAGCGTTAGCACTTCGTCACTAAATTATCATTTTCTAAATTATTTTAGGAACATTGCTTCAACACTACCCTCTTCTTCTTTATCCCCCCCCATATACTTTTCTGTTATTGTTATGTTATTTGGCTAAGTTCTTTTTCACTTTACTGGTATGCCATGCTACTGGAAAATATCCTATTTTAATTTAGCTTATTATAAACAACATGTAGTGGATTGTGCTTTTCTGCTGCCACTGATGTTAGCTTTCCTACTATTTTTTCTTATTTATTTTTAATATATATTTTTATTTCTCTATTTAATTTTTGGATTAATTTGATTATATATATATATCCAATATTTTAAATTAAATAAAACATAAGCCAGTAGTATGGCAAAAACTATAGAGCGAAAATAGTTTGGTAGTTCCTTTAACCCTCTTTTGGTGATATTTCACGTCTTTCGAAACTGGTACCTCTGGGGGATACCGCTAAATTATTATATAATTGGCATTATTCTAAAATTTGTATAGTTTTTATTAATCGAATTTAAAACTCGAAATTACATAAGGGTTATCGGGCTACTATTATGTCTATTTCTTTTTTCGTTCGTTTGTTTATTTGGGTTATTTTTATGTTAATTTTTGCTCTATAGTTTTTGCCATACTACTGGCTTATGTTTTATTTAATTTAAAATATTGGATGTATTTCAGCTTCATATGGAGGAATTGCATGCCGCTGCCTCTAATGAACGCCTAATTATTTATTTATTTATTCCCTTTATTATAATTTAATTTATGTTAATATTTAATATAAATCAATGATAGTATATACATATATATATATATATATATATATAGAGACAGTGATACTTATGACCTTGAAATTTCAGTTCAGAACTGAAAAAAGTCATCTTAATTTTTACTAAATAAAAGACAGCAGAACCTCATAAATCTGGCATCCTATTTTGAAAATTCCAGTTTTCGAAGTATATGTATATAGCCTAAGTAGTAGATTAGACTATATACATATAGCCTACTACTACAGTAGGAACTCATTATTTTTATTAGATAATACATTATTATTTAACATGCTATTTTTATTAGATGGCTCTGATTATTATAATTTCCACAGAAAGACAGTTTCCAGCATCAAGCCAAAATGCCAACTTGTACTGCTAGATTGGTCCAGTGGGTAATGTACTTGCCTAAGGAAATAGATTGAAGGTGCAATCTATTTCCTTAGGCAAGTAAATAGATTGAAGGTGCAAATGTTGTCTCTGGTATGGATATTGAAATTGTCCAATTTTTTTAACATAGGTATAAATATTGCGATATGATTTCAGCAATTGAATCACTTTAAAAACTAAATAGATACTACTATGCATTTATATTATTTTTTGTATTTATGTATACCATATAAACTAGTATTGAATGTCTTGCAAAATGAATTTTATACATTGCAAATACATATTAACAGTGATATAGTCTAGGAAATATGTAAAAAGGAAAGCAATTGGTGTTTGGAAATTATTAATAATAATATTCTTTATTAACATAAATTGTATGCAATAGTGATTCCTTACACAGAAAGCCAGAGGAATCTTACAATACATTGTTTATACAAATGATTTTTTTTTATTAGAAAAAAAAAAAAATAATAATAATAAATAAGAACAAAAAATAATAATCAAAATGTAATAATAATTAAAATGAAAAAGGACTACAAGTTGAGCAGATCATGAAATGACTGGCTAACTAAGACCGGCACTTACATAATTGTCCTTTACAAAGGGAAAGATAGGCCAAGATGCCATCGCGATATGCCTTGTCAATAGACCACAGGTTGATGGCAATGTTGAACAAGTTGAGTGTGCCCAGAGTCACATTTGAGAAATGTCTCTTGAAATTCTGTAACCTCTGGAGCCTTGAGCACAAGGATGTGGTACTGCAGAGATGTCTGCCTGGAAACCACCAACCGTCTGTATTCCAGATGTTGATGTGATCATGCTTAGCTGAACATAGATGAAGGAATGGCTTTATTTTTAGCACATGGGCTCTAAGGACTGTGGGCGTGTATTGCAGGTTGGAGCAGAGTGCAGATTTAGATGTCATGTAGATCTGGTCCGACCACAAGTTGGCCCACATCAGCACCCAGAATTCAAGGCCCCATAGTTTCCTGAGGCTGGTGGGTAGTGCCGCAGACCAAATTTCCACGGCACAGGAGAGCACACTACAGAAGTAAGTTGCAAGGTATTTCCTAATTATTTGCTTATTGTGCATTTTGCACAGATCTATTTTTATTACCCAGAAGGCTCTCAGGGCTTTGGAATACTGTGATTGGATTTGTTGTTTATAGGGTGAGATTGGCATCAAGAATTACTCCTAGGAATTTGACACTATCTGTGGAAGTCAGAACATTTCCTGCCAATTCCAGATGTAGAGAAGATGCAGTATCAGTAGAAGTGACCCGACTTGGAGTAAAGGTGAGATGGTTTGACTTCTCTGGATTAACTGACAGGCCAAAAAATTTGGCATACTTACAGAATGTATTTAGGTAGCTGTTTACAGATTCAGAGGAGGTTTGTCTGACCCATTAGTGGAACGAATATTGCTGCAAATAGCAAGGCCAAGAGAGAACTACTTTGTGGGATCCCTACCTCCACGCTTTTACAGACTGTAAGCCATTGGCTGCAAAGTGAAGCATTCTCCTAAATAGTAGATTATTGAGGATCTCAAGCATATTTCCGAATATCCCGTAAAATATTTCAAGTAAGGCAAGAAGGGGTGTGATTTGGACTGAGTCAAAAGCAGATTTCGTGTCCAGAAAAATGGTGTGAAGATCTTCGTTGTCATTCCAGACATGAAGTATTTTCTGTGATAAGGACTGTAGGCAGGTTACAGTAGATCTATTAGTCACGGCATAACGGGTATGTTTGGGCCTGTGCACAAAGATTGCAAGTGCTACATCATTATAGATGCACTTCTCGAGACATTTCAGGAAGGTAGAGGCAATTGATATTGGCCTAAAGTCAGCTGGTGTTTTCACATGAGGCTTTTTCGGAATTGCCACGACTCTGTATGACAACCAGCTTGAAGTCACCTGTGCATATTTGAGTACTTTGTTGTAGAGGTGAGTGAGCTCTCTGCTGATGAAATAAGAAGCAATTTTTAGACTAAAATGAGGTATTGCATCAATTCCTGTGGTGGACTTGTCAGGTAGTGAATTTATTATAAATATTAGCTGTTTTTCGGAAATTTCTGTTTTACTAGTAGGCGAAGAAATGTTAAGTTAAGTGCTTCATTCCAAGGATATGCTTCGGACACACAGTGATCTCGCTTAAAACACAGCACATGCTCACACCATTCCTGGACATCTAAAGACAGAGGGGTGCAAGTATGACTTGTAGACCACACACATTTTCCTCTGGATAGTCGGCCGTTCACAAAATTGTCAATAGCTGATTGTTTACTCTTCTGGAAATCCATCCTTGCTTTGGAAAATTTGGCATATGAGTCTTGTGAAGGCAACTTCTTGTAGGAGGCATGGACTGCCTGTTTATACCTAAAGGCCTTAGTCAGGAGGTCATTCCACCATGGCTTTGAGTGGGAACAATGGATGCATGTTTTGAACATTCCAACCTTGCAATGAATTCCATGCAAGGCCTGCAATGTTAAGTTCATGTTAAGCTCAGCCAGTTCCATGGGTAAAGTTGGAAAAGCGTAGTCACTTTTCCAATGTTGGTGGGGTTTTTTGGTTTTTTTTTTATTAGTTGTTGGGGCATCGGCTTCTGTGGCCATAATACACCTCCCTAAGTTTTTTTTTTTTTTTTTTTTTTTTTTTTACTGTGATCCAAACCAGCGGTGGGATTCAAACCCACGACCTTTGGGTTGCCAAGCAGGCACTTTACCCACCTGGCTAGTTGGGTCAGTCAATGTTGATGTATTTTGGATTGTATACTCTCCTGACAGTGTTTGTAGTTTGTACTTGTGTGCATTCATCCTTAGGTGCCTGCAGTGATATGATATAATGGAATATAATGCATAAATATGGCACCTGTGCCGCTTAAGTCCAGACAGTCTATTTCCCTCTGCCCTTGTACAGTTGACTCTCCTCAAAGAAATATTCAAAGGGTACAGGATTTTTGAGGTTCTATGTAATTCTGTACATTTAGCATTAATTTACAGTACTTAGTTCCCCCCACCCCAAATATAATGCTGCAGAATTTTTTCACAAGTAAAACTTTTAAGTCTATTAAATCTAAATTTCACTAATTATTAAACTTGAAACCTATGAAAAACATTCCAAAATTAAGTGAAAATACTCTGGACTGATTAAATATATTAAATGTCCATACTTAGATGTTTCAAATGTTCCTTCAGGTGGCATCATCTTAATTTCTGAATATTCCTGATAAAGTCCTTTGCGGCCTGTGACTTGTAAATGCTCAATGAACTCCTCAAGTGACATACCACTCACATCATCATAAAATATAGAATCCTCACAAAATGAAAGTGAAGCACAACTACTGGAAAGATGCTTTTCTTCATCTTCTGTGATATCTGTGTTTGTTGATTCTGGAGTAAGAAGATTATTTTCTGCATTGCCTTTCTGAAAAATTAAAAAACAGAATATTTAAAGTCTAAAAAATTTTAATTTCATTATTATACTTCTAACCTGCTGACTTTTAATACAATAGAGTTAAAAGTGCAGTAACTGATAAACAGACAGCGGCTTTATTTTATTTATTTATTTTTTATAGTAATCCCAAACAGGAAAAATTCTTAAAATCTAGATTACTTTAGCAATTGAAAATATGTAGATTTGGACAGGCGGATAAAATATAAAACTTGGGGAAATTCTACTTTTAATTATTTATATGAAGTTTCCGTTTATGGCAGATACCACACAAGCTTTGCTTCCTTGAATCATTCTGTCATTTTAATACTACAATACCTCAAGTCTAGGTGTAGACTTTCTATTCTCCAATCTATCACATAATCTAAAGAATTTTAGCTATTAAATTAAACATGATAGCATGAGCTGTAACATAAACATAATTCAGTGAAACCTCTCTAAACTGGTTTCACTGTAGTATCTTTATTTTACAACACATACTATCATGTTTCTTCTAACAATTCTACACCACAGGGTCAGAAGAAAATATCCATTGTACAGCAGTGTGCATTTTGCATAGCCAGTTTCAATAATTCAGTTTTTTCTGCATTTTCAGCACAGCCAGTTTCAATAATTCAGAAAAATTAAATTCCACGTAAACTGGTTGATTACAATTTTTTTTTTTTTTTTTTTTTAAATTGTACATATTTGTCATTTTTATCATTGTACATATTTACATTGTCATTTTTTTCAATTAACTAACTCTTTTAGTAGAACACATAATTAACTTTAAGTAAAAATGAATATAAATTGTTATGTTTAGAGCATTTCATTTTCATTATGATAATTAGATCACTAGATCACTTACTAGTTTCAGTCCATTTCATCATTTTTTCTCACCTAAAATTTTTTAATGTAATAGTATACAACCTCCCATTCAATGGATCAAAATCCCTCTCTTAAATTTCTGCATATGGCCCTTCTACAAACAGCAAGAAATTTTAATTTCTTAAAAAATCAACGTGCAATCAATGTAATACATAAGAAAATTTCAACCAGTATTCCAAAGGGGGACCTACATACAATTTTGATAAAATTTTCATACATTACAACTTAAATGGCCACATTTCACTGCAGTGTGAAAGTGGTATGTCAGCACAAGAGAATTATTCATCACCCTTAGTCATATAAACTTGGACATCGCTGTCACTAAAGCATTTATAAAAGTAATGTCAAGCACGATATAGAGTTTTTATCAAAATATATTCGTGGACGTGGAAAATTACCTATGAAGTCAGTTGACAGTGTTACTTTTTTTCTGTTTTTGAAAAAATGTATTACAGTATTCCCACACTTTTTTTTTAAGTATAGTACCACAAACTGAATCCTGTATCTCCACTGCACGTAATACGTAATATACAGCCATTACAAACCTAATTAACAGTAAGAGGTCTTTTCAATAAAGAATGATCATAATTTTTTTTTTCACAACATATCTTTATTAATCATCCATATTTGATGGTCCTTTTCAAAGTAGTCCCCCCCCCCCATTTGATGAAATGCAATCTGCCATTCTTCAAAAACATGGTGGGATGTTTTGTTATTTGGTTTTTAGGAGCATTAGCAACTAAGGCCATATTGCTCCGGGATATGCGATGGTCATTCCCTGACCTTTCCGCAGCCTCCGTATTTGGTGGCGACGGGCTCGAACCCCGGTCTAATCAAGAAGCGTGTGCTACGCACTGCTGCTCCTTCCCACCTGGCTACGGAGGCGCCTCATGAGAAAGAGAAGTGACATTGTAATATTTATCTTAAAAGAAGAAGACAACCAAATCCTGCTTCTAGAATATTAAATTTTTTTATAGAATATTCAATTAGCTAAAGAGGAAGAATAAGTAAAAAAAATTTTTTTTGAAATAATACCAATCCTTTTAGTATTAGTATTGAAACGATAGAACAATGAAAGGAGCAAAGCTTATGCATCAAACAAAAAGTGTTTTTCTCTCTCTCTAGTTATATTTTACTAACACCTCTTTAAATCTATATAAGCTGTCCAGTTTGACAAAGCTAATTGATAAGGTTCCAATAACTGATTACTCTTTGAATAGAGGAGCATTTTCTTATATCCAGTCTACAGTTATACTTTATGATATAATAACATTTTCTAATATGCATAGTGCTGCTTTCAAATTTCAGCTTTGCATGTAGCACCAATTTATCACATTAAATTTTTGTTCATATCATAGATCCTGGTGGTACAAAGTGAAACTATATCCTTACATAAACTTGGACCTCAGAAATAAAGCCCATGTCTGAGAGCAAGCTCGTGCAAATTTTTAACTCTCTGCAACAAGTAGTTGTAATGATACATTAGCTATGAATCCCCACTCAAAAAAAAAAAAAAAAAAAAAAACTGCCAAACAGATATAAAAACTTAAAAGATCACACAAATTGTATTTAAGACCTTTTGTATACAGTATACCTCAAAAAAATCTTCTTTGTATGTATGGTTATCTGCTAAATTAATTTAGTAGATGCCAGACAACCATATCAACTGCTAACAGTACATATTTTTTTGTTTTTGTTTTTCTTACAAAGTTTAGGTAATATGTAATTTGCCCTCAGCTATGAGAAAATGAAATAGTAAAGTGAAAATTGATCGTATAAAGAAGAGTCGAAAAGGTATTTCCTTAGAAGAAAAAAAAACTAGAAATAATAAAAAAGGCATGAACATGGTGATAGACTAAAAATAAGACAGGACCGTGGGATGGGTGAATCAACAATACAAGCAATTTTGAGCAAAGCAGATGAGTACAAAAAAAAAATGAGGTTGCACCAAGTTCTGAATGTATGCAAACAACTCGAAATAGAAGCATTAAAAAAAGGTAAACTGCAGCCATTATCAACCCACTGCAGAGTGGAAGCCTCTTCAACAATTCATGCTGAGGGAAATGGACCATAATCTGCCACGGTGGTCCAGTACGGGTTGGCAGATTGACCGTATTTAGCAGTCAGAGGCTTGAACCCTGGTCTACTCAAAGAGTGTGTGCTATTGCACTCCCACTCCTGACCACTGGGCTACGGAGCACAATGATTCAAATGGAATGACTGTTGTCTACTTAGATTGAAGATTGTAACCAAAACTGAATCCCACTAAGTAATAATATTATTAAATCAAAAGCATTAATCTTTTCTCATCTTTGAAAGAAAAGGCCACAGAAGATAAAAAAGGGGACAATGAAGAATTTGGTGCTAGTTCTGGATGGTTTCAGAGGTTTAAAAAAAGAACTAGCTTGCATATTGTTTGAATCACAGGTGAAGCTGCAAGTGCAGATAAAGAGGCTGCTCAAAAATATCCAGACACTTTAAAGGAAATTGTGCAAGGAGGTTATAGTGATGAACAAATATTTAACGTAGATGAAACCAGATTGTTCTGGAAGCGAATGCCTTCTAATATTTTCTTGGCTAAAACAGAAAAATCACAACCTGGTTATAAAGTCACCTGGTTATTAGGGGATAATGCTGAGGGGGATTTAAAATTAAAGCCCATGCTTGTTTATTG
Organism: Mastigoproctus giganteus; assembly: GCF_048544385.1. NCBI lineage: Eukaryota > Metazoa > Arthropoda > Arachnida > Uropygi > Thelyphonidae > Mastigoproctus > Mastigoproctus giganteus. The sequence goes on along the minus strand of NC_143575.1, from coordinate 233,588,072 downwards.
CGCACAGAATCCTAGGGCTCTTAAAGGCTTAAATTAACGATCACTCCCCGTAATTTAGCAATCTAACAAGAAAGCATGGATAACTAAAGCTCTGTTTGAAGAATGGTTCACAGGCTATTTTTGCCCAACAGTTTAAAATTATTGCAGAAAAAATAATCTTGATTTTAAAGCTTTATTAATTTTGGACAATGCTCTTGGTGAAAATATCAGTGATATTTTTACCACCTAATAGTTTCCTTGCTGCAACCGATGGATCAAGGGCTTATTGCAACTTTTGAAGCTTACTACCTGAGGAGGACTTTTAAACAGGCAATTCAAGCAACATCTGGAGAGAATGCAATTTCATTGACAGAATTCTTGAAAAAGTATGCCATTGAAAACATTCACCAGTCATGGCTTGAACTTACATCAAGCAATATGAGAGCCGTGTGGCAGCATCTTCTTCCTCACTGTGCAAATGAATTTAAAGGCTTTCCAAAAGAAATGGAAGGCATTGTTGAAGAAATAACTCACATCGGAAAGGACCTTTGGTTTTAATGATTAGGCAACCAAAATGTTCAAGAATTAATTGAATCCCATTACGAAGAACTGAGCAATAGTGATCTTCTAAATTTAGATACCCAACGAGTGTACGAAGCTGCCGATAATTGTCAAGGGGATGTAACTCCTACCCACAAGAAAGAGGTCACTCGAAAGGAGTTTGATGAGATTTTTCGCACTATTGAAGTTTTTCAGCAGCAATGCTTAGATGCTGACCATTATGTAGAATGCAGCAGTCAAATTTGTTGAAAAATGGAAGAAGCTTTAATTCCTTATCGAAAGATGTATGATAAGAGGAAGGAGAATACACATTAAACTACACTTAATAATTTTTTTTTTTTAAAAAAGTAAAATATTTTCCTTTATTTAACTTCTAATTTTGTTTAATTTTTATTGTGCTTTGTAATTATTTGTTCAAAAAAATTTTTTTTTTAAAATACAGTATTGTATATTTTCAAGAATAAATTTTAAAAAAGTCACAGAACCAATTGCAGTATTTTCCACAGGTTATTAAGTTCGATTAATGCACTTTCGATTAGTGCAGCACTTTTGCAAGATGCATTAAGCACACTAACCGAGGGATTACTGTATATGCAATATAGAGTAAAGAACAAAATATCAATCATAAGTTGTTCTAAGCAGATTTTAGTAATAAAATATGCATATCTGTAATATTTAATTTGCAACATTAAACAAAATATAATTTCCTAGTCCCAAAAATGGCTTACCACAGACTGAGAATCTGATAACTGTATTTCTTCTTTTGTGACTTCAACTTCTTTTTCTCTTTCTTCACAGTTTTGTTTTTCATAAACAGAGTGCTGATAATCAGATTCATCTGCTTCATTCTCACTAGTAAAGTTACTAGGTGGTCCACTGGTTATTTCATTTTGCGAAAACTGTTTAACAGATAATTTCAAATGGTCATTTTGCAGAGAATCTGGAGATAAAGGCAAGATTGTAAGGTCACAGAGATCATTATAACGGTTCATCGTTGATTTCAGACAGTGAAGAAGCCAAACTCTATGGTCAACCTGAAGACACCCTCCTAATTCACGTGGCAGGGATATTGAAGGAACATGCAGCGCAAGTTGAGACATATGAACCATACATACCTAAGATACAGAAATATACAAAAGTGGGTATTCTAGCCCAAACTCTTCATTTATATTAAACATGTTATAGAATTTTTCAATTTGAATACATTATATATGATCTTTGCATTATGTTGTAATTTCTACTGAACATTAACTGCAACCAAACCTTTTTTAATCAAAAGATAAAAGTTGTTTACTTTTCTAAATGTCTTCAATGCATAATATAATAATAATAATAATAATAATAATAATAATAATGTAATAAAACTATATATAAAAACTTGAGTTATAATACTGTTAATGAAAAGTGTAAAAAAATCCCTGAAGGCATGGTTTTATAGGCACAGAAATATTTTTTAATTCTTTGCCCAAATCTATCACCACTATTAAGACAATGAGCAACAGATCTTACAATTGAAGGTTCATATTAATAATAATAAAAATAAAATAGTTACTAATTATAGAAAGACATTAGTGAATCAGAAATTGCATCTGGATACAGTTTGCATATTAAAAATCCTCTCAGGAAGTGGGGGGGGGGGAGATAAACTTCTATTTAATATCCATAGTGGTTCAGGCTCAGTGTGATCCACTGGTTGGTATGTTATGAAACAAATTTTATTTAATTAATTAGGCAAAATTTTGAAGAGGCTAACTAAAGAATTAAAACTGATTGAAACAGATTTGAATTTTTAAAAGTTTTTGCAAAATATTTTGTTAACTTTACATATTTCTATAACATTAACCTTTGACCTCAACTTCTCCAAGATGTATACACCCTTCCAGTTTTTTTTTTATTTTGTGCATATTAATAATAATAATAATATTAATAATTCCTAATTTTATCTATGAAAGAAGCCATTCTTATAAAGGAAAAAGTAAATATTTCAAAATGTACTGTTAAAATTAATAATTAGTATCATTAATACACAGGGTGTCCCATAAGTTTGGAGCCATAGAGAACTTCTAATTAAATGAGAAACTGGTGACTGCTCCTGGTGATGTGAGTTGAACACAACTTTTCGCTAAAATCTTTTCACATCAGAATTATTTCCACATGCTCACCTTTATTCAGTGTCATCAGTCACAACTGCAACAGGAAGAAAAAAACACTAAGCAAACCATGTAACCTATGGTTGGAGACATACAGGACACCCTTTATTAAAAAAATTGTTTGAATGTAGGAAAAGTGTGATTCTTGTTATTTATGGAAATCAATCCTGATTTTTCAGAAAAATTTATCACAATTCAACTATGATAAGATATTGATTATTAATTATTAGTTATAATTAATAATTATAATTAATTAATAAAAACACTGTAAAATGTAATACAGGAGGAAGGTTAAACTTTATGAAAGACACTTACCCGTGAATGATGGCCAGATCCAGTTATACCCAACTGCTTCATGCTGATTGGCTGCTAATCATCATGATTTTGTGTTACAGTGAATGCTGTTCTGCAAGCAAGTAGAGCCAGTAGAAATAAAATAGACAGGCTGGGAAATCTCACTTTCATTTGTAGCAGGAGTTTTCTTAACGGACTTTTATTTCCACTAGTGAAAAAAGGTCAGGTTAGTTTATGCCCCCAAATTTGGGACAGATTCAAGTGAAAAATGGTGCATACTAAACATAACAGACACTGTTTTTCATAGAATCTGTCCTGAATTGGTGGGGTAAACTATAACATAACCTTTTTTACTAGCTAAACATGAAAGTCTATTAAATTCCTGCCAGCTGTACTTGCTTGCAGAATGGCATTCACTCTAATGCAAAATCATGGTGATTAGCAGTCAATCAGCGCAAAGCAGTGGGCAGAGCTAGATCTGGCCATCATTTGTTGTCACAAAGATCCACTGGTAAAGAGTCTTGTTATAAAGTTTCACCTTTCCTCCCTTACATTTTACAGTGTTCTTGTGGTTTCTGCTAACTGAAATTTTGAAGGCACTAGTTTTTACTGAAAGGTATATGATAAGAACTAGTTTTTACTAGTTCTTACCAAAAATGTCAGTAAATACTATGAGAGACGCTTTGGATTTGGGGTTTTTATCAGCAGGCTAAGTGGTTTCTAGTTCTTATTAGTAAAAACTAGTTTTGTCGAATGCTGTTAAGAGCTTCTAGTTTTTACTGGTAAGAACTAGTAGTAACGAATTTCAGGTTTTAACTGTAACCAATTTAACAAACTTTTAACTTTAACTGTAATATCAATTCCTTTATTGAAGTACTACTTTATAATAACTGATCCCAAGTGTTCCTTTTGTAGAGCTGACTAGTCTAATACAGTGGATTCCGGTTATTTGGGCCACCAGTTAATCGGGGCAGCCGTTTATTTGGGGCAAATCTTAAAAAACAGAACCCAATCGAGAAAATAGCCAGGGTTTACTTCGCTTAATTGGGACAACATACCGTTTAATCGGAGCAGGAGACCGCAGCACTGGAGATTATCCTGCGACCGTACCACATGGTTTGGTCGGATTTCTGGAGGTCACAACCATAAAACAATTAGCAGTCACCTGTTTATTGGGCTTTTCTGTTAGTGCAATCTATCATAAACGGATAGTAAACTTGATCTTATTGAATTTGCGATAATACCGACAGCTGGAATTCTGTGGGTTATTATAGTGAAATGTGTTTACACTTCCATGAAATCTTCAATCATATAAAAAAATTAATTATCAGAATCTTCTCTTCATTCCTATTTTTAAAGCTTCGTAACTTGTTACTCCGTACTCACTTGCACATGTCATGTTACTTGCAATTTGTGTGTGCCGTATTCTTTGTTATTGATTACTTATCTTTTTACTGTTTTTAATTTTAACCCCCACCCACAAACGTCAACTAGTTAGTATGTACATATTACAGTACGTATTAATTATTTCGATTTTCATGTATCATTTAATTTTTTAATTGGTAAGGTAATAAAGGGTAATACAGTATATCTTCACTTTTATAGCCTGTGGATAATATTCCTTCTATTTTTGCTAATTAGAATCGATGTTTAACAGAATTAAAATTCAATTCACAAACGTGATCACAATGACTGGGGCTTACTACACATCGTACAGTGAATGGTACTTTACTATGGTGAGTCCATCATAACGTGATTTGATTGTACAGTGATCCAATTGTAAAGCACGGGGAGGGGGGGATTGTATTTTTAACTATTTACTTGAAACTTCGGGTAATTGGGGCAGCCACTTAATTGGGCCAAAATGCACTAGTCCCGATGTGTCCCAAATAACCAGAATCGACTGTACTATTAAATTCATGTTATTATTTTAACAGAACAAGAGCTTGTTACTTACATCCATCGATATTTTTGTCTCTATAAGTGTACATTTGCAGGCCAATTTACATGTTGTGCAGACTGAAAAACCTAGAGTAACTTGTGGGAGAAAAATCTCTTCACCCAAGAGCAGCATTTACAGTCCCAATTGAAGACTTGAGAAATATCCCCAGTCACTGATGGGATGATACTTTGCCCCTGGTAGAGTATGCCTGCCAGGGGCAAAGGTTGATGATGTTGTAGATCAGATATCATCTTTTAAGGGCATAAAAGATGATATTGTTGTACATGTTGGCACTAATGATATTAAGAGTAGGAGAACAGCAGAATTATTTAACAAGTACAGGTCAATGTTGAAAAAAAGCTGTGAGTTAGGGTTGAATTTGAAGGTGTCTGCAATTCTGCCCAGACACGATAGGAGGGAGTATATGATGAGATCCTTGTTGATCAATTTGGCCATGGAGAGATTGTGCAAGGCTCAAAGGATAGAATTTTTCTCAGCCTGGTCAGTGCTTGTTAACAGGAGAGAATGCTTCTACAGGGAGGTGATACACTTAAACAGAAAGGGTGCAAAAATATTTGCTGATGCTATCGAGGCATTGTTAGGTAGGTTGGAAAACTGCTAGCTTGGGGGGATACATGCACTAATAGTTTAACAGTAGCCGCTGGCAAAGGTAACAGTGATTCTTGCACTGCTTCTATTGGAATGAGCAGCAGCCTGGAAAACAAGGTGCAGGGGATTCCAGAGACTGGTGGGAGTCATTGCAGAACAAGTAAATACATAGGCTGTGTTAGGGTAGCTAAGAATAGGAACTGGTGCATGTATACTTGTGTGTACACTAATGCTAGGAGTTTGGTAAATAAATTTGATGAATTTGAAGTGTTGGTCAAAACATCAAAGGCAGATATTCTTGAGATATCAGAGACGTGGTGTCACACAGATATAAGGAATGCAGAGTTTGTTTGTTAGTTTGTTATTTGGTTTTTAGGAGCATTAGCAACTAGGGCCATATTGCTCCGGGATATGCGGTGGTCATTCCCTGACCTTTCCGCATCCTCCGTATTTGGTGGTGACGGGCTCGAACAAGGAATGCAGAACTGGAATTTAGGGAGTACAATGTGTATATGAAGGGAGGAGGGTTTATGCTATTAGTTAAGAAACACATAAAATCCAAGGAAGTATAGCCAGCTGACATGGCTGTACAGTGCAGTCAGGTTGGTATGACATAAACACTGGGAAAGCAAAATTGTGAGTAGGAGTGTGTTATAGGCTTAATGACTGATGAGTATAATAAACAGCTGTACAGAAAAATAGAGTGGGCCAGTAAATCAGAGTGTCTCATAATGGGGGATTATAATTTATGGATGATTGTTTTCTACAGCAGCATGTTCGGGAGGCAACTAGAGGGAGTAATACTCTTGATCTTATTATCAGTAGTGATTCTTCATGCATTAAGAATCTGCAATAGAGGAACCACTAGGTGGCATTGATCACAATGTGCTGAAGTTGGAATTACTCAAAGATGTAACTAGTATTTAATTTCTATATGGTGGGACCAACTGATGACGTTGCCAACAGCAAATTCAAAATGGGAAGCATTCAAAGAATTAATCTTGGAAGCTACTAGGCTTTTCATACCAACTAAGAAATATTGTTCAAGGTTTAGGCCTAAATGGATGTCAGATGAACTGATGAGGCATATGGCAGAGAAGAAACATGCATGGGATACATACAAATTAACACATGACACAGAAGCCTATGATAGATACAAGTTGATCTGTAACCAAGTCACAAAGGAGGTTAGGCAGATTAAGAGAAATCTTTGGCAAAGGATGCAAAGAAAAACAGCAAAGAGTTCTTTACTTACATAAATTCTAGAGGGGAAAGGGATGAATCAGATTGGTCCACTTGATATCGATGGTTCAACTGTTGGTGATCCTGCCCAGGTAGCTAACAAACTAAATGAGTATTTTGCATCTACATTCACACATGAGTAGTTATGCAGGGAGGGGAATGCCAGAGGTGAATTAAACTCTGGCAGTGAGCTAGATGATTTTGTAATAACTGGGAGTAAAGTGGTGGATAAATTGTTGAAGATAAACATAAGAAAAGCACCTGGGGTGGATGGGATCTATCCAGTTATATTAAAGGAGGCAGCAAAAGAAGTAAGCAAACCCTTAGCCATAATTATGAGAGTTCCTTGAACTTGGGAGGTATCCATGGACTGGAGATGTGCAAATGTGACCCCAATTCACAGAGGAGGATCAAAGGGAGACACAGATAATTACAGACCTGTTAGTTTAACTTCTGTTCCAGGGAAATTAATGGAGGCACTGATTAAATAAACACTGCAGGATCATCTAGACAACACTTCAGTTATAGCTCGGACACAGCATGGCTTTCTTAAGGGGAAGTCTTGTCCGACCAATCTGATTGGATACTATGATGTGGTCACAAAGGAACTCTATGCAAAGAATAATTTTCATATCATATATTTGGATCTTAGAAAGGCTTTTTACACTGTTTCACAAGGAAGACTGCTGCACAAATTGGAGCAGTGTGGCACTGGAGGTAAATTTCTGCTATGGATAAAGGGACGGTTGAGTAGGAGAAGACAGAGAGTGGTAATCAATGGACACTGCTCTTTGTGGACTAATGTTATTAGTGGAGTCCCCCAGGGTTCAGTGTCGGTGTTGGATCCATTGTTGTTTTCTGTATTTATTAATGATACTGATGATGGTATATCAGGCTTAATGTCCAAGTTTGTAGATGATACGAAGGTCGGCATGGTTGTTAATGACACTAATGACAGTACGCTGCTGCAACAGGATCTAGAAAAGTTGAGCAGATGGGCTGAGAAGTGGCAACTAAAGTTTAACATTGACAAATGTAAAGTACTGCATATGGGAAGCAATAACCCCAGAGAAACGTATCAACTGTGGTACTACACTGACAGTGATAGAGAATGAAAAGGACCTGGAGATAATTGTGCAGGCAGATATGAAGTTTTCTCAGCTGTGCAGACAGTCTGCTAGATTAGCTCATGGTGTCTTGTCAATGATATACAGGAATTTTTCTAGCAGGGATAAGGAGGTGATTATCCCCTTGTATAAGGCAATGGTCAGGCCACACCTTCAATACTGTATACAGGTCTGCAGGCCTCATTTTAAGAAGGATATAGAGCTTTTGGAATGAGTACAGAGAAGGGCAACAAGATTAGTGAATGGAGCAATGGGTTGCTCTTATGAAGAAATGCTTAAGTTTTGCAAATTACAGTGTCTGGAAACTAGGCACCTGCGAGGTGATCGATTGAGGTGCATAAAGCCTTGAATGATTTGAGCATGCTCAATGCTGATGGGATTCTTCCTCTTGCTCAGAATAATCGCGTGAGAGAGCATAAATTCAAATTGAGGAAAGACAGTTGTAGGATACATGTGCAGAAGTTTGCCTTTAGCCAGCGGGTGGTTGTTTGTTGGAACAAACTTTCATCTGTCGTTGTAGAAGTTGATAGCTTAAATAGATTCAAGGCAGAACTAGACAAACATTTGGTGCAAGTGAATGGATAAAATGGTTTCTTTTTTTTTTTTTTTTTTTTTTTGGCTGATACTATATAAGCTTGCTTTCTTGCATCACTAATGCTAATCGAATTAAACCTAGACCTCCCCAAATGAGCAGCCGATATCTGGGTTAAATTCTCATCACAGGCATGAATGGCAGATATCAGAATCATACTGATATCCTGTCATTCTGAAAAAAATGTGAATGCAAAGTAATAGGAGCTAAATATATAATTATAATTTATATGCAGGTAGGTCCCGTTTTACAACTTTTCACATTAACGACTGTTTCAAAATATTACCTGAAAAAATTTAAAATAACAAAAAAATCACAACTCAGTAACACGTTGCAGCAACACCTGCAAGTCCAAACATGCACTAGGCATTTCTTTTGTTTTTCGTGGTGCATTGTGGGTGGAATGGTAGTTTGTTAGTTATTTGGTTTTTAGGAGCATTAGCAACTAAGGCCATATTGCTCCAGGGATATGCGGTGGTCATTCCCTGACCTTTCCGCATCCTCCGTATTTGGTGGGCACGGGCTCAAACCCCGGTCTAATCAAGAAGCGTGTGCTACGCACTGCTGCTCCTGCCCACCTGGCTACGGAGGTGCCGGGTGGAATGATAGCTACGCCAAGAGTTATTATTAATAGCTATATGGTGTAAGGAAGCCCAAGACTTATGCTGCACCAGGGGGAAAAAAAAAAATCCCAAGTTACCTGAGAGAGAGAGTCAAAAGTAGAAGGGAATCACCAAGAAAGAGAAGAATGATGATATCTAGTTCAGGACCCTGGGTGTGCCAAGCCCATACTCACAAAATGTGAGCCCCCGGGATTCTTTGTTTACATTCAGTGTACCATGTTTGTTTCATTGTGAATTTTCCCTCAATTGTTAACAGGTTACACAGTGTTTTTTTCTCATTAATAATAATTTTTGTGTAACCATGAGCTCTAAGCCTAGGACAGTTTCTGTGTTGGGGGTGGCCAAAAAGAGTGTAAAACTAACAATAAGGAGAAAATGGATGTGATTGTCACATGGAGTCTGGTGAGCATCTGTCGGGTGTGTGTGTATGTAAGGCATTTAGTTTAGCACCTTCTACTGTATCAACGATTATGAACAATGTTGATAAAATAAAGCACACACACACACAGGGATAACAAGTGTGTCATCCTCCAGAACAACTTATTCATGCAGTGAGACAATGAAAAAAATGGAGAAATTGTTAGTGTTGTGGGTTGATGATATGAACCAAAATAAGATTCCTGTTACACAGGTGGTAATTCTGGACAAGGCAAAGTTGTTATTTGACGAAATATGTGAGGAGTTTGGTAGCACTGAAACATTTATGGCTAGCAAAGGGTGGTTTCATCAGTTTAAAAACTGTTGTACAGTTTTTAAACTGATGAAACAATGTGAAAGTGTCTGGTGAGGCTGCTAGTGCTCACATTGCAGCGGTGGAAGAGTATCCTTGCGAATTTAAACGCTTAATAGACGAAGGCAACTACCACCCTGATTTAGTTTTTAATGTGGACGAAAGAGGTAGTGGAGTCATCACTTGAGTAAATATGTACTCAAGTGATGACTCCACAGGACCAAAGTAAAATTTTATTTTATTAATTATTTTATACATAAGTATAAATAAAACATGTGCATTAAATGTTTAAAATATTTAATTATTTAGAAAGAACAGAAATATTAGTGCATACTTGAAAAATTTTGGGAATTTTGGAACCTATCCATTCAATTACATTATAATTTGGTCTTGTTTTACGACTTTTCATTTTACGACCCTGTTTTGCTGGAACCTAACCATGTCGTAAAATGGGTCCTACCTGTATTTAGCTTAATAAATATAATTATAAATTAATTCATTCTGGAGTGTAAAATACAAAGAAGGTGCAGCAATATCTTTAATAATTAATTTGTAAGAAAGTTATATACAAGTTAGTGCAATAGCATCATTTCTGTACGTAGCCAACTACTTAAACAGTTACAAATTGGCTTGGTGTTGCAATGATGACAACCCAGTTGTGAAGTATAACTCCACACCAGGATACCTGCCCACCCACCGATGAGCCAATAAGCTTTGAAATGGTACTGTATGGGTGGTGGTATCCGCAGAGAATAAGTAACAATAGTCTTCTCCTGTGGTGAAGCGTTACTTATTCGAGATAGTGCAATATCACGGTAACTTGTTGTGAAAGTATTTACAATATGAGATATACTTAAATGATGCCAATTCGTAACTACTTAAGTAGCTGGCTATGTACAGAAATGATGCTATTGTACTAACTTGTATGTAAATGAACTTCTTTCATAACCTGAGGCTCTGGCGCTAAATTACATGGTTTGTAAGAAAGTTTAATTGGCTAGGAAGAATTATCCAGTAGACCCATGTGGCCAAAATTTTCAATGGAAAGTTGCACGATGAAATTTGTCTGTGCCTACAGCTTGAAATATTCAGCTGAAATATAAAAGTTTAATATTTAGAGAGAGAGAGAGAGAGAGAGAGAGAGAGAGTAGTGCTTGTTGGAGATTTACACAGCAGAGTAAGATGTGACAATTATGTTTACAAAGATATTTTTAAAACATTTGGAGAGAAAAGTAAACAAAGGATATCAATTTTTAGAATTTTGCAATGCACTCATAATTAAAAATACAATAAAAAAAAGAATTATAGTGTATGGATGGCCACCACATTATACAAAAAGAGCATACTGAAATAAATCACAAGTTTATGTAAAGGAGCATTACTGACTATATCATTAGAGAAATGGAGCTTAAACAACTAGTTGAAAATACAAGGTTTAAGTGTATGTTGATGGTCACTTTTAAAGTTATTGGAAGTGACCATCAATTGTATTGAACAAATTAAAACTGAAAATTGGTATCAAAAATAAGGTATAAAAAACAGCATTCAAAGAGTCAAAAATCAAAAAAACTCGTGAATTTACCAACATCTGCTAAATATAGAAATGCTACTCAAAAGTTAAATGGCATTCCTGATTTCTAATCTGACTTTAGATGAAGAATGACAAAAATTTAATGGAACATAACTGTAAGTTGCGAGCAGAAGGTTCAGAATGCCATGGTGGACCCAAAAATTTAATAAGTAGGTAGAAAGAGAAAAAACAATAAACAAGGTGTATCCAAAATATTGGTACAAACGTTTAAGGGAGGTAGGTAACATCTAAAGGAATGTGAATCGCATAGGAACCCATAACCGAAAACGTCACTGTAAGTCTTTACACGGCGCTGTTCATCAGTTCGCGAGCGACACCATTTTATCAATAAAGCATATTTTAATAGATTGCGTTAATTTTACCCATGTTTGCAATATATATTTTACCGCTTTTACTCATCTGACTGAGCCTTATACACTCAGTCAGATTTTATCAGACAACGACCACATGTCAGCAGTTTTTAAGTTTTTACAAGCTATTAATATATACACACATATATAAATTGGATAATTTACTTTTAAACTTATACTGCCTTATATATATATATAACAATTTGACGAGGTAACCTTTTTAAAGGTTACCAGAATTTATCTTTGTTGATAATTTAATATTTTCTTGGCACAATATAACCACAGTTGTTTTTGCACCAATAAAATCAAAATCAATCAATCAATTCATGAGAGGAAAAATTTCTGGTTTACTCATTCAAGCAGTAGTTGCCGCATGAAGAGCATGCATCGATATACGAACTGTGAGCTGGCAGACATGCACCTAGTGTATGGATTGGCAGAGGGCCCACACGGTGTGCGCCCCCATGCGGCACAACATCGCTTCGCAATAAATGTGTGGGCAGGTATGGTCGGTGACTGCTTAGTCGGCCCATACCTGTTACCATGCCGCATTAACTCCAGTAAATATCAGATCTTTCTTGAACAAGTTCTACCAGGGTTACTTGACAATGTTCCAGCCAATGTGAGATGCAACATTTGGTTTCAACATGACGGGACGCCTGCCCATTATGGAAGGTGTGTTCGTGACCATTTGAACAGGCATTTTGGGCATCAATGGATTGGCTGTGGTGGACCCGTTGCCTGGCCCCCACGCTCACCTGATTTATCGAGCCTTGATTTCTTTCTGTGGGGGGCCCTCAAATCTATCGTGTATGAATCACCTGCGGAGACGGAAATGGATTTCTTGGCGAGACTCGTCTGCGCTGCTGCTACTGTCAAAGAAACTCCAGGTGTGTTCGACCGTGTCCGCCAATCCGCGCTGCGTCGGTGTCACACATGCATCACGTCTCATGGTGGAACCTTCGAGCATCTGTTGTAACATCATGAAATGCATCCATCTCATACTCCATTGTTAATATTATGTCAAATAAATGTTTGCCAATAATTACTGTCTTGTGTCATTTCTGCTTCTTGTGCCTCTGCTACTACTTTCCCGTGACGTTTCCGATTATGGGTTCCTTGCTATTCACATTCCTTTAGATGTTACCTACCTCCCCTAAACGTTTGTACCAATATTTTTGAGACACCCTATATATATATACACACACACACACACACACACACACACACACACACACACACACACACACACACACACCTTTTTATATTATTCCCACTATTTCAGTTAGTAATAATATTACTCTTTTTTTATTACATTTTTTTACAAATGTACACTGTGTGGTGTGTGTTAAATATGATTAAAGTGAATAAAAGGAGTGGAGTGTAAAGAAAAATGTGGAAACCATAATGAAATAGCATGAGTAATACAGCAGACACTTCATTTTTCTGTAATATATTTAAAATTAGAACATAACAGTAATATCAATAACTGCAGCTAAGGCAGTAATGTAAGAAAATACAGACACTGTGAAATATAAATAATTTAAAAATCATAAGGACAATTGCCAATGATAATTTAAAACCAAGAGTATTAATTCTGAGGCTACTAAAAACAGCTTAAATTATGAAGTGAAATATCACTTATTTCAATGGAACACAAATTTGCACAGGAATCTAAAGCAGTAAGAACAGAAATGGCAAAAGTAAATGAAAATTAATGAAGGAAGTAAAATAACAGTGCCCATCATAGCTAAAATTCAAAATATGAATTTTGCCAGCTACAGAGATGTTAGGACAAGAACAATCTGAATAAGTAGTGGCCCAAATGGTGAAATATCACATCTGCCACAAGTAAACAAAAGGAAGAATGAAAAATGAAACAAAAAATTATGCCTAAGGAAAGTAAAAAAGCACTGCTCAAAAGAAACTATTTCTCCAGAAACAAAGATACAAATTTTGGATTGTCTTAAAAAAGGGTAAAAGGTATCATACATTGCAAAAAGTTTAAATTTAAATGAAGCAACAATCTGGACCATAAAGAAAAATGAACAGAAAATTAGAACTGCTGTTGCTGCAGGATTTTTAATTTCCCGTTATCCCCGAGCGACAATAATTGAGAAAATGGAAAAAGCACTCAGTATTTGGATTGATGATAGCAGTGAAAAATGGATCCCATTAGATAGCAATGTAATTAAACAAAAGGTACTAAAAATTTATAACCATTTAAAAGAAAATGGAGAATCTTCTGTTAACCCAGAATTTGTTGCCAGTAAAGGTTGGGTTCAGCAATTTAAAAACTGCTTCTCATTACATCATAAGAATTCAAGGAAAAAGTGTATCAGCTGATAATTACGCTGTCAAGAAGTATGCAGATGAATTTCAAAAAATTACTGAAGCGTATGGATACACACCATATCACGTTTTCAATGCCAGTTAGACAGGTCTTTGGTGGAAAAAACCCCAACAGAATTTTTTTTTTTTTTTTTTTGAAATAAACAAAGAGAGAGAAAACTGCACCAGGTTTTAAGGCATCAAACCAAAAGATTGTATGTGAAGTAACACATTACTTATGTGAAATAACACATACTTTTTCCATGTCAAATGCCTAGAATTAGTCATGGTATAATTATATTTTCAAGAAAAAAAAAAAAAGGAGGCCTCCAGGAATCTATTTTTATTAACATTATAGCAATTAATGTGCTTAATGAACTTCTGAAATAAAATTCTTCACTGCCACTTCTTTCTAGATATATATATTAAAAAAAAAAAATATATATATATATATATATATAATATAGTAGATCAATTTAATTATCTACTCTATATATCTAGTTAAAAAAAAAATACAGATCTATGGAAATGTCAAGTTTCCATTGATATGGAACTATAGAAACTTGACTGTTTTATTTAGATCAATTACGAGACACTGTTGAAAACTGATGGCATATTTCTGTATTAGTTGTAAATCCTTTAGTTCACTGTGAAGGAGCATTGCTACATTTTGTACTTATGCAATTTGTTGTGTGCATGACAATTTTTATATTTAGGCAATAAACTGAACTGAATTTCTAAATAGATATATTATATATAACATATATTCCTTACCTAATCTCATCTACTACTAGCTAAATTGCTATTCCATTGCCTGTGAGTACAACATGTCACAAAATGAGTATATACACGTAATACTACTCTGTCTTTGCATCAAGTTGCAAGATAGGCCAGTAGATATACTCAATCACAAAAACCACATACATATATATCTGCTGCTGGGAGTGAGGTTGGCAGATATTTAGTTTCCCTACCACGTCATGGATAACTGCCTAGCTATCAAACAATAAGAGGACAATTAGGAAAATTTTCCACAGCATTAAAAGGCACCAATAGTGTGCATTTATTGAACACATATGAGGGGCATTTGAAAAATTCATGGCCTGAGTATGAAAGGTTTATTTGAGAGCCTGGTAAAATGTTGCTTTTCAACTATTTCCCTTTGGAGTCAATATACCACTGCTGCAATGTGTTGATTCCAGCTGTGAAGAAAGTTTTCTCTTGGGCTTCAGGATGCATCCACTGCAGCAATGGCATCACTGTCAGTGGGAAAATAGATTCCAGCCAGATATTTTTCAAATTACGAAACAGGTGAAAGTCCAACAGTGCTATATCTGGTGAATATGGGAGATAGTTTAAAATTTCAAAGCCACACTCATGCAGTGCAGTCATGGCAACGACAGACTTGTGAGCAGGGACATTGTCCTGGTGGAATATGACCCCTCTGCTGAGTTTTCCTCAGCATTTGTCTTTGATGCTTTCACACAATTGCCTTAAAGTCTGCATAATATGTCCCTGTGGTTATCTAGCCTTTCTGGATGTAATCCAGTAGCAGCACTCCATCAGTATCCCAAAAAACCGATTCCATTACCTTGCCAACAAAAGGAATCACTGGAGGGAGAGAAGCACTGTGTTTCCACTGTTTGGACTGCTCCTCTGTCTCTGGCTGAATGTGATGGACCCACATCTCATCCAATGTTACAAATCTTGCAAAGAAATTTGCTGAATCTGCTTGAAAACAATGCAGATGTTCACTTTACTTGAAAACTCTTGTGAATTTTTGATCTACTGTCAACAACTTTGGGACCCATTGTGCTGACACCTTTTTCATAGCAAGAACCTCTGTTATTATGTGGTACACATGTCACTCTCAAGATGCTGGCAATGTACTAAACTGTCACTCATCACCAGATATTGCACACTGTTGTCAACAACATGTGGAGTGATGGAGGGTGGAGGTTTTCCAGAGTGTGGATCATCTTCCAGGCTTCTTTCTCATTTAAATTCTGCTACCCACTTCTTAACCCAGGAATAGGAAGGGATTTCTTCTCCAATGTTGTAACCATACACTCATGAATTGCCTTTGGCATTAGTCCCTTTTCCCAAAAAATATTGGATGACTACATAACTGATTTTGTCCATCTTTCCTCATTTATACAGCTTAGTTGACTTCAGGACGTGTAATTAAAAAAAGATATTACTGAAACTACATGAAACTTGGTGAGTTACTATTTGAAGTGTTATACATCAAGTAAAGAAGTTTTTCACACTGTACAACTACTCTTTTATACTCAGGCCACAAACTTTTCAAATGCCTCTCATATTTATACAAACATAACACATAATAAATAAAAGGAACTAGCACATCATGACAAAAGCTACTGCCAAAAAAAAAAAAAAAAAAAATTGCTCACTATGTTGTAATACAGATAGTCCTATATTCATCTTCAATTTGGTATTGTGCTCATATCACCTTACAAAAACATCACTGAAGTAAACAAAAAAAAAAAAAAAAAAATACAGATACTGAATTTAAAAAATTTACACATACAGGTATTTTGTTTTTACATTAAAACAGAGTGGAATCTCTTTTAAGAAGTCTAGATTATCTCGTTACAAAAAATGTCCCACAAGTTTAATGTATATACTTTTTACCCAAAATGTTCCTGTTTAAAAGAATTTCTCCACCTAAGAAATCCGTTTCAGTCTTTATAAAGCAACATTTTAGCCATACAATATACCTCTACTAACCCATATATTAATCACATGCTAAGATGTGTTAGGACTTTAGCAAGTATCAGTATCAAAAAAAAAAAAAAAGATGCAAACAAGACAATGCTCTACTACATGAAAAGTTGCTCAATTAATACTATATTCATTTTGTTGCCACTTCATTATATTAAACCGCCCCATTTTCCTGCCCCTGAGAACCTGATTCGCAGATATGATAATTTTCATCCAGAGCTACCATTCATTCTTATACGCAGCCAATACTATGAATGGTGGATGGACCTATGAACTTTTTCTATTCTACAGTTACAATCACCAAGTGGCATATTAGAAAGGGAGAAAAAAAAGTGTTCTTTGTAACGGCACAAATATATTGTACAGAACATTTACCACCTTCACAAAAGTTCAGGTGGTGGGTGCTCTTATGTTAAGAATGTGTTTCGCTTCAAGCAGCATGTCCCTATTGACATAGGGAAGTCCTGTTTGAAGCAGTGCAATACTGAAGCAATTTATTGTGAAATTGACATTCCATATGAGAGATATATGCCATTTTATGAAAAAAAAGCCCTTTGTTCCCCAATAAAAACTTTGATTTGTATTATGATATTCTTGCATTCACAGACTTCCATTTATAATTTTTACAATGATCACCAACGATAAGCATTCCTTTCAGTTATAGTTTCTAATTGTTTTAGCTCTACAATTAAATCACTAACTGATTGTGCCAACTCTATTAACTATACTTGATCAACCTGAATAGGGTATTAAAACCTACAATAAAATGCAAATGATTACTGTAGCAAGAATTCTCTTCGAGTCCCAACATTCAATATGGTGTAAAAAAAATATTTTAACTCTTAAAATTATTTTCCACTTAAGATGTCTATAACTGTTTGGTCATTTCATGAACAAATTAAGCAATTTTAACTGCATATAAAGATATGAATGTGCCCTAAGGCAGATATCTCAAGTGCTTCTCACAGCTAATAATCAGATAATCTAGGGAGTCAAATGCTCAACTACCATATAACCAGTGACCTGTTTTATTCTTCAAAAATTCCATCTGTAGTTTCAACTTATGACATTTTCTAAATACAGTGTGTATACATAATTTTAATGCTTTTCTCAAGAATTTGATTACAACACAGATTATTTAAAAAATTGTAAAAGCAAAATTTCAATTTTTTTTTTATCTTGCTTACAGATATATCACTAAGTATTTACAAAATCTTTAGCATTCACAGCAGTGAAACAAACTTTTCTCCTAATAAAATACTTAAAAATAAGTTTCCTTACAGTTGAAAAAAAAAAAAATACATTACTACCTTCTGCATAGGTGTCCCTCCTGTATGCTACAAAGGGCAAAATAAGATCAATACATTAGGAATTTATTTAAAACTGGTGTTGATATAACATGTAAAGAAATTAGCTTTCACTACAGTGAATATACAGACAACTGAAATAATAAATATAGAACACACACATAGAGAACTATGTAAATAACTTTCAAAACAATTTAAATGTTTTTAATTACACTTTAAATATAATTTTTATACCTCATTAGAACTTACCCTATCTTTTAACTTCTCCTTAACAAAAAGCTGAAGAATTCTGAAGGGTGCTTTAAACCACAATGGTGCTGCAACAATCAATACTTTTTTTAATCTGGCTGGATAGCCCCCCTAAATAAGAAGTGGGGAAAGAAATCACTATTTCAATTTCAATTTGAAGTTTTACCAGTCCTGTACACTGAAATATTTAACTTTTTTTTTAACATGTTGTGGCAGCAAGTCAAAAAGGTGGTGAATGTCATTCCATGGGACAACTGTCTATGCTTGCTGTACTTGTATTCTGTGCTAGGCAATAGTTAGGAGCTTAGGGAAGAAAGGTAAGCATGTGTCCCACTTTGTTTTGTTGAAATATGGTGTCTGGGATGCTATATGAATGGAGCAGCATGGTCTCAGGATAGTGTCAACATAATGCAGTATCATCAAAGTGCTTTCTATAATGACCAGGGATGTAGAACTGTTTCAGGTGGTGGCTTCTGTACCATTCTACCACCGGTATGGTATGGCATCCCTTAATACAGGATGAAAGAACTCTCATTGCAAACTGTCTCCAAATAAGAAAGTGCCCACTGCTAATTCCCAAACAGAACCAATGATGACTACGTAATGCCATTTAGCAAGTCAGTTGGTTCTTTTCTGATGCCTCAGCAAGCAGTGATGATGGTATTCCATGTGAGATACATGGAATAACAGACAGCAAAAACACAGCCCTACTTTGCCTAGTTATTTGTTAATGTGCTTGTTGATACAGATCAAACCCAGGATGGTGTCACAGTGTTTGAAAACTGGCAGGTGGTTACTGATCTGTGTCTTGTAGCTAATTAAGGAATCCATCAATCATCCTTAAGCTGACATTCATATGCCCAAATACCTTTCTGTAACTACAAGATGTGGCCATTAAATAATGAGACTGTGTGCATAGCCACCACACACCAAGTGCCGTCAGTGAAACAACGGAATAGCAGTTGGCCCTGAACTTTTCCCTAGTTGTCTGCCAAATCACGTTCCAACACGCTCATTCACTTTTCAGTGAGACAGGTTTTACTACATTGTTTTTGCAATTTGCCAGAAAAATGACAGACAAAAGAATCAAACAACAAATCAACCTCAAAATTTTGACAAAACTAAAGAAAACACCAACTGAAAGTTATTGTTATGTCACGTTATGGGGAAGATACTATGTCAAGAGCTTGCGTGTTTGAATGACATAAGATTTTTTGAAAAAAAAAAAAGAGAGAATGTGGAAGATGATGAACAACCAGGCCATCCATGAAAAATGTATCCATGGATACATTTTTCATGTATCCATGAAAAATGAAAATGTGGACTGAGTAAGGACATTAATTAAAAGTGATCATTGTTTAAGCATTAGAATGGTTGCATCAAAACTCAATAGGGACAAATAAATAGTTAGACAAATTTTAATTGAAACTTGAGGCATGAAATAAGTACATTTCAAAGAATGAGTTTTCTCATTCTTTGAAAAATGAGAAAGTTTGTGAACATGTTTTGAAAAAAAAAAAAAAAAAAAAAACTGAAGAAGATCCAGACTTTCTGAGTATTGTAATTACTTATGAAATTACATGAACGCTGCCTGTTACGATGTTACGATGCTTATTACGATGAAAGCTGCCTGTTCCAGTATGACCAAGAAACTAAGAGACAGTCAATACAATGGAAGATAAAACAATTCCACAGACCAAAATAATCAAGAATGTCAAAATCAAAAACATGTTTCTTGTTTTCTTCGATATTAAAGGCTCAGTATGTACCACCAAATCCAATTGTCAATTAAACACAATATGTTGAAGTTCTAGCAATGCTGCGTGATTCGAAGGAATTGTGGAAGGATGTTGGATGCTCCACCAAGACAATGCACACACTGTGCTCTGTGCTCACCAGTTTCTAGCCAAAAACAAATCCCTCTGTGTGAATATGCATCCTGCTCACCAGACAGCCTTTTTTGACTTTTTTCTCTTCCCTAAACTGAAAAGTATACTTAAGGGAACCCATTTTCAGTCCAGTGAAAACATTCAGAAAAAAAAACGACTAAAGTGTTAAAAGGGCTTACAGAAAAGGTGACTTCCAGAAATATTTCTGTGCTTGGAAGAAGTGTGTGGAACAGTGTATGCAAGCCCAAGACATTGCAAGGGGAAACTTTTAAGGTACAAAATATTTCATTATATTTATTTTATGTTATTGCAACAGTCTCATTATTTTATAGTCACACCTCATATTGTTGCCAATGCCTTCCTAGAATTCTTACAACACAGCCCACATGAGCAGAAATTTTCCATGCTGACTATCCAGCTTCAAACAACCCAATAATTTATCACTGTTAAAATTCATTCAAGTCTACATAAAGTTATGAGTTTTGAGCACATGTGCTAACAGTACTAACTTTTTTTTTTTTTTTGGCTGACGCTGTATAAGCTTGCTTTCTTGCATCACGTGCCTCTACTAATGCTAAAGACAGGCACTTCACCTCACCTTTTTCTTGCATATACCACTAATCAAATATCTGTAAGAAGCAATTACAATTATCAGAGAAACAATATAATTTGTTTTGTGGGTCCAGTATTACCACAGCAACTGTTTTGTAAAGCAAACTGTTTGCAAATTTAAATCCAAACAACAATCAGATGAATTTTCCACCAAATCCATCAACTAATTCGAAGGAGCCATTTCAATGGTGAATAATGTATTTTTGATCTCTTTAGAAATTGAAAAATATACAGTAAATCCATGTTAATATGGAATCACTTAAAGCTGTCATCAGTCCTTTCCAAAAATCCCATGTATATCACTGGTCTCAAATTTAGTAACTAGAAAGATAGCTTATGGACTCAATGAATGAATAAATAAAATACAAAATATTTGTAACAAAGACAAGTACTTCTTTAATATTTGGATAGCATAAAGATCACATAAAATTTTAAGACTTTTTTTGCCTCAAGATATAGAATGATGGCTTATATTGATTATTTGATCCAAAATAATCTCTCTCTCTTAAAAAAACTGACCAACAGAATTTCTTCAGATATTTAGTAAAATGCAGACAACTTATTTACTTCCATCTCTTATATCAATTTTAGACAAAAATTTGTAATAACTAACAATATCAGTGTTCAGAAATGTAATACAGTACAGTAGACTGTCAAAATAATGGCACCCCAAGTAATGGCACATTGAGATTGGATGTTTACATACAGCACAGATGTCTTGCAGTGCTGTTGTTGTTATTTGGTTTTTAGGAGCATTAGCAACTAGGGCCATATTGCTCCGGGGATATGCAGTGGTCATTCCCTGACCTTTCTTTCTGCATTCTCCGTATTTGGTGGCTCACATCTTGCAGTGCCGAAAAAATGGAACAGCAAATCACATGATTACTGCATTTGTTTATGTTTGCCATTTTGAAAGTGAATTCTGTACTGATATCACAGATTATACCGCTGTTTTACATTTATTTTAAATTAAAAACCCCTCACTACAGTTCCTAAAGTTAATGAACCTCATACAGAGAACAAAAAGAAGAACAACAAAGCTTAGTGACAAACTTGATATAATCCAAACTATTACATTAGGGTCACCCGGTGAGTTAATTCATATACCCACGTGTATTGTGTCTGTAAATTGTGTGTTCTCTGGTCGATTTGTCTGTTTTGCTGGATGAAGAACCCCAGTTTCTGGAGGGAAAACCTTGCTATCTACATCTGAGACCCACTAACTCAGCCACAGAGTGAAAAAAGCCCATAAAAGTTCCTTGTGTCATCGACGGGATAAAATAAGCCAATTTAACGTTTAAAGAATAAAATAAAGAACTGATTTGCAATATAAACAAGTCAGGTAATGTGTACAGTGCATTACATTTCAGGTGCCTTTGATTTTTATTTCTTAAATTAATCCAATTTTTTCTTTTTCTATAATTAATAGAATGAAAAGTAAATATCTAATTACCTCGTTTCCCACATAATTAATTAAGTGATAATATATAAGTAACTGCATTTCACTACACATACCTCAATATAATGTTCACTTAACTTTTTATAATACTCTACTTATATTCTCCTGTATTTTTAATAAAAATCGAAATGCAACACGTACCTCAGAACATTTGCAATGTATTTTACTTATTTCATCCTATATTTTAATAACAATTGAAATATTGCATGTATCTGCTGTGATTAATATAATAAACAAATAGTAATAATTCATGATTTATACATTCAGCAAACCGATAACAAAAAAAAAACCTTGAATCAACGACTTTCATGTGTGCTGTGTTTAAACTGAGAACTCTTTTCTTTTCTGTACATCTGCCCTACCTGAAATATTTAACTTATCTATTCATTCCTCCAAATCAGAACAATATACAGAATATTGATACCTGATATGTGATAAGTCATATATGTAAATCTTGAATGTAGGACAACCACCAAATAGAAGTCCATCACCACCCCACGTTATATATATGAAACAAGAAATAATAATTGATACATTTTTATTTTTCCTATTTGAATGAAATTTGGAATGGCTCAACAAATCTAGCTAAAACAGCCAAATATAAATTTCATGAAATTCTGTACACTGGGAGTTGAGTTGTTAGATGCAGATGGATAGACAGGGTGAATACCAATAGGCACTTCATGCATACAGTCAGTCCTCGTATAGCACGATAGTTGTGTTCCTAGAAACCCTCGTGCAATGCAAAATTGTGCAATATAAACAACAGGCCCTATGGGAAAAATAGGGTTAGGTGCCAACCACCCAAGATTGAACACACATTGGTAACCAAAACATTACCAAACACAATAAATAATCGTAATAAAATACTTACGACGTATTTTATAACGATTAAAATATGTAATAAAAAATAATATTATAATTATTATATTTTATTATAATATAATAAATAATAAAAAATACGTATTTTTTACGAATAAAATACGTATTTTATTACAACTATTACATAATAAAATATTGCTAATGCTTTTGCTTCTATCGTAAGCAAAATTGTTTTTTGTTTGATTTTCTATCCAAACAGATGACAGCCATTCCATCTCTTCCAATTCTTTGTGTCTTAATCTAATGGATTTTAATTACACTTTGAGTTGTTCCTGCTATGAAAGTTGTTTTTATTTTCTCTGCATTTTTTGTAATTCTCAACGTTGCCTCATTTAGGTCTGTAGCACGTGCAATATCACATGGTCTTTCATTTCGCTCAAAGCGGTTCACAGTTTCATATTTTTTCGCTATTGACAGTGGCGGACTGGCCATATGCCTTACTGGGGAAACCCCGGGTGGCCGGTGTGATTTTGGCCATAAACGCTAGTGTGAGAACACTACAAATTTTCCCGGGTAAGAATTTTTGACCCAGTCCACCTCTGTTTATCGATATTGCTTTTTTTTTCTGTCTGAATCTGCAGTGTCTTCACCAGGACGCTTCCTTTTCACACCTTTTAAGTATTTTACTCATTTTTAGGGAATAAAGCACAATTACAAAACGAGGAGGCACGCTTGATACACATAAACAAAGCTGTGCGCGTGTAGCAACTGAATAAACAACACCGTAAAGGCAGAGATACACTATTAACACCTCACATTTTACTAAAGCACATTTCTAGGGGTTACTACCATAAAACAATAAAAACAATTTCCAGTTGCGTTTCTGCTAGTGCAATCTGTTATAAACTGGTAGTAAACTCGATCTAATTGCATTCATGATAATACAGATAGCTGGAATTTTACGTTATTAGGGAGAAATGTGTTTTCCCTTCACTGATATAAAATGCATAAATACATTTTCAGAATCTCCTCTTCATTCCTATCATGTTGCGTTCAGTTGGGGTGATTCCACGTTCGACTGCCATTTCTTGTAAACACAAAGGCAAATCGTGCATAAGCGAATTCGGTTCGTGTTATATAAGATATCGTTCCCCTATTTATAAATCATGTATGATCGAATTCGTGTAATGTAAACACGTGTTATACGAGGACTGACTGTACATGCAAACACAACTAAAAAGGAAAATCATTAACCCAGAATGTAGTGCTGGGTTAATGATTTTAACTCAAGTTGTGACAAACACAGTAGCTAAGCACCTAACATATGACAATTTCATTTTTAATTTCTGAAAAATGTTTTGGATTTTTCTGAATACTGCTTAGACAATACCAGTATTTTATCTTTTTTTACTGGATTGCAATACTTATTTTAGTTAAAAGAACTAAAAGAAGTAATGCAGGATCATCTAGACAAGGATGAAATTATACTTCTGACACAGCATGGGTTTGTTAAAGGGAAATCTTGTCTGACCGATTTGAGTGGATACTATGATGTGGTCACAAAGGAACTGGAGGCAAAAAATAATTTTGATATCATATACAGGTAACCCTCATATAACACGGTAGTTAGGTTCCTATAAAATCTTGTGTAGTGCGAAACTGTGTTATATGGGACTAAGAACCAGTACAAAATTGAGGTTATGTTCCAAAAGCTAACAAAAATGCACCATTTTTTATAACTATCGGGACTTAATTTTTATTAAAAATAGTAATAACTGAACAGACGTCTTACAAACTGTGATACATATATGACAGATAATGTACATTCATTTAATTTTCTTCCTCTTCATCGCTGCTAAGCAAAATCAAATGAGATGTTTTCTGTTGCAGAATATCTTCACCTTCTGAACTTTCTTCTGCAGCATCTAGATTTCATGTCTCTTCTTTCTTTAAACAATCACTAATCTGGGTTTGTTTGCTTTTGCTCGATAGATCTTTGTAAATTTCATGGTATGGAGCTAAGCATTTTTGAAGCTCCCTTTTGACCTCAGTGCTCCTTTCAATCAAAGGATCTGCATTGAAAAAATAAGATTCTAATTGTTCAGCTAAGTTTATGCCTTCCCATAAGCTTTTTAGTGTAAAATTTGGAACTTTAGAATTTTCATCTGCACTATCATTCTCTGAACTGATTGCTTCATTTAAATTTAAACTTTTTGAAATGTATGATACATTTTCTGCTTTTTTAAAACGATTCAAAATTTGTATCTTTGATTCAAGAGAAATAAAGTTTCTTTGGAGGGGTGCTTTTTTACTTTCCTTAGGCATAATTTAGGGCTGGATTTTAATTCACAACAAATAAATTATTTCAATATGGTTCTAAAGAACAAAGTTTAGTAATACATACCTGGAAAAATGTATAAATGATAAAATAAAAACTAAAATAACCTTACAAAAACCTTAAAGGTCAAGAACTGCACACATCAAAGTCAATTTTTTATGGTCTCAAATAAGCCCAAGTTCCATAGCACAGAACCTAACACGGGGAGTTTCCAACAAAATAAAATACAGGGATTTCCAAATAATTTTTTTTTTTTTTTTCCCTTTCATAACAAATAACGACTCAACAGCAGGGATTCACAAAAAAAAAAAATGTTGAAAAATTACATTCAACATAATAGCAGGGTTTTTCCCACAAAAATACTGTGTTATGTGAGGTTTGCCAAAATTCTCTAACCATGTTAGAGTGAAACCATGTTGTGCGAGGATTGTCACAATTTATCAATCGTGTTAGAGCGAAACTGTGTTGTAGAAGTAGTGTGTGTTATAAGGGGGTTGCCTGTATGTGGATTTCAGGAAGGCTTTTGATAGTGTTGAATTAAAAGACTGCTGTACAAATTGAAGCAGTGTGGCATTAAAGGAAAAAGGCAAATTGCTGCTATGGATAAAGGGGTGGTTGAGCGGGAGAAGACAGAGTGGAAATTGATGGATATTGCTCTTCGTGGTTGTTTTGGGTTTTTAGGAGCATTAGCAACTAAGGTCATATTGCTCCGGGGATATGCGGTGGTTATTCCCTGAACTTCCGCATCCTCCATATTTGGTGGTCACAGGCTTGAACCCCGGTTTAATCAAGAAGCATGTGCTACGCACTGCTGCTCCTGCCCACCTGGCTACGGAGGCGCCTGCTCTTCTTGGACTAATGTGGAGTCCCCCAGGTTTCGGTGTTGGACCCATTGTTGTTTTCTATATTTATCAATGATATTGATGAATGCATATCAGGCTTAAAGTCCAAGTTTGCAGATGATACAAAAGTTGGCAGGGTGGTTAATGTCAATAATGAGAGTATACTACCAAAACAGGTTCTAGAAAAGTTATGCAGATGGGCTGAGAAATGTAAATTGAAGTTTAACAATGACAAATGCAAAGTACTGCATATGGGTAGCAGTAATACCAGAGTAACATACAAACTGTGTGGTACTTCACTCAGTTTAGTGTAAAATAAAGAAGAAAAACACATGAGGATAATTGTGCAGTCAGATATGAAGTTCTCTGAGAAATGCAGACAGACTGCCAGGACAACTCATGGGGTTTTGTCAATGGTATACAGAATTTTTTCTAGCAGGGATAAGGATTTGTTATCCCACTGCATAAGGCAATGATCTTGAGGCCACATCTTGAGTACTGCATACAGATCTGGAGGCCTTGTTTTAGGAAGGACGTTGAGCTGCTGGAATGAGTACAGACAAGGGCAACGAGATCGGTGAGGAGAACAAAGGGGTGCTCTTACCAAGAAAGGGCTTCAGTTCTACAAATGGCAGTATCTGGAGACTAGACACCTGTGAGGAGATCTGATTGAAGTGTTTAAGGCTATCAACAGGTTAATCAAGCTCAATACTGATGGGATTCTTCCTCTTGCTCAGACTACAAACATGAGGGAGCACAAATTCAAACTGAGGAAGGATGATTGCAGAATTGATGTGCAAAATTTTGCCTTTAGCCAGCAGGTGTTTGATTGCTGGAATAAACTTCCATCTGTTGTTGTGGAAGTTGATATCTTAAATAAATTCAAGGACGAACTACACAAACTATTGTAGAGAATGGATAGGTGGAATGGGATTTTTCTCTCTCTTTTTTTTTTTTTTTTTGGCCAATGCTGTATAAGCTTGCTTTCTTGCATCATTTGCCACTACTAATTCTAACACACCCAGCAAGATCAGGAAAAGGCTCTCATATGAGGAAAGAATCTAGCCACAAAGCTTAGAGCTACAGAGATCTGACCGAGGCCTGTGAGGCACTGATAGGGAACAATAAATTGAATGGAAGCTAAATTTTCACTGTTATAAATAATACTAGAAGTTGGAGATATAAATTCCAATCATGGAGGAAAAAGAGAGTTCGATTAGATTGCAAAAAGTTTTCTTTCAGTCTTTATTAACTAGATTATTATTATTATTTTTTTTATGAAAACCCCAACACAAGAGGTATTAGAACCTATAGTACTTAGTACCGTGCTTGAGCTGGAGGATGAGAAGACAAGAGAAGATATTTGTTGACATTACACTTGAATTTCTGTAGACTGAAATTTTCAGGAAAGACATATGAAGGAAGGTTGTTCCAGAAAACGGCAGTTGAATGAATAAATAAGGAAGATGAAAACTTGGTTCTGGGGGTTTGAAGTTGGACAGTAAATGGATATTGGCTGGTGGTGGCACGTGATTGGACTGTTTTGAAAGAGAGAGTGGGAATTATAGAAGCCAATTCAGAAGAACAGTGCCAATGAAAGTATCTGTAGAAAAAGCATGCAGCAGAAACAGTACGTCTATGAGACAGCGAGTGGAGAGGCTCTGTTAGACACGAGTCATTAATTAACCTAACTGTCCTCTCCTGAATGGAATCTAGAAGCCTGAGAGAGGTTTTGGGGGCACCACCCCAGATGTGGGAACAATATTGAATGGTAGAGTAGATTTGCGATTTGTACAGAGTGAACAGCTGTTTGGTAGAAAAGTAACACCGAGAGCGAAAGAGAAAACCAAGTTTTTTTAGATGCAGAGGAAGCAATATTTGTAATGTGCTTGTGCCAAGAGAGATTAGAAGTTAGGGTAATCCCCAAAAGAGATATATCATTTTGCCTAGAAATCGGAGTGTCACTAAAGATAAGCATAGGAGCAGAAGAATCCTTTTTGCGAGATATAAGACAAGACTGAGTTTTAGAAGGGTTAAAATCAACTAAGTTGTCTTTGCCCCACTGGAGAATTACCTGAAGATCGGCATTTAAGGAATTGGTAGCAGATTTTCGAGAAGTTGAAGCTGATTGAGCAGGACAAGGTTTCTCAAAATGGAAAGTTGAATGCAATGTGCTATCATTGGCAAAACTATGGATAAGATTTCCAGTCAATGGAAGAAGGTCATTAATATACAAGAGGAAAAGAGTGGGAGAAAGAACTGAACCTTGGCGGGACACCAGCATTAGTAGAGAAGTTAGAAGACAGAGATCCATCTACCAACACCCTCAGTGAGTGATCAGAGAGAAAACTGAATAACCAATTACAAAAAACAGTTGGCAAACTATAAGATGGAAGCTTGTTTAGAATACCTTTATGCCAAACACGATCAAAAGCCTTTGAGATGTCTAGAGCAACTGCTTGTGTTTCACTGAACTTTTCCATTGAATTTGTCCATAAATGGGTAACATAAGCCAGAATATCACCAGTGGATTGACACTGGCAGAATCCATACTGGCAATCTTTGATCAGATGAAAGGTTTCTAGGTAGTTTAAGAGTTGGCGGTTAATTGATTTCTCCATTACTTTAGAAAGAGTAGAAGTAATTGCAATGGGACGATAATTGGATGGGATGGATTTGTCACCCTTTTTAAGAACTGGCTGGATATGAGCAATTTCCAAGCAGAAGGAAAAACACCTTTGGAATAAGAAAGTGAAAAAAGGCGGCAAAGAACAAGAGTAAGTTCAGGAGTACAGGTTTTGAGAACAAGTGGAGAAATACCATCAGGACCTGAAGCTTTCTTAGCATCAAGATTCATCAAAATCCTCCTGACATCCTTTTGACAGAAGACCTCAGGAGGCACTGAATGGAGCATGTTGGAAATGGTGGGAGGTGTTTTATCAAGATCAATAATACATGAGTTGGAAGAAAAATGGGATGCTAGCAGGTCAGCTTTATCCTTGGCCAGAGTGACAACAGAACCATCTGGTTTTGACAGAGGTGGGAGAGAGATGGGCAAAAGTTGCGGCCAATAGCTTTGGCAAGAGACTAGAATGCTCGGCTACCATTAGAGCAAGAAGCAAGTTTTCTACTCTTAGTCTGTTCAAAATCTAGTTTGGACTGATTAATAATTGCTCTACAATTGTTGCGAGTTAGTAACTGCAAAAGCCTTTGGTGTAGGCAGAAAATGAATCTGAAGAATTGGAAACAAGCCAATTACGATATGCAACATTTTTTTCCTGAACAGCCTTGGCACATTTATTGGAAAAACCAAAGTTTAGATAAAGAATGAGATGTTAAAGTGGAGTGTGGGATATAGGATTCCATTCCTAGAAGAATAATTTCACTGACACGATCTGAGCAAATGTTGACATCAGAAGTTTTGAAACAGTAATCCAACCAAGGAAAAGAAATCTCGCAGGTCATCCCATTTTGCATTCTTGTAATGCCAAGCATTTTGTTGTTCCCAACCTAATGCTTGTTCCCCAAGCATTAGGTTGGGAATAGCCATGAGATAAAGGCTCCATTGAAGAAGAGACAATCATCAAGTTGTGATCTAAGGTGCCTAAAGGACCACTCACTTCGACAGTGTACTTAGAAGGGTTGTTTGTGAGAAAAAGATCAAGCCTGTTGGCTGTATGGTTAGGATTGTCCAGTATTCTTGTAGGTAAATGAACAATTTGCAAATTTATTGCAAAAGCCTCAGCATCTCAACCAGCTGAGTCGATGTGACTAGAAAATGGAAACCAGCTGGAGTTGTGAACATTAAAATCACCAAGGAAAATTACCTCACTGTTAGGAAAGCTGGACTGTGGAAAGTCAAGTTGCAAAGAGAGGAAGTTGAAAAGCTCCAAATGATTAGTGGAGTTGGGAGAACGGTAAAGACAACAGATGAATTTGACACAATGAGGTAGAGAGATGTTAAGCCAGAGAAGATCGAAAAGAGGAGATTCCAATTTACCAAGTCTCTGACAGGGAATATTGGAACAGACATATGCACAAGTACCACCTTTTGTGCGAAAGGAATCATACAGTGAATAATTTGAATCAACCGATAACTTAGATTCTGTCAGAAAAAGGACATGGGGTTTGGCAGACTGCAAGTGGAAATGGACATCGTTGAGATCATGTATATTTGCGAAATGAACTGGGAAGTGTTTAGGAGGTTTAGATCTTTTCGCAGATAAGCTTACTCTATTAGTTTTACAATTCATGGTGTATTCAATTGAAGTGTGAAATTTTTGGATGTGGCGTACACATGATAAGAATATACCCAGATCCTTGACATAACGTGGCTTCGACAATGCCCTCCGCATACACACTACTCGGACTACCTCCAGTCACTATCTGGAAGAGTAGAGGTAGCAAGATTATATACTAGCTGATCCGGAAGCCTCCTATAGAGTTACCAATAGGTTCGGTCCAGTGTACTAACTAGTGACCGGCCCGCGAACACCATTTTAGAGCTGCACCCTCAAAATGTAAGGAAGATTGGATCTCGCCATGATGTCCATCATAACCTCTAAAGTCATCAGTCATACTGCATGATGGAAGAGATGGGGAAGGGCTGATTGGAACTTAGCTCTGGAGACTAAACATGGGTTCCACCACTTCCAGCCTCCAATAAGCAAAGTGGTGGTATTGCACCAGTTGATGAGAGTCATCTACCATCTAGTATTGCCTGGTAACACAGAGGGGCGGCATTCCTCCATGTGGTGCAGGTGTCACACCTCGACCCCTGCTTACGTTGGTTCACACTTGAGTGGTCACCCACAGTGTGCTTGTGCATGGGGGTTATACCCAGGTTTACTAACAGTCCCACCATTGTGAAGGTGCAAGCAGAGGATTTAGCTGTCACAGACCGTCCAGACATTGCCGAAATTGGGTCCACTTGACTTGAGTGTCACCTGAATATCAGTTCCATCAGTGTTTTAGACTCCCAGGTAGCAAATACAGCCTGTCTGGCATATGAGAGAATGTCTGTGACAAACTCAAAATTTACCTCCAGTGTAGTTAACGCTGACAGTGAAATTCAAAAGTCAGCTGGATAGGTATCTACATGAGGGGGGGTGAACTATGGTATTTTTATTTTATTTATTTATTTTTTGGCTAGTGCAATGAAAGCCTGCGGCTTCCTTTCACTACAGGGCTAATATTAATACTAAATACCAGCAATATCTATGAAGCATATAGATTATATAGTTAAGATAATCTTAATTTATTTTAATCTTAATATAAGCTAATCTTATGTTAGGCAACTCCTTGTTGATTTGGCTTCTTTCCCCCCCCATCATTTGTCCCCATCTAAAACTTGCACCCGATACTGCTTCTTCATGTAAAACAAGCAGACTGTTAGGAAGAGAAGTTTCTTGGATCTTCAAGATAAAGTAATTTGATCCAGGAAAGAACAAACCTTTCTGTATTAACAAATATCAGGCAGTCAAGCTATGTGTGTAAAAATTGCTGATCCTCAAAAATCAATGGAGATCACAATAATGAACTTATCAAATTCGGTCAATTCACAACACAGACCTATATAACTATGAGATTCAATAAAAACAATTTCACAAATAACAGTCTTGCTTGAACACCAATCCACACAGTACTTTTGTGGTAATGCCTTTGAATAGTTCATACAACTTTACTGCAAAATTTAAAACAAGTCAGATAATGTATGCAGTGCATTACACATCAGGTGGGTTCAATTTTTTCTCCCTTAAGTTAATTGAATTCTCACTTTTTGGTGATTGACAGAAATCAAGAGTAATAACTAATTAACTTGTTGCTAATTAATTACTAATTAAAATAAATAAAATTAATTTTTTAATTCACTGTACATACCTAAACAAAATATTCACTCACCCTTTTTTTTGTAATACTTTACTTATTTCCTCCTGGATTTTAATAGACAATGAAATGTAACAAGTAAAAGAACCAATGGAATATATATGAAATAATAAATGTTGAAATTCAACAACTTGTATTTATTATTATTAGCCATACGGTGCAAGGAAGCCTGAGGCTTATGCTGCACCAGCCAAAAAAAAAAAAAATTCCTGAATTACCCTGAGAGAGAGAACAAGAGTCAGAAGTAGAAGGGAATCACCAAAAAAAGAGAAGAATGATGATATCCAGCTCAGGACTTCGTGGAATGTCTTTGATTTAAAGAAATAAACAAATAGCAACATGTACCTCATATCATAATATGAAGTCAACATTTTTGTAATGTACTTATATCTCTCTGAATTTTAATAAAAATCGAAATATTTTTATTAAAACTTAGGTAACACATATTTCACATTTCTACTGTGATTAACATAATAAACAAATAGTATAATTCATTAATTATATTAGTAAACTGATAACAAAAATATGAGCTCCTCAAAAAAGCAATGATTTGCACATGTGCAGTGCGCTTAAACTGAAAATTTTTCCTTTCTGTACATCAGCCATATTGCCCAGTCATTCCTTGAAATAAGTGTATGGCAACAAATATAATACCTAGTGCTTCAGGTACAATATAGCAATATATGGATACATTGTAATATTGTAACAATATAACAATGTATGCCGACCGGGCTAGCCAGGTGGGTAAAGTGCCTGCCTGGCAACCCAACGGTCGCGGGTTCAAATCCCGCCTCGGGCTTGGATCAATGTACTGCAAAAAACTTGGGAGGTGCACTATGGCCACAGAAGCCGATGCGCCAACAACTACCAAAAAAAAAATAAAAATAAAAAATAATAACAATGTATGGATAACCTACTTAACATGTATTAAAAAAAATAAATAATTTCCAGATTTCCATTTGTCCGATTTTAAGGAAATTTTGAATAAATTGAAGAATCTGCTTGAAAGAGCTAAATATAGAATTTCATGAAAATACATCAACTGTATAGCTGCTGAATTTTGCAGTAAAGTTGCAAGATGTAGATGAACAGACATGGTGAAGGCAACAATTGTCAGCCAGTGAAACATTTATTATCTGGAGAGTCTGAAGTAACCACAGTTAAGAGAGACCACTTACTAAAAAGGGTTTAGGGCCGAAAGCCTCAGACTACATGAGATTTACTAGATTAACAAGTTATTTGGAAAAGTATCATTTTAGTTTGTAGTAAATCACTGAAGTAAGTGAAATGGCATCGTTTCTGTTACATCTCATATTGTGAATGCCTTTACGAGTTGCCTGATATTGCATTACCTCAAATAAGCAATGCTTCGCCAGTAGAAAAGACTAATGTTACTTATTCTTGGCAGTTACCACCACCCACCAAATGGCACCATTTCAAAGCTTGTTGGCATCTCAATGGTGGGTAGATAAGTACCCTGGTGATAAAATGAATCACAACCCAGTTATGAAGTTAACTCCACAATATAAGAGATGCCAGATGGTGTGCAATAGTAAAGTACTAAAAAGGATTTAGGGATGAAAGCCTCAGACCAGAGCCAGAACTAGGCAATCCTATGCCTGGGGAAAAAGTGTTATAAGTATGACGGTAGGGTCGTCGACACCTGGGGGGCAGCATGTCTTCCTAGCATCCCTGATTGTAATAAATAATTCCTTCAGTTTGTGCCCTGAAGCTTGGAATCCAGGGGAATCCCCCCCTCTGCACCCACTTTCTACA
This sequence comes from Mastigoproctus giganteus, assembly GCF_048544385.1. NCBI lineage: Eukaryota > Metazoa > Arthropoda > Arachnida > Uropygi > Thelyphonidae > Mastigoproctus > Mastigoproctus giganteus. The sequence continues at coordinate 233,554,026 of NC_143575.1, read as the reverse complement.
TTCCCTTCAATCTTTATGAATTTATAAAAATTACTATTGTAACGGTATATGACTTGCATATATTTGTTAATAAAATAATTTAAATATTACAATGAATATAACAAAACAAAAATATCAAAGAAAAAGAAACTTACAAATCATCATCATCAGCCATTTTCAATCCACTGCAGGATGAAGGCCTCTCCAGCAACTTTCCAGTTCCTTCTATTTTGAGCACTGGCCATCCATTTACTACCCAAAAACTCATGAATTTCATCTATCCATCTCCGCCTTTGTCTTCCAGGTTTTCTTCTAGCTCCTCTTGGGTACCATTCTGTTATTTTCTTAGTCCATCTGACATCATGTCTTCGAGCTATGTGTCCTGCCCAAGACCATTTTAGTTCTTTAGTTTTGATAAGAATGTCCTTTACTTGAGTTTGCTGCCTAATCCATGTGTTTCTCTTCTTATCTAACGGTCTGATTCCCAATATAATTCGTTCCATTCTTTGCTGTGTAGTTCTCAGCTTCTCTTCCATTCTTTTGGTGAGTGCCCAAGTTTCACTTCCATAAGTCACGGTGGGGAGTACACACTGATTCATTATTTTACGTTTCAGACAAACTGGGATATTGCTCTTCAGTATGTGACTATATTTCCTGAATGCTATCCATCCAAAATTTATTCTTCTCTTGACTTCCAGCCATTTATCATTATTGCAGCTAATAACTTGTCCCAGATAAGTATATGACTCCACCTTTTCAATTACTGCTCCTTCAATCATTATTTCCCTTTCCGTGGCATACTTGTTCATCATTACTTTTGTTTTAGCCATATTCATCTTTAGTCCAAAATCCTTACTAACTGTGCATAACTTATTAAGATTTTCCTCTAATTCTTTGGGGTCGTGGCTTATGACCACAATGTCATCTACAAATCGTAAATGGTTTAGGCACTCTCCATTCACATTGACTCCTTTCTGGGACCAGTCTAATCTTCTGAAAGCTTCCTCAAGGGCAGTAGTAAACAGCTTCGGAGATATTGTGTCTCCTTGTCGAACTCCTTTCTCGATTTTAAATTTGCTACTGTCTTCGTCTAGTCTAATAAAGGAGGTAGCACTCTCATATATTTTCTTCAAAATCATAATATATGGAGTATCTATGCCTTGTCTTTCCAGTGCCCGAAACATTGCCTTATGCTGTATGGAGTCAAATGTCTTTTCATAATCCACAAATGCCAGGCATAATGGTGTTTTATATTCATTTGCTTTCTCCATTAGCTGTGATATTACGTGAAGGTGATCCATAGTTGAGAATCCTGTCCTAAAGCAAGCTTGCTCTTTCGGTTGATTCTCATCAAATATTCTTTCTAATCTGTTAGTAATGACCCTTGTGAACAACTTGTAGATGTGGGATAACAAGCTAATTGGTCTATAATTTGCAATTTCTGATTTATCTCCTTTCTTATGCAGCAAAACTATGATTGAATTATTCCACTGCTTAAGCATCACACCTTTTCTAATGCACTTTGTGAAGAGCCTTGCCAGTTTTTGTATTATGTCTCTTCCTCCCAATTTTAACAACTCTACAGTAACTTCATCTTCCCCCGGGGCTTTTCGATTCTTCATTTTCTTCAATGCATGTTCTACCTCATCAGGAAGAATATCAGGTATGTCGTATGTGTTGCTACTTTGCAATCCATCTTCCCCACTGCTGGTATCATTCCCTCGCTCCTTGTATAATTCTCTATAGTAGTCTTCTGCTATTTGAATTAAGTCTTCTATGCTGTTTATAAGTACACCATCGCTATTCTTCAGTTTCAGTATCATTTGTCTTTCTGTATTACTGCTCATGGCTGCTGATTTAAATCCTTTGTTTTCCCTTAATGCTTGTTCTACTTTTCTTGTGTTAAATCTTCTTATGTCCTCTCTGAATCTCTTTCTAATGGCTTTGCATAACTCAGTATACTCAATTTTCTCCCTGTCAGTGTTTTTTACAAATATTCATTTATATCTATAGAGAATTTAATTCTATAGAAACTACAAATAAATTACATATAACTACAAAAAAAAATTATAAAATCTGATAGTTTATGTATATATAAAATCATAGAAACAAAATATTATGAAACATAGTACTTTTAACATTATAACATAAATTAAAAATATGCAATGAAGGTGTATTATTTTTATTGAATTTTTCTCACTTTGGAGAACCTTTCACAAGAAGCTTCTGTTACAGGCAGAGTAAAAAAATTCATAGCACTATTTCTATATTTAGATAAGATTCTATTAGACAATACTCATGAACGAATTGGAGAAGTTGTAAAGGGGATACAGATTTTATATCCTGCAGAATTGATAAAACATGATTTTTCAAATATCTGTTGAAATATCAACAGAAATTTGAAAAATTTTGTTTATCCTCCAGTTTGTTATTGTTATTTTGGTTTTTAGGAGCATTAGCAACTAAGGCCATATTGCTCCGGGGATATGTGGTGGTCATTCCCTGACCTTTCCACATCCTTCGTACTTGATAGTCATGGGCTCGAGCCACAGTCTAAGTGTCCTCCAGTGCTAACCACTGGAGGACAAACCAAAAAGCTCAGAGGCGTGACATCACAAAATGGGCCATGCTTTATAGAAGTTTGTAATTGGAGTTATTTTCAAAATTCGTAAAACACTGTTCCTCCCTGGGGGTTAGAGGGAACAGGTATCCTTGTGTTATCACACACTCAGCCTAAAACACTGATGAATCCAATATCTCTCTATTACAGAAGATTTAGAAGTCTAGTTGGCCTGACTCCCTGAAATCCACTCATGCATACCTTCTCGATGGTAAGCCCTGTTACGTCACTTAGGTGGCAACGAACATGTAGAGTGGTTCTCTTCAAGGTGCCTGGCCAGCATGAAGAGGAAAAGACCAAACCCTCCAGCATATGACAGAATGACAAAACAAATGGCCCTCAGTCCCCAGCAGCCTTCACTCCCCCTCTTATGGCAGCGAGAGGATCAGAGTGGAAGCAGAGGGTGCTAAGAATCTCTGTGTATGACCAGGCTGTGGCCTGTTATAAAGTAAGATCACTCATCGGTGAAGACAGGATATTAGAGCTGGAAAAGGAATTAGAAAATGTGAATTGGAATATCATCGGTTTGGCTGAAACAAGAAGAAGAAATTAATCACTTATAAGTTTGGAAATCTGCTGTACACCAATGGAAACAGTCAAAGGAGTGAAGGTGGAGTTGGGTTTCTGGTCCTAAAGATTTAAAAAACAACATTTTGGAATTCAAAAGTACATCACCAAGGGTGTCAAGACTAATACTCAAGATTTCTAAGCGGTACAAGCTAAAGGTTATAATGATTTATGCACCAACATCGAGCCATGATGATGATGAAGAAGTTGAAGAAATGTACACCAAAATTGAGTCTTCTAGATGAGCAGAAAACCCACTACACTATTATTATGGGGGACTTCTATGCTAAGGTTGGAAAAAGACAAAACAGTGCAGAAAAGGGAACTATAGGAAATTTTGGAATTGGTGAAAGAAATGAAAGAGGTGAAAGACGTGGAATTTGCAGAATCTCAAGGATTATCAGTAATGAACACTTTTTTCAAGAAAAGGGTGAACAGAAAGTGGACATGGAAGAGTCCAAATGGATTAACAACTAATGAAATCGACTTCATCCTCACTAACAGAAGATATATTTGTGAATGATGTTACCATCCTGAATAAGGTAAATGTTAGAAGTGATCACAGAATGGTAAGATGTACACTTGATATAGATGTAGGAAAGGAAAGGAAAAACTGACTCGAGTAAATAATACAAAGGTCTTTGAGATAACAGAAGAGGAGAAAAAGCAGTATGTACTGGAACTTAAGAACAAGTTTGAGCCTCTGCAAACTGCTCAGGACCAAGATATCGACAAGGAATATTACAACTTTCTGAAAGTGATAAAGCCCAAGAAACCTATAGGGAAAAAGAAATCCAAAGAAGAAAAAATTAGTCAAGAAACACTTGTTATGATGAACCGAAGGTGAAAAATAAACAGACAAAGAGAAAATTGAGTATACTGAGTTATGCAAAGCCATTAAAAAGAGACTCAGAGAGGGCATAAGAGGATGTAACACAAGAAAAGTAGAACAAGCATTAAAGGAAAACAAAGGATTTAAATCAGCAGCCATGGGCAGTAATACAGAAAGACAAATGATACTGAAACTGAAGAATAGCAATGGTGTACTTATAAATAGCAGAGAAGGCATAATTCAAATAGCAGAAGACTACTACAGAGAATTATACAAGGAGCGAGGGAATGATGCCAGCAGGGGGAAGATGGATTGCAAAGTAACAACACATACGACATAACCGATATTCTTCCTGATGAGGTAGAACATGCATTGAAGAAAATGAAGAATCAGAAAGCCCCGGTGGAAGATGAAGTTACTGTAGAGTTGTTAAAATTGGGAGGAAGAGACATAACACAAAAACTGGCAAGGCTCTTCACAAAGTGCATTAGAAAAGGTGTGACACCTAAGCAGTGGAATAATGCAATCATAGTTTTGCTGCATAAGAAAGGAGATAAATCAGAAATTGCAAATTATAGACCAATTAGCTTGTTATCCCACATCTACAAGTTGTTCACAAGGGTCATTACTAACAAATTAGAAAGAATACTTGATGAGAATCAAGTATTCTTGATCAAGATGAGAATCAAGATGAGAATAGGACAGGATTCTCAACTATGGATCACCTTCACATAATATCACAGCTAATGGAGAAAGCAATGAATATAAAACACCATTATGCCTGGCATTTGTGGATTATGAAAAGGCATTTGACTCCATATAGCATAAGGCAATGTTTCGGGCACTGGAAAGACAAGGCATAGATACCCCACATGTTATGATTTTGAAGAAAATATATGAGAGTGCTGCCTCCTTTATTAGACTAGACAAAGACAGTAGCAAATTTAAAATCGAGAAAGGAGTTCGACAAGGAGACACTATCTCCGAAGCTGTTTACTGCTGCCCTTGAGGAAGGCTTTCAGAAGATTAGACTGGTCGCAGAAAGGAGTCAATGTGAACAGAGAGTACCTAAACCATTTACGATTTGCAGATGACATTGTGGTCATAAGCCACGACCCCAAAGAATTAGAGGAAAATCTTAATAAGTTATGCACAGTTAGTAAGAATTTTGGACTACAGATGAATATGGCTAAAACAAAAGTAATGATGAACAAGTATGCCACAGAAAGGGAAATAATGATTGAAGGAGCAGTAATTGAAATGGAGAGTCACATACTTATCTGGGACAAGTTATTAGCTGTAATAATGATAAATGGCTGGAAGTCAAGAGAAGAATAAATTTTGGATGGATAGCATTCAGGAAATATAGTCACATACTGAAGAGCAATATCCCAGTTTGTCTGAAACGTAAAATAATGAATCAGTGTGTACTCCCCACCGTGACTTATGGAAGTGAAACTTGGGCACTCACCAAAAGAATGGAAGAGAAGCTGAGAACTACACAGCGAAGAATGGAACGAATTATATTGGTAATCAGACTGTTAGATAAAAAGAGAAACACATGGATTAGGCAGCAAACTCAAGTAAAAGATATTCTTATCAAAACTAAAGAACTAAAATGGTCTTGGGCAGGACACCTAGCTCGAAGACATGATGAGAGATGGACTAGGAAAATAACAGAATGGTACCCAAGAGGAGCTAGGAGAAAACCTGGAAGACAAAGGCAGAGATGGATAGATGAAATTCATGAGTTTGTGGGTAGTAAATGGATGGCCAATGCTCAAAACAGAAGGAACTGGAAAGCTGCTGGAGAGGCCTTCATCCTGCAGTGGATTGAAAATGGCGCTGATAATGATGTTCCTCCCTGATATTTTTTTCGAATAAGTGATTATAAATCCCGAATTTATAATTTTTTTCACTCTCACAAAATCACAAGTAGCACGTACAAAGATAATGCAGTATTTCTTTTAATAAAATTTTTATTTTTATTTTAAACAAAGAACACAAGTTGACCAGTAGCTATTATCCATGTTGGGAATACGACTTAATCTTTTGACTGGCTATAGAAAGAAGTTGATTAGCATGCCTTCTCGTTATGTTTAATGAGTGGCTGCATATGTGTTGCATTCCACTTACATTGTGGAATGGTAATCCCTTTAACCCTTAATTTGGGCTTTCTAATTGCTTAAATTGCCTAAAGGCCAGAGGTGGAAACAAAGCATACAAATTTATGTCTCTCGTAATCCATTATATGGAAACTTTCTTCATTATATGGAAACTTTCTTCATTCTACAGAAACTTTTAAATGTAATTACCAAAAGAAATTCAAAAAATTTGCCACAAAGAAGTTTGGTAAACACAGGTCCGACAGTAATTAAATCAAAAATGAAGCAATTTTAAAATATATAACTGGTCGAATGCACCCTTAAAATGTTGCACCTGGGGCTGGTGCCCTACTCACCCTACCATAGTTCCGGCTCTGCCTCAGACTACAGGAAATTTACTAGACAAACAAGTTAGTGCAAAGCATCATTTTTGTGACTTATTAAGAATAATTGCATTTTTTATTCTCTATTTTATGCATTAGCTATGATTTTAGAAAAAGTTGTCCTTTTCATCATTATCCTGAACAATCAAAAATGATTAAAGAAGAGTTGTTAAAAGTTTTCACTATACTAAGATTTCTAGAAACATTTCATACCTTTAATAAATTTAAAATTTTCTGGCTCAGTTCATAATCAAAATTTGCATATTTTGACCCGGTCATATTGTAAATAAAGACAATTCCTGATCGCTGGGTTTCAAGACTAGAAAATAAAATTAATAATAACAATTAAAACATTAACAAGAGAAACTACATACATATCACTTTGTAAAGTGGCCAAATGAAGTTTTTAGATAAAATATGAAATGAAATTAAGTGATTAAAAAAAGAGTTATTTGAGAGAGTGATAATTGTCAGCTAGTGAAACATAATTATAAATTATATAATTTTTTTTTGTACCTTTGCTGATTTTAACAAATAAATTTATTTAAAAATTAGCTTACCAAGTGATTACTGGATAACATTAAGTGATTACATTAATTTACAAATACATTAAAATATATCATAAAAATTTCATTAATTCTATTATGTAGCTAGATATATTGATAAATCAATGGAATCAATAAATAAGTTGACTAAAATGATTTAAGTGGAATAAAAATATTAAATTAGTGAATGTCAAAATGCGGTATGTTTAAATTAGTGAATGTCAAACTGCAGTTTAAATGGATCTCTCAATTTTTTTTTTTTTTTTTTTTCTGCTAGCTCCCTACACAAATTAGAATCATGGTGTTTTTATAGGTATAATAAAAAAATAAGTGTTATTTTAAAATAAAGGGGATAATGGATGATTTCTGGCAAATTCATACATAAACAGACATTATATGATGTGACCTTGAAACATGTATATATACAGGTACCCATTCTGCAGAGCTCAGTCATCGAAAATATATGTACACTGAAAGGACAGAATTCATGGGATACCTGGTTCCTGTGCAACGCAACACTGTCACCCTCCCCCCTTCGCTAGTAGACGAACCCACCACTTGGCAGATATATAGATACACTGCATTCACATAGATGGTAATTCAATTCAATGTTAGCATGGATAAACATTGTGAGTTAACCGACTTTGAAAGAGGAATGATAGTGGGTGCCCAACGAATGGGTCACACTATCATGGAGATGGTACAGAAATTGCACTATCCCCATTTGATAGTATCAAGGGTGTATCAGGAATACGCCATTTCCGCAATAACATCTCATCGTGGACAGCACTGTGGCCAGAGAAAGGTGGTGGAGGAACGCGGCCGTCTACATGTGTCTCACATTGTTTCAGCCAACCAGAGAGTGACAGTGGCACAAATCACTGCCAACTTCAACGATGGAGGTGCCAGAAACGTCTCCACCAAGACCATTAGGCGATTATTAGCCGCAATAGGTTATGGGAGCTGCCGACCTACCAGAGTCCCATTGCTAACACCAGGACACAGGGCCTGGGATGATTGGAGATGGGTCTCCTGGTCTAACGACTCCCATTTCCAGTTATTTCAAGCATATGGGATGGTGTGTATCTGGAAAAAACCACATGAAGCTATGCACCAATCATGTCAACAGTGTACTGTTCAGGCAGGTGGATGGTCAGTAATGGTTTGGGGTGTTTTCAACTGGCACACATTGAGACCTCTGGTACATCTAGACGCATCTCTGAACAGTCCAGGTTACATGTCCATTCTTGCAGACCATCTGCATCCCTTTATGGTCACTGTGCACCCACAGGGCAATGGACTCTTCCAGCAGGACAATGCACCCTCCCACAGAACCGTGGTGACTAGAACATGGTTCAAAGAGCATTCCACAGATTTTACCACCATGGAATGGCCTCCCCGTTCACAGGACATGAACCCTGTGGAGCATCTTTAGGATGCTGTGGAAAGGTCTGTTCAAGCTTTGGATCCTCCATCCAGGAATGCAATGGAATTATGGACAGCGGTGCAGCAAACATGGATGAAAACACCTGTGGAATGCTTTTGTGAACTAGTGGACTCAATGCCTCGCCATGTTAATGCCCTTATCTGGGAAAAAGGTGGGCCTACCCGTTACTAGATAGGTAGCCCATGATTTCTGTCCACTCAGTATACATGCAAAAGGGTCAAATTATGAGGGAAGCAAAACAGAAATTGATTAAATTAATGCAAAATATCCTGGAAGCGGAAAATACTGACATGAGGTAATTCATATTCATAGCAATGAGATATACTTAAATTACTCTTGTTCTTCAGATGGGAAACGCAGTGGACTTTAACCAGTTTGACATAGGCCAAATTGTAATGGCCAGACAACTGGGTCAGAGCATATCCGAAACGGGGGGCTGGTGGCGTGCTCACGATCAACCATGATTAGTACTTACCGAAAGTGGTCTGAGGATGGGAAATCCACGAACTGTCGGCTAGGTGTTGGATGACCACGGCTCATCGATGCTCGAGGTGAGCGAAGGCTCTCCTGGATTATACGTGGCAGCAGAAGGACGATTGTGGCGCAATTAGCCAGTAATTGGAATGCTGGTGATGGGAGTAATGTGTCACAACACACAGTACATCGAAACCTGCTGAAAATGGGGATGCATACCCACAGGCCGCTCTGAGTGCCCATGCTAGCCATGGTACACCTATAATGGGCACGCGAGCATCAAAACAGGACCTTGAGTGATTGGAAGATTGATTGGTTGATTGATTGAATTTTATTGGCGCATTAGTTTCTAAGGCTATAATGCACCAAGACCAGTTTGGAAGAAAGTAGTCTCGTCGAATCAATCACATTACCTTGCACCATGTGGATGGCTGGGTATGTGTGCTTCATTTACCTGGGGAAGTGATGCTGCCTGAATGCACTGTGGGACGAAAACAAGCCAGTGGTGGCGGTGTCATGCTTTGGGCGATGTTCTGCTGGGATATCCTGAGTCCAGTCATCCATGTGCCGGCTACTCTGATGTCTACTACCTACCTAAACATAATTGTTGACCAGGTACACCCTTTTGTGCCATGCTACACCGCCCAGATCGTTCGAGACTGGTTCGCAGAACATGAGGAAGACTTCCAGGTATTGCCCTGGCCTCCAAATTCCCGAGACATCAATCCCACGAGCATCTGTGGTTTTTGCTGGAACAGCAACTCCGATCTGTGGCGTCGCAACCACGGACCTTACAGGAGTTAAAGGATCTGCTGGTTATGTGTTGGTACCAGATACAACAAGACACAGAAATCTTGTAGCATCCATGTCTCGCCAGATACCAGCTGTTTTGGCTGCACGTGGAGGACCAACATCATATTAGGTAGGTGGTCATAATGTTTTGGCTCATCAGTGTACATGGACTATGGTAGGGTTACTAAGAGTAAGAACAGGTGCACGTATATTTGCATGTACACCAATGCTAGAAGCATGGTAAATAAATTTGATGAATTTGAAGTGCTGGTGAAGTCATCAAATGCATAAATTTTGGGAATATCAGAGATGTGTTACTCAGATATAAGGGATGTAGAATTTGAATATGACGTAGCCGAGTGGTCAGAAGCGTGAATGCAGCAGCACACATTTCTGAGTGGACAGGGGTTCAAGTCCGTAACTGCTAAACACAATTAACGTTTGTATTAATTTATTTAGTGTAAACTCCACTGACCTGGTGGTCAGGCCAGAATATAAACAAGAACAATGTGAACAAGCAGGACAGGACAGAGGTATGCTGTAAGTTAAAAACCATATATAATCTAAGGCAAGTCATCCAATGGACATGGGTGGCCAGTGTTTGGTGTGACATAAGCACTAAGAAAGCAAAAATAAAAGTAGGAGTTTATTATAGGCCTAATGACCATGATGAGAATACTAATGACCGTGATGAGTATAGTTATATACATGGAGAGTTGGCCAGTAAGTCAGAATATCTTATAATGGGGAATTTTAACTTTCCAGATATTGATTGAAACTTGTGGGGTGCTCACTTGCACACTAGCAATATTTTGGGGATTTATTGGATGACTGTTTTCTACAGCAGCATGTTGTAGAGGCAACAAGAGAGAGTAATACTCTTGATCTAATTATCAGCAGTAATTATTCATGTATTAAGAATATGCTGATAAAAGAACCACTAGGTGGCAGAAAACACATTGTATTGATCTGGGATTTACTTAAAGTTTTACAGCCATCAAGGGTAAAGAGAAGCGTGTTTGCCTTCGTAAAGATGATTATAGTGGTCTCAGACAGTTTTTAAATTGTATACAGTGGGACCAACTGACTGATGATGCCATCAGCAAATTCTAAATGGGAAGCATTCAAGGAAATAATCATAGAAGCTACTAGACTTTTAGAAACTAGTCTGCAACCAAGTCACAAAGGAAGCTAGGCAAGCTAAGGCAGATTACGAGAAATCTTTGGCAAATGACGCAAATAAAAACAGCAAAGACTTTTTTATGTAAACATGAAGATGAATCACATTGGTCCACTTGATATCAGTGGTTCAACTGTTGATAATCCTGCTCAGGTTGTTGACAAAAATGAATAAGTATTTTGCATCTTCATTCACACATGAGGAATTCTTTAGGGAAGTGGATGTCAGAATTTTATCAAACTCTAACAGAGAGCTAAATGATTTTGTAATAATTGAGAAGAAAGTGAAAGAGAAATTGAAGTTAAAAATAAGAAAGTCACCTGGGGTGGATTGGATCTATCCAATTATATTAAGGGAGGCAGCAAAGGAGGTAAGCAAACCCTTAACCATAATTATGAGGGCATCCTTGGATTCAGGGGAAGTCCATGTGGACCGGAGATATGCAAATGAATCCCCAATTCACAAAAGGGGATCAAAGGATGATATGAGTAATTAAAGACCAGTTAGCTTAACTTCTGTTCCAGAGAAAATAAGAGTCACTGATTATAGAAGTAATGCAGGATGTTTTAGACAGAAGCACAGTTATATTTCAGTCACAGCATCGGTTTGTCTGACCAATCTGATTGGATACTATGAAGAAGTCACAAAGGAAATGGGTGCAAAATTTGATATCATGCTTGGATTTCAGGAAAGCTTTCGATACTGTTGCACATAAGAGACTGCTCTACAAATTAGAGCAATGTGGCATTAAGGACAAGTTACTGCTATGGATAAAAGGATGGTTGCATGGGAGAAGACAGAGTGGTTATCAATGGACACTACTCTTCATGGACTAATGTTCACATTGGATCCCACAATGTTTGGTGCTGGGCAACACGTTGTTTTCTGTATTTATTAATGATACTGATGGAGGTATATCAATCTTAATGTCTAAGAATTGCATAGTTAATGAGAGTAATGATGGAATGCTCCTGCAACAAGACCTTGAAAAATTACAAGCTGGGCTGAGAAATGGCAATTACAATTTAACGCTGACAAATGCAAATTATTGCATATGGGTAGCAGTAATCCCAGAGTAACAAACCAACCAGATGGTACTACACTCAACTCATGGTGATGGAAAATAAAAAGGCCCTGTGGGTAATTGTACATTCAGATACGAAGTTCTCTGAGCAGTGCAGACAGGTGCCAGGACAGCTCTTGGAGTGTAGTCAATCATATACAGGAATTTTTCTAACAAGGGTAAGGAGGTGATCCCATTGTATAAGGCAATGGTCAGGCCACATCTTGAGTATTGCATACAGGTCTGGAGGCCTCATTTTAGGAAGGATATATGGCCCCTAGAATGGGTACAGAGAAGGGCAATAAGACTGGTGAGAGGTACAAAGGGGTACTCTTACCAAACAAAGCTTCAGTTCTGCAAATTGCAGTTTCTGGAAACTAGGCATTTGCAAGGTGATCAAGATTGAGAAGTTTAAGCCTTTGCACAGATTGAGCAAGACCAGTGCTAATGGGATTCTTCCCCTTGCTCATACTTCACACATGAAGCAACACAAATTCAAACTGAGGAAGGATGACTGCAGAACAGATGTGCAGAAATTTGCCTTTAGCCAGCATGTCAGATGAACTAATCAGATGAACTTTAGTCAGATGAACTAATGAGTCATATGGCAGAGAAGAAAAATGCATGGGATACAAACAAATTAACACGTGACACAGAAGCCTATGATAGATACAAGTTGATCTGTAACCAAGTTACAAAGGAGGTTAGGCAGGCGAAGGCAGATTACGAGAAATCTTTGGCAAGGGATGCAAAGAAAAACAGCAAAGAGTTCTTTACTTATGTAAACTCTAGAAGGAAGGGGATGAATCAGATTGGTCCACTTGATATCGATGGGTCAACTGTTGATGATCCTACTCAGGTAGCTAACAAACTAAATGAATATTTTGCATCGACATTCACACATGAGGAGTTATTCAGCGAGGGGAATGCCAGAGGTGTATTCAACTCTGGCAGTAAGCTAGATAATCTTGTAATAACTGGGAGTAAAGTGGAGGAGAAATTGTTGAAGATAAACACAAGAAATGCACCTGGGGTGGATGGGATCTATCCAGTTATATTAAAGGAGGCAGCAAAGGAAGTAAGCAAACCCTTAGCCATAATTATGAGAGCTTCCTTGGACTCAGGGGAGGTACCCATGGACTGGAGATGTGCAAATGTGACCCCAATTCACAAAGGAGGATCAAAGGCTGACACAAGTAATTATAGACCTGTGAGTTTAACTTCTGTTCCCGGAACATTAATGGAGGCACTGGTTAAAGAAGCACTGCAGGATCATCTAGACAAGACTTCAGTTATAGCTCGGACACAGCATGGTTTTGTTAAGGGGAGGTCTTGCCTGACCAATTTGATTGGATACTATGATGCAGTCACAAAAGAACTGGATGCAGGGAATAACTTTGATATTATATACTTGGATCTTAGAAAGGCTTTTGATACTGTTGCACATGGAAAACTGCTGCACAAATTGGAGCTGTGTGGCATTGGAGGAAAATTGCTGCTATGGATAAAGGGGTGGTTGAGGGGGAGAAGACAGAGAGTGGTAATCAATGGACACTGCTCATCATGGACTAATGTTATTAGTGGAGTCCCTCAGGGTTCAGTGTTGGGTCCATTATTGTTTTCTGTATTTATAAATGATATTGATGATGGTATATCAAGCTTAATGTCCAAGTTTTCAGACGATATGAACGTTGGCAGGGTTGTCAAGGACACTACTGACACTATGCTGCTGCAACAGGATCTGGAAAGGTTGAGCAGATGGGCTGAGAGGTGGCAAATGAAGTTTAATGTTGACAAATGTAAAGTACTACATATGGGAAACAGCAACCCCAGAGCAACGTATTAACTCTGTGGTACTACACTGACAGTAGTAGAGAATGAAAAGGACCTGGGGGTAATTGTGCAGGAAGATATGAAGTTCTCTGAGCAGTGCAGACGGGCTGCAAGAGTAGCTCATAGTGTATTGTCAATGATATATAGGAATTTTTCTAGCAGGGATAAGGAGGTGATTATTCCCTTGGATAAGGCAAAGGTCAGGCCACACCTAGAGTACTGTATACAGGTCTGGAGGCCTCATTTCAAGAAGGATGTAGAGCTGCTGGAACGAGTACAGAGAAGGGCAACAAGATTAGTGAATGGAACAAAGGGGTGCTCTTACGAAGAAAGGCTTACGTTTTGCAAATTACAGTGTCTGGAGACTAGGCACCAGCGAGGTGATCTGACAGAGGTGTATAAAGCCTTGAATGGTTTGAGCATGCTCAATGCTGATGGGATTCTTCCTCTTGCTCAGAATAATCACCTGAGAGGGCATAAATTCAAATTGAGGAAAGATAGATGTAGGATAGACGTGCGAAAATTTGTCTTTAGCCAGCGGTTGGTGGGTGGAACAGACTTCCATCCCTTGTTGTGGAAGTTGATAGCCTAAATAAGTTTAAGGCTCAGCTGGACAGGTATTTCGAACGAACAGAGGGGTGAAGTGGAAGTGGTTATTTTTATTTATTTATTTTATTTTATTTTTTTTGGCTGATGCTGCATAAGCTTGCTTTCTTGCATCAAATGCCTCTACTAATGCTAATGTGGTCAATTGCTGGTACAAACTTCCCTCTGTAGTTGTGGAAGTGGATAGCTCGAATATAAATTCAAGGAAGAACTAGGCAAACTATTGGAAGGGATGAATAGGGGCGAAATGAAAAGTGTGTGTGTGTGTGTGTGTGTGTGTGTGTGTGTGTGTGTGTGTGTGTGTGTGTGTGTGTGTAAGTTTGTTTTTTTGATTCATTTGCCACTACTAATACTATCTAGGAATATACTGACTGTTTTTCAGGTATCAATGTCTTATAGATAAGTCAATGAAAAACATATGATTTGGATATTTTTCCTAACAACCTTTACCTCAGTTTTCTTTGACTATTTTTTATTTACATAAATACATAACTCTCTATTTACAATCATTTGAACCTGTGTAAGAAACTCCAGCATAAAGTTTAGTTTCTCTTACAAAATTGTAAAACACAACAAAACTCTCATGATTCAAGTAAAAGAAATGCATGTATGCACACTCAATGACATTTATGTATTCGTGTATGTATGTAGCCTGTTTGTAGTGGTTCCAGGACCTGGGTCCATCTCCGCAAATTGTCTCTATCTTGATTACAGAATCTGTGTAATCAGAGCCTGAAATGTGAGAAGCCAACACCTGAGCAACTGCTGCCTGATGCTGTCCCAAGGCACATGGAACCGGACATAATCAACTATCTGCGCTTCGGTAGTGCGCTAAAATCCCGCATCCACTGGAGGTAGTGCAATACCAGTGGATGCCAGCAATCCCATACTCAGGATGCCCAGTCCTGAGTACCAGCAGGAAAAAAATAATAATAATAAAATAAAATAAAAAAATAATAATAATAATAAAATAATAAATAAAATATATAAATTAATAATAATAAATAAATATAATAAAAAAATAATAATAAAAAAAACACCAGTGGTTGAAATCTCTGAACAACCTCAGAGATCAAAAGAATTCAAGTCCAGGATGACTGGTAGGTGACACAAGGAACAGCTCAGCAAGTGAGTGTTGAATTATCCAGTGTGGTGAAGCATCTACATTCTTCTGCTGAAGACATCGTTGGTGAAGATTTGAAGGGCTTGAAATTTAGTCTCATTTTCAATTAAGTCTTTAAGATTGACTTCTGAGATGTTCTGAACCTTATTTTTAAGTGTTGTCCATTGTTCTTCGTAGTTGGGACAGGACAATAGGATGTGGTTCCAGGATTCTTCTTTCCCACAGGAACAATGAGGACTTGTCGCCAGTCCGAATTGGAACAGTTTCACTTTAAGAGAGCCATGACCTGTTAGGATGTAGAATGTGATCGTGAATGGGTAGAACCAATTACAATGTGGCTTATTCGTGGCAAAGGTGACATCCGGGATAAAAATCTGGTGACCTCTCCAGTAGGACTTTCATACCATCTAACCTGCCAAAGGGAGAGGAGTTTATTCCATAGGTTTATTTTTTCCTGTTTGATATTTATAGCAGGATTGCAGTTTATTCCAAAGAGTGAGGTTGGTAGGCCTTTTTTGTGTTTGTAGATGAAACCTCTATAAGCTATATATAGGTCCAGGGGAAGGGCCCCAGATAGAAACTGCAGTGCATTAGTTGATGTTGTTCTTGTTACTCGGTGTGTCGCAAGCAGCATAGTTCTTTGCATGGAAAGGATTTTGGCCCAGATTTTACTGTTAGTGACCCTATGGAACCAGATCCCAGCAGCATAGGAGGCAATTGGCGAGAACACAACTTTATAGTAGAGAGATAAGGTTCTTTTGGTGAGTCCCCAGTCCGAACGGAAGATCCTGATGACGGCTGCAGAGAAGGCTTTGGTTTTGTTTGCTAAACTATCATGTGTGGTGGAAACTGAGCCTGTTATCCAATATTATGCCAAGTTGTTTAGTTTGTGAAACATATGGAATTTGCTTCCCTTGAATAAGCACTTTAGGGGGTCTGCAGTAATTCAACCTGTTTTTGAAGATCATTAGCTTTGTTTTTGTGTTTGATATTTTTAATTTATTTCTGAGGGTTCAGTTTACCAGGTCATCCAGAACAATCTTTGCACAGTCCTCAAGGGTTCTCCTGGATCTTCCTGCAATGCAAATAACCAAGTCGTCTGCATAGGCAAAATTGACGCAGTTGTTAAAGCTTCTGGTGGCTACTGGTCAAGTAAGGTTCTTTGACTATTGCTAACCTTTACTTTTAAATTTTCTGCTGCAGGACATCATGATAAATTCTAATTGGCAAAAAAAAAAAAAAAAAAAAAAAAAAAAAAACATTACATTTGCAGAAAGAATTGGCCAAACTAGTTGGTGCAGGTGTTGTATTGCTGTATCACAGTGCACTCCTGGCGCCTCCATAGCCAGGTGGGCAGGAGCAGTAGTGTGTAGCACACATTTCTTGATTAGACCGGGGTTCGAGCCTGTGACCAAAAAATACAGAGGATGCGGAAAGGTCAGGGAATGACCGCCGCACATCCCGGAGCAATATGGCCTTAGTTGCTAATGCTCCTAAAAACAAAATAACAAACAAACAAACAGTGCACTCCTATAAACAAAAATAAATGTTATAAAGGACAATTTAATTTAAACCTTGTCCATATTTTTCTGCATCCCATTTCTGTACTGAACACACTGGTCCATCCAGTGACAGATACTGATTTCTGGCCTTTGAAGCTTTGGCTTTTGCTTTCATTAGAGATAATACCATTGTCAATGAGTTAACCTAATTGCTAATATAATTTTAAAAGTGCTCCCAAGCCAAATTATTTCAGTCTGCATTGAAATATAACCCCAAAAACTTTACTACTTTGCTACAGAGGACAGTTTCATTGGGGTGTTCAAACATCCTCTGCGCTGCCTTTCTCCATGTAATTAGTGTATCTTGTTCCCTTTAAAAAAAATCTCAAAAGGTATGCCTTTTTGTGTAGATGAAGACTTCCACTTGCATTCCCCATTAGCAGCCTGAATTTGCTTGTATAAGGTTGACAAATGTCTAAATGTCTATACAGTATTTTGTATGTTTTGCAATGCTAAGTAAAAAAATACACTTTTTTTATATTTGATCTGAACAACCCTTATATGTTAGCTATTAAGTTAAATTATTTTATAATAAAAAATAATTAAAATCATGTTTTATATTATGCTATTTATATTTTAATTAAAAAAAGATAAAAAGTGAAACTATAAATTAACCTTTCCAAGGCAACATCCAACTGATACACAACTCCTTGAAGTGTAGTCTGATGGGATGTTTCAATAGGATTATGTTTGCAAGCAGTAAACACAACAATTGCAGCTCCATTGTTATCTCTGTTTGGCTACAAGGGAGAAGACAAATTATTATTCAGAAGAAACATTTAAATATAAGGTTCAAGTTCATTAATACCAGCTTTCAATATTTATTAAAGAACAATGTAGTGACTTAAAATATCATCCCTTTTTTTTTGAAGAAAACATTACCATAAAGCAAAATGAACATTTCTGAATGAAATTATGATCATCACGCAGCGATGGTGTGCACAAAACTGAACAGCTGTGAACACAAAACTACATGGAGAACACTACAAAATTTATGGAAAGATGTGGAATAAATGTCACTATTTTCCAAATGGTCATTTCTCATTTATGTTTCTCCCCCCCCCCCCTCTATGTCTTTGCCAACTCCTTATAAAAACAAAATAACATCTATGGAAATGCATGATTTAATGTCTTTAATTTTTGTAAGGTTTAGTATCATTAATTCTTGTAAACTTGTACAAATCTCTTCTTTGTAATAACCTACCATATTTTGTCAGTGCATTATTTCTCAAATAAACCTACCTATACAGCTAACATATGAGCCAAGTATCATCTGTATCCCTTTGATGATGAGAACATCTAGATTAAAGAATCTTATCATTCATTCAGCAAACGGGCGCCTCCGTAGCCAGGTGGGAAAGAGCAGCAGTGCGTAGCACACGCTTCTTGATTAGACCGGGGTTCGAGCCCGTCACCACCAAATATGGAAGATGTGGAAAGGTCAGGGAATGACCACCGCATATCCCGGAGCAATATGGCCTTAGTTGCTAATGCTCCTAAAAACCAAATAACAAACAATTCCCCAGCAAACGCGACAGTATCAGGAATGCATCCTTCCCAGGTTAAGCAGAGCTTACCTGTAACCGATCTTAATACACCACCATCTCCTCACTGTTTAGGGAGTGATCAGTCATTTTACAGATCAGGCACTAATTCTGTCCCTTTAAAGCTCAGGAACAACATCCTCATGTTACTAAATTACCAAACAGGGCATCTCTACATAAAAATTATTATACTCATTAATCCCTTCCCCATCCCAATGGACCACACCAATGGGTACTACACAATTAAGCATTACTAATACACTAAACTAACACATGACTGTCATCAACTAACTCAATCTCTACCAACATCACAGATAGCACTAGGAATGAGTCTGCAAGTAATACAATACATATAAAATATACTTTGAAAACAAATGATATCAAAAAGTGATTCATCATCATCAATAAATAAAAAAAAATCAAGCTACCCTGATGTCTCAGTTAATGATGCATTAGGGCTCATCCTGGTAGGTCAAACCCACTCCAGGTCCTGGACCCAGACTGCTGCTGCTAATTATATGCTTCATCAGTTACAAAAAGTTATCTCTGATAATTCAAAAACTCTACTTCACCTAGTTACAAGGAGGCCAAAATCTTTACCTAGATGGAAGCATTTGTCTTTCTGTGAAACCATTCCTTATCACAGCCTGTGAATCACTTGTTGTTCAATAGTCATTAGGTATCTAAGCAGTTAGAAACACTGATGATCCTGTAAACAAATATCAGATTATGCATATAAACACTCAACTAAACAAGAGGATCAGCAATGCATCTGTGAAGAACAGCTCAAAGAAATTGTACTAAGTTCTAAACAGATGCCTACACCCTCTCAAAATAATTAATAACATGATTTTAGTCTTGTAATGAAAATTCTTAACCAACCAGATTAAAATCATACTGCTGTTCTAGACATGGTCTTTGACTTCCCCAAAATCATCACAAGTATGGTGACTCTCAACCCAGTGGCTTGTTACAGCAAATTAATAAAAATACAGCATGTTTTCAAATAGCTCAAATGGCAACATGTTTAAGAATTCACTATAAGCTTTAGCTCTGCCAAAAAGAAATTTACAGAATACTCTTTACTATGTTAAATCAGGTTTTCCTAACACTACCAGTGGCCACCACAATTAAATTATGTGGCCTTATTTTCAACTAATGTTAGTATCAACATTAGTTGAAGCATATGATGCAAGAGAGCAAGATTAAGGAGCATCAGCCAAAAAAAAAAAAACTTCCCATTTTACCCACCCAGTCACTACAAATATTTGTCTAGTCCATCCTTAAATTTATTTAAGCTATCAACATCCACAACAACAGATGGAAGTCTGTTCCAGTAATCAACTACCCGTTGGCTAAAGGCAAAATTCCACATCTATTCTACAACTGTCTCTCCCCAATTTCAATCTATGCCCCCCTCAGGTTCTTAGTCTGAGCAAGCGAAAGTATCCCATCAGCACTGAGCCTGCTCAAACCATTCAAGGCCTTATAGATCTCAATCAGAACACCTCGCAGGCGCCTAGTCTCCAAATGCTGCAACTTGCAGAACTCAAGCCTTTCTTCATAAGCACACCCCTTTGTTCCTCTCACCAATCTTGCTGCCCTTCTATGTACTTATTCTAGAAACTCTACATCTTTCCTAAAATGAGGCCTCCAAGACCTGTATACAGTACTCAAGGTGTGGCCTCACCATTGCTTTATACAAAGGGATAATCACCTCCTTGTCTCTGCTAGCAAAAATCCTATATACCACTGACAGAACTCCATGTCCTGCTCTGGCACCCCGTCTGCACAGCTCAGAGAACTTTATATCTGACTGCACAATTACCCCCAGGTCTTTTTCATTCTCCAACTCCCTAAGTGTAGTACCACAGAGTTGGTACGTTTCTCTTGGGTTACTGCTACCCATATACGTCCTCGGTGAGAGGACGAGGGTTGCCGGTGCGGACGTGCCTTTCTGCCGCTCTTGGAACAGAGAAGTTTTTTCCGATTTATTTTCTGCTTTATTAGTTTAAATTGACATATTAACTTATTTTCTAGAGTAGCTTTATATTCCTATTTACGGTACTTAAGTTTAAAGTAACTTAGATAGAGATTTTGTAGGTATTACTTAGTATCGGAAAGGGTATCAAACCACGTGTTTACCGTTGGTAAATAGCCGCCATTGTTACGGGAAAATTAATCAGTAAAATCTATTAATCTTGTCGAACTTCATTGGCAATTAAATTGTACTTTTAACTATACATATAACCACTTAGGTTACGTAACATAAATAATTAGTAAAAATAAATAATTAATACATAACTTGATACGGAAGTTATATAAAGGGATTTCGTAGATAACACTCGTTACAGAAACATAAATATTTCGTAGATAACACTCGTAGATTTCGTAGATAACACTCATTACTGAAACATAAATATAGCGTTATAACTGTGTTGGGATACAAGTTTAGGATTTAATTTTATACTGAAATTGAAATTTTATTGAAAGTAAATCGAAATCATGACTCAAACCAGAGCAGCAAAGCAAAGCAAAAGGCTCAAGCTAATGAGAATGCTGTGGCTCAGGGGAGAACTGAGGGGGGGGCAGTTGCCCACTGAATCACAGCCTCTTAAGATGCACTATTTGCTTGATGTTTGCGGAGCAGTCAGGTATGGGACATGATACTGCCATGGGGGATGTCTTTGTGTGTGCGCAATGCAAGGAGTGTAAGGAAATCAGGCGACAACTCAGCGTTGTTATGGGCCTATATGAGAGCTTGAAGGACAGGATGGATGCCCTCGAAGGATTACAAGTGAGGGGCCCATCAAGCTCTCAGCTGCCCACACCAATGCCAGAGCTTGCACTTGGTCATCGCGCAACACAGCGGTAACCCCCAAGGCAGAATGCGCTGGTCCCAAAGGAACGAGTAGTCGTTGGTGACTCTATTGTCAGGGAAACGGGGAACATGCTTTGTAAAAAAGATAGGTGGAACAGGACCAGGGTATGTCTGCCAGGGGCAAAGGTTGATGACGTTGTAGAGCGAATATCATCTTTTAAGGGCACAAAAGGTGATATAGTTGTACACGTTGGCACTAATGATATTAAGAGTAGGAGACCGGCGGAATTACTTAACAAGTACAGGTCACTGATGAAAAAAAGCCGTGAATTAGGGTTGAATTTGAAAGTGTCTGCAATTCTGCCCAGACACGATAGGAGGGAGTATATGATGAGAGCCCTGTCGATCAATTCGGCCCTGGAAAGATTGTGCAGGGCTCAATGGGTAGAATTTTTTTCAGCCTGGTCTGTACTTGTTAACAGGAGAGACTGCTTCTACAGGGATGGGATACACTTAAATAGAAAGGGAGCAAGAATGTTTGCTGATGCTATCGAGGCAGTGTTAGGTGGGTCGGAAAACTGCTAGATTGGGGAGATACAAGGACTAATAGATTAACAGTAGCCACTGGCAGAGAAGAAAGTGATTCTTGCACTGCTTCTATTGGAATGAGCAGCAGCCTGGAAAATACGATGCAGGATATTTCAGAGAACTGCTGGGAATCATGGGGGTACAAGTAAACACATGGGTTGTGTTAGGGTGGCTAAGAGGAAGAGCAGGTGCATGTATACTTGCGTGTACACCAATGCTAGGAGTTTAG
Organism: Mastigoproctus giganteus; assembly: GCF_048544385.1. Lineage (NCBI taxonomy): Eukaryota > Metazoa > Arthropoda > Arachnida > Uropygi > Thelyphonidae > Mastigoproctus > Mastigoproctus giganteus. The sequence continues at coordinate 233,531,733 of NC_143575.1, read as the reverse complement.
TAAATAAATTTGATGAATTTGAGGTATTGCTCAAAACATCAAAGGCAGATATTGGTGGAATTTCAGAGACGTGGTGTCACACAGATATAAGTATTGCAGAACTGGAATTTGGGGAGTACAATGTCTACAGAAAGGATAGACAGGATAGGAAGGGAGGAGGGGTTATGCTATTAGTTAAGAAACACATAAAATCCAAGGAAGTGAAGCCAGTTGACATCGCTGGACAGTGCAGTGTCGAGTCAGTTTGGTGTGACACAAGCATTGGGAGATCAAAATTGAGAGTAGGAGTGTGCTATACGCCTAATGACTCTGATGAGTATAATAAGAAACTGTACAGAGAAATAGAGTGGGCCAGTAAATCAGAGAGTCTTATAATGGGGGATTTTAATTACCCAGATATTGACTGGAATTTGGGGGCTGGTCACTCACACACTAGCAGGGCTTTTGTGGATTTACTGGATGATTGTTTTCTACATCAGCATGTTCGGGAGGCAACTAGAGGGAGTAATACCCTTGATTTGATTATCAGTAGTGATTCTTCATGCATTAAGAATCTGCAGATAAATGAACCACTAGGTGGCAGTGATCACAGTGTGCTGAAGTGGGAGTTACTCAAAGAGGAAACTACCATTAGGGGTAAAGGGAAGGGGTATTGCTTTCGTAAAGGCGACTACAATGGACTGAGACAGTATTTAAATTCTATACAGTGGAATCAACTGATGATATTGCCAACAGCAAATTCAAAATGGGAAGCATTCAAAGAACTTATCTTGGAAGCTACTAGGCTTTACATACCAACTAAGAAATATTGTTCAAGGTTTAGGCCTAAATGGATGTCAGATGAACTAATGAGGCATATGGCAGAGAAGAAAAATGCATGGGATACATACAAATTAACACATGACACAGAAGCCTATGATAGATACAAGTTGATCTGTAACCAAGTTACAAAGGAGGTTAGGCAGGCGAAGGCAGATTACGAGAGATCCTTGGCAAGGGATGCGAAGAAAAACAGCAAAGAGTTCTTTACTTATGTAAACTCTAAAAGGAAGGGGATGAATCAGATTGGTCCACTTGAGATCGATGGGTCAACTGTTGATGATCCTCCTCAGGTAGCTAACAAACTAAATGAATATTTTGCATCGACATTCACACATGAGGAGTTATTCAGCGAGGGGAATGCCAGAGGTGTATTCAACTCTAGCAGTAAGCTAGAGAATCTTGTAATAACTGAGAGCAAAGTGGAGGAGAAATTGTTGAAGATAAACACAAGAAAGGCACCTGGGGTGGATGGGATCTATCCAGTTATATTAAAGGAGGCAGCAAAGGAAGTAGGCAAACCCTTAGCTATAATTATGAGAGCTTCCTTGGACTCAGGGGAGGTACCCACGGACTGGAGATGTGCAAATGTGACCCCAATTCACAAAGGGGGATCAAAGGCTGACACAAGTAATTATAGACCTGTGAGTTTAACTTCTGTTCACGGAAAATTAATGGAGGCACTGGTTAAAGAAGCACTGCAGGATCATCTAGACAAGACTTCAGTTATAGCTAGGACACAGCATGGTTTTGTTAAGGGTAAGTCTTGCCTGACCAATTTGATTGGATACTATGATGCAGTCACAAAAAGAACTGGATGCAGGGAATAACTTTGATATTATATACTTGGATCTCAGAAAGGCTTTTGATACTGTTGCACATGGAAGACTGCTGCACAAATTGGAGCAGTGTGGCATTGGAGGCAAATTGCTGCTATGGATAAAGGGGTGGTTGAGGGGGAGAAGACAGAGAGTGGTAATCGATGGACACTGCTCATCGTGGACTAATGTTATTAGTGGAGTCCCTCAGGGTTCAGTATTGGGTCCTTTATTGTTTTCTGTATTTATAAATGATATTGATGATGGTATATCAGGCTTAATGTCCAAGTTTGCAGACGATACGAAGGTTAGCAGGGTTGTCAAGGACACTACTGACACTATGCTACTGCAACAGGATTTGGAAAGGTTGAGCAGATGGGCTTCGAGGTGGCAAATGAAGTTTAACATTGACAAATGTAAAGTACTACATATGGGAAACAGCAACCCCAGAGCAACGTATCAACTCTGTGGTACTACACTGACAGTGGTAGAGAATGAAAGGGACCTGGGGGTGGTTGTGCAGGCAGATATGAAGTTCTCTGAGCAGTGCAGACGGGCTGCAAGAGTAGCTCATGGTGTATTGTCAAATATATATAGGAATTTTTCTAGCAGGGATAAGGAGGTGATTATTCCCTTGTATAAGGCAATGGTCAGGCCACACCTAGAGTACTGTATACAGGCCTGGAGGCCTCATTTGAAGAAGGATGTAGAGCTGCTGGAACGAGTACAGAGAAGGGCAACTAGATTGGTGAATGGGACAAAGGGGTACTCTTACGAAGAAAGGCTTAAGTTTTGCGAATTACAGTGTCTGGAAACTAGGCACCAGCAAGGTGATCTGATAGAGGTATACAAAGCCTTGAATGGTTTGAGCATGCTCAATGCTGATGGGATTCTTCCTCTTGCTCAGAATAATCACCTGAGAGGGCATAAATTCAAATTGAGGAAAGACATATGTAGGATAGATGTGCGGAAATTTGCCTTTAGCCAGCGGGTGGTTGGTAGGTGGAACAGACTTCCATCCCTTGTCGTGGAAGTTGATAGCCTAAATAAGTTTAAGGCTCAGCTGGACAGGTATTTCGAACGAACAGAGGGGTGAAGTGGAAGTGGTTATTTTTATTTATGTTACTTTCTTTTTTTTTGGCTGATGCTGTATAAGCTTGCTTTCTTGCATCAAATGATTCTACTAATGCTAATGCTAATTCATCAATCATACTGCATGATGGAAGAGATAGGAAAGGGTTGGAATTCTGTGGGTTTTTACATTTCAGTATTATGGTGAAATGTGTTCCCCTTCACTGAAATCTTCAATCATAAAAAAAACAAATTTTTCAGAAACTTCTCTTCATTACTATTTACGTATTACAATGATGAAGGGAAAGGGATCAACAGAAAGTGAAGTGCTAGCAGTGATAGGAAACGAAACAAAATTGATTTAGAAATGAAGATGAAAGTGATTAAGAAGTACGAAGCAGGATAAAGTTTGTCATCTATTGCAAGGGAATTAGGTCTCGATGTGTCAACAGTGAATACTATTTTAAAGGACAGTGTACGTATAAAAGAAGATGTTAAAGGTTCAATGCACTTAACATCAACAGTGTTCAGGTGCTATATCGAAGATGGAATAGCTATCAATAATATGGATGGAAAATCAGATTCAGAAGCAAGTGCCCCTGAGTCCAATAGCCATTCAAGCAAAAGCAAGAAGTATTTATGGAGATTAGCATTAGCATTAGTAGAGGCATTTGATGCAAGAAAGCAAGCTTATGCAGCATCAGCCAAAAAAAAAAAAAAAAAAAAAAAAGTAACATAAATAAATAAAAATAACCACTTCCACTTCACCCCTCTGTTCGTTCGAAATACCTGTCCAGCTGAGCCTTAAACTTATTTAGGCTATCAACTTCCACAACAAGGGATGGAAGTCTGTTCCACCCACCAACCACCCGCTGGCTAAAGGCAAATTTCCGCACATCTATCCTACATCTGTCTTTCCTCAATTTGAATTTATGCCCTCTCAGGTGATTTTTCTGAGCTAGAGGAAGAATCCCATCAGCATTGAGCATGCTCAAACCATTCAAGGCTTTGTACACCTCTATCAGATCACCCCGCTGGTGCCTAGTTTCCAGACACTGTAATCTGCAAAACTTAAGCCTTTCTTCGTAAGAGAACCCCTTTGTCCCATTCACCAATCTAGTTGCCCTTCTCTGTACTCGTTCCAGCAGCTCTACATCCTTCCTGAAATGAGGCCTCCAGGCCTGTATACAGTACTCTAGGTGTGGCCTGACCATTGCCTTATACAAGGGAATAATCACCTCCTTATCCCTGCTAGAAAAATTCCTATATATCATTGACAATACACCATGAGCTACTCTTGCAGCTCGTCTGCACTGCTCAGAGAACTTCATATCTGCCTGCACCACCACCCCCAGGTCCCTTTCATTCTCTACCACTGTCAGTGTAGTACCACAGAGTTGATACGTTGCTCTGGGGTTGCTGTTTCCCATATGTAGTACTTTACATTTGTCAATGTTAAACTTCATTTGCCACCTCGAAGCCCATCTGCTCAACCTTTCCAAATCCTGTTGCAGCAGCATAGTGTCAGTAGTGTCCTTGACAACCCTGCCAACCTTCGTATCGTCTGCAAACTTGGACATTAAGCCTGATATACCATCATCAATATCATTTATAAATACAGAAAACAATAAAGGCCCCAATACTGAACCCTGAGGGACTCCACTAAGATATTAAGGATAAGTACAACGCACCCTAAACCAAGTTCATGCCAAGCAATGGGTGGTTTAATAGATTCAAGCATCACGCTGGTTTCCAAAACATTAAAGTATACAGTAAAGTAAACATTAAAAATGCTGGATTGTTTCAGTACATTGCCAAAGAGGAAAAGAGGCCATGTTCTTGCTTGGGGCTAATGCAGCGGGAGATTACAGATTAATACAACTGCTTGAGTACCATTCTGGAAATCCTCGTGCATTTAAGGGGATCAATAAAGCCATCCTACCCATGCATTTCCGATCGAGCCAGAGAGCATGGACAGCAATATCTCTCTTTGAGGATTGGTTAAATGCTGCTTCATTCCTGAGGTTGAAGAATATTGTAAAGACAACGACATTCCTTTCAAGATTTTGCTTCTATTAGATAATGATCCTGGACGTCCTACACATCTAGATGATTTCAATTCGAACATGAAAGTCATATTTCTACCGCCAAACACGACTTCACTAATCCAACCTATGGATCAGGGTGTTATTTCAAATTTAAAAGCATACTATTTACACACAACATTTGCTCAGGCATTGTCTACAGTAGACGGTGAGAAAAATTTTACGTTAAGAGACTTTTGGAAATCTTACAATATTTACCACAGCATCTTAAACATTAATAAGGCCTGAGCAGAAATTACTAAAAGTTGTTTAAATGGTGCATGGAAGAAAATATGCCCACAGCACATAAAAGGCTTCGAAGGGTTTGAAAACAAAACGAATCATATGAAGTGGTTACAGATAAGATTGTAAAGGTTGCAGAGCTACTTCAGCTTGAGGTTGTTGCCAAAGATATGGAGGAGTTAATAGAGGAAGAAGAGAAGGAATATCTAACGAAGAATTTATTGACTTGCAGGCAGCATTAGTGAAAGAAGAAAATGCTGACGAAGCTAAAGATGAACCAAACGAGGAGCTGAGATGCTTCATCGCCAGAGAGATGGCAATGGCATTTTGTGAAACTGCACCAGCAATGGAGAGGTTTGAGAAGATCGATCCTGACAGCAAATGATTCTTAAAAGTTAACAGAGGAGGTGAATAATATGCTTGCTTGCTACAAAGAAATCTACGATGAAAAGAAAAAAGCCACCTTCCAGTCATCCATTAATATGTTCTTTTGTAAGGTTGAGCGGCCGACCCCTTATAAATTTCCACAGCCCTCAACCTCTGCAGCGGCATACTTACTGCAATTTTATAATTTTGAAATTTCTTAAATTGCACGCTTTTGCAATTTTTCCTACGCATGAGATAAATTGAATAAATACAATAAATAATTCTATTCACACGTTTGTCAAACATTTCTTTTCTGATTCAATCAATTCAGCGAGCACAGTTGCGAGTGCTGCACAAGCAAGGGGGAAATCCAACTTACACAGAGTTCTGCAGAACGCAACCCTTACGTTAATCGGGGAGTGGCTGTATACCTAACTATCCGTGAACTATCTCCATACCAAACTTAACTGAAATCAAAAAAATTTTAACTGCAGGATGGAAACCTCCTCAACAATTCATGTCGAGAGAAATGGACTATAATCTGCCATGCTAGTCCAGTGCAGGTTGGCAGATTGACCGTATTTAGCAGTCAGGGGCTTGAACCCCGGTCTACTCAAACAGCGTGTGCTACTGCATTTCCGCTCCTGACCACTCAGCTACGGAGGCCTACTCATACCTCCATACCTAACTATTCCTTAATTTTATTAGCAGTCCTTTCAGAATTTAACTTCTGTTTCCCTTTAAACCAATGGCAGACATTATCAGAATTCAATCTAAGCAGAATGTTTTAAATGCTGTTGTTGTTGTTGTTGTTTGGTTTTTAGGAGCATTAACAACTAAGGCCATATTGCTCCGGGAATATGCGGCGGTCATTCCCTGACCTTTCCGCATCCTCCGTATTTGGTGGTGATGGGCTCGAACCCCGGTCTAATCAAGAATCGTGTGCTACGCACTGCTGCTCCTTCCCACCTGGCTACGGAGGCGCCCAAGTTTTAAATGCCTTACAGTTCCCAGATAAAAAAACTATAAACCTTAAAAATGCTTTTTATTTGCATAAACAAACATTTTTAAGCACTAAATAAATACCTATCTTCCATATAGTAAAACAGCTGATCAGAATCAATTAAAATGCAATGCAAACTTCTAAATGCTATACCTCATTTCTGGCATAACTTCAAAACTTTCTTTGAAAGCTCTTTCTCTGTGACCAGCAGCACTAACAAACATACAGTGGTCAGTTCAGTAAACATAATGAATAAATGTGGAAAGCAGACAGCATGGCAAAAGTGAACAAGCTGGTAATAAACAATATGGAAGTATACAAGGTGTAGCAATCAAGTTCCCATAATGGTGCTGTTGTAGTCCAAACTTGCGTCAATAGATGGTGGTACAGCGATTGTCCAGTAGGCTGACAGATTCCAAATAAAAAGCAGTTTCATTAGTAGCGTTAACATTCCATGTCAAAATTTTGCAATGCAGCAATGAACAAATATCAAATTTTGCTATAAACTGGGAAAGCCTGTAACAGAAACACATGACATGTTAAAAACTGTTTATGGCGACAAAACATTGTTATACTTGTGTGTTTAAATGGTATAAGTGGTTCAGAGATGAACATGAGGATGTTTGTGATGATCCAAGAAGTAGGCATCCATCAACCTCTCAAAATGACAGAGTTGTAAAAGTTCAGGAAGTTATGGCAGGAGATCATCGTTTGACCCTCAGCATGATGGCTGATAAGTTGGATATGAAGGAGACAAATTATTAAATTCTGCATGAAAATTTAGGGAAAGGAAGATCTATGCAAAATTTCTGTTGCCTCACAGATGAGCAGAAACTACGAATATCATCATGCAAAGACTTTGTCCAGACTTATCAAAACAATCCTAATTTCCTCAACTATATTGTTGCCAAAGACGAGCATTGAGCATTTCAGTACAACCCAGAGACAAAGTGTCAGAACATATAGGGGACTTCAAAATCTTCACCAAGCCTTAAAAAGTTTAATTTACAGAAGTCTAGATTCAAGACAATGTTGATCATGTTTTTCAACAAACAGGGTGTGATTCACAAGGAATTTGTACCTGAAGGGCAGAGAATCAATGCTGATTCTACATACAAGTGCTTCAAAGACTCTTGAAGTGTATTTCCTGGGTGAGACCACAATTTGGATAGAAAGGCAGGTAGTTCTTGTTGCATGACAATGCCTATGCCCATTCCACACAGGTTGTTAAGACAATTCTGATGAAACAACACTGTACAGATCAACCACCCACCCTACTCTTCCAATCTAGCACTAGCAGACTTCCTCTTTCCTAAGGTGAAGACTACCCTCAAAGGAAAGGAATTTCAGGATGTTTCTTCAGCATAAAGAAAAACCTAACTGCCAAACTGAATATTATCCCTTTGGACTTCACTGACTCTTTTCAGAAACTTTAGAACAGTGTAATTGTGTGTATTCAATCAGATGGTGATTACCTTGAATAAAAATAAAACTAGCTCCACTTTTTCTTTTAATTGCACAAGTCCGAGAATTTTATTGTCACACCTCATACATTAGCATTAGCATTAGTAGAGGCATGTGATGCAAGAAAGCAAGCTTATGCAGCATCAGCCAAAAAAAAAAAAAAAAAACCCACTTCCACTTCACCCCTCTGTTCGTTCAAAATACCTGTCCAGCTGAGCCTTAAACTTATTTAGGCTATCAACCTATACCACAAGGGATGGAAGTCTGTTCCACCAACCAACCACCCGCTGGCTAAAGGCAAATTTCCGCACGTCTATCCTACATCTGTCTTTCCTCAATTTGAATTTATGCCCTCTCAGGTGATTTTTCTGAGCTAGAGGAAGAATCCCATCAGCATTGAGCATGCTTAAACCATTCAAGGCTTTATACACCTCTATCAGATCACCTCGCTGGTGCCTAGTCTCCAGACACTGTAATTTGCAAAACTTACTGTAATTTGCAAAACATAAGAGCACCCCTTTGTTCCATTCACTAATCTTGTTGCCCTTCTCTGTACTCGTTCCAGCAGCTCTACATCCTTCTTGAAATGAGACCTCCAGACCTGTATACAGTACTCTAGGTGTGGCCTGACCATCGCCTTATACAATGGAATAATCACCTCCTTATCCCTGCTGGAAAAATTCCTGTATATCATTGACAATACTCCATGAGCTACTCTTGCAGCCAGTCTGCACTGCTCAGAGAACTTCATATCTGCCTGCACAACCACCCCCAAGTCCCTTTCATTCTCTACCACTGTCAGTGTAGTACCACAGAGTTGATATGTTGCTCTGGGGTTGCTGTTTCCCATGTGTAGTACTTTACATTTGTCAATGTTAAACTTCATTTGCCACCTCTCAGCCCATCTGCTCAACCTTTCCAGATCCTGTTGCAGCAGCATAGTGTCAGTAGTGTCCTTGACAACCCTGCCAACTTTGTATCGTCTGCAAACTTGGACATTAAGCCCGATATACCATCATCAATATCATTTATAAATACAGAAAACAATAATGGACCCAACACTGAGCCCTGAGGGACTCCACTAATAACATCAGTCCACGATGAGCAGTGTCCATTGATTACCACTCTCTGTCTTCTCCCCCTCAACCACCCCTTTATCCATAGCAGCAATTTGCCTCCAATGTCACACTGCTCCAATTTGTGTAGCAGTCTTCCATGTGCAACAGTATCAAAAGCCTTTCTAAGATCCAAGTATATAATATCAAAGTTATTCCCTGCATCCAGTTCTTTTGTGACTGCATCATAGTATCCAATCAAGTTGGTCAGGCAAGACTTCCCCTTAACAAAACCATGCTGTGTCTAAGCTATAACTGAAGTCTTGTCTAAATGATCCTGCAGTGCTTCTTTAACCAGTGCCTCCATTAATTTTCCTGGAACAGAAGTTAAGCTCACAGGTCTATAATTACTTGTGTCAGCCTTTGATCCTCCTTTGTGAATTGGGGTCACATTTGCACATTTCCAGTCTATGGGTACCTCCCCTGAGTCCAAGGAAGCTCTCATAATTATGGCTAAGGGTTTGCTTACTTCCTTTGCTGCCTCCTTTAATATAACTGGATAGATCCCATCCACCCCGGGTGCCTTTCTTGTGTTGTGAAAGTGAAACATGAAAGTGAAACAGTATTATACATATGTCAAAGAACTACTGGATCACAAATATGGTTTTAAAAATAATGAAAGAGGACAAATGTTTAAACACATGGAAAAAACAGTGTACATACCCAACGTTAGATAATGTAATAATATTAATAAAAGAAAATTATGAATATAAATTATGGATAAATGAAGCTCTAGAAATTACAAAATTAAAACTACATAAGAACTTAATATTAAACACCAGACCACCATATAGATTTTTCAAAAGATACCGAACTTAGATAAGATTAAGTTTCCTTTCTTTCCCTCTATGTCCCTTTCCCCTATACTCCTTTACTTAACTGAATAGCATTGTCCAAAAACATGTCACTGCTCGACAGTATATAAATCACCACCTGATTGTTCTCTCACAATAAGAAATTTAAAATAAGTTAAAGCTTATTTTACAACTATACTTTTCATAATTACATATATAGTGAGGTGAGTTACTTAAATGAAATATATAACAAAGCTTATTTTAACTGAATAATAAAGAGCCATTTTGGCCCTAAGGAATCTCAAGCTTTACTATGATACTAATATCATGTTGGTAAATGCCACAAATTTCTTTCACTCTGTCTCAAAACAACAATAAATTTTCTGTGAAGGAAAATATAACATTGGTGTAAATAAAGAGTGTCTAAAAATGAATCATACTTTAAATATTAAAGTAGCTACCTTTTAATTTTGGACTTGACTATATGAACTTACCAAAACTGTAAATTTTCCTGATTCCAACTCTTTTCTTAAAGGTTCGCTAGTTGGATCAAATCTTACAAGACCTTCTCTACGCCTCGCAACCTAAGATTTAAAAAAAAATAATAATTAAAAATTAATATAAACATTGGAGATTACATAATACATTTTTTATATTATGTACAGGGTGTCCTGAGAGTCTTGTAACACCTATGTAAATGCTACTCCAGTATTGCAGTTATATCCTTTTTAACTATGTAACATCACTTAATAATTAACATGCTATTTTTATTCATTCATAATGTTTTAGTTTGTTTGTAATTCACATTTTGTTTTTATGTATTTCAGAAAACTGGATATGTATGTATGCCAGGGGCACAGGTTGATGACATAGAGCGGATATCATCTTTTAAGGGCGCAAAAGGTGATATAGTTGTACACGTTGGCACTAATGATATTAAGAGTAGGAGATCGGCAGAATTACTTAACAAGTACGAGTCACTGTTGATAAAAAGCCGTGAATTAGGGTTGAATTTGAAAGTGTCTGCAATTCTGCCCAGACACGATAGGAGGGAGTATATGATGACAGCCTTGTCAATCAATTCGGCCCGGGAAAGATTGTGCAAGGCTAAAGGGGTAGAATTTTTTTCAGCTTGGTCTGTACTTGTTAACAGGAGAGACTGCTTCTACAGGGATGGGATACACTTAAATAGAAAGGGTGAAAGAATATTTGCTGATGCTATCGAGGCAGTGTTAGGTGGCTCAGAAAACTGCTAGTGTGGGGGGGGGATACAAGGACTAATAGATTAACAGTAGCCACTGGCAGAGGTGAAAGTGATTCTTGCGCTGCTTCTATTGGAATCAGCAGCAGCCTGGAAAACAAGTTGCAGGATATTTCAAAGACTGCTGGGAGTCACTGCAGTACAAGTAAACACATGGGTTGTGTTAGAGTAGCTAAGAATAGGAACAGGTGCATGTATACTTGCGTGTACACCAATGCTAGGACTTTGGTAAATAAATTTGATGAATTTGAGGTATTGCTCAAAACATCAAAGGCAGATATTGTTGGGATATCAGAGACGTGGTCTCACACAGATATAAGGAATGCAAAACTGGAATTTGGGGAGTACAACGTCTGCAGAAAGGATAGACAGGATAGGAAAGGAGGAGGGGTTATGCTATTAGTTAAGAAACACATAAAATCCAAGGAAGTGAAGCCAGTCGACATCGCTGGACAGTGCCGTGTCAAGTCAGTTTGGTGTGACATAAGCATTGGGAGATCAAAATTCAGAGTAGGAGTGTGCTATTGGCCTAATGAATCCAATGAGTACAATAAGAAACTGTACAGGGAAATAGAGTGGGCCAGTAAATCAGAGAGTCTTATAATGGGGGATTTTAATTTCCCAGATATTGACTGAAATTTGTGAGTTGGTCACTCACACACTAGCAAGGCTTTTGTGGATTTATTGGATGATTGTTTTCTACATCAGCATGTTCGTGAGGCAACTAGAGGGAGTAATACTCTTCGTCTGATTATCAGTAGTGATTCTTCATGCATTAAGAATCTGCAGATAAAGGAACCACCAGGTAGCAGTGATCACAGTGTGTTGAAGTGGGATTTACTCAAAGAGGTAACTACCATCAGGGGTAAAGGGAAGGGTTTTTGCTTTCGTAAAGGTGACTACGATGGTCTGAGAAAGTATTTAAATTCTATACAGTGGGACCAACTGATGATGTTACCAACAGCGAATTCAAAATGGGAAGCATTTGAAGAACTTATCTTGGAAGCTACTAGGCTTTACCTACCAACTAAGAAATATTGTTCAAGGTTTAGGCCTAAATGCATGTCAGATGAACTAATGAGACACGTGGCAGAGAATAAAAATGCATGGGATACATATAAATTAACATGTTACACAGAAGCCTATGACAAATATAAGCTAGTCTGTAACCAAGTTACAAAGGAGGTTACACAGGTGAAGGCAGGTTACGAGAAATCTTTGGCAAGGGATGCAAAGAAAAACAGCAAAGAGTTCTTTACTTATGTAAACTCTAGAAGGAAGGGGATGAATCAGATAGGTCCACTTGATATCGATGGTTCAACTGTTGATGATCCTGCTCAGGTAGCTAACAAACTAAATGAATATTTTGCATCAACATTCACACATGAGGAGTTATTCAGTGAGGGGAATGCCAAAGGTGTACTCAACTCTGGCAGTAAGCTAGATAATCTTGTAATAACTAAGAGTAAAGTGAAGGAGAAATTGTTGAAGATAAACACAAGAAAGACACCTGGGGTGGATGGGATCTATACAGTTATATTAAAGGATGCAGCAAAGGAAGTAAGCAAGCAAACCCTTAGCCATAGTTACGAGAGCTTCCTTGGACTCAGGGAGGAACCCATAGATTGGAGATGTGCAAATGTGACCCCAATTCACAGAGGATCAAAGGCTGATAAGTAATTATAGACCTGTGAGTTTAATTTCTGTTCCAAGAAAATTAATGGAGGCACTGGTAAAAGAAGCACTGCAGGATCATCTAGACAAGACTTCAGTTATAGTTCAGACACAGCATGGTTTTGTTAAGGGCTGTTGTTTTTTTTGTTATTTGGTTTATAGGAGCATTAGCAACTAAGGCCATATTGCTCCGGAGATATGCGGTGGTCATTCCCTGACCTCTCCGCATCCTCTGTATTTGGTGGTCACGGGCTCGAACCCCGGTCTAATCAAGAAGCATGTGCTACGCACTGCTGCTCCTGCCCACCTGGCTACGGAGACGCCTTTGTTAAGGGAAAGTCTTGCCTGACAAATTTGATTGGATACTATGATGCAGTCACAAAAGAACTGGATGCAGGGAATTACTTTGATATTATATATTTGGATCTTAGAAAGGCTTTTGATAGTGTTGCACATGGAAGACTGCTGCACAAATTGGAGAAGTGTGGCATTGGAGGCAAATTGCTGCTATGGATAAAGGGATGGTTGAGGGGGAGAAGACAGAGTGGTAATCAATGAACACTGCTCAGCGTGGACTAATGTTATTAGTGGATTCCCTCAGGGTTCAGTGTTGGATCCATTATTGTTTTCTGTATTTATAAATGATATTGATGATGGCATATCAAGCTTAATTTCCAAGTTTGCAGATGATACAAAGGTTGGTAGGGTTGTTAAGGACACTATTGACACTATGCTGCAGCAACAGGATCTGGAAAGGTTGAGCAGATGGGCTGAGAGGTGGAAAATGAAGTTTAACATTGACAAATGTAAAGTACTACATATGGGAAGCAGCAACCCCAGAGTGACGTATCAACTGTGGTACTACACTGCCAGTGGTAGAGAATGAAAAGGACCTGGGGGTAATTGTGCAGGCAGATATGAAGTTCTCTGAGCAGTGCAGACGGGCTGCAAGAGTAGCTCATGGTGTCTTGTCAATTATATACAGGAATTTTTCTAGCAGGGATAAGGAGGTGATTATTCCCTTGTATAAGGCAATGGTCAGGCCACACCTGGAGTATTGTATACAGGTCTGGAGGCCTCATTTCAAGAAGGATTGTTTGTTTGTTTTTTGGTTTTTAGGAGCATTAGCAACTAAGGCCATATTGCTCCGGTATATGCGGTGGTCATTCCCTGACCTTTCCGCATCCTCTGTATTTGGTGGTGACGGGCTCGAACCCTGGTCTAATCAAGAAGTGTGTGCTACGCACTGCTGCTCCTTCCCACCTGGCTACGGAGGCGCCGCAAGAAGGATGTAGAGCTGCTGGAACAAGTACAGAGAAGGGCATCAAGATTAGTGAAAGGAACAAAGGGTTGCTCTTACGAAGAAAGCTTAAGTTTTGCAAATTACAGTGTCTGGAAACTAGGCACCAGTGAAGTGATCTGATAGAGGTGTATAAAGCCTTGAATGGTTTGAGCATGCTCAATGCCAATGAGATTCTTCCTCTTGCTCAGAATAATCACCTGAGAGGGCATAAATTCAGATTGAGGAAAGACAGATGTAGGATAGATGTGCAGAAATTTGCCTTTAGTCGGCAGGTAGTTTGTTGGTGGAACAGACTTCCATCCCTTGTTGTGGAAGTTGATAGCCTAAATAAATTTAAGGCTCATCTGGACAGGTATTTTGAAGGAATGGAGGGGTGAATGGAGGGAAGTGGGGTTTTTTTTTTTTTTGGTAGCTTGCTTTGCAGCATCAGCCAAAAAAAAAAAAAAAAAAAAAAAAAAAAAAAAACGCACATATGTATGATACAAGCAACTATCATTCTGTGCAGTGTATCTAGCAGATCAGTACGCAAACTATCATTTGAATACAGATCCACTGGATACATGATAAACTTGTTGATGTATGCAATAAAATATTTCAGTGTTTTTTACTATATACTTTCATTACTGTAAGTACAGAATATTAGAGTAACATTTACACAACATATGGGACTTTCTGGATGCATCTACAAAACTACAACTCATCCTCAGTATATCTAACTGCTCTTCAGAAAGCAATCCATAATAATGTAATAAAGACACAGAAAACCAATTACTGATGTATTATACATGGCAAGTCAAATGTATGAAGCTACATTTAGTGCCTTATAACTCTGTAATATGTTTACATTAGAAGAAACATTGCACTCAGAGAAAATTAGTGTAAGTAATTGTTGAAGTAACAGGGGAAGTAATAGTAGCATTTCAATGCAACTTCTAGAAGTAATGCAGCACACATTCCAACAGTAATCAAACCCTTGCCAGATGTAACATGATTAATCAAGGAATGTATAATCAAGGTAACCGAAGTGAGTTTGGGAACAAACAAGTTTACAATGCTGATGAAAGTGGCTTATTTTGAAGAATTTTATCACAGAAAACTTTTTCAAAAGTATGCAAGCAAAAGGGAACAAAATAAACACGAATTACAAATCTACTCACTTAATGCTACACTACAAAGAGATCGAAAGAAATGATTCTTTGAATCATGTATGAAAATACACTATGTTTACTTGAGATGATCTTGTTTCCTTTGCAGCAGATACTTAAGAAGGTGCAAGATTAGCAAACTAAAATGCCAAAAATAAATAAATGAATGATAGAATAAATTTAAAAATATATAATGAAATATAGATGGATTTAACCTGCCAGAGCCCCATAAAATCATTTCTTTCAATAAACACAGCACAGTGTTAAGTGAGTAAACAAGAAAACTAACTAATAAAGATGAAGTTTCTGCACCAGGTTGCAAAATTAGTGAAATGTAAGTGATGATCATATCGTCGGAAAATTACATCAGAAGTCGCAAATAGGAAAATCACAAAAACTACCCAGTACTATTTTCTCTAAAAAGGCCACAAAGAAGAGTTGGGCAAATAGAAAATTGTGCACCGAATGATTTATTGTAAATTTGTTCCATCTGTAAAACAATGCCAGAAAAAGCTCTTCCTGACTTGACACATTGTCTAATTCTTGACAATACACTAGGTCATTGAGATATCAGTTTTTGACCAAATAAATAAATGACCTAAGAAGTTGAAAGGAGTCATAAAGAGGTTGCAGATTAGATTAACAGGAAAACAAGAAAATGATTTTGAATCATAGACCAATTAAAAAATTACAAAGTGTCTTGTAAGATGAAGAAAAGGAAAAGGAAGAAGATCAAGGAGCTATTCAAGTAAACACACACACACATATATATATATATTTTTATGGAACAAAACCCCAAACACAAAAGGTATTAGAGCCTACAGTACTTGGCACCATGTGTAGGTATGAAGGTTGCAAAGACAAAAGATAATTGTTCACTTTGGTTCTGTGAATCTGAAGCTGGACAATAAATGGATGCTGAGTGATTGTGGAATGTGTTCAAACTGGTTGGGGGGGGGATTACAGATGCCAATTCAGAAGAACATTGTCTATAGAAGTACCTACAGAAAAGGCATGCAACAGAAACAGAATGTTTATGAGGCAGAGAGACTTTGTAAAAGACAAGTCACTAATTAACCTAACTGCCCTCTTTTGAATGAAATCTAGAATCCTGAGGGAGGTTTTGGAGGCACTACCCCAGATGTGGGAACAATGTTCCATACTAGAGCAGATTTGAGATTTATACAGAGTGAGTAGTTGTTTAGAAGAAAAGTAACACAGAGAATGAAAGAGAAAATCCACTATTTTAGATGCAGAGGAAGCAATGTTTGTGAAGTGCTTATGCTAAGAGAGATTAGAAGTCATAATAATCCCTAATATCACGCCTTCCAGGATAAATCTGAGTGTCCTGGAAGATGAGCATAGGTGCAGTATTTTTTTTTTTTTTTTTTTGCAGGAAAACAGAAAAAAAAAAAAAAGATTTTTAGAGGGACTGAAGTACACTTCATCCATTGGAGATTAGTTTAAGGAACTGATGGTGAAAATTTGAGAAGTTGAAGCTTTGAGCTGAGCAAGTTGACTCAAACTTGAAGGTAGAATATAGTGTGCTTTCATCAGCAAAACTATGGGTAGGATTTCCAGTCAGTGGAAATGATCATTAATAAACAACAGGAAAAGAGTAGGAAAAGAACTAAAAATTGGAGAATGCTAGTATTAATGAAGAAATTAGAAAACAGAGCCATCTAATATCACCCACAGAGAGTAGTCAAAGAGAAAACTGAATACCTGATTGCAAAACACAGTCAACAATCCATAAGACGGAAGCTTGTTTAAAAAATCTTTATGCTAAACACAATCAAAAACCTTAGAAACGTCAAGAGCAACTGCTTGAATTGCAAAAAACTTTTCCGTTAAATTTGTCCAAAGACAAGTAACACAAGTCAATATATAACTAATGGATTAACACTGGCAGAATCCATACTGGCAATCATTAATCAGATGGAAGGTTTTGATATAGTTAGAGTTAGTGGATGCTGGATTTCTCCATTACTTTGGAAACAGTAGAGATAAGTGTGATGTGATGATAACTGGATGGGAGAGATTTATCACTCTTTTTTAGGAACTAGCTGGATACGAGCAAATTTCCAAGCAGAAGGAAAAATACCAGTGGAATAAAAAAGTGACACAACAGAAACAAACTTAGCAGCATAGGTTTTGAGAACAAGTGGAGAAATGCCATGAGGGATGGAGCTTTTTTGGCATCAAGACTGTTCAAAATTCTTCTCACATCCTTTTAATGGAAGACCACAGAGGCATTGAGTGGAGTGTACTGGGGGATGGTAGGAGTACCAAGGTCATCAATATAAGATTAGAAAAAAAATTAAGATTCTAGTAAGTCAGCTTTAACTTTAGCTGAGGAGGCAATAGAACCATCAGGGTCTTAACAGAGGTGGGAGTACAGATTGACAAAAGTTGGGACCAATAGCTTTCGTGTGAGAATTTTCTTTTACCATACAAGAAGTAATTTTTTTTTCTTCCTAAGAGAAATTAGTCTGTTGAAAATCTGATTTTTTAATAACTGCTTTACAGTTGTTGCAAGCTTTATTGCAGGTATAAAATTAACCTGGAGATTTCGGTGTGAGCCAATTGCGATATGCAACATTCTTGTCTTAAACAGCCTTAGAACATTTATTGGAAAACCAAGGTTTAGACAAAGGACAAGATTTTAAGGTTTAGCGTAGAATAAAGGATTTCATCCCTATAAGAATAATTTCACTGACACAAATGTGAGCAAACTCTAATAAGATTTAAATCCACACTAAGGAAAAGAAGAATAGAAATCTTGTGGATCATCCCATTTTGCATCCTTATAATGCCAAGCAATGCGAGAATGGCATGAGAAAAGGCTCCACTGTAGAAGAGACCATCACCAACTTGTGATCTGAGGTTCCTAGAGAATCACTCACCTCGACTGTGTACTTTTGAAAAAAAGATCTATAGTAATGGGTGTGGTTAGGATTGTCTGGTATTCCAGTAGGTAAATGAACAATCTGTGTGAGGTCATTAGTAATTGCAAAAGCCTCAGCATCTTGTTCAGCCTGGTCTAGAAAATTGAAACCAACTAGAGTTGTGAATGTTAAAATTGCCAAGGAAATTTACCTAACTGTTACGAAACTTGAACTGTAAAGAGTTGAGTTTCAAAGAAAGGATGTCAGAGTTCCATGTGATTAGTGGAGTTAGGAGAATAATAGATGCAACAGATGAATTTGACAGAATGGGGTAGAGAAACTCAAGCCAGAAAAGATTGAAAAGAGGAGATTCCAAATTACTAGGTCTTTGATAGGGAATATATGAGAGTTAACATGAGCAAGTACTGCCTTTGAAGTCAATGGAATCATGAAGCAAATAATTAGGACATATAGATGCTGCTTTATGTTTCAGCATATCAGCTGAATAGACTACAGAAAATGACATACCAGCAGAACAGATCCTGTTTTTATATTAGCTCTATGAATGCACTTCAAAGAAGAGACTAAGCAAAGAAAAACAGATAAACATCTATAACTATTTCTTAATTAAAAAGTGATCACTATATTGGGTAAACATTCTGAATACATATACATACATATATTTATTATACATATATTAAATTGACAATTTATATACAAAAAATGTGTATGTTATAATCCCACTAATCCAAACATTTAGAATGATTATCACAATTGCACTGTAAAATAAACATTCATACACCATTATGTTTCTTTAAATTCCTAACACAATAAATAATACAAGATGTTTTTAATCATGGAACCTCACAAAGAACACTTCATAGTGAATGCTGTAAGCAAACAAGTTTCTCTTTCAGTTACAGTCCATTGTACCCACTGGTGCTAGTGTATGCACACGTAACAAATCGAACTGAACACTACTACCAATCAGGAAGTATGTTTTATCTGTTAATAACTGCAGAACTTTTATCAGGATTCCATGATAAAATGCATTGTGAATGGTAAGAATTCAAATAAACCTTTTATATATGCATTTAAACTACAGGTGACTCCCGCTTAACGCTGATAATTCGTTCCGGAAAAACAGAGCGCTAAGTGAATCCGTGCTAAGCGAGCGCCGCATTCCCATAAGGTAACATATGTATTTGTGAGTTGCGGTCGGTGCCATAGGATATTTCCTAATCAGTAATAAACGGTAGTGAAAAGATGCACAAATGTCGGTCAAAATATTTAATATTCAAATATTTATACATATAAAATATTCTGCATTACATATGTATATAATTTTGTGGTAACTACTTATGTATCAAAATTAAACTTAAAATTCCAATTAAAATCATGAATTTAATTGATCAAAATTGATTTAATTTAATAGGGCTGATTTTCCAAAGTTCAACCCGAATTTTGGGTTGAACTTTGGCCCTCTTCCAAATAAACTAAAAGGGTATTAATTTTAAATCCCCCACAGTTTAATTACCACCCAACAATAAAGTCAACCGATCCTTCGCCACTTTCAAACCTGGCATGTTTTTTTATTCTTTCAATGTGAAACTTCTTTTAGGCATTCGTTTCCACAAAAGTCCTGCTTCATCTATGTTAAAAACTTGTTGAGAAGTACAGTTTAACACATAATATCCCTCTTCAATAATTTTAACAAGTTCTTTTTTGAAAGTTTCGGCTCCTTCTGCACTTGCGGCTTCTCCCTGGATTTTAAATCTATTCAACCAGCCCTTACCAGTTTTAAATGGTCCAAGATTTTTTTTTTTTTTTTTTTAGGTGAGTTTTCTTCAGATCATCATATTGGCTAATCTCTTTCTCTCTTTTTTTTTTTTTTTAATAATATTTAACTTAACTGAATTCTGCATTGGATATTATCTTCAATAAAATTAGTTAGTCTTTCCATTTCAATCCTAATAGCCAACCTAGTCCTAGTTGCTGGCAGTGGAACAGCTATCTTTCCCACTGCTAAAATTAATTCTTTATTTTTTTATAATTGTTCTTACAGTTAAACTTGCAAGTCCTAAATTATGGCACACATCTGCTTGTCTTTGACTGGAATCGATTTGCTTCAAAACGTCTAATTTAATTTTCAAATTCAGTAGTATTTTTCTTACATTTATAGTCTTCGTACTGCACCCAGACATTGTTGCTTTTTCATTCTTATTGGCCATTATTAACTCTTCGAAAATGTAACTGCATTGGTTGCATTAATTATGATACAATGTTCGAGTAAACTGTCCGTTACGCACGATGTCTAATACTGTACTGATTGATGACTAGACTTCGGATAAATGCATATAATGCAAATATTACAAGCAATACACTTGATCATTTTTTAAAATGTTGATCTCGGAACTACGTAACAAGTCACTGTAATGCAATTAAATTAGCGCGCGAGAAAATTTCACTGAGCGTGGGAAAATTTCTCAAGTCGCCGTAGGAAACGTTTTAATTTTGTTTTGCTATTCATTTTCAAGCTATCGACTCCATCAAATGAAACGATTTTGTTAAATATGCCAAAAATGCAATCTGTAAAAGAGCGTTATAGTGATCTGTGACAGCGGTATAGTCAGATATGGGTTATAAGAACAGCGTTGTAGCGAATCAGCGTAAAGCGGAACCACGTTATAACGGGGCCTGCTGTATTATATACATACAGTAGAGCATCAAAAATCTGAACGGCCACCATTTATTTATTTTTTTTATGCTGGTGCCATAAAATAATTACAGTAAGCGGCGGTTATTGTGATCATGTTTGCGAATTGAATTTTGATTTTAATAAATGGCAATTCTAATAAGCGAAAATTGAAGGAATATTATCCACGGGTTAGCAAAAGAAAAATAAATTTAAACTTCTCATAGCTTAATTAATATACATGCAGTACTAACTAAACATAACACTTTGTAATCTGCTATTCAACACACTTTGTAATTGATATTTCTGTACACTGACATTTTTTATTTTTTTTGGGTTGTAAAATCTAAAATAGTAAGAAAAAAAATGTGTCAATCAAGAACAAAGAATACAGCACGGCAAAATTGCAACTAACACGATACATGCGCGTGATATGGAGTAAAAAATTTACGAAGTTTAGATATAGGAATGAAGAGAAGATTCTGAACAGAATTTATAATAGAGTTTTATTTTACTGTAGTTATGGCATCTTCTTCCTCTTCTTTTAAAAGGAAGCAGAAATTAAAATAATAATTGAATCGAAGATTGAGATTTTAAACAGACTTTCAAAGGGAGAAAGCAGGTCTTCATTATCAAAATTTTACAAGGTTGGAAAGTCAACCATAACAGATATTAAAAACAAGGAAAGAATTTTAAAGTTTGCATCAAAACTTGATTCAGATGATGGTGCAAAAAAAAAAAAAAAAAAAAAAAACTATGAGAACAGCTAATGACCCATCCCTTGAAGATGCCATATATTTGTGGTTCACACACAGAGATGAAATTTAGGAGAACTCATATCTGGAACTTCGTTGTGTGAAAAGGTGCTGGATTTTAACAAAGAATTAGGCAGTCCCTCAGATTTTAAATCCAGTACATGCTGGCTAAAAACCTTTAAATCAAGGCACAGCATTAGAGAACTTCACATTGAAGTGGAAATTTTATCTTGTGATTTTGTTGCAGCAGAATCATTTAAAAATAAAGTTTATCATCTTGTGGAAAGTGAAGGATATTCCAAAGATGATGTATACAATGTTGACAGACTGGAATAAACTGGAAGTCACTGCCTCGAAAATCTCTTGCATCTCGCCACAAAACAGATGCTCCCGGGTTTAAAGTGAGTAAAGAGCAAATTACAACTATGGTTTGTGCTAATGCCAATGGGATTCATGCTTTGCCATTGATGTTGATAGGAAAATCAAAGAAACCTCATTGTTTTAAACATTTTTCTGCCTTCCAGTGAGTTATAAAATGCAAAAAATTGCATGGACGAACTCAGAAGTGCTTACCAATTGGTTTACCAATGTTTGTTTGTTTGTTATTTGGATGTTAGGAGCATTAGCAACTAAGGCCATATTGCTCCGGGATATGCGGTGGTCATTCCCTGACCTTCCCGCATCCTCCGTATTTGGTGGTGACGGGCTCGAACCCCGGTCTAATCAAGAAGCGTGTGCTAGGCACTGCTGCTCCTTCCCACCTGGCTACGGAGGCGCCTGGTTTACCAATGATTTTATCCCAAATGTCAAAAAGTATCGTGAATGAGAAGGCAAAAGAGGCAAGGTCTTGCTTATTCTAGATATCATGCTATCACATCCTTCAATGGAAACATTAAACGAAATATATGATGGATTCAAGATGCTATTTCTTCCAGCAAACGTTACTTCACTCCTCCAACTGATGGACAAGGGAGTCATTGAAAAATTGAAGACAATCTACAAAAACAAGTCTTGCATCGTTTACTTTTAGCAGAAAACAACAAAGAAAGCATTCTAGCTTTTGCAAAAAAGTTCCATCTAAAGAAAGCATGTTAGCTGACACGTGGGAATTACTCACTGTGCAGAATTTAAAAAAATGCTTGGAAAAAACTGTGGCCTATTACAGAATAGGCCATAGGAGACAAGCAGAATTAAACTGAAGGAGATGAGGGACAAATACTGAATGAAATGATCAACTTGTTTCAGCCAATCCCTGGGTTTGAAGATTGCAATGATGAAAGGGTGTGGCTGGAAAATGATATTGATGCTACAGAGTTTCCTGTTTTAAATGAAAAGAAACTGTGAATGTAAAAGAAACTGGAGCTCCTGAAAATGATATGGATGAAGACGACAACAAAGAAAATGACGTCAACACTGGGCCTATGCATGCTGAGGCATTCGCCAAGCTAGAGACTGTAATGGCTTGGTACAAGCAACAAACTGAATGCTGTCCAACTCAACTATTCTTGCTGAAAAGAATGAGAGATCCAGCAGCAAAGAAACGAAGTTCGAAAATGGTGCAGCAAAAAATAAGTAATTATTTTCAAATTAACACATATTTCTACAAATATGTGTTATTGTGGCTGAAAGTTCCATTTGTTTTTTTACCTATGAATAAAAATACTTAAGTACAACTTAGTGTTTTTATTTTGAAACTTGCTAAACCTTTTTTTTAGTCACCAGAACAGTATTTTTGATGAGTTCAAAAATCCAAACAAATCAGAAGTCAAAACTACCCCTGATCCGAATTAGTTCGGATTATCAATGCTTTACTGTATATATATCCTATTTTAAAAACTGATATCCCACACACACACACTGATATATATAGAATGTCCACAAACCTTTACAAAACTAAAATGTTACCGTGTGAATAGAACATGATACAAACCTCTACCACCTGAAATCACTTCCTGTGATAGAGGGTACCTTCAAGTTTTAATCACCAACTTTACACTTTTTTTTATAGTGTGCATATTTTCAACATCAAAAGTATGCACATTATAGTAGATGGTGGTATAATCACAAAATTGTAATCATAGAGAAATCTATCAACTCCAAGAAGGCAGATAATGGCATAATGTTGAGGGTAAGGCACCACCAGTGGTTTCCTACAACGGCATCATCAATACTCTCAAGAAGAAAACAGAACTCTGTGAATGCCAGAAATGCATCTAATTTGTGGTTTGTGTAGTGTAGTGTGTTGTTCTTCTGGATATTTGCCCACAGGGGGCCCCTAGTGGGACCCACATTGCCTGCCGTCACCACAGGGAGGTGAGCCAGGCAGTAGGACTATCACTCTGGCTAGCCCCCGCTAGGGTCACCTGAGTTTCCTGAACAGGCATGGGGGGGGGTATTATTAGGTAAAGGACACAGACAAGTAGGTTGGTCAGAATGCAGGGGGTTATAAGTAGTGGGCTGCAGGGAAGATAGCCCACTTGAAGATAAGACAAAAGAGACCCCAAAAAGACACGGTGTATACTTTGGTTCAATGTGCTACAGCTCCGTAGCCGAGTGGTCAGGAGCGGGAGTGCAGTGGCACACGCTCTTTGAGTATACCAGGGGTTCAAGCCCCTGACTGCTAAATACGGTCGATCTGCCAACCCGCACTGGACCAGCGTGGCAGATTATGGTCCATTTCCCTCAGCATGAATTGTTGAGGAGGCTTCCATCCTGCAGTGGGTTGATAATGGCTGCAATTTATTTATTTTTATTTATGCCACCACTGCTGCATGTCATTTTTTTTATGTTTTAATTAACATAGTTTAAGGAGCCAATGAGTAGAAAGTCAGTTCTGCAACAGTGCAGGATAAAGGATGCCTGTTTGTGTAGTTTCCAGACAAGGTGGAGGATGAGCAAAAATCAGTGAGGGCATAGTGAAGCTGTTTCAAGGAAGTTTTATGTGAATCCCAGGGAAATCTATATGTACCAGTTGTGAGCTCAATGTATCAAAATCAATAATGTGCAACAAGTTCACCATCTGAAGGTGAAGCCATACAAGTTACAGCTTGTACAGAGCTGTCTATTGATTTTGTCAAAAGTTGAAGCTGTCAAGGTTGTAGAGCACCGAACATCATCTTGTCAAAACCAAGATGATGGAATTTTGTTGATAAATTCCACCATGATTACAATTTTGCAATCATGCTGCCACCTACTGCAGTGTGTATATTTTCAGGTTGGTAAATAAAAATTTGCAGTTGGTGAATAAAAACTTGAATAACCCCTATTCGCACAAAAATGTTTTCATTTTATAGAGGAAGTTTGTGGGCACCCTGTATACAAATGAAATGTAAATTAAGTTAAGAATAGTCTAACAAAGTGAGTAAGCCTCATAAGATACAAATACAATGGAAACAAGTACTATAAAATAGAAACAATAAAGATATTTGATGTGGAAGTGGAGAAAACTAAATTAAGCATGCTGTAGAAGGAATACATACCTGATAATTCAGAATATATTAATTAAAAGGCTAATATGCCCAGATTACACACATTCATAAATAAATTTAAGCTGGTTTTCCCTCAATACTGAAAAAATTGAATATCATAAAATATCACCTTAAAAGATACCACAAACCAACTAAAACGTGAGAAACATGTGAAAAAAAAATTAAAATAGAGTGGCTATTGAGCCCCATATTTTACCTTTTACCTTTTTTACCTTTTATTCTTTATTATTCTTCCCTTAAGTTTAATTTTAATTATTGTAAATGGTAGTAGTTGGGCTGAAATACAAAGCACCACTGCTCACACTGCCACCTATCTGGTTTCTACAACAGCCACAAAAAATGCTGGGAGTTACTATTTGAATTAATGTTTTTCATATATTTTCATTTCTTAATTAACCATCTATCATTGGCAGTTTGACTCTGCGCTGTGAATCCTTCCAGCTGCTATTTTATAATTTTTTATTGTATAAGGTGGCACACCTTATATAATATGCAATAAAAGTTAACAAATGCAATAAAAGTTAACAAAGCCAGATTAAAAGTACTTTTCCATACATATCTATCAATTTTAATTTTTATTTGCATTTTAACACTTACTCAACTGTTTCATTTATAATCATTATGAAATCATTATTATATATTATATGTATAATAATGCACTCCCACTCCTGACCACTTGGCTATTTTGTAGCCGAATGGTCAGGAGTGGGAGTTCAAAAGCACACGCTCTTTGAGTAGACTGGGATTCAAGCTCCTGACTGCTAAATATGGTTTATCTGCCAACCCATACAGGACCAACATGGCAGATTATTGTCCATTTCCCTTGACATGACTTCTTCAGAAGGCCTCCACATCCTGCAGTGGATTGACAATGGCAGCAGATTTATTTTATTTATATATTATATAATTATTATTTATTTTATTAAAGTCTTGGTTTTAAACTCTCGAGTTTGGTCACTTGTTGAAAGAAATATTTTATATTAAATTTCACAGTATGAACCAGAGCTGTAATGCTCAATACATTCTACGTTGATATCAATATTTGTAAAATAAAACAGTTGTAATACTCGATAAACATGATTATATTAATAAGTTAGATTCAGTTGTTTCAGATACTTCCACTTATCTTGAAGTAGACCCGGCACTATTTACCAATTTGGTCAATCAATAAAATAAAACGTTAACCACGTATCAAAAAAATGACTACATTACTATGGCTCAGTTAAAGGAATTGAAGGTCAGAACGTACAATATTACTGCACTTTTTGGTCAGGTAAAATTACACAAGACCGATTTCCTATTCAGCCTATTGTTTCCTACAGAAACTCGGCATTTTCATCCTTGGTCACACATGTATATAGCATTATAAAACCCTTTAGACAGGTGATACAATTTGGGATTAAGAACTAACAATACATTTTTTACCTTAAGGATTGTAGACTTGGCAATAATGATAATTTATTCTCACTAGATGTTACCTCGTTATATACGAATGTAAACGTTGAATACACATTAGATATTATTTGGGATATGTTAAATAATAATTCTATACCGATTAATTATACGAAGCTTCCTATTAAAGAAATTTTTCACTTAACTAAACTCTTAGTTGAGGCCAACTATATCACCTTTAAAGACAAAGTATACAGACAAATTTTTGGTTTGCCGATGGGATTGAGCTTGAGTGGCTTAATATTGGAGGTATATCTCTCGATTGAGCATATACATTTGACGCCTTTTCTACCCCGTATCATATACTGTGGGAGATATTTAGACAATGTTCTAGTTATTACCAATAGTAGTACTATCCAAGACATTTTACATTCATTTAATAATATTCACTCTAGACTCAAATTTAGATTGGAAAGGGAGGGTATGGATACAAAGTCATTAAATTTTCTAAATTTCACGCTTACTCCGGACTGGAATAAAATCAATTTAACATCTATCGTAAACCTACAAACACTGGCATGTTTCTACATTATAACAGCTATCACCCGTTTTCCTACAAGAGATCTATTATCTTTAATCAATTTCTAAATGCCTATAAATATTCAACGACGGAATCTGCTTTGGGCTCAGAAATACAAATATTAACCAGCAGATTCTTAAACAGGAGTTATCCCCTTGCTACAATAAACCGAATTAGGGTACAAGCTAGGGATAGGATACAAAATACTACATCAACCAACAATCGTAATATTAAAAATACTTTATTTCTATCCTATATGTTGAACAGTGGCACAAACAGCTTAACAGATTCTTTAAAGATACCGAATTTAAAATTGTGGCCAGACCAATACGGAAATTAGACGCTATACTGAAAAATCACTCTATCCTTTCCTCATTCGCAACACAAATGAATGACCTCGACAACATTTCTTGCAGTGATATCAACTCACTGTACCAAGGTTCTATGCATTTTCCTCTGAATTTTCATGTTAATCAACTCGCGGCCTCAGTTCATGCTTCTCATTCAGCAGCGTCAAAATTAGCCTTTCATGCCGTTAACAAAAAACATACTTTTTTATTTAACAAAGCCAAAATACTTAGTGTCCAACATACTTATACCAGACTAGAAAGCGATATAACTTGAATGAATATTAGTAAAACGATGCCGTTTTACTAATATTCTGATTTATTCAGATATAGCTATGTATTTCTGATGCGCTTGCGCTGTATTTATACATTATACCAGACTATTAATTGCAAAAACTGTCGAAATTAAATTACATGAGAATTCTGTTAATGTTCGCCGGCTATTTCTAATCTCTGATTCGTGTGTGTAAAAGCGCATGCACAAAGACAAATAATCCCTATTCGAGTTTCATGCTCACTCCTATTCAGTAATTTTCGTTCCTGTGATCACGACACACGGTTGAAAAGAGTTGTCAGCTTCAGGAAGGAAAATCATTTTGCAATTTTTTCGTTAAATTTCTTTTAATTAATTTATTTAATTTTTAAATTTTTTTTTTTTTTTTTTGGTAGTTGTTGGCGCATAGGCTTCTGTGGCCATATTGCACCTCCCAAGGTTTTTGCAGTACTTTGATCCAAGCCCGAGGCGGGAATCGAACCCGCAACCTTTGGGTTGCCAGGCAGGCACTTTACCCACCCGGCTAGCCCGGTCAGCAATTTTTAATTGCATTAGATTGATTTTTAATTATTTTTTACTGTAATGTACGATTTTCGATTTTTTCGTTTTAATTGCTGTAGAGCAGTGCTTCTCAAACTTTTTTGGATCACCGTCCCCCCCCCCAAAAAAAAAAGCCCTCCGCCAGGGCTTTTTTTTAGCCCACCAATATAAAGTGAAGCTAAATAACTGAAATGAATATTTATCTGTTTGCCTCCAAAAACATAAATGCAGCCCTGCATGTATGTGTGTGAATTATAAAGAAAACTATTTACTGCATTTTATTCCTTCTTCGTAAAAAATTACAACTACATAAATAAAGTCAGTTATAGTCACTTAAATTAAAGTTAATTACATAAATAAGTCATAATATTAATGGAAATAGTAAAAAAATATATATATATATATTTTAATATTTAATGCGATGGACAAGTTGGAGATTTATTAGCTTATCAATATTAGGTTTAATATCTGTAAGTAGAAGTCGTAAATCGCCACATTTAACAATATCCAGACAATTTCTTTGTTTTTTCAGCAATTGAGATAGAGCACTGAAACCGGTTTCGACTAAATATGATGTTGGAAAAGAAATAAGTAATTTTTTTACAATTCCCCACAATGCAGGATAATGTTTTTTTACAATTCCCCACAATGCAGGGATTTTCTTTTGTAACCAAAATTCCTGATATGAATTTTGAAGTTTTGGCTTCAGTTCAACTTCATTTTGTAACACAATCAATTCTTCTACAAAACGTTCACCATCGTCATTATTTAAAAAAGGATTTATAATCCAAAGTGGAATTTTCAAATTAAGGAGATCGAACCTTTTCTGCATATCTCTGTGTAACATTTCTAGATGATTACAAAAAGTTAGTAGAGTTTCATCAGCTATTTTTTCTTTTTTCTCTATTTCCAACATATTTGGAAATTGATACAATTTGTTTCATCCTACGTTGCACATAAAAAGCTTTAATTTTGAAATAAATGCTTAAATTTGAGTTTTTGCCTTAATCCAAAACTGAGTTGAATCTAGCAAATAAATCTGCAAGATAAGCAATATCAGTTTTCATTTTCTTGAGGTCATTTTTCCTATCTTCAAAAACTTTGACAACAGTATCAAAGAGTTCATAAAATCTGTTGAGACAGTTGCCTTTTGATAGCCACCGAACCTCAGAGTGAAGTAGCAATCGTTCAAAATCTACACTGTTTTGATCACAAAGCTTTCGAAATATACAATCATTCAAAGAATGTGCTTTAATTTTGTTTATAGCAGTAATAACAGTTTGTAGAGAATTGTGCAGTTGATCACCAAGTTTTTTTCGCACGTAAATGCTGACGGTGAATGACACAATGAACAGTAATAATATTTGGCACAGCATTTTTTAAATAAGCCATAAAACTCTTATAAAGGCCAATCATTGATGGTGCTCCATCTGCCCCCCTGTCACCCCTTTCATGCCTAACACCCCATGGATAATTCAAACGGCTCCCATGGGGCGATATCGCCCACTTTACGTATTTACGCACCCAACAGCCTGGTCATGGACGTGCATTAGTTGTTGTTTAATCATCCACCGGAGTCAACAGAACTTTATTTGAAGGTGGTCTATGTGCAGTAGACATTGAGTATTATATTGAGGTAAACTTCTCTTATTATTTTACAAATATCAAATTTCACAATACCTAAGGCATTTTTTCTGATAAGTTTGCCTTCATACAAATCTAATGCACTGACATGCTGATTAATTTTGGTTACAGTTTTGGTCAGTTGTGCTGATATATTGTTTTTTCAATGTTTGAAATGCAGTGTTTCCAATGTGATAGAAGTCAATTATTGTATTGTTTTAATTAATTTTTTTTCATATATTGCTCATGTTATAGTTCATTTTTGCTATTATTAAGGCGATATTTTATGATATTCAACTTTTCTCATTATCAAGGGGCACCAGTTTATATTTATAATTGGTTTGTAATCTGGTCATATTAGCCTTTTAATTAATATATTCTAAATTATGATGAATGTATTTCTCCTGCAATTCCCTAATTCTTATATAGTTCTCCCCCCCCCCCCAGCCAAACACACCTAATGATTGATTCCATTGTATTTGCATCTTACAAGGCTTCTCCACTCTGCTTAACCTATTCTTAACTTAATTTACCTTGTCTTTTTGACAACATTCAGTTTGATATGCTTCACATCCACCAATATATGTCTTTCCATCTTTTCCACTCTTTATTATTTCTCCCTTAAGTTTAATTTCAATTTTAATTACAATATATACATTTTTAAACTAGAATGCAATTTTTTTAGAAAACTATTACTGCCTGAAAAAAAATTTTTGCTATAAAAGTCAACAGTTGCAGTTTTCAAAAGAATATAATTATTCTTACCTCATGTGCCTCGTACAAAGTTACTGCTCTACACACATCAAATTTTCTGGCCATCATAAATTTTACAGCTGTACTCCATGACATTGAGCCGCCATTGTTATGCAGCTGCAGTTCATTCACAACTGATATGAATTCCTTTACAGCCTTAACAAAATTAATTAAAATTTATGCTAGGAAATTGTTTAAATATATAACTAATTTTTAAACCATTAAATCATTATCATGCACAATGCAAATCATACAACATTATGTAAAAAATCAAAAAGTAAAATCAAAAACCATTAAGTACAATATCACACAGAACTATCTTATAATTTTATGAGATAGTTCTGAAGAAATAAAAATGTACATATCTTAATGAACTAAAGTTAATGAAGCAGGCTAATGCTAAGTATTTTGAACTCTGTCAACTCAAAAAATAACAAATATAAATAATTCCTGTCTAATACTATTAATTATGAAACTGAAATAATTTAAAACTTTCTAAATTCAAAAAATAGCTCAGCTATGTTATGATATTACTTAGGTCTGAGCATTTATCATAAGTTTTCAAGTATAAGGCACAATTTCAAGTATAACGTACAATTTTTAACTAAAATAGAGATTCTAAATATATATATTTTTAATTTGGTATCTATACATTGGATAAAAAAATGCCCAGGTTTTGGATTCCTGAGGTTTGACACAGGAACCCATATGCCAGGTAGTATACTGATGGTAACAATCCCTAAATGCAAGCCCATTCCGAAGTATGGCAGTTAGGACTGCTACATGAGAATCTAAAACACTGAGGACACCAGTATTCAGATTCCACTTGTGAATCAAATGGACTGAATTTTTGGTAAAGTCCAGTTGTTCTGTAATAACCAAATCCTCTGACTGCATCTTCAACAATGGTGAGACTGCTAGTACCCATGAGTATACTTCCACAACCAAGGTCAGAAATGCTGCATCCAGCATACTGGAGTCACCTCCAGTATCACCACAAAGGTGTGAACTATAAATTTTTAAATAAATAAATATAAAATGTAAACAGGGGTCAAGGTGTGGCATCCACACAGTGAAGAATGACTAACACTGTCACCAGACAACAACTGATTGTTAACTCTCGTTATTGATGCAATATTGCCACTTTACTTAGAAGAATTAAAGTAGTGAAAAGAACATTTAGTCCGCAGAGAAGCTCTGGCAATTACCCCATCTCTTCTATCGTGTAGTAGAAGTCATCTTTTAAAATTATGATGGGCATCATGGTTATATCCAATACTCGTTACACATTGAGTATACAGCTTTAGAACAGTTTTCACAGGCCAGGAGCTAAACAATCCATTAGACTGAACCCACTGATAACTCTCTAGGAGCATCTAGGTCAACTGCAACTGGAGAATGGCTGGGGTACAGCATATGCAGAAGGCAGTGTCAAAATCATGTTATATCAAAGATCTGGGCATATTCTTGACATGTGTGCACCACATCCAAAACTTTCAAAAATTCTTGTGTCCCACCCATACTTTTTTACATTATCTACTCAATGTATCAAGAATAATCAAATAGAATAAATATCTGTTAAAATATCTAAATTATCCAAACTTCAACATTCATCTCATAAATATACAGTCTCACTTCCAATATCAATGATGTATATTTCTACCTACAATATGCCATGCCCTGCTTACTTCATATGAAAGAATCTGAACTATTTGTGTACCTCAACCACCTCAGTTGCCCTAATTATTCACTCAATAATTCCTTTTGCTTTAAAGGTGGTACATGTGCATATGCCCACTCTAATATTCCATGTCAGAGACATCCTAATCTGGAATCTCCTCTGGCTTCAAATCTTATTACTCCATTCTGTCAAATTCATCTGCTGCCTCTATAATTCTCCCAACTCTACAAATCACTCAGAACTCTTTACTTCATTTTTTTTGAAGCTCAGCTTTCTGCAAACTAATTTTCCTTATGACTTTAAGATCCATGACTGTAGCTGGCTTCAATTTTCTAGTTACACAGACCCAGCTGGCCAAGATGATGAGGCTTTCATGATTGCTAATGATCTTACGCAAATAATGCATTTACACACCAGAATAAATATGTGACAATTCACACCACAGACCCAACAATCTTGATCTTTTTCTCCTCAACAACTCTTCAAAGCACACAATCAATGTTAGTGGTCCTCTAGGTCCCTCATGTCACAGCTTGGTGAAAGTCTCTTCTCCAGTGGAGTCCCTTCTCTCATGGTCATTCTCAGCCTCATGTCATTTGGCATTACAAAAATGCAAAATGGGATGATTTGTTTGTTTTCTATTCCTCTTTATTTGATTAGATTACCATGTTAAACAGGGCAAACCTTTAACCATCGGAACCAATTGGGCCCATGCCATGACAGGGTCCACACTTTTTTTTTTTTTTTTTTTTTAACGGACTATTATTTGGCATTGGGTTTGCAGACATCTGAGAAATAGCTTTAGACACCAACCTCATAATGTTTGATGAATTTTCAAATTTCTTACCTTGAATAACAGACCCAAAACATTTCCAATTTTCTTTTATTGGTATTCAGATACTTCTGACCATTGCTGTAAGTGTTGCATCAGGTAAAAGAAACTGTTAAGCTCAAGCCCATCGAGACATATCTCTATTCAACCATGAAGAAGACAACTAAACAACCTTTCAATTTTATCCATTCAATGTGGTATAGCAAAAACCTTGGAATTGACAAAATAAAAGAATCTGCAGAGAGAAAAGCAAGGAAAATTACACTTGAAGTATAAATAGAAACTTTAGAGTTATAAACTAAATGCTCATTTGTG
This sequence comes from Mastigoproctus giganteus, assembly GCF_048544385.1. NCBI lineage: Eukaryota > Metazoa > Arthropoda > Arachnida > Uropygi > Thelyphonidae > Mastigoproctus > Mastigoproctus giganteus. The sequence continues at coordinate 233,498,410 of NC_143575.1, read as the reverse complement.
TAAGGCAAGAGCCATGACTATGGCTTGTGTATTTAACAGTAGCTATCTACTGCAAAATAGTCCTTTGTCAAGCACACTGTATGAAAAAAAAAATGACAAATTGGCCATATATTTTCAGTAGCAATAATAAAATATGTCCTTACTAGGAGGCTCCAGAAAACTACTCTAAATGGGACCCCATGCATTTCCCATGGCCGATTCTGGTTTTAAATATTCCAATTATAATGTTTGTGCAGATTGCATCAATGAAATTATGCTTGTCAGGATGAAATTCTTTATTCCATGTTCCAACTTAAAATCTTGCCCTTCCTCTAAACCTTGGTTTTCCAACAAATGTGATAAAGATGTTAGATGTTCAAACCAAGACTGCAGCATATTGAAATTGGGATGTATCTAAATCTTCAGCTTCATTTAAGCTTAAGCCAAACTTGCAAAAATTGTAAAGGAGTTAATCAGTCCAAACGCATAGAGCTTTTGTGTGATTTGGCATAAATATTGTATTATGCAACTAGTAGTGTCATGCATATTAGTAGAATTGTAAGGTTTTAATTGTGATAAATAAGTAGCTTGACAGTTCTAATCACGTAGGTAGCTATATAATCTTTTGTTTTAGCCAAGAAATTTTATTTCTAGTAGAGCTATATAGCTAATTTAAAACTTTACAAATACAACAGTACAGAATAATATATAAAGCGTAAACTTGATAGTGCAGTATGTATTATTGTATTAAGGTATCTATCAGTTCAGTGCAGTATTCTCAAATTAAGTGGAATTTAAACAGAAATGATGTCTCAGAGTAGCAAAGTAAATGGCTCAAAGTAGCGGAAGTGCCATGGCTCGGGAGAGATGCAAAGTGGGGGGGTATTCTCCTACAAATCACAGTCTTACAAAATGTGCTATTTGTGCAATGCATGCGGAGCTATATGGAATGGAACATGATACAACCAATGGTGATTTCTCTGTGTGTGTTAAGTGCAAAGAGTGTGAGGAAATTGGGTTTGGTTATTTGGTTTTTTTTAAGGAGCATTAGCAACTAAGGCCATATTGCTCCGGGGATATGCGATGGTCATCCCTTACCTTTCCGCATCCTCCGTATTTGGTGGTGACGGGTTCGAACCTCGGTCTAATCAAGAAGCGTGTGCTACGCACTGCTGCTCCTTCCCACCTGGCTACGGAGGCGCCCGAGGAAATTGGGCACTAACTCAGTGTTCTGATTGGTGTTTATGAGAGCTTGAAGAACAGAGTTGATGCACTCAAAGGAATTAATATGTGGTCCTATCAACCTCTCAGCTGCTTAACTCAATGCCACAACTTACACTTCTGCATCAGGCAACATAATTGCAATCCACAAGGCAGAGTGTGCAAGTCAAACAGAAGGTGGTTATTGTCAGGGAAACAGGAAATATACTGTGCAAAAATAATAGGTGGAAAAGGACTAGAGTACGTCTGCTAAGGTAGATAATGTTGCAGAGCAGATATCAACTTTTAAGGGCACAAAAGGTGATATTGTTCTACATGTTGGCACCAGTGATATTAAGAGTAGGAAATCTAAAGATTTACTCAACAAGTACAGAGCAATGTTAAGAAAAAGTTAAGAGTTAAGATTAACTTTAAAAGCATCTGAAATTCTGCCCAGACATGATAGGAGGGAGTGCATAATGGGAGCTTTGTCAATTAATTCGGCCCTGATAGTTTGTACAAGGCTCATTTGGGTAGAAGTCTTCACAGTATGATCTGTGCTTGTTAACAAGAGAGATTGTTTTACAGGGATGCAATACACCTAAATAGAGGAAGTGCAAGAATATTTTCTGATGCTATTGAAACATGTTAGGTGGGTTGGAAAACTGCTACCTTGAGGGAGGGATACTCAGTAATATATTAAAAACAGCTGCAGGCAGGGGTGCAAGTGATCCTTGCACTGCTACTACTGGTACGTGCAGCAGGCTGGAAAGCAAGGTTTCTGGGATTTCAGGCCATGCTGTGGGTCATCATGGAATAAATGAATACATGGGCTGTGTTAGGTTAACTAAGAGTAAGAGCATGTGCATGTATACTTGCATATAGACTAATGCCAGGAGCACTGTAAATATATTTGATGAATTTGAAGTACTGATTAATTTGTCAAATGCAGACATTGTAGGAATATTAGAGATGTGGTGTCACTCAGACACCATGTCTCTGCTTTCCTACAATGTCATATCTCTGCTATTCCTGCAATCAAAGACAGGACAGGAAAAGTAGAGGGGTTACGCTTTTAGTTAAAAAGAAATTAAATCTGAGGCAGTGCATTCAGTTGACTTGGGTAAAGAGTGCAATGTTGAGTCAGTTTGGCATCATATAAGCACTGGGAAAACAAAATTGAGAGCACAAGTGCATTACAGGGCTACTGACTGTGATGAGTATACCAAACAGCTATACAGGGAAATAGAGTGGACCAGCAAATCAGAATGTCTCATAATGGGGGGTTTTAACTTTCCAGATATTGACTGGAATTTGTGGGTTGGTCACTCACGCGCTAACAAGACTTTTATGCATTTATTGGATAACTGTTTTCTACAGCAGCATGTTAGAGAGTAAACAAACAAGATATAGCAATATTACTGATCTGATTATCAGCAGTGATCCTTTATGCATTAAAAATTTGAAGATAAAAGACCCACTGGGTGGCAGTGATCATAGTGTACTAATGTGAAATTTAATTAAAGACATAACTACTGTCAAGGGTAAATGGAAAGGCTTTTGCTTTCATAAGGGTGACTACAGAAGTCTTAGACAATTTTTAATTTCAGTGCAGTGGGAAAAATTGATGATGTTACCAACAGTAAATTTGAAATGGGAAGTAATCAAAGAAGTTACTAGGCTTTTCATACCAACAAAGAAATACTCTTCAAAGCTTAGACCTAAGTGGATGTCAGATGAACAACTGAGACATGTAGTAGGTAGCAGTGCCGTGTGATGCAAGAAAGCAAGTGTATGAGCTTATACAGCATCAACCAAAAAAAAAAAAAAAATTACAAAACAATCCCCCTCTAAATATTTGTCCAATTCCTCCTTAAATTTATTTAACCTATCAACTTCCACGACAGATGGAAGTTTGTTCCAGCAATTAACCACCCGCTGGCTAAAGGCAAATTTCCGCACACCTATTCTACATCTGTCCTTCCTTAATTTCAATTTATGCTCCCTTAGTTTCGTAATCTGAACAAGTGGAAGAATCCAATCAGAATTCAGCGTGCTCAACCCATTCAAGGCCATATATACACCTCAATCAGATCACCTCGCAGGTGCCTAGTCTCCAGCTCCTGCAATTTGCAGAACTTAAACCTCTCCTGGTAAGAGGATCCCTTCATTCCCCTCACCAATCTTGTTGCCCTTCTCTGTACACGATCAAGCAAATCTACAACCTTCCTAAAATGAGGCCTCCAGACCTGCACACAGTACTCAAGGCGTGGCCTGACCATTGCCTTATAAAGAGGGACAATCACCTCCTTTTCCCTGCTAACAAAATTCCTGTATATCATTGACAACACCCCATGTTATTGTTATTTGGTTTTTTTTTTTTTAGGAGCATTAGCAACTAAGGCCATATTGCTCCGGGATATGCGGTGGTCATTCCCTGACCTTTCCGCATCTTCCATATTTGTGGCGATGGGCTCGAACCCCGGTCTAATAACACCCCATGACCTGCCCTGGCAGCCTGTCTGCATTGCTCAGAAAACTTCATATCTGACTGCACAATTACTCCCAGGTCTTTTTCATTTTCTACCATCTTAAGTGTAGTACCACACAGTTGGTACGTTTCTCTGGGGTTACTTCTACCCATATGCAGCACTTTGCATTTTTCAATGTTAAATTTCAGTTGCCATTTCTCAGCCCATCTGCCCAAATTTTCTAGATCCTGTAGCAGTAACACACTGCCATTACTGTCATTAACAACCCTGCCAGCCTTTGTATCAACTGCAAACTTCGATACTAAGCCTAATATACCTTCATCAATATTGACTTCATCAATAAATATACAAAACAACAGTGGACCCAACACCGAACCCTGTGGGACTCCACTAATAACATTAGTCCACGAAGAGCAGCACCCATTGATTACCACCCTCTGTCTTCTCCCACTCAACCATCCTTTTATCCATTGTAGCAACTTACCCTTAATACCATTCTGCTCCAATTTGTACAGTAGTCTTCCACGTGCAATAGTGTCAAAAGCATTCCTGAAATCCAAGTATATGATATCAAAATTATTTTTTGCATCCAGTTCCTTTCTATCCACATCAGACAGAGAAGAAAAGTGCATGGGATGCATATAGATTATCAGGTGATACAGAAGCCTTATGGTAGATATAAATTAGTCTGTAATCAAGTCACAAAGGAGGTTAGACAAGTTAAGGCAGATTATGAAACATATCTAGTAATGAAAGCAAAGAAACACAGCAAAGGCTTTTATATTAACAGTAGAATGAAGGGGTTGAATCACATCGGGGCACTCATCTATGGATTAACTGCTGATGACCCTGCTCAGGTTGCAGACAAAGTGAATAGGAATTTTGCATTTACATTCACCCATGAGGAATTCTTTAGTGAAGGGAATGCCAGAAGGTTTATCACATTCTATTATTATTATTAGCCACATTGTGCAAGGAAGCCTGAGGCTTATTACTGCACTAGCCAAAAAAATTCCCGAGTTACCCTGAGAGTGAGAGAGAGAGAGAGAGAGAGAGAGAGAGAGAGAGAGAGAGAGAGAGGAATCATCAAGAAAAAGAAGAATGATGATATCCAGCTCAGGACCCTGGGTGTGACAAGCCCATACTCACCAGATGTGAGCCCCTGGGGATTTAATGAAGAGCTAAATGACTTTGTGATAACTGAAATGAAAGTGGAGGAGAAATTGTTGAGGATGGACATAAAAAGAGGCACCTAGGAAAATGGAATCTATCCAATTATATTAAGGGAGGCAGCAAAGGAAGTAAGAAAATCCTTAGTTTTCTTACCTTTGCTTAGGAAAACCCATAAATATGACAGCATCCTTGGGTTCAGAGGAGGTTCCCCCATGGCCTGAAGAAGTGCAAATATATCCCTAATTCATAAAAGAGGATCAAAAGGCAATGAGTAATTACAGACCTATTAGCTTAATGACTGTTCCAGGGAAAATAATGCCGACCGGGCTAGCCAGGCGGGTAAAGTGGCTGCCTGGCAACCCAAAGGTCGCAGGTTTGAATCCCGTGACCTTTGGGTTGGTGCAATATGGTCACAGAAGCTGATGCACCAAAAATTAATAAAAAAAAAAAAAAAAAAAAAAAAGGGAAAATAATGGAATCACTAATTAAAGAAATAATGCAGGACGATTTGGGTAGGCATGCAATTATACTGCAATCACAGCATGGATTTGTCAAGGGGCAGTCTTGTCTAACCAACCTGATAGGTTACTATGATGCAGTGACCAAGGAACTGGATGTAAAAAATAATTTTGACATCATATACTTGGATTTTGGGAAGGCTTTTGATAGTGTTGCACATAAAAGACTATTGTATAGACGACAGCGACGTGGCACTAAGGGCAAGTTACTGCTCTGAATAAAAGGATAGTTAAGCTGAAGAAGACAGAGTGGTTATCAATGGGCACTACTCTTTGTGGACTAACATTATCAGTGGAGCTCCCCAGCATTCAGTGCTGGGTCCATTGTTGTTTTCAATATTTATTAATGATACTGATGAATGTATATCAGGCTTAATGTCAAAGTTTGCAGATGACACAAAGGTTGGCAGGAAGGTTAACAACAGTAATGATAGTATGCTACTGCAACAAGATCTATGAAAATTGGGTCGATAAGCTGAGAAATGGCAGTTGAAGTTTAATATTGACAAATGCAAGGTACTGCACATGGGTAGCAGTAACTCCAGAGTAACTTATCAACTGTGTGGTACCATACTTAGGGTGTTGGAATGAAAAATGAAAAAAAAAAAAAACTGGGGGTAATCATGCAGTCAGACATGAAATTCTCGGAACAGTATAAACATGCTGCCAGGACAGCTCCTAGGGTTTTGTCAATGATATACAGAAATTTTGCTAGCAGGGATAAGTAGATGATTATCCCTTTGTATAAGGCCATGGCTAAGCCACATCTTTTAAGTACTGTATACAGATCTGGAGGCCTCACTTTAGGAAAAACATAGATCTGCTGGAATGAGTGCAGAGAAGGTCAACCAGATTGGTGAAGGGAACAAACAAAAGGGTTCTCTTACTTAGAAAGGCTTCAGTTTTGCAAATTGCAGCATCTCAAGACTAGGCATCTGATTGAGGTGTTTAAAGCCTTGAATGGAGCAAGTAATCTGAATGGTAATGGTATTCTTCCACTTGCTAAGAACCACACACATCAGGAGGCATAAATTCAAGTTGAGGAAGGACAGTTGCAGGATAGATGTGTAGTAGTTTGCCTTCAGCCAGCAGGTGGTTGAGTGTTGGAACAGGTTTCCATATGTTGTTGAAGTGGATGGGTTGAATAAATTCATGGGAGAACTAGCCAAATTCTTGGAGGGTACAGATGGGTGAACTGCATTTTTTTTTTTTTAGCCAATGCTATATAAGCTTGCTTTCTTGCATCACTTGCCATTACTACTAACTGCTCAAAATTTCTAAGCTTTTGATTGCATTTTGCATAAAGGTCTCCTAAACAAGCTCCCATCTTATGGATTTCCATCTGTTTTTTGCAATTAGTTAGCCAGTTTTCTCTCCAACTTCTTGTTATGCATGATATTAATGGTTCTCTATCTTCTAAATTCTTAACTAATGCTGGTATCTCCCTAAGTCAGTTCTTTCCTCCACTCTTTTCCTCTTGTATATTGATGGTATTCTTCCACAGATACATGAATCCTATTCATAGTTTTGCTGATGACAGCATACTTCACCTTTCAGTTTGAGAAACAGTGTCCTGCATAAACAGCTTCAACTTCTCAAATATACACTACAAATTCGTTAAATGCTGACCTTCGGGTAATTCTCCAATGGGGCAACAAAAACTCTACTTCAATCCTTTTAACAGTCACACCTGTTTTATTTTTCACAAAAAGAAGTCTCCCCTATGCCATATTCAATGACACTTAGGAGTGGCTCCAGAAATTTGTGGTGGGGGGGTTGCCATCTTGTACTGCTTCCAATCCACAATACAGTGAGGGCAAAGCATATGTCAGGAACTGAGAGCAACAATCCAACTATCAATTGTGCCCATATCTTCTGTAATTAGAAAAAAAAAAATCCACATCAATCTTTAACCATCTTTGTGTATGTGTAAATGCACAACTGAAATAATCATTTTTTTCCTATGAGCTAAATATAAGGGTTTTTCATTTAGATACATGATATTTTATAGATAATATAATATATTACTGTAACAGTTATTGAAAATCAACATACAACAGGACTGAACACAATATGAAAAGCCAAAACAAATATAAAACACAGGACATATAACTTAGAAAGCAATGAACATAATTACAAAGCAAATGATAAAAAATAATTTTACACTTTATTTGCTAAATGCTTATTACAATTAAGGGCCCAATCATGAATTTCTGGATTCTGGTTTGCAAAACCATGTCTGCCCCCCCCCACCACCACCACCAGAAAAAAAGATTTATTGTTAGCATTTTTCTTTCGAGATGACATTTTCCCTGACAAGCTCAACCATAAGCCTCCAGGAAAATGCCCCTCTTTTCTCTCCCATAGTTGAACCCGACAGCACTATAATGAATCAACACTAAATGATGCAATGTCAAGGAGTGGCTGAGTGTGTTTTTATTTTGGTTGTTAGTTATCTTCTTAACAAATAAATCCATTAGTCATTTTTATTCATAATTTCTTATAAATAAATATAATATATCAAGTTATTTTTATAAAAAGATATTTTATCTAAATAGTGGTAATTTTTAAGTCTGTAAAGGAAACTAGTTCAATGTCATATTGCCAGGTAAAAAATTTTGAATTTAGCAAATACTTAAATTCTACACACATAAAATTAATGCTAAATCCACTAACATTTTTCATAATTAAAGATACAGATCTCTTTTTTACATTAACTTTATTATTTTACTGCAACAAAAACATTCTCGATACATTAATCATTACATTGTTCATTTACAGTCCAATTTTTAGCCAAGTGTTGTGTAAAAATGCACATCATACAAAATAGGCTATTTTTTCTCCCTGTTGGTACTGATTTTGTAAGTCAATTATAATTGAAAAATTGGGAATGATATAACCTTTAAATAAAGATCTTAAAAAGGTTTAAGCATATTATAACAGAAACATAATGTGAATAAATTAATTATTAAATACATTATGTGAATCCTTTTTCTTAGTATAGCAAAAGGATTCACATCAGGTTGCTATACTAATTGAGACAGCGCTTGGCATACCAGCTGCCAAGGACTATCTCAATATTCCATTAGAATAAATTACATTACCCTTTCAAAAATTACTAATGCTTTCATTCATAAGGTACTGTGACCCCAACAGTTTTTTCAATGGTACCGCTATTTCATTGGACTTAAGGAAGACAGTCTGGTAAAGAAAAGATTATGTCAATAAGTTCTTTACTCCTGCCTGCAACTTCAGAGTTTGTCCCTTCTTACAGTGCAATTCAATCAGTGCTGGTTTTATATATAGTGCTCTATGCCTTTTGCCCAATGGTGGCTTGTGACTCTGATGTATGGGGGGTGCTGTTTCTTAAAGTTACATTCAATTGCCTTGGTTATAAGACTTGTAGACATGGATAATAATAATAATAAGCAAGTTAAAAAATATTACAAAACATTAACTCGACATTTACCATTAACAGATTTGGGTAATCTTGAAATTTTATTTTAAAATAAAATCCATTTTTCGGTTTTTATTTGTTGAAAACAGATTAATAACTTTTTCATTCAAGTTTGGTGCACTGTTCAAATCTGCACTGCTTCGCACGGCAGTTCCTTTGGCTCATTTTGTCACCTCTACAAAATGTGTATTGGCAATCTGCCAACTAAGCATTGACTCAACCACTGAGAGAAAACTATGGAACTGTGTAATGCACAGTTACATCTACGGTTAAACTTCAAAGTTGAAAACGATTTTGTGTTTCTATTCGTTTATTATTGAAATGATTACTGGAAATAATTGTTTTCCCATGAACCAAAGGCCTTAGCATATGGTTGGGCCTGGATGTCCTGAGCTCAGTTTAATACTTGTATTAAATAAAGCAATTATTTATTTATTTTATTTTTTTTGATTACTGGAACTAGAGGATGGGTATGCTATATGCAGAACCTGTTAATAAAAATATTCATTCATTGCATTGCATCATCCTTCACAAAACTTCATAGACTGTATACTGCATTTAGATTTAAAAAGCTGGGGGGGCACTGCAGTTCACAATACCTACCAATCAGCTGCCCCTGCTTTTGACACCTTCCTAAAATGTTGTGCTCTGCTCATCCAAATAGCACTGTTCACCCCAAACACCTTCAGTGTTAATCCTCCAATGGATGACTGAGAAGACTCATCAAACAATTCTTTGTAACTGTTTCAACAGATTATCCACCCAACTGTAACTCATATTACTTTCCAGGAAAGTTTTTGCCTTGATTTTGCCATTAAGAATACAACATTTAAGCAATAAGTAAACAGCTCAACTGTAGGCCCAATCTGAAATACCGCTAGGGTCTGGACATTTAGAAATGGTCGTAAATTAGCATATGGCACGGAAAGTCATTTTTCATCTCTGTAGGGCAATTTACAACTCAGTGTTATTTATTTTGAGCTGTGCTTTTCACAAAAAATCAAAACACACCCCCCAATAGTTTCAGTCAATATGACCACTGTGTATTTAATTACTTGTGTATCTTCTGCATGTAGCTGTTAAAAAAAATACGCATTCAATGCTGCTGAACAGAAGACACTACATGTGAATGCCTTTATTTTAACCATAACAGGGTTTTGTAAACAATACGTTACCTCAAACCTCTTCAACAAATATTGTATTTTATCAAGAATGAGTAAATGTCAGATAACACTATTAGTCTCATCATAAGCTTCAGATTTTGGGAGGTTAGGCAGTCCCCACATTAAAAATAACTTTGCAAAACCTGAACTAACAAGCAATTTGAATCTAACAACTATTTTTGGAGCATTTCTTCAATGTGCATCTGAAAGATAAAATTTCAAACAGAAATCTCTACTGGTTAGCATGCTATAAAGGACTAAATTTAGCATAAAACAGAATAATTCAGTGTGAAAACTGAAAGCATTTTTTAATAAAAAGTAACCATTATAAATGTGATATTTATATAACAGCACATAATATCATAATAAAAAGTAACCATGTTATAAAAGTGATATTTTAGAATTATAGTGTTTACATACTAAAAATGTAAATTAAATATGCTATAATCAACCAATGATATAGAAAAATTTAACATTATTATAACGTGTATAAGAATTGCTGCAAGTGCAGTAACTTATAGTTCACCTAATGGCATCAGTACCTGTGATCTACAGATTAAAGCATATGGTTGCAGGTCCAATTCTCATCTATGATAAAATGTTCATAGTTTATAATTTTCTATATTTTGATTACCACTTTTTTTTCTTTACTTTATATTAGTTCAATATTAATTTGCCATAAAACAAAAGAATAATGAACTACTTTAATTACTTATAAATTCACACAGCAGCAAGTTGATAAGGCCACACAAAAACTTTGAAAAAAATTCAACTAACAATGAAAATGGTAACTTGGAAGCTATATTGCAACATTTTTATAAAGAATTAGTTTAGAAATATTCTAGTGAGTTGGATCCAAGGATTCAGTGGCATAAGTAAAATCCTAAAATAAAATTAAACTGAATATTTTAAGCTCAATGAGATTAAAATATTCAATTTAAAAACTCTTACAATGCAAGGAGAAGAGACACCAAAGTTGCTTCTCCTCGCACTGGTAAATCTGTGAATATTCAGTTTTACTTTCAAAAATATCTACTATTACAATTACAAAATACCCATATAGTACATAAAAAATATATGTTAAAATGTAAAACAATTAGTAATATTACAGTGATTAGTTATGTTATAAATATATAAAACTTACTTCAAAAGCAACAACAATAATCATTAATGCAATGACAGCATATATGATATCATTCCTCTTAACAATATCATTCATAAAACTGCTAAATTCAAGATTTATTAATCCTTCTGGCTCCCTTTTATTAATTACTCCCCAGTAGGTGCTTCTAGAATTTCAGTTTCAATTGGAGATGTCATCATTATTTGTGACCAAATCAGTCATAATAAACACAAACTAAAACCACCACAAAAAAGGACCATATGTTTGTTAAGGAATCAGTGCCAAAACATTGGCATTTGGCACCATTTAGCTTGCACAAATTTAATACATGTATTGCTATTTATTCTGATAGTAGTTTCCAATAATCGGAAAAATGAGATAAAACTTAATAATTTTTTGGTGCATTCACACACACACACACACAGTGCTTTTTATTAGATGGTACGTAACAGTGCTGCATACCGGCACCTTTATTAACAGTGACGAGTGACATTTGGATGCAGTGCCCTTCGAAATTTGTAATATTCCATAAATTTTTTTTCATATGTTTACCTACTATTCAAATAAGCTTAAAATTATTTAACTAAATTTGCATTTTTTACTGTCTATTGTTAAGATATTAACATTTACTTTAAGATATAAGACAGCAGCGAACGGATTAGGAGAGAATTAACTCGGTACACACTTTTTGCATTTCTGGCCTTCAGGCAATTTAGGCAATTAGTCCTGCTGCACGAATTATGAGAGCTAAAGCATTCTACAACTTATGGTACCCTGGTAAAACCTATCCGACCACCTGTTCCTCATACAGGAGTCGCACTAGTCAAGAGTGAGCAGATCAAGGTGTATTCCCAATGGGCTCTGGCCCATCTACTGCAGTGGTGTCCAACCTTTTCCCGTACAGTGGCCATATTCAAAAAAATTCAAAGAAAATATTCGAAAATTTTATTAAATACAATACACAATTACATAAATAAATTTTAAAATGCTGTTTTAGTTCACTTTCCTCGCAGTTGGACACCTCTGTGAATCAACTGTAAGCCACCCATTTGAGAATTAGAAAAGTGATTTTCTTTTACCCCGACAAATAATTATCTGTTGTTTCGCGGAAGTGCATTATCGTGTTTTTCCGTAAATTTTCCCTATCTCTGTTTACATGGTCACAGAACCTGAATATCTGAATGACACCGACATTTTAGACAGTTTCAAAAAAAAAAAAAAAAGAAAAGAAAAGAAAAGAAAAAAATTCAAATTTAAGAACTAGTCACAATACTGATGACGACAGATGGAAAACGAAGACAACGAAGGTATAATCCTTCTAAACAATTGAATTGTTGTAATTTTGTGAAAGCGAAGTTAGAAAATTGTCAATTAGGTTACAGTTAAATGAAAGATATGCAATTCGTGGGTTTTGGGGATACCTAATTGATAAGGTTTCGGAAGAATTGGATGAACGCTCTGAGTACGATACCAATTTCATCGAGTGAATGTGAATGAGGATTTTCCCAAATGAATCTGATCGTCAACCCAACCAGCCCTCCGTTGAACAAAAACAGTTTCTTCACTACTGTTCCTTAAAATTGTAGGCCCGCCACTGACCCACTTCGATCCAGCAAAATATGTCGATTCATGGCTGCTTCAGAAACGTCATTCAACAACACACAAAGAGGAAGAAAAGAAGTCAGTAACCTGAGGTTCATGAGCAGCTCTTTTAGCATTAGCAAAGGCTCATGATGCAAGAAAGCAAGTTATATAGCATCAGCCAAAAAAAAAAAAAACCACCCTTATTTCACCCATCCACTAGCTCCAAATGTTTGTCAAGTTCTGCCTTGAATCTATTTAAGCTATCAATAGATGGAAGTTTGTTCCAGCAATCAACCACCCGCTGGCTAAAGGCAAACTTCCGCACATCTATCCTACAACTGTCTTTCCTCAATTTGAATTTATGCCCTCTCAGATGATTATTCTGAGCAAGAGGAAAAATCCCATCAGCATTGAGCAAGCTCAAACCATTCAAGGCTTTATACACCTCAATCACATAACACGTAACTGCGGTTCTTTAACTTTACAACTCACATGAAGCACAATTTGAAATGGAGTTAAGAGGACTTAAAAATTGCAATTCTACCCAAATAGACGGCGATAGATGAGTTTAAAATGCAGACCAAATTGTGTTCGATGTGTGGAGTAGCTTACTGGACTCATAAATTTGAAAATATTTGCGTTTGGACTTCTCTCAGTTTTTGGTTCAACATATTTCTGCGAGCAAATATTTTTGAACATTAACCATATTAAAAATAAATCAAGAAACTGTTGTCTGAACAATGCAAGCATGTTTAATTACGACATACTCGCATGACGTTGAGAGACTCGCTCAACTTCTTGAGCGAGTCCCTCAACATCAAAAGTCACATTAATTTGTACCTAATTGGATGTTTATGTTTTTTCAGTATTAATAAATAATATTTCAAAATATATTTTTTAATAAACACCTTCCCACTCTATTCCATTTCTTAAAAAACTCTCGCTTCCCCCATTCCTCCCAGCTTGAGCTGAGGCACGGCTCTTCGCTCAAAAAAGGTTGTCGACCCCTGGCATAAGGTGTCGGATGAGAACTTAATAAAAATTTGGAATATTCTACAAAAACTTTATCAGGAAATTATTTTTACTTATGTTATTATTTTTTACTTATTTTTTTATATACTTGAATAATAAATTTATGCTTAATAAACTGTGTTAATATACTTAATTTGTTGTTCTTATTCTAAAAACATTACTACTAAGGTAACAATATCAGAAAAAAAATTTTTAGAGTCTTTTCATATCCTTTTAATTTTTGCTGATAGCAAAGAATGGCACCTATTAGTACCGGCACCTATTTTTTTTACAAAAAAAGCACTGTGTGTGTGTGTGTAGATTTTCATCAAATTTTATATTTTGGCCTCTTAAAAATATTGGTCGAGCCATTCCAAATTTCATTAAAATCAGACAATTAGAAATCCGGCAATTATTATTTCTTTTTCCATATAATTTATAGGTAAAAAAGAAATTCATAGATTAAATTTAGTTTTAATGCAGTACTGTTAGCTTGTTTGCTAACTTCATAACTTGTGTAATAATGCATAAAATGTACATGCTGGCATTTTATGTTAAGAATCAGAAACAGGGATCTCTTCAACATGGTTTGATCACTGGCCAATACGTGACAGCTGCATTTAGTAAATGGAAAAATGATTTGCAAACTTTTGGTTTTAACACTCATTACATAAATAGTTTATTATATACATAAAATATAAATCAGAGCAACTTACTTGTTCTTCCTGAGGAGATAGGGCTTCAGGCATTCCCATCATATTTTAGCCTCTGTTCTGAAGGTTAAGATCTACCTATATGTCAACAATATGGGATATATACATAATAAATCTATGGAGGTCAAAAAATATTATAACACTAATATTTAACATACAGCAATATTAGTATTAGTAGTAGTGGTGAATGATGCAAGAAAGCAAGCTTCCGATAGCATCAGCCAAAAAAGCAAAAAAATGACAACATTCAAGGTACTCATATCAAACTGGAGGTCTTGCAAAAGTACAGCCAAATTGCTATGAAGAGTGCGGCATTTTAAACAGTACCCAAGGTCTATATTGCTTGTTTTTTAGGTTTGAGAGATTTTTTTTTTTTTTTTATGAGAACCACAAACACGAGAGGTATTATAACCTATAGTACTTAGCACCGTGCTTGGGTTGGAGGTTGAGAAGACGAAAGAAGATATTTGTTGATATTGGACTTGAACTTCTGTAGATTGTAATTTTCAGGAAATACATATGACGGAAGGTTGTTCCAGAAAACGGCAGTTGAATGAATAAATGAGGAAGATGAAAAGTTGGTTCTGCGGGTTTGAAGTTGGACAGTAAATGGATGTTGGCTGGTGGCGGCACGTGTTCGGACTGTTTTGAAAGAGAGAGCGGGAATTATAGAAGCCAATTCAGAAGAACAGTGCCCGTGGAAGTATCTGTAGAAGAGGCATGCAGCAGAAACAGTGCGTCTATGAGAAAGCGAGTGGAGAGACTCTGTTAGAGATGAATCATTAATTAACCTAACTGCCCTCTTCTGAATGGAATCAAGAAGTCTGAGAGAGGTTTTGGGGGCACCACCCCAGATGTGGGAACAATATTCCATGGCAGGGCGGATTTGCGATTTATACAGAGTGAGCAGCTGTTTGGGAGAAAAGTAACACCGAGAGCGAAAGAGAAAACCAAGTTTTTTAGATGCAGAGGAAGCAATATTTGTAATGTGCTTGTGCCAAGAGAGATTAGAAGTCAGGGTAATCCCCAAAAGAGATATATCATTTTGCCTAGAAATCGGAGTGTCACTAAAGATAAGCATAGGAGCAGAAGAATCCTTTTTGCGAGATATAAGACAAGATTGAGTTTTAGAAGGGTTGAAATCAACTAAGTTGTATTTGCCCCACTGGAGAATTACCTGAAGATCAGCATTTAAGGAATTGGCAGCAGATTTTCGAGAACTTGAAGCTGATTGAGCTGGACAAGGTTTCTCAAAATGGAAAGTTGAATGCAATGTGCTATCATCGGCAAAACTATGGATAGAATTTCCAGTCAATGGAAGAAGGTCATTGATATACAAGAGGAAAAGAGTGGGGGAAAGAACTGAACCTTGGGGGACACCGGCATTAGTGGAGAAGTTAGAAGACAGAGAGCCATCTACCATCACCCTCAGTGAGCGATCAGAGAGAAAACTAGATAACCAATTACTAAAAACAGTTGGCAAACCATAAGATGGAAGCTTGTTTAGAAGACCTTTATGCCAAACACGATCAAAAGCCTTTGAGATGTCAAGAGCAACTACTTGTGTTTCACCGAACCTTTCCATTGAATTAGTCCATAAATGGGTAACATAAGCCAGAATATCACCAGTGGATCGACACTGACGGAATCCATACTGGCGATCGTTGATCAGACGGAAGGTTTCTAGGTAGTTTAAGAGTTGGCGATTAATTGATTTCTCCATTACTTTAGAAAGAGTAGAAGTAATTGCAATGGGATGATAATTGGATGGGAGGGATTTGTCACCCTTTTTAGGAACTGGCTGGATATGAGCAAATTTCCAAGCAGAAGGAAAAACACCTTTGGAATAAGAAAGTGAAAAAAGGCGGCAAAGAATAGGAGTAAGTTCAGGAGCACAGGTTTTGAGAACAAGTGGAGAAATACCGTCCGGACCTGGAGCTTTCTTAGCATCAAGATTCATCAAAATCCTTCTGATATCCTTTTGACGGAAGACCACAGGAGGCATTGAATGGAGCGTGTTAGGAATGGTGGGAGGTGTTTTACCAAGATCATTAATACATGAGCTCGAAGAAAATTGGGATGCTAGCAGGTCAGCTTTATCCTTGGCTGAAGTGACAACAGAACCATCTGGTTTGGACAGAGGTGGGAGCAGAGATGGGCAAAAGTTGCGGCCAATAGCTTTGGCAAGAGACCAGAATGCTCGGCTACCATTAGGGCAAGAAGCAAGTTTTCTACTCTTAGCCTGTTCAAACTCTAGTTTGGACTGATTAATAACTGCTTTACAATTGTTGCGAACTTTGGTGTAGGCAGAAAATGAAACTGAAGAATTAGAAACAAGCCAATTACGATATGCAACATTCTTCTCTTGGACAGCCTTAGCACATTTATTGGAAAACCAAGGTTTAGATAAAGGACGAGATTTTAAAGTGGAGTGTGGGATAAAGGATTCCATTCCTGCAAGAATAATTTCACTGACACGATCTGAGCAAACGTTGACATCAGAAGTTTTGAAACAGTAATCAGACCAAGGAAAAGAAGAAAAGAAGTCTCGCAGGTCATCCCATTTTGCATTCTTGTAATGCCAAACAATACGAGGTTGGGAATAGGCATGAGATAAAGGTTCCATTGGAGAAGAGACAATCACCAAGTTGTGATCTGAAGTGCCTAAAGGACCTCTCACTTCAACCTTGTACTTAGAAGGGTTGTTTGTGAGAAAAAGATCAAGCGTATTGGCTGTATGATTAGGATTGTCCGGTATTCTTGTAGGTAAATGAACAATCTGTGCTAGGTCATTAGTAATTGCAAAAGCCTCAGCATCTCGACCTGCTGGGTCGGTTTGACTAGAAAAAGGAAGCCAGCTGGAGTTGTGAACGTTAAAATCACCAAGGAAAATTACCTCACTGTTAGGAAAGTTGGACTGGAGAAAGTCAAGTTGCAAAGAGAGGAAGTCAAGGAGCTCCAAGTGATTAGTGGAGTTGGGAGAACGGTAGAGACAACAGATGAATTTTACACAATGAGGTAGAGAGATTTTAAGCCAGAGAAGATTCCAAATTGCCAAGTCTCTGACAGGGAATATCAGAACGGACATATGCACAAGTACCACCTTTCTAACCTAATCAATTTTATTTAGTTATTTAAGGCTGTTTGGGCCTAATTATACTGGGTTAATTTTTTTTTTATTGTTGTTGGGACTTCTTAGGCCTAACCTAATAAAAAAAAAAAAAAAAAAAATATCACCATCACTCCCTATTTATCCTAAACATTTGTCTAATCCCTCTTTAAATTTAAATAAACTTCCCACTCCACAAGATGTAGTTGGGAGTTTATTCCAACAACTCAATTACCCTTTGATTGAGAGTAGGTGGGAGTTTATTTCAACACTGAATTACCATTTGGCTAAAGCAAAATTTTTGCATATCTATTCCAATTTCTCAATCTAAATTTATATCTCCTTATATGTCTCCCAAGAAAGAGTTAAATATTCCCCTGGAATAATATCTCAAGCAGGTCACCATGCAGATGCCTGGTTTCGAAACACTGAAATTTACAGAACATTTTTGCAAAAGAAAATTTGCTACCCCCCCCCCCCCAAAAACAAAAAAAAAAAAAAAAAAAAAGGCATTACTTTGGCACAAAGAGTCTTGACATAATTAACACTGTCTTGTCAATGAATTCGTTCATTTTATTAGTGGGTGATAAGGAATCATCATCTTCAGCCATTGTTGATCCACTGCACAATGAAGGTCTCCTCAACAAATTTCGAGGAACTGCAGTCTTGCGCTTTCTGTTGCTGCTGTACACCAGCAAATTTTACAATTTCATCAATCCACCTAATCTGTGGTCTTTTTATTGAACATTTAAAGTCAAGCAGTATCCATTACAAAATTTGTTTGGTCTATCTATCCATTTCCATTTGAAGCGCTTTGTTCTTTCAATGATGTCACAGACCTTGATTCATTGGTCTCTTTTGGTTACGTTCAAAATTTAGCCCTTCAATACCTCTTGTGACCCTCAGTCTTTGTAAAGCTTTGGCATTCAATGTCCATGTTTCACAACCATATGTTAGGACAGGGAGGATACACCACTCAAAAACTTTTTATTTGAGACAGAGTGGCAAGTCTGTCTTGAAGACCACATTAAGCTTTCCAAATGCTTGCCATTCCAATTTTATGTGCTGTTCAATTTCTATCATGATGTTTCCATCTGCTGAAATTTCTTGTCCAAGGTAAACACTTTTCCACTTCCAGTTCTTGTCTATCAGCCATGATTTTCTTTGGTCTGGTAAATTTGTTGAACATAACTTGTGTTTTCTTGATAAGAAATATAAGTATATTTTTGAAATCACTTTTACCTTTCTTGGAAACAGATATCACAATTAATATCATAAGATTTCAATAATAGTGAGTCAATGATAATAATGATGTTAAGCAAAAGAAAAAAAATTAAAAAGTGAAATAACTTTTGAACAGACTTTGGTAGCAAACTAGCAACTATTAAAAATTTGGCTGATGTTTTCAATTAATGTGTGAATAGTGACATTAATTATAGTCCAATGGCTGCTAGTCACTGTGTATTACAAATCACATATTAGAAATCGCAAGAGCATCATTTTTTAAGTAACTCACCTCACTTATCTATGGGTCAAATCAGTGGTTTTCAACCTTTTTTTTAATAACGACAACCCTGAATTATTTATTTTATTTTGCGACATCCCTACTCAATTTTCTGCCTGTTAGATTCTCTCCCTGTTTGTGTGTGTGTGTGTGTGTGTGTGTGTGTGTGTAATATTAAAAATATATATGATAGTTATTACAATAATATAATTATAAAAAAGATATATACAGTATATAATAATTTTATTCTTTATATAGAGGAATAAGTAAACATCAATTATAGATCACCACAAAATTAAAAAGATACTGTACACCTTTTTATAAGGAAACAAGCATATAAATTTTTAAAAAAAATAATAAGTTTTAAGTAATTTAAACCCAAATTATGTGGCACCCCTGGAATGTTGTTGCGGCACCTCGGTTGAAAACCACTGAGTTAAATGTTCATAATAAGTATAGATGAAAGAACAGACAATTATTATTTTTTTTTTTTTTTGATCCTTTAACCCAGTGGTTTCCAACCTTTTTCCATATTGGGGCCATATTAAAAATTAGATTTGTTTCGAGGGCCACAATGAACGATTCTAGAAAAATTAGTGTGTTACATTTTCCACATCTTGTTACATGTAAAAGGAAAGTTTCTATTTTAATATTACCGTTTTTTTTTTTTATTTTCAGGCTATAACAGGGTGTCTCAAATATATTGGTACAAATGTTTAGGGGAGGTAGGTAACATCTAAAGGAATGTGAATCGCATAGGAACTCATAACCAGAAACGTAATCGTAACTCGGTACACGGCGCTGTTCATCAGTTCGCGAGAGGGAAAATTTCTGGTTTACTCATTCAAGCAGTAGTCGCCGCACAAAAAGCATGCATCGATATACGAACTGTGAGCTGGCAGACATGCACCTAGCGTATGGATTAGCAGAGGGCCCACATGTGGCACATCGCTTCGCAATAAATGTGTGGGCAGGTATGGTCGGTGACTGCTTAGTCGGCCCATACCTGTTACCATCCCGCACGAACTTCGCTAAATATTGGATCTTTCTTGAACAAGTTCTACCAGGGTTACTTGACAGTGTTCCAGCAAATGTGAGATGCAACATTTGGTTTCAATATGACAGGGCACCTGCCCATTATGGAAGGTGTGTTTGTGACCATTTGAACAGGTGCTTTGGGCGTCGACTGGACTGGCCGTGGTGGACCCGTTGTGTGGCCCCATGCTCACCTGATTTATCGAGCCTTGATTTCTTTCTGTGGGGACCCTCAAATCTATCGTGTATGAATCGCATGTGGAGACAGAAATGGATCTTGTGGCGAGACTCGTCTGTGCTGCTGCTACTTTCAAAAACTCCAGGTGTGTTCAACCATGCCCGCTAATCCATGCTGCGTCGGTGTCATGCATGCATCCATCTCGTACTCCATTGTTAATATTATGTCGAATAAATGTTTGCCACTAATTACTCTCTTGTGTCTTTTTTTTTTTTTTTTTTTGGTAGTTGTTGGTGCATAGGCTTCTGTGGCCATAATGCACCTCCCAAGGTTTTTGCAGTACTTTGATCCAAGCCCGAGGCGGGAATCAAACCCGCGACCTTTGGGTTGCCAGGCAGGCACTTTACCCACCCGGCTAGTCCGGTCGGATTACTGTCTTGTGTCATTTTTGCTTCTTGTGCCTCCGCTACTACTTTCCCATGATGTTTCCGGTTATGGGTTCCTATGCGATTCATATTCCTTTAGATGTTACCTACCTCCCCGAAATGTTTGTACCAATATTTTTGAGACACCCAGTATATAAAAAATGCAAATTCCCAACATGTTTATGTGCAACAAATCTATGTCAGTGATTTATTTTTTAGATTTTATTAAAATTATGACTTACTTTTGTTTTTTTAAAAAAATACCTTACTTTTGCTTTTAAATGCTCACTTTAGAAAATTTACAACCTAAAAAGCATCACTACTTTTCAATATTAAGGTGAATAAATAAATAAATATGACACCTAAAATTGAAAATATTCGAAAAAAATTAAGTACAATACACAATAACATTTACTGAACAAAACTTAACATTTAATGAGACGATTGACGCTGGATATTTTTATAACTGTTCAAAAGTTGTATGAAAATTTGCAATTCTCAATACGGATTGAAGATGCTCAACTGGTATTCTGTTTCTTTTTAATTATTTATTTGATTTCATGCGTGAAAAAATTTGCTTACAAACATATGTTGATCCGAACAAAGTAGCCATATAAAAATTATTCGTGGGCCATAGGTTGGGCACCACTGGTTTAACCCAACAGATAGTGAGACAAGTTACTTAAAATGCTCTTACAATTTTTAATATTACATTAGCAGGTGAAGTGTTTTATTAAAGATTAACAGAGTGGCAGAGGTTATATAACAAGAGTAGAGCAGCCCCATCTCCTATACAAGTAAAGGGTGTAATGTACAAGTTCTACATAGGCAAATAGTTCTTAACCAATGCTAATTACAAAAAGCAATGCTTATATCTAATGGGCAGGCCAATAACAACTTACATAAACATAATACTCAGGGCAAAAAGGACTCAGGACAAATTTAAGAGTTATATGGATAAGACTTTGAATATGTGGGTTGCAGAGCTTGGAAACAAGGCACCTTAGAGGAGACTTGATTGAGGTATTTAAGGCTCTGAAAGGCATAAGCAAAATGAATGAGGATGAAAATTTCACAGTTATAAATGATTCTAGAACAAGGAGCCATAATTTCAAGTTAAGGGGGGAGATGTTTAGACTGGATTGCAGGAAGTTTTATTTTAGCCAGCAAGTTATAAATTACTGGAATAAGTTACCTACATGGGTGGTAGAGGCTGACAGTTTGGGGAAATTCAAAGGTCAGCTAGATAATTACATATCGGAAGAGGGAAACACATACGTTGTCTATTTCCTTTTCTATTATTAATTATTATTTTATTTATTTTTGTTATTTTATTATTTTAATTTTTTTTTTTTTTTGGCTGGTGCAGCATAAGCCATAGGCTTCCTTGCACCATGTAGCCATTGCTAATACTAAAGGGATAGTTATGTGGAGACAGAGTGATCATAAATGGCCACTTATTCTTCATAGACTAATGTCTGTTTTTAATACTGTATTTATTAATGACATCGATATACACATTTCAAGTTTAATGTCTTTTCTTTTGCTAATGATACAAAGGTAGGTAATGGCAGTAATCAGGGTAAGCTATTTCAAAGAGATCTATCAACATAAACTAGGCAGATGGGCTCAAAATTGGCAACTGAAGTTTAACATTGATAAATACAAGACAGGAGTGATCCTTGGGAAGGGGCTAAGCCCCTTTAGCCCCTTAAAGTATTTAGGTAGTACTACCCTAACATATAGGTAGCACCAGACGCAAGAGAGCTAGCCAATGAGGAAACAGACTAGGAATAATTGTATGGTTAGGCAAGAAATTCTCTGTAAAGTGTAGACAGGCTGCTAGAACAGCTTGTGTGGTTCTGTCAATAATATACAGGAATTTGGCCAGAAGGGACTGGTTAGGCCACATCTGAAATACTGCAAACAGGTTTGGAAATCTCATTATAGGAAGGCATAAATCTGTTGGAAAGATAAACAACAAGATTAATTGGGCAAACAAAAAGATATTCTTACCAAAAAAATATGGGGATTACGCAAATTACAGAATGAATGGGAACTAGGCATCTGCATGGTGACCTAACTGAAGTGTATAAGGCTTTAAAAGGGTTAAGTGAACTAAATTCTTTACTCCTTCTCATAACAAACACACACAGGAGAACACAAATTTAAAGTGAAAAGGATGGCTGCAGAACAGGTGTGGAAATTTGCATTCAGCCAGAGAGTTATCAAACGTTGGAATGAACATGTTGTGGAGGTGGGTAGATGAAAAATTTAAAGAAAATATGGACCAATTATTAGGAGGAATGGAGAAATTAGTGAGTATTTTTTTTTTTTTTTTGGATGATTCTGTATAAGTTTTGTTTCCTTACATCACTTTGCCAATGCTAATAGAAATCAATGGACACAACAGCAAATTTCTGATAATGGAAGAAAAAATTCCATGGGAAACAATTGATATATACAATACCATCTGGTGAATTTGCACCAGAATATAGTATAGATTGAGTGAATATTGATTAAAAACGAAACAGTGGGCCCCTTAAAGTGAATTAAAAAGGTGAGGACTAGTGAAAATAATAAATTTTACTAAACCAAACTGCCACTTTAATACTAATTTACTAAATTATGAAGAATGAGCAGTTCAAGAGATAAAAACAACACACAGAGCATAAAAATCAATTCATTATTAGTGCATCAGTATAATATGTACAGTCATAATATAGACTAGTATCATATAGTAGCTATACTTAACTTAAATATGCCACAAATATTTTTCATAAGTGTGCGTGAAAATGCTCAACTAAAATTGATCTAAACCAGTGGTTCCAAACTGGTGTGCTCCAGTACACTGGTCAGTGACTGCCATTAAACTCCACTGAGTTTAACAGAAATCACTATTTAGGTGTGCCATGAATGATAAATGATTGGGAACCATTGATCTAAACAGCTAAACCCATATTCCTTAGTTTAGAGAGAGAGAGAGAGAGAGAGAGAGAGGGGGGGGGGGATGTCATAAGGCCATTTCAATAGTTTTACGGACAAAAAAGTTAAGTGCTGCTGCTGCTTTAGAAAGTAGAGGATGACATCAAAATTTGCTGTTGATGCAAAGGATGGGAGGAAGATTAACAATAGTAACCAACGTATGCTGCTTCAACAAGAACTACATAAATTATTCAATTGGTCATAGAAACAGTAGTTGAAGTACAATGCTAGTAAATGTAAGTGGGTAACAGTAATCTAAGTATTAGGAAATGGTAAAAGGAAGAAAGCTTATATAGCATCATACAAAAAGACAAAAAAAAAAAAAAAGAAAGAAGAATTTATTAGAAAAACCAAGATTCCGATAAGGAAATGCAGAATAAAGGATTTCATTCCTCCAAAAATAACTTCATTAACACAATCTGAACAAATATAAGAATCAGAAGATTTAAAACAGTAATCCAGCCAAGGAAAGTAAGGATTGTAATCATGCAGATCCCTCTATTTTTCATTCCTATAATGCCAAATAACACAAGGCTGAAAATGGCACACTGAAACACACCATCAACCAAGTTGTGATATGAAGTGCCTAGAGGCCCACTAACATTGACCATATATTTGGAAAGATTGTTGGCCAGAAAACAATCAAGGATGTTAAGGGTGTGTGGTTAGGATCGTCTGGTATTCTGGTAGGTAAATGAGCATACTGTGTGCGGTCATTAGTAATTGCAAAATCCTCAACATCAACAAGCTGGGTCCACATAATTAAAAAACTGAAGTCAACAAGAGTTTTGAACATTAAAATCACCAAGGAAAATTCCCTCACTGTTAGGGAAATTAGACTAGAGAAAGTCAAGCTTCAAAGAAAGGAATTTAAAGAGTTCTGAGTTATTAGTGGAAGTGGGAGAAGGATAAAGGCAACAGATGAATTTGACAGAATGGGTAAAGAGATTTTAAGCCAGAAGAGATCAAAAACAGGAGAAAAATATCCTGTTCTTTGACAATGTTGCTTAGACAATGTCCTACCCAACTACACTACTCAGACTCCCACCAGGTATATCCAGGATTACTGAGAGTCCCACCACCATCATGAAGGCACATGCAGAGGATTTTGCTGTAGACAAGACTTCACCGAGATTCAACCAAATGTGAGTTAAATATCAGTTTCAGACACCCAGGTAGCAAACACTAACACGTCACAATTGGAAGAATGTCTGACAAACCTTGGAGACCAATTATACTCAAGAAGTGAAATAGCTGTAATATCAAAGTCCAAGAAAGCAAAATGAAGCATTTAACCTTGAAATTAAATTGGGCACTTTCGAAACACTACCAGTGTAGACTAAGCTATACTGCCATAGACCATGCTCTTTTCCTCAGCCATGAGAACGACCCATCTATATTCTTAAAAAAGAATCCTGACGAAAATCATACCCCCGAAGTTCTGTTCAGTTCTCTTTTAGCTGTCAATAAATAAGTTTCTATAGATTGAGTCCAGGCTTGAAAATGAATTCCCAAGCTGAATTCAAAACGTCATCATAATTGGGCACCAGTTAATTAGAATTACCTGTATGCTGTAATTTTTATCTGAGCTCCTATAAGCTATATAGCTTGCCTTAAAAATGAAGAATTTTGTTTATTGGTTTAACCACTGTATGAAAAATAACGTAGATTTAGTGTTAGGCATTAGCATTAGTAGTGGCAAATGATGCAAGAAAGCAAGGTTATACAGCATCAACCAAAAAAAAACAACCACCTCCCATTTCACTTTATTCATTTCCTCCAATAGTTTGTCTAGTTCTTCCTTGAATTCATTTAAGCTATCAGCTTCCACAACAACAACTGGAAGTTTGTTCCAGCAATCAAGCACCTGCTGGCTAAAAGGTAAACTTCCACACATCAATTCTGCATCCATTCTCATTCAATTTGAATTTATGCCTCCCCTCATGTGTGTAGTCTGAGCAAGAGGAAGAATCCAATAAGCATTGAGCTTGTTCAATCCATTAAAAGCCTTAAACACCTCAATCAGATCACTTTGCAGGTGTCTAGTCTCCAGATGCAGCAATTTGCAGAACTGACGTCTTTATTATAAGAGCACCCCTTTCTTCCATCACCAATCTCATTGCCCTTCTCTGTAACCATTCCAGTAGTTCTACATCCCTCCTAAAATAAGGCCTCCAAACCTATATGCAGTACTCAAGGTGTGGCCTGACCGCTGCCATATACAATGGGATAATCACCTCATCCCTGCAAGCAAAATTCCTGTATATCATTGGCAAAACCCCATGAGCTGCCTGACAGCTTATCTGCATTGCTCAGAGAACTTCATATTTGCCAGCACAATTAATCCCAGTCTGTTTGGGATTAATTGCAGTATGGGTATCAATATACACATACTGCAATAATAACAGTGTGTATATTGATATGCTTGTGGAAGTTACTCTGAAGCGGTTTACTTTTCTATCAAAATGTAATTCTAAATGACACCAGTATTTTTGAATTCAGTATTAGTATTGAGTAAATGAGGCAAGGAAAAGTATTTTTTCTGCATGTGCCAAAAAAAAAAAAAAAAAAACCCCTATTATTTATTCTTTCCCTGTAGCCAGAAAGTAACATCTAATTCCATTTTAAACTTTAGCAAACTCCCTCTGCCTCAGTAACTGTTGAGGCAGAGAGTTTTTGCATTTCAGCCAACTGGTTCTCCCTTCTTCCAGTAAAAATATACCTCCCTTGTAATTTTTATTCTCTAGAATGCCTTGTGTATCTCTAACAGGCCCACCCTCACAAGATGTCTAGTTACTAAGCTCTGCAGTGTGCACCATCTAAGTCAATTTTCATATGTATATCAATTAGCACTCCTGACCAATCTGGATGCCCTTCTTTGAACCTTTTTCTAGAAGCTCTATGTCTTTCTTTAAGCGTGGCCTACAGACCTAAAACAATATTGTTGTTGTTATTTGGTTTTTAGGAGCATTAGCAACTAAGGCCATATTGCTCCAGGATATGCGGTGGTCATTTCCTGACCTTTCCGCATCCTCCGTATTTGGTGGTGATGCTAAAACAATATTCTAAATGCATCTCACCATTATCTTATACAGGGTGTCTCAAAAATACATGGCATAACTTCAGGAATGAGTTCCTCATTTGTAGACAATAAAAATATTTTATATCAACATAGTTCCAGAAATGTTTGGTTCCCGAGTTATTAACCAGAATGTCTTATCTCCTGCGGGTGATTTCCTTCATCACAAGGTACTGACAGAATCTGATGGTTTTCCATTCCGACTATGTACTCAAATCAGGAGTAGGCAGATATGCACTTTATGTGTGGTTTGGCGAACGGCAATGCTCTGGAGGCTCACCATTTGTACCACAAAGGTTCCCAGAACAAAAATGTCTAGACAGGAAAACTTTTGCAGGTATCCATCACCGCCTTTGTGAACATGGGACCTTTACACCTCGTGCTGCGGACAGAGGACGACCAAGATCTACGACTCCTGAAGTAGAGGGGTGGCCCAACTGCCTGGTCTCCAAGCTCACCGATTTAAACCCACTAGATTTCTTCATGTGGGGAAATTTAAAGTCATTGGTGTATTTGGCTCCAGTAGCTGATGTAGAAACTCTCCGCAATCGAATTGTGGCAGGTTGTGAGACAATACGAAACATGCCAGGAATTTGGCATGTTTCGTATTGTCTTTCGCATGGTCTTCACGAGTCCATGAGATGTCGATGTGAGGCTTGTATTCAGGCAGAAGGTGGACATTTTGAACAATTACTATAAGGTGATGTGAACAATTAAGTGTCATAGACAGACCTTCAAAACTCGGAAACCAAGCATTTCCGGAACTGTGTCGATATAAAATATTTTTATTGTCTACATATGAGGAACTCATTCCTGAAGTTATGCCATGTATTTTTGAGACGCCCTGTATAAAGGAATAATGACATCATTTGCCTTATTTGCGAAGGTCCCATATCAGGGGTTCTTAAACTGTGAATTGCGATCCCCGGAGGGTCACAAAAAAGATTCTGGAGGTCGCAGTAAACACTGATAAACGTGATTAAATTAAATATTTATTATAGAACTATTGAAATTATTATACACCTGCAGTTCTTAAACTGTGGGTTGCGATCCCTCTGGGGGTCACGAAAAAGAAACTGGAGTCACTAACAATTTCATCTTAAGAAAAGGGGTCACAGATAAAAAAAAGTTTAAGAACCTGTGCTATATATCACAGATTGCGCACCATGTGCTTTCCTAACCACTTGTTTACACTGCATGGAAAATTTCATTTCTGCCTGAATCGTAACCCCCATATCATTTTCATCCCAAATCACTTTTTTGGTTCAGGATAAAAATCCCGAAACCACTCCCCTCCATCTATCTTATAAAATGGATGTCAAATGTTATTAGTAGACACACTCCCCCAGGGTTCAATGTTGAGCTCATTGTTGTTTTCTGTATTTATCAATGATATTGATGAAGATATATCAGGCTTAATGTCCAAGTTTTTAGATGATACGAAGGTTGACAGGGTTGTTAATGACACTAATAACATTATGCTACTGCAACAGGATCTAGAAAAGTTGGGAAGATGGACTGAGAGGTCACAAATGAAGTTTAAAATTGACAAATTCAAAGTACTGCATATGGGTAGCAGTAATCCCAGAGTAACGTACCAACTGTGCAGCACTACATCCAGAGTAGTGTTGAATGAAAAAGACCTGGGGTCAATTGTGCAGTCAGATATGAAGTTTTCTAAGCAGTGCACACAGGCTGCCAAAGCAGCTTATGGGGTCTTATCAATGATATACAAGAATTTTGCTAGACAACTTTAGAAAGGTTGAACAGATGTGGACATTTCTGTTTTGCTAATGCTGTATAAGCTTGCTTCATTGCATCATTTTTCCCACTACTAATACATTGCATTTCCTGCCACCTAAAACTGAAAAATCACATCTGCATATGCTACATGAAGAAAAAATGCAACTTTTTCCAAATTTTATAACAAAAAATGATGACTATAATTCTTCTGAAAAACTACATTGTATTTCTTTGACATCTTACTAAATGATTGTGAAATCAAATTTAATTTCACACCACATATACAAAGAAACTACATTTTAATGTTATATAGTATATCTAACATTCCAAAAATTTTTATGCAACAGACTTGATCATTAATTCATTAAATAGAAATAGACAAAATTCCATGCACAAATTTACAGAATTTCTTTTTCTTTAATTCCAAATTTAACATGAAAACTATAGTTTATGATTTTTTGTGAAAAACATCGAGAAAGGCTATGTCAGGATGTTGAGCAGGAGAATGAGTCAAAACAAAAAAAAAAATAATAAATAAATAAGAGGGGCCTCTAAATTCAAAGTTGGCAGCTATGTGAACATATACTACTAAATTTGATACTTTCACTTACATACAGGGAGAATGCAAACTTATGTTATAGTAAAGTGAATTTCTATGGGGTGGTCAATATGTTAGTCATTCACTAGTTATTCTGCAATGCATTCGTGCTATAAATCCACCCCTTCTCATCAGCAAATTGTTGATCTAACAAATACACATCTTATGTAAGCAGTAAGTACCATGAATTACGGAAGAGAAAAGTAAAGCTAACAAATGACCTTCAACTGCCTATAGAATTTCATGTAGAACTAATTACATTATGCTCACTGTAATATGTTGCATACATAATATTGAGTTTACCTAGATAAAACATGCAATAAAAAATAATTAACATTGTTATACTAATTGGTACCAATACTTAATTGACACTGCTTTTGACTAAATAGTTTCTCAGCAATTCCATCCTTATGTTCCTAGAAGCACATATTACTAGTTCCTTAAGCACATCATCAGTAAGCATTACTGTGCTACCTATTATTTTTTATTGGAAAGCTACCGGTATTAACCCATTAGCTGGCATGCTTGGTGTACTTCATACAATAAAACCTATATTTCAATATCTATTAGATATTGAATTTATTTCAATCCTTTAAATTTCAAGATGTTCATCAAAAAACATGCTATAACTTTCCACAGAGTTTTGTTTCTGTATTATCTGCACACTTCACTATCAAGATTTGGCTGTACAGTAGTTGTTGTGTTATGTTTGTTATTTGGTTTTTAGGAGCATTAGCAACTAAGGCCATATTGCTCCGGGATATGCGGTGGTCATTCCCTGACCTTTCCGCCTACTCTGTATTTGGTGGTGACGGGCTCGAACCCCGGTCTAATCAAGAAGCATGTGCTACGCACTGCTGCTCCTTCCCACCTGGCTACGGAGGCGCCTTACAGTAGTTGTGATTTTTTTTTTTTTTTTTTTTGGGGGGGGGGGGGGTTATTGCAGAAAAAAAATTGTGAAATATCTAGACATGTGTTCAAGAAAGACATTTGGTGGCAAAATATAAATCATCATCGTGTACTACAATTACTTATTGACCCTGACTCACTTTACTGGCCTATTTATTTAAAATTATGTACTCTGTTCATTGCCTAATGGACATGCATTTATTTAAAATTATGTACTCTGTTCATTGCTTAGTGGACATGCAGTGGGTGTGGTGTTTTTACTTCAATCAGTTTTTTGGCAAAAATAAAAAGGCAAGTAATAGTTTAAAATGGAAAACTAAAATTTTATTTTAATTCTGATTTTATATTCTGTAATAAGATCGAGAAACAGTAGTCTTGTTATCAAAAAAAAAAAAAAAAAAAAAAAATTACAGTAGTTGTGATTTTTTTTGGATAACAAGACTACTGTTTCTCGATCTTATTACAGAATATAAAATCAGAATTAAAAATAAAATTTTAGTTTTCCATTTTAAACTATTACTTGCCTTTTTATTTTTGCCAAAAAACTGATTGAAGTAAAAACACCACACCCACTGCATGTCCACTAAGCAATGAACAGAGTACATAATTTTAAATAAATGCATGTCCATTAGGCAATGAACAGAGTACATAATTTTAAATAAATAGGCAGTAAAGTGAGTCAGGGTCAATAAGTAATTGTAGTACACGATGATGATTTATATTTTGCCACCAAATGTCTTTCTTGAACACATGTCTAGATATTTCACAATTTTTTCTGCAATAACCCCCCCCCCAAAAAAAAAACTATCTGTATAATTTATATAATAACACAGATCAGTATTTTTTTTTTTTACAGAGTGAGGGGGGAGAGTGGAGTAACTAGATCTTTAGTTTTCATAACAGTGATTCCAAATCTGTTTTTGGTTTTCCTCTAGCTGGTTTGGTTTGGTTTTTTTTTTTTTTTTTAGGAGCATTAGCAACTAAGGCCATATTGCTCCGGGATATGCGGTGGTCATTTCCTGACCTTTCCGCATCCTCCATATTTGGTGGCGACGGGCTCGAACCCCGGTCTAATCAAGAAGCGTGGTGCTATGCACTGCTGCTCCTTCCCACCTGGCTACGGAGGCGCCTTTTCCTCTAGCATGTGTCTAGAGTTAGTGATATGATGAGACTGAATATGCCACTCATATACCTATTCAGCCAGCTTACTGTAATTGTTATTTATTATTATTGTTGTTTATACATTCATATTTGTGTAATTGTTTGAATATATCTGTGTCCTCATTTCATAATTTAATTATTTGATCAAAAACATTTTTGGCAAGATCCAGTGAATTACTGAAACATACATCATCATGCTTCATCTGTTATGATGAATATTCAAAAAACTTACCAGTTATACTCTAGGTCAGCATAACTTGGGAAAGTGGTCCATGAGAAATATGGTTAATGACTGTATTCATTGCTGAAATAATTTATTGTAAACTCCTCTGATCTGGTGGTAATTCCAGAGTATAAACAAGAAAAATTTTTAAAAGTAAAACCCAGCTATTTTGTGGTCGGCAATAATTCCATTAAGGCTGATGAGAGACACAGGTATGCCTTTATATAAGAGCCTAACATACATAATTATTACATATGTTAAGTATGTAATAAAATTAAGTATGTTAAGTATGTAATAAAAATATTAAAATATTTGCATATATAGCTTAATATTCTTTTGTAATCTATGGCCTCTACCTCAAAGATCTAGTTTAACAAATAAAAAAGGTCTGTGGTTTCCACTTTAAATATAAAATTGGCCTGTATCTGAAAAAAAGAAAAATTTTTTATTTTTTTCCGATACAGGCCAATATAGTCACAGTATAGTCTGAAATCTCTTCCCTTGCATAATGAGAAACACTGCTCTAGATGACCAGAATAAGGCATGGGCACCACATGTTATTTGTACTACTTGTTCGAATAGATTACATGACTGGCTGAACAAAAGGAAAAAGTCAATACCAAAAAAGGTTTGCCATACATGATGTAGAGGGAGCCAAAAGCACAATGATGATTGTTACTTTTATAATATGAATATAACTGGATTCTTAGCAAAGAATAAGCACAAGATGGTTTATCCAAACCAGGATTCAGTGATGAGACAAATCCCTTACAAACAGTGTGCAAATTCTAGTACCTTCAGTGCATGTACTAGATTTTTTGGAACATGAAATGGAATTTAATGAAGTCTATTTAAAAAAAATTTTTTTTTTTAAATACTGCCATATTATCAATGGAGTTTTAGGGAACTGTCACAAGTACACATTACATCTGAATAGAAACTCTTCATTGACTCCTCACAGTATAGTCTCAAATCTGTTCCCTTGCAAAATGAGAACTTAGAGCCAACCATCCCCACTACCCACTCAGTTCATCTAAAGGATACAAACCATAACATGAAACCACCTACTCGAAGCATTTCAATACAGCATTCATCAATGGAATATCTACAGTGACCTCAAAGTCGTTGGTATGTCAAAGACATGAAAGGAAGGTTCAGAAAATATTGCTATTTCCTATGCCTATGAGAGTGCCAGTCTACTGCAGACCATTACATCAGACATGACTGGCCTCAAAGAAGCACATATGAACCAGGAATGAGTAGCATGCATTATGAAGTTTCCATTCCACCTCTCCACATTAAGCCTGGCCTAAAGAAGTCTTGTAAAAGCAATGGGTAAGATCAATACAAGAAGATTTCATTACTTAAGTAAGAAATTTCCAAAGATCAGTGCCACAAAAGTGAAAAGGGGGAATCTTTGTAGGGCCTCAAATCAGAGAGCTTCTGCAGGATGATTGCATGTATACTTGCGTGTACACCAATGCTAGGAGTTTAGTAAATAAATTTGATGAATTTGAGGTATTGCTCAAAACATCAAAGGCAGATATTGTTGGGATATCAGAGATGTGGTGTCACACAGATATAAGGAATGCAGAACTGGAATTTAGGGAGTACAACGTCTACACAAAGGATAGACTGGATAGGAAGGGAGAAGGGGTTATGCTATTAGTTAAGAAATACATAAAATCCAAGGAAGTGAAGCCAGTGGACATTGCTGGACAGTGCAGTGTCGAGTCAGTTTGGTGTGACATAAGCACTGGGAGATCAAAATTGAGAGTAGGAGTGTGCTATAGCCCTAATGACTCTGATGAGTATAATAAGATACTATACAGGGAAATAGAGTGGGCCAGTAAATCAGAGTCTTATAATGGGAGATTTTAATTTCCCAGATATTGACTGGAATTTGTGGGCTGGTCACTCACACACTAGCAAGGCTTTTGTGGATTTATTGGATGATTGTTTTCAACATCAGCATGTTCAGGAGGCAACTAGAGGGAAGAATACTCTTGATTTGATTATCAGCAGTGACTCTTCATGCATTAAGAATCTGCAGATAAATGAACCACTAGGTGGCAGTGATCACAGTGTGCTGAAGTGGGATTTACTCAAAGAGGTAACTACCATTAGGGGTAAAGGGAAGGGTTATTGCTTTCATAAAGGTGACTACGATGGACTGAGACAGTATTTAAATTCTATACAGTGGGACCAACTGATGATGTTACCAACAGCAAATGCAAAATGGGAAGCATTCAAAGAACTTATCTTGGAAGCTACTAGGCTATACATACCAACTAAGAAATATTGTTCAAGGTTTAGGCCTAAATGGATGTCAGATGAACTGATGAGGCATATGGCAGAGAAGAAACATGCATGGGATACATACAAATTAACACATGACACAGAAGCCTATGATAGATACAAGTTGATCTGTAACCAAGTTACAAAGGTAGTTAGCCAGGCGAAGGCAGATTACGAGAAATCTTTGGCAAGGAATGCAAAGAAAAACAGCAAAGAGTTCTTTACTTATGTAAACTCTAGAAGGAAGGGGATGAATCAGATTGGTTCACTTGATATCGATGGGTCAACTGTTGATGATCCTGCTCAGGTAGCTAACAAACTAAATGAATATTTTGCATCGACATTCACACATGAGGAGTATTTAGCGAGGGGAAAGCCAGGGGTGTATTCAACTCTAGCAGTAAGCTAGAGAATCTTGTAATAACTGAGAGTAAAGTGGAGGAGAAATTGTTGAAGATAAACACAAGAAAGGCACCTGGGGTGGATGGGATCTATCCAGTTATATTAAAGGAGGCAGCAAAGGAAGTAAGCAAACCCTTAGCCATAATTATGAGAGCTTCCTTGGACTCAGGGGAGGTACCCACAGACTGGAGATGTGCAAATGTCACCCCAATTCACAAAGGAGGATCAAAGGCTGACACAAGTAATTATAGACCTGTGAGTTTAACTTCTGTTCCAGGAAAATTAATGGAGGCACTAGTTAAAGAAGCACTGCAGGATTATTTAGACAAGACTTCAGCTATAGCTCGGACACAGCATGGTTTTGTTAAGGGGAAGTCTTGCCTGACCAATTTGATCGGATACTATGATGCAGACACAAAGGAACTGGATGCAGGGAATAACTTTGATATTATATACTTGGATCTTAGAAAGGCTTTTGATACTGTTGCACATGGAAGACTGCTGCACAAATTGGAGCAGTGGGGCATTGGAGGCTGTGGATAAAGGGGTGGCTGAGGGGGAGAAGACAGAGAGTGGTAATCAATGGACACTGCTCGTCGTGGACTAATGTTATTAGTGGAGTCCCTCAGGGCTCAGTGTTGGGTCCATTATTGTTTTCTGTATTCATAAATGATATTGATGATGGCATATCAAGCTTAATTGCCAAGTTTGCAGATGATACAAAGGTTGGCAGGGTTGTCAAGGACGCTACTGACACTATGCTGCTGCAACAGGATCTGGAAAGGTTGAGCAGATGGGCTGAGAGGTGGCAAATGAAGTTTAACATTGACAAATGTAAAGTACTACACATGGGAAACAGCAACCCCAGAGCAACGTATCAACTCTGTAGTACTACACTGACAGTGGTAGAGAATGAAAGGGACCTGGGGGTGGTTGTGCAGGCAGATATGAAGTTCTCTGAGCAGTGCAGACAGGCTGCAAGAGTAGCTCATGGTGTATTGTCAATGATATACATGTATAGGAATTTTTCTAGCAGGGATAAGGAGGTGATTATTCCCTTGTATAAGTCAATGGTCAGGCCACACCTAGAGTACTGTATACAGGTCTGGAGGCCTTATTTCAAGAAGGATGTAGAGCTGCTGGAATGAGTACAGAGAAGGGCAACAAGATTAGTGAATGGAACAAAGGGGTGCTCTTAAGAAGAAAGGCTTAAGTTTTGCAAATTAGTGTCTAAAGACTAGGCACCAGCGAGGTGATCTGATAGAGGTGTATAAAGCCTTGAATGGTTTGAACATGCTCAATGCTGATGGGATTCTTCCTCTTGCTCAGAATAATCACCTGAGAGGGCATAAATTCAAATTGGGGAAGGACAGATGTAGGATAGACGTGCGGAAATTTGCCTTTGGCCAGCGGGTGGTTGGTTGGTGGAACAGACTTCCATCCCTTGTCATGGAAGTTGATAGCCTAAATAAGTTTAAGGCTCAGCTGGACAGGTATTTTGAACAAACAGAGGGGTGAAGTGGAAGTGTTTTTTTTTTTTTTTTTTTTTGCTGATGCTGCATAAGCTTGCTTTCTTGCATCAAATGCCTCTACTAATGCTAATGAAAGCTCTGAAGAATGCCTCAATGTATTAGATCTAAAAGCATGGCAGGCTTTCGAATGGCTCTGTGGAAACATTTTGGGAACACAGGTCTCCTGCATACAAAGAGTTCAGAAACTACTCGACATGTATAAAGAAATGGAATGTTGTATGCTACTGAAACTTCATGTGAATGCAAGAAATGAAGTTTCATTAACGTACAACATCTCATTTCTTGCATTCACATTTCAACTTCTTTCCCAAAAACCTGAGCACAATGAGTGATGGGGAGGGGTCAATTCCAGTAAGATTAAGTCAACAGAAAATCAATACCAAAGTTTCTGGAACGAACATATGTTGGCAGGCTATTGCTGGACATCGTACTGCGATATTCTGGATAAAGTGTATGAATAAAAATCATTCACACAACATTTTCACATTGAGCTTTAAATATATATATATATATATATACTCGTCTATTATGAAATATTTGAATAGATGTAAAAGGTATGTCAGATCAGATTAATGCCATCAATTGTAGATTGAACATTAGTCTGTAATCTAATTACTATTGTAAGAGTATAATTCAAAGTGTATTAAAACATTGGCATAAAAGTACTCAGTTGGCCATAAGAACCTATAAAGACTAAGATAGCCCATGTTGGTTTACATTGCTATACCCTAGAAATAAACATATAATTAGCAATAAAATAAAAAAATATAAAATAGAATAAAATAACGATTATGCAGCTAATTATTGATAATCAGATACATTGAATGGCACTTTTTCGAAGGCTAACACCATTCAATATATCCCACCAATAATTAGCAACGCTATCTGTTTCTGATTGTTATCTGCCTGTTTAACTAGGTCCAAATAATTAAACAAAGGCAATCTATGCTAAACTTTAAATTTAACAGCGAACAGACAAGATAACAGCTAGCCCAACAGATAGCACTGAAACGAATATACAGAATATAATACAGAAAAAAGAGTGCCAACCATAATTTTCACTTCAGATGTGGTGTTTTTTTATTTATTTTATACATGTGCAGAAGAATGCTTATGCTGAAATAAGGAGAAAGGAGGTAAAAATAAATATAGTAATAGTACCTCAATTTCCCTCTAATTGCTCTAATAGATCTTAAGCTATAAAATTTTAGAGTTAGAAAGTAAAAAGAAAAGAATTTAACCAATCTTATTTAACAACCTAACCAGTCTTGCATGGTTTGTAACAAAATTGTCTTAATTTGTACTGATATCATCAATTGTACTACAAAAACTACACATGACAGGTAAAAACCAACATATTTGAAGTAAACATGCAAAACTTGTTTAGAAAAGTGTGTTTACACCTTTGAAGGCGGGGAAGTGAAAGTTTCATTTTGTTGACCAGTGTAATCAGTAGAAAACAGACCTTGTGCATTGGGTTGCATTATATCAAAGTTTCTTGCGATGACCACAATAAGTCGGTCATTGCAAGAAACTTTGATATGAGTGTAATTGGTGGTTAAACCACTAATTATTTTTTAATCTTCAATTGTGAATCTGTATTCACCCATCAGATTTAGCACAGTGGCAGTTTCCTGGAGTGTTCCCAGCAACAGTTATGCCTACGTTTTTTGCAGAAGATTGTGTAGCTATGCTTTCTTGGGTGGGTGTAGGTCTCTGCTTATTTATTCTGAATTGTATTTTCACTCAGTTTTTATTATTTTTTTTTTATATTATTATTTTTAAATTGGACTTGAACACAAGTCAGAACCACTCACCAGTGATCACTTGTACTTTTCAATTTGGTAACTCTGAAAAGTGCACATATGGCCTTTCTCCCCACTTCTTTAAATATACTATCCAAAGGTTGCCACTGTTCTACCAGTGTAGTTACACATTTAACCAAAGATGGCCAACATACACACATGCTTCAACTTTTTTTTACTTCCATGGTATGCAGATGTTGAAATTGTTTAAACATATCTTTCCTTTAAATACTTCTAGATAGTAGTAAATGTTGCCCAATTATTCAATCACCTTCACAGGAAGCAATGCAGCCTCCCTTTTCAGCACAGAAATTAATAAAGATGACAAGGCCAGTTTATTACCGCCTGTTGCACATGGAAGACTGCTGCACAAATTGGAGCAGTGTGGCATTGGAGGCAAATTGCTGCCATGGATAAAGGGATGGTTGAGTGGGAGAAGACAGAGTGGTAATCAATGGACACTGCTCTTCGTGGATTAATGTTATTAGTGGAGTCCCTCAGGGTTCAGTGTTGGGTCCATTGTTGTTTTCTGTATTTATAAATGATACTGATGATGGTATATCAGGCTTAATGTCCAAGTTTGCAGACGATACGAAGGTTGGCAGGGTTACTAATGACAGTACACTGCTGCAACAGGATCTAGAAAAGTTGAGCAGATAGGCTGAGAGGTGGCAAATTAAGTTTAACATTGACAAATGTAAAGTACTACATATGGGCCCAGAGTAACATATCAACTCTGTGGTACCACACTGACAGTGGTAGAGAATGAAAAGGGCCTGGGGGTAATTGT
The DNA here is from genome assembly GCF_048544385.1 of Mastigoproctus giganteus. Classification (NCBI taxonomy): domain Eukaryota; kingdom Metazoa; phylum Arthropoda; class Arachnida; order Uropygi; family Thelyphonidae; genus Mastigoproctus; species Mastigoproctus giganteus. The sequence goes on along the minus strand of NC_143575.1, from coordinate 233,460,221 downwards.
GCAGGCAGATATGAAGTTTTCTGAGCAGTGCAGAGGTCTGCAAGAGTAGCTCATGGTGTCTTGTCAATGATATACAGAAATGAATTTTTCTAGCAGGGATAAGGAGGTGATTATCCCCTTGCATAAGGCAATGGTCAGGCCACGCCTTGAGTAGTGTATACAGGTCTGAAGGCCCCATTTTAAGAAGGATGTAGAACGTAGAGCTGTTGGAACGAGTACAGAGAAGGGCAACAAGATTAGTGAATGGAACAAAGGGTCGCGCTTACGAAGAAAGGCTTAAGTTTTGCAAATTACAGCATCTGGAGACTAGGAACCTGCAAGGTAATCTGATTGAGGTGTATAAAGCCTTAAATGGTTTGAGCATGCTCAATGCTGATGGGATTCTTCCTCTTGCTCAGAGGGCATAAATTCAAATTTATGAGGAAAGATGGTTGTAGGATAGATGTGCGGAAGTTTGCCTTTAGCTAGTGGGTGGTTGATTGCTGGAACAAACTTCCATCATCTGTCGTTGTAGAAGCTGATAGCTTAAATAGATTCAAGGCAAACATTTGGAGCGAGTGAATGGGTGAAATAAGGGTTTTTTTTTTTTTTTTTTTTGGCTTATGCTATATAAGTTTGCTTTCTTGCATCATGTGCCTTTGCTAATGCTAAAAAGGTCTCATCCTCTCTTAATAGCCTTGCTATACCAGTTTTCAGGAATACCATAAAAGGGCTCATTATCACCAATAATTACCAGACAGTTTTTTTAAAGGAATCCCACAAGCTTTCAGGCTTTTTAAAAGAAGATGCCCAGTGTACCCTGTAATGCTGGCCCTGAGAGCAAGCTTCTTTTGATTTGAAGATTTTTGTTATTATTATTAAGAAAGGTCACCACAATAGCCCTATCCATGAAATTTCATTAATAACACTCATCATTTTCTGTTCTTCCACAACTGTACTCCTAGCCCCAGGGGCTCACATCTGATGAGTATAGGCTTGGCACACCCAGGGTCCTGAGCTGGATATCATCATTCTTCTCTTTCTTGGTGATTCCTTTCTACTTCTGTCAATCTCTCTCTCTCTTAGGGTAACTCGGGAATTTTTTTTGGCTGGTGCAGCATAAGCCTCAGGTTTCCTTGCACCATATAGCTAATAATAAATTTCCAAACAATGCCTGCATGATCAGCACAATTCGAGGAAGATTATGTTCTATAGCAAAAGATGCAAATAAACATTTGGCACATAAGAACTTATTGTCACTATAAAATGTTACATCTATTTTCACACTTCTTTCTATGTACTTCATGATGCACCTGTGCTTATTTGTTTGCAAATGTCTGATTACATTGTGTTCCCTGCCACTCAAAGTTGAAACATCTCATCTACATACAATTCCAAAGACAAAATGTATTACCTTTTTCAGATTACAATACATGGAAAATCTTGCAATATGTCTTCTGAAATTTTGCTTTGCATTTCTTTGGAAGCTAATTTGAAAGACATTCTTAATTAGCTTTGCACCACACAAGTATGATGAAATGATTATACACTGCAGAGAACAAGACTGTTATCCTGCATTTCTATTTTTTAATGTAGACTAGTACATCTAACAGTGAATTTGTTAACAAATATAAACATAAGTTCACAAATTTTTTTTGAAAAATTCAAGTTTTAACATAGTTATACTATATTTTTGAAAAAAGAAACATGTGAAAAAAATATGTTTGCAAAAAAACAGAGAAACTCTTTATAATCAACTATATCATGGTTGCGAGATGGAGAAGGGGTCAAACTGAGTAAAGCAGATTCTCCATTGTAAATCTGGAGAAATGTTGGCAGCTAGGTTATTGGTTTCTCTCATTTATTTCTCTTCAATATTTTGTAACTGAGAGTACCAAATCATAATTAATTGAACAATGATTTCAATTCAGTAAAAAAGCTAAAAATGAATTTTTTTTAATTAAAATAAAAGAAGTGGTAAAAATGGAAAAGGTGGAATAAAGATGGCTAACATCAAAGGAGACCACTGAGGAACAAAAAAAATGCAAAAGATGGGTAATAAAAAAGTTTTGTAGATTCAGATACAGAGGACTTTGCTATGGGAGCTCTGAGAAAGCAAAAAATATGAAATACATTGATGCATGCATTTTGTATGTATGAAGAGCAAAAAAATACAAATAAATTTTAACCAAATCAATGAAACCAACTGATACCTGCACCCATGTGGAACGGACTTCCATCCCTTGTCGTGGAAGTTGATAGCCTAAATAAATTTAAGGCTCAGCTGGACAGGAAGTGAAAGTGGGTTTTTTTTTTTTTTTTTTTGGCTGATGCTGCATAAGCTTGCTTTCTTGCATCATATGCCTCTACCAATGCTAATGTCTACCATACTTCATAAACATTCATAAATAATTTAACAAATTTGGAACAGCATTCATAAGCATAAGAATTCATAACGAACTGGGTGTAAATCACTGAATACCAAATAAGAAAAAATACAGCATTTTGTAAAACATGAATGCCAAAGGGGAAAAAAAAATTCAAAATCAAATTAGATGACTAATAATTATTTAATAAACCTTCCAACAGGTGCAAATTGTTGGAAGGTTTATTGAACAGTCCATTAAACTAAATATTATATGTGATATCAGTACTTCAACATAACATATTTTAAAACCATGCAGAGCCTAATCAGTTGATGAGGGGATGTTAATGACAGTAAATCTGACCAAAATTCATCTCAAGCGCCTCCGTAGCCAGGTGGGAAGGAGCAGCAGTGTGTAACACACGCTTCTTGATTAGACCGGGGTTCGATCCCATCACCACCAAATACGGAGGATGCAGAAAGGTCAAGGAACGAGCACCGCATATTCGCGGAGCAATATGGCCTTAGTTGCTAATGCTCCAAAAAACCGAATAACAAACAAACATCTCAAGCAGCATTCTTGAACACTTTGCTATGACTGATTGATAACTAAGACAGCTTGATAACCACAATGTATGACGTTCACTTGTCTTTAACTGTAACTAACTTTAACTGGAAATCAAATTGGGATTTCATACATTTTCGTATCGTGAAAAATAGCGAACAGATATAGATTTTTTTTTCTATTTACACAAAAAAAAAAAAAATTGGGATGCATTTTACTAACTGTTGTGATAATTAAAATAAAACACTTCATCTTATCCTAGACTTGCCACCTCTCTGGGTTTGTGGATGGCAGAGCAGCTCTGGGTCATAGAATGGAAGAGAAAAATAAAATTTCCATTCTATTTTGGGATGTATGTTTCACTATGAGAGCTCCTTTAAAATAAGCATGCTTGTGAGATCGATATATTACAATTTTTTATAAGTGGATATCTATTTTAAATAAAATTAAAAACTAAATCAGGAAAGTAATTAATGAGATTTGTGACATTGGTATTCTCTGGATAATAATATTACATTTGTTTTTATTTCTTTTCAATGAGATACCACTTGCCAACCCCTGTTTTAAATTGTGGTATTGATAAGATTCTAAACTGAAAATCTGAAATTAGTTATAAATAGATAGTAGATAAATAAATAGTTTTCACTATTTATCATTAAATAATTTTAACAGTATTTTCCCTAAAAAATAAAATTTAACATATTAACTTTTTAGTAAAAAAGTAATCTAAAAAACATAAACACCTTTCAGATTTGCTTTTAATACCTCCCTACCCCATCATCTCTGGGTTAGAAATGATGGGAGGATGGTCAGATCTTATCTATCTAAACTATCTTATCTACATTTAATGCTTAAGTAAATGGATATTAGTCAATTTCCTTAACTAAATGGTTAAGTCATGGAAAATTGGCGATACTATGTAATCACAGTGAAATATAGTCAGTATAAAATAATTTCTCTTTTCTGTATTCACTTTACCAAATTTTTATGATGTGCTATGCTGTTAAGTTAGGAAAATTTACTGAAGTATCAAATGGAGATAACAAAGTTTTTATTTCTAATCTGCATTTAAAAGGACACAGTTCACTCACACTCTATGCAATGTATAGGCTAATTGATAGCAGCTGTAAAGTTATAATTAATACCAACCAAAAAGAAACAAACAATCTATAGCCTGATAATCATGTATTATGATTGTCAGGCTATTAACCAACCACTAAAAAGTTACAAGGAAAGTTTTCCAGTGTACTGCAAAGGTCCCTTTAGACCAACTTGGCCAATGAGTTTAATTATCCAGTATTGAAATAATCCTGTCTACAATACATTTTTATGAAAATCTAAAGGTGGCCCACAAAAAAATTTATAAATGCATATTTTATTCCTCTTACAATTTCATTTCTACTTTTTAAAATATTAATTTTAATTATTAACTTTTAATAAGTTCTAATAAATTATATTTGCACTTTTTGGTTTTATTTGCACATATTTGTTTTATGTAAATTTAGCAGCTAAATAAAATTAACAATACAGTGGGACTACCAGTCTTTCAAATCTATAGTATAAAAAAGTTATACCAAGATAAAAAAAAAATTAACACTGCTCTCACTCAGATAATATCTCGACAGTTACGGGAAAACAGCACATGAATAAATTAATCTCAAAAAAGCAATGTTAAAAGAAAATGACAAAACTCAGTTTTTTAGCTGCCTTCACAAAACAGTATTCCGCTTTTGCTATGAGTGCTCTAAACATCTTAAGATTACAATTCTGTGAGAGAGAGAGAGCACAAGAAAATAACTACACTGGAGTATTTTCCCCTAACTTTTTTTTTTTTTTTTTTTTTTGGTAGTTTGTGTTCAAATTTCATAACATAAGCAATCTATTAAAATTGCGATGCATACACAGTTGGAACAAAAGATGGTTTCAGAGAATATTTAACCTCCCACACACTTCCACTTGAACTGATCCGGAAGCGCATTAGTGATAACCGTATGTAACTAGGCAGCATCCAAAGATCGTTACCATTAACATTATATAGAAAAGAACTGTGACGGTTTCGCAAAGTTTGAGGTGGAAGAGGAGAGAGAGATACATGAGAAAACGTAAATTCGAGTTTATATTTTCAACAAACCAGCATTATGCCATACAACATGCTACAGATATGGTAGAAATCAATGAAATATTATTAAATTTTTGACTATACTTGCTATCAAATATCCTTACTCACATCCTGTGCTGCGTAAATTCTAGGCGCTAAATACAAGACTTACGAAAATACAGTTAACGCACTGTTTCTACAGATATTCCCATTCTTCGGTCACTTCTACAGGCTTAAGATGCTAAGAATCGGAGAGGACACAAAGTCAAATACCGCAGATGACTTAATAAATATAAAAAAAAACTTCAACAGGAAAGATGACATTACGAAAAACTGAAATACGTTGTCAAAAAATGCTAAGATGATTTTTACATTGCACCATCACATCGGTATCAATTGACAAGGCAAAAATTTTATAAAAACAAATATAGCAAAAATTTCAAAAAATATATGATGAATACGAAATACATATTTATATAAAAATAACATTTGTTAAAGGGGTCGTATTTGAGTGAGAATTAATTTAAATGATTATTAGATTAGTTATATATACTGACAGTTCCATTCATTAACTACAACGGTACCGCCTACGAAATGGCTTCAGAAAAAAAAAAAATAAAATCTAACCTGTTTTCCTTCTCCGCCTCTTCTTGAACAGATTATGGGCTAATCACCGACTTCAACATAAAATAACATGTAAACCGTACTATTACCCATCCGTCAACCTTCATGTCATTGCACTTTCTTGTCTCTGAGCTCAGAATAACAAAGGGACGAGAGTATATCGGCCAACATGTAATTTCAGCTCAAATATATTCTAATCGCGGTTTACATGCAAGCTTACCATTACTGTATGTAGTTCGGAAAGAAGCAGAATCATTGAAATTCAATGTAAAAATTGCTTAACATTTTTGTTTACTGCTGCTTTCTAGTGACGTCATGATCATCACCTAAGCTTTGTGATGTTTTGACGCAGAGTTCGTACTAGTAGCTAAGGCTTATCCGTGTGTGTGTGTGAAAGGTGTTTTGTTATAATAGCCTTTTCGAAATTCAAAATTCTTTGTTAGTGATAGTTGCAAAATTTCGTGCTGAACAGAGTTCTTATACGCAAGCAGTATATAGAACTGTATTTGTGAACAGTTTACATAAAAAAAAAAAATTATATTAACTGTTTTGTAGTGATTTGATATCGGATATCTTTTGGGCTCAGATATGGCTCAGCAACCCACAAGCAGTGCGTTGAGAGCCCTGGCCCTAGAATTTAAAGGTCTGCAAGAAGAACCCGTTGAAGGATTTCGTGTAAGATTAATAAATGAAGAAAACTTATTTGAATGGGAAGTTGCAATATTTGGTCCCCCAGAAACGTTATATGAAGGAGGATACTTCAAGGTATGTATATTTTAGGTAAGACTGGTGTCCCTAACAATACATCCAAATAGTGAACGGTCGCAGTTTGATAGATTATGTATTAACTAGATGAGTCAGTGCTTTTTTTTCCGTTTGATGTTTGGCAGCAAAAGTTAGCATAAAGGCACGCTTTTGTGGTGTAATACATATGTTGAAACGGTTTCACGAAATCCGAATAGTTTGAGCGTTTAGAAATAAAACTGGTTTCTCTCAAGGTTAAAACAGAATAGATTGCTTCTTTATTCCTTCGATAATCAGCTGTGAATATGTGAAAGTAGCAGTGCTACTTTTTGATATATGCATATTAATTTTACATTTATTTCTACTCTGAAATTTAAAGTTTACCTCAAAGATTCTGTACACAAACTGAAAACGTTAAAAACAAAAATCGTACTGATTTTCTATTCATTCATTTAAAGGTATCTGTTGTGACGTACAGTGGAATTTCGATCTTCTGAGAAAAGCTGCTTTAAGAATTTCAGTCCGCATTTTACAGAATTATTATTTAAAGTGGGAAAACGGTTTTCTTGGGGGAGGGAGTGCCGTTATCAAGCATAAACAAACGATGCTTCTTACTATTTAAATTTTCACGTATATAAAATAAGTCAGGGATTTACAGTATAGTTGTGATGTGAACTGTATTATACTATTTAAAAAAAACTCGTATATTTAATTTACTAAAATTACACGAGGATGGGTACTGTCACTTAAGGAAAAATAATAAACATTCAAATAAAGTAGGACTTGAGTATCGTTGTTATTTCTTACCACCTCTTTTCATCATTGAATTTAAACAGAAGCATTCAGTAAGTTTTGCATCCACGAAACGAAAGTTTACAGTATCTCTCCCTTTCTCATTAATAAATAATAAAAATTAAACCAAACAATAACTTATTTAGGAAACAAATTGCACAACTGATGTAGTTTTTACTGAAATAGCCATATTGTTTCCTGTGTGTTAAATAATACCACAACCGTGAAACCTAATGTTGACAAAAGTGTTGCTATTTTCTGAGCACATTAAAAATTTTATTGCATTTAATCCTGCATCTTAAGAAGGCTGCCTGACATGGCTTCAGAAACGGCAAATTGCCTGTGCTTATTTTAAGAGGTACCACTTCAGAATGTGCATATTAAAATATAAACCCTATAATGGAAATTTTCAAACAGTGTAGTGGTGATTGCATTTACCTACTGGCATGACAAAGAAAGCAACTCTAAGTGTATAAAAGGAAGAAGAATGAAACTGAAATGTGCAAAATTAATGCTTTAAAAAATATAAAACCAAATGCACATTCATAAGAGGTAGTTCCAGACATTCTTCTAGTGATATATCCAAGCAGTCCTAAACATAATACAATGCTGCCCAACCAGTTTAACACTTTGAAGTGTAAAACACTGATGAAGCTGATATTCAAGTTGTGCATGTATGTAAAACTTCAGAAAAGTCCAGTCATTCTGTGACAGCCTCTGCTTGTGTCTTCACACCTAACTGTTAGTAACCCTGAGAATATACCATCATCTGTTAGTCTTAAAGCAGGACCAAATTTACACCTCACCAAATAAGATTGTTCAGGGCTTGTAATTTGGCAGGGCCCATGAAAACTCCAGCCAAAGTTCTGCTAATAAATTAACTTTTAACATTAGGAAAAAGTATTAAATTGGTGCTTACAGTGTCATTATTTGAAATTTTTTCTCAGGCCCTCCCTGTGGGGAATATCACTGTTAAAATTTTACTGGTAAAGTAAATTTTTTTCTTTAATACACTTTTTTTTCCTGGTTACAAAAATGACAAATATTCCTATCATGTGAGATGATTGAAAATTTCATTATTTTATATTAAATTCTATACTTATATTATAGTAGGAAATAAACTGCAATTGCATTTAAAATTCTTGAAGACTAATAGCACCTCTTAGCCTGAAATCATTGAGTTATTGACTATAGGTGACACTCCTTATTGTGTGATTGATTGTGACATGATGGGTTACATTTTAACAGAAATAACACTAAAGTGTGAAGTGGCACAGTACTACATTACAGTCTATATATGAAATTAATGATTTGTATTTAATATACAACTTGAAGTCAGTTGTTTCTGTGTGCTCCTTCTAAAATTTGTTGTGTGTGAATTAAATATTTGTGTTTGTTTGTTTGTTATTTTAGTTTTTAGGAGCATTAGCAACTAAGGCCATATTGCTCCGGGGATATGCGGTGGTCATTCTTTGACCTTTCCGCATTCTCCGTATTTGGTGGTCACAGGCCCGAACCCCGGTGTAATCAAGAAGTGTGTGCTACGCACTGCTGCACCTGGCTACGGAGCAGCAGTGCTCACACTCCGTAGTGTGAGAACTCCGTAGTGTGAAAATTTCAGTTCTCACACTCCGTAGTGTGAGAACTGAAATTTCATATCAGTGTGGTAATAAACAATGGTTTCTGTTATGTTTGTGACAAGTATATAATTTAATAGCACAGAAGAACAATTTCTGTGGTCAAGAAAGCTTGCAATCTGTATTTGGGCTGCAATATAAGAGATGAAGGTAAACCTTTTATGGGGTCCTGACATCTCTTGTGCAGTGATGCTCAAGGATGGTTGAACAGAAAAATTAAATGTATGCATGCCATTTTCAATTCCAGTGATTTTGGCATGAACAAATAAAAAGTATTTGCCAGTTTTATTTAACCATTGGCTTTTCATCTAACCCCAGTGGCTCACATCTGGTGAGTGTGGGCTTGGCACACCCAGGGTCCTGAGCTGGATATCATTATTCTTCTCTTTCTTGGTGATTCCCTTCTACCTCTCTCTCTCTCTCTCTCTCTCTCTCTCTCTCTCTCTCTCTCTCTCTCTCTCTCTCTCTCTCTCAGGGTAACTCAGGAATTTTTTTTTTTTTTTTTTGGCTGGTGCAGCATAGGCCTCAGGCTTTCTTGCATCATATAGCTAATAATAATAATAATAAAGTAAGAATAGGATTCATGAAATGGTCAGCAGCTCATTCTGATGACATGCCAGTTCATAAGCCTCCTCAAACATGGACTTCATATAAATATATGTCATACTGTTCGCTAAATCAGAATTACAGAGTAATTGAAATTTAACTTCACATAAGGTTTCAGCTTAAATTGTGAGATATATTGGATGCTGAATGATTTCTTTTACACTTGATGACCAATTTTGATAATTTTACCACAAGCCTTATGTGGAGTCAAGTGTCAATTGCTTTGTAATTCTGATTTGTTCTAGAATATCCCATTTATGCCTTCCACTCTGCTTTTATGTCATCTTGTGAACATAATGAATAAATATAATTGTCTGACAAGAATGAAAAATATATATCAAACAAAGAGCCTGCCCAATTTGGTTACTCAAGCAGAATTAAGTGACCCAATTGGCAACTTAATTTTTCTAAGTGTTCCAAATTGCAGAGAAGAAACTTGCTCACACAACCATATCTAAATATTGTAGTTGCTGAAAATATTTAATATAATTTTTTTTCTTTGACAGGAGTTCTCATTTCTGCAGTGATATTGATGGCTTAATAGATGATATAGATCACAAGCATAACCCTAAAGACTGGAGCATTTTTATTGCCTTGTCAAAACATAGTTTAAAGGTTGTGCTGTTACATAACAGAATATGGAATATTCCATTATGCAACAGCACATATGGAGTTCCTCAAAAATAATAATAATTACAGAAAAGTATAACTGTAAATTTGTTATGATCTGAAAGTGATCGCACTTTTACTTGTTTTGCTGCTTGATTCACAAAATTTTTTTGCAGTTTCTTGTGTGAATGGAACAGCACAGGAAAGATTCCCATCATATTATAATGAATTGGTCATCTCAAATAGCATATATTCCTGCACAGATCATTCCATACACTGCTAGTTGATAGGGAAAAGATTTTATTGCCCCTCTTCGTATAAGCTTGGGCTGAATGAAAAACTTCATGAAAGGTTTGAACAAAGGATGTAGATCCAGTACTTGAAAACAAAAGAAAACTTTAGGTCTGCAAAACAAAAATTTCATGGACCTAATGATGTGAAGGTAAAAGAGGGAGTATTCATTGGTCCACAGATCGAGGTCTCAATGAAATATAGTTCTTTTGTTGATGTCCTCAATGTATATGAAAAAGCAGTGCGCAGTGTCATAGCACTCTGCCAAAATTTTAAAAAAGGCTGATCATCAATTGACAAAAATGAACTAACCCAGCAGAGACTACCAAAGAAAAGGCTTGAGTGAATCAAGAATATTTCATTTCTGCACATCTGCCATATTGCCAATTTGTTCCTCCAGTCAGTGCCCAGCAACAGGATAGCCACTGACAACCAGCAGCAGGCTTAAACTAAAATTCATTCCAGTAAACAGACAGATTAACACAACCAGCAATGACCAGTCTTGATGTTCTGTTACTGTATATGCTCCCATTAACTTATATAATTCATTTAAGATATTAGCATTTGTAAAGGCACATGATGCAAGAATGCAAACTTATATAGCATCATCTTCTAATTTGACCCATCCACTCGCTCCAAATGTTTGTCTAATTATGCCTTGAATTTATTTAAGCTATCTACTTCTACAACAACAGATGGAAGTTTGTTCCTGCAATCAACCACATGCTGACCAAAGGAAAACTTCTGCACATCTATCACACAACTGTCTTTGCTCAATTTGAATTTGTGCCCTCTCAGGTGATTATTCTGAGCAAGAGGAAAAATCCCATCAGCATTGAGCATACTCAAACCATTCAAGGTTTTATACACCTCAATCAGATCACCTCGCAGGTGCCTAGTCTCTAGACACTGTAATTTGCAAAACTTAAGCCTTTCTTCATAAGAGCAACCCTTAGTTCCATTCATGTTTAAAGGTGTTGGTCTCTGGAAAGCAGACCACCTGCATGCTTCATATAAGCAACCATTCACACCAAACTGCTAATAGCCAGCATGTGGATCTTATATATAAAGAAAAGTATGCATAGTTACTACTATACCTTATCTCTTTGCAGTTAATCACACTATTGTAATTAGTTGCTATTGCCTCTTGTGAATTTAAACTTTTGCATAAGTGAAATTAATTTGGAACTAAGGAGATTCTTGGACCTGATGTTTCCTTCAATGAATAACTGCTTATCCATTTTTATTAAAATCGTGTCATTAAGCTGCAATCTGCTGGTTTTGCTAGGATCTTAAATTCTAAAAATTTGATGTCACATGGTCTACAACTCTTTAGACCAAAATGGGTGTCAAATGGCCTGATGAGTTTAGTAGCAGAGAAGAAAAAAGTGGGGATTATGAACTGTCAGAGATTAGAGAATCCTGTAGTAAGCATAAATTAGTCTATAATCAAGTGACTCTGGGAGGTGTTGAAGGGGAATAGACACCAGTGCAAATTATGAAAACCTTTGAGCCAAGAATTCTTTGCTTCTATTCACAGTAGAATGAAATTAATAAATCCATTTATCAACTTTATGTGAATGGCATAATATTAATAATGGCAAATTGAATAAATATTTTACATCTACATTCCCATCTCTCTGAAGATAGAAATAATAGAAATTTGTAAACCACTGGACCTTAAACTGTGGATGGATCACATTGCACGGTTCTCGAACAATGTGGCCCCAACATATCCAGGAAACAGCTTATAACTGCTATAAATGGATTGCCACCCATCGCAACCACAGGCCTCAACCTTGTGCCACAATTCATGATCAAGTGTCTCAGCACGTTTATCATCGATCCACTACTCTAGATTTTTAACCGTGTCTTAACACAGCACTACTTTCCCCCTCTCTGGAACAGATATGCTGTGAGGCCACATCCTAAATGTCAATCTGCATCCCTCATTAAACAGTTCAGGCCAATCTCTCACTCTTCCAGCCTCTTGAAACTTATGGAGAAGGTATTACTTTCAACCATCACCAATCAAATCATGCCTCACAAACCCCCAGAAATTCACTATGCCATTACCGGAAGATCCACAGTCACTAATTTAATATCCATAACCAGCACCATTCTCAGAGCACTAGAAGCTAAAGCAGAACTTGCCATCACGTATGTCGTCCTGGAAGCTACCTTCGACTCAATTAGCATTCCCCCGCTTGTTCACCTCCTAGAAAATTACTTCCGTATAAAAGATGACATATTGTGGTTTATCACAACCCTGCTATCAGACAGAATCATTGTTCTTACAGTAGATCAAGATATAATCTCAAGAAAAATCACTGTGGGAGTTCCCCAAGGCGGAGTCCTCTCCGGAGCATTATTTACTGCAGTCATTATTTCATTTGTGCAAGAAGAGAAGACATAATCTGCTATGCTGACGATATTAAGCTACACACCCAGATTAACCCCGGCAAACATATCCCAAAAATTAATGAAAAGATCAATCGAAAGCTACACGACTTAGGATCCTATCTCCATCAATTTGGACTACTTATTAATCCTGCAAAATCAGTCCAAATTGTCTTTTCTTTGAAGCACCAACCCACTGAAGTCCAAGCTTTGCTAGATTGCATTCTCCTTCCAGTGGTAAATATACATACAGACTTGGGAGTCGTTTTCGATTACAAACTGATTGACAAGCTCTAACAAAATTCTGCAAAATGCGATGGATTACCAAACAACAACTACTCCACGTTAAGGATCTGGATGTGACTCGGCGGTACGTATACACCTCTGTATACTCCATTGTGTTATATGCCTCAGAAATATGGGCATCTGCAGCCCCACGAAAATGAAGTGTGTGTACTCTTTCGAATACTGGCTCCTTCGTTGGATCACACATAAACATCATCATCAACCCCAGCAAAGAACAACTGCGATGGCAACCGCACTGAACTTTGCCCGACTGCCAAACCTTATAATGGAAAGACTCCTCACACTAACTGCCAAAATGACCACTGGAATAATCTCGGAGCCAAACATATGGGAACTGTGCAGCTGGAGAATCCCTCAACCCAGACTGAGGTCAGCTCTGACACTTATAGCCAACCATTACAGACTAGCCCTTAGTGACCACTTTCTCCCCAAGCAGATGCTTATCGCAGTCCAAGCAATCGGAGGCAATCTCTACAAATTTGTCAAGGATCGCAAATACCAGAGAGAGATCCTTGATGACCTAAACTCAACCAGGTAAACTGCACAGTATAATAAATTTAAAAAAGGATGCCTGTATGATATTGTATATAATGTCAAAAATACTGTATAATATTTTTATGAATATATTGTGAATAATTTAACTGCAACTTATTATATTGTTTGCCCCGGGGGGATGAATCCGAATTTCGATGTGGCCTCCATCCTCAAGCCAATGTGAAGCCCCTGGCATTCCTGCCTTGAAAGGTACATTGTATACATCCTTTTGTACACAATAAAGATTATATTTATAATGCTGATTGGGAGTTAAATGATTTTATGATAAAAAGGAATTTTGAAAGAGATGTTGAAGATAAACAAGGCAGGGATTATGAAAGGTGGATGTTCATGGTGAGCAAAGGGTGCAGCAGATTGTATGGGCCTCAATGGCAAGCCACTGTATGAGTTGATATCGCAATACAATATGGAGAATGCAAGAACAATATCCTAGGTGGCTGTATGCAACACACTTAGACATATGGGGTTCCACACAGACGACCCAAGAGACTCCCACTCCTTACTGCTGATCATCATTGATAACGAATGCTGTGGTGTCAACAACATGCTGGTTGGACACTGGAGGACTGGAAACGAGTTTGCTGATTGGATGAGTCCAGCTACCTTGTGCAAAACGCCAACAGATGCCTCTTTATGTGTGGCACAAGCAACTTTAGTCCATGGACCCATCCTGTATGGTGCTCACTATCCAGGTTGCTTAATATGGGACATGTTTTTCTGGCAAGAACTAGGAACCCCTGGTGTATATGGACCAGTGTTTCACTGATAGCTCTTAGGATACTATGTGCACCGTGCCACATTGCATTTTTTCCCAGACAGAAATTGATCTTCCAAGACGATAATTCTCCATGTCATCAGGCCCGCACTGTGCACAAATGGTTCAGGAAATGGAATGCAGTGAAGATGTCACCCATCTTGATTGGCCTCCAAATTTGCCTGACCTCAATTCAATGAACACCTGTGAGATATTTTGGAAAGGGAAATGAGGTACATGGACATGCAACCATCATCTATTTGACACTGTGGAAAGCCTTGCAGGCAGCATGGCTACAGATCCCTATGGATGTCTTCAGACACCTATTGGAGTCAGTGCCTAGGCAAATAGAAGCTGTTACCCATGCAAATGGTGGTCCAAGACAGTTGGTAGGTGGTCACAATTTGGTGATCATTGAGTATAAGACAATCAGAGCATAGCTTTATTAAAGGGAGGTCATGGCTGATCAATCTGATTAGCTACCCTGAGGTTATCACAAAGGAACTGGATAGAATAATTCTGACATCATATACTTAGATTTCAGCAAAGCTTTTGATACTGTTTAGCATTAATGACTGTTGTGTAAGATTGTAGAAATGTGGCATTGGAGAACAGTGGTATGAGACAGTAGTTATAAATGGCTACTTCTTTTCATGGACTAATGTGGAGTGGAGAATTTTTTTTTTTTTTTTTATCGAAATTCTGAATACAAAAGGTAAGAAAACTTGTAGTACTTTGTCCCATGTATGGGCTGAAGGTTGAGAAGACAAAAGATACTTGTTGATATTAGACTTGAATTTCTCTAGAGTGTAGTTTTCAGGAAGTACACGAGAAGAAAGGTTGTTCCAGAAAACAGAAGGGATAAATGAGGAAAAAGAAAAGTTGATTCTGTGAGTTTCAAGTTGAACAGTGAATGGATGCTGACTGCACCATATATTCAAACTGGCTTATCAATATCAATTCAGAAGAACAGTGTCCATGGAAGTGTCTGTAGAAAAGGCATGCATCAAAAAATATGTCTATTAGGCAAAGATAGTGGAATGACGTCTGAGAGCAAAAAAGAAAGCCCACTTTTTTGATGCAGTAGAAGCCATATTTGTGATATGTTATGCCGAGAGAGAAATTAGAAGTCAGAGTAATTGCTAATAGAGATAGCTTCTCTAGAAATCTGAGTGTCATCAAAGATGAGCATAAAGGCAGTAGACTTTGCAAGAATAAGGCAGCACTGAGTTTTAGAATTTTGAAATTAACTGTTTTATTTGCCTCATTGGAAAATTACCAATATGAGCATTTAAGAAATTGGTGGTGGATATTTGAGAAGTTGAGGCTGTTTGTGCAGGAAAAGGTGTCTCAGACTGGAAAGTGGAATGTAGCTTGCTGTCATCAGCAAAACCATGGATAAGATTCTAATCAGTGGAAGAAAGTTAATATACAAGAGGAAAGAGTGAGAGAAAGGAATGAACCTTCCCTAATGCTGAGCACACCAGATTGGTGGAGAAATGAGAAGAAAGAAGGCCATCCAGAAAGAAAACTGATACCTATTCAAAAAACAATGCAGGCCATAACGTAAAAGCTTATTTAGAATACATTTATGACAAAAATGATTAAAAGCCTTAGAAATTTCAAGGGCAACTGCTTGATTTTACCAAATTTTTCCATTGAATTTGACCAACAATGAATAACAAGCCAGTACATCACCATTGGTGCAACGCTGACAGAATCCATGTTAATCATCATTTATTGGATGGAAGGTTTCTAGACTGCTTAAGAGTTAGCAGTTAAAAGACAGCTTAAAAATTTTTTTCTCTGTTATTTTGGAAAGAGTAGAAGTAAGTGAAATGTGGAAATAATTAGACAGGAGGGATTTTTCATCCCTTTTTTTTTTAAGAACTGGTTGGATATGAGCAAATTTCTGTGTAGAAGGGAGAAACCCTGTTTAAATAAAGTCTAAAAAGTGACACAGAACAGAGCATCTATTTTGAGAACAAGTGGAGAGATGCCAGCAGGACTTGGAGCTTTCATAGGGTCAAGATTGTTATGAATTCTTCAAACATCCTTCTGTTGGAAGATCACAGGATTGGGTATGGTGGGAGGTGGTTTACCAAGTTCATCAATACAAGAGTTAGAAGAAAAATAGGATGCTAGTAAGTTGTCTTTAGCTGAGGATACAATAGAACCATCTGGTTGTAACAGAGGTGAGAATAGTGATGGGCACAATTTGCAGCCAATAGCTTTGGCAATAGACTAAAATACTTGACTATCCTTTGGTACAAGAAGCAAGTTTTCTACTCTTAGCCATTTCAAAATTGAATTTGGATTGATTAATAACTATTTTGCGATTGTTGTGAGCTTTATTAGGCAGAAAATGAAGCTGGAGATTTTGATGCAAGCCAGTTGTAATATGCTGCTTCTTAGCTTGAACAGCCTTAGCACATTTATTGGAGAACCAATGTTTAGATAAGGGACCAAAATTTTAGAGTGGAATGCAGAATAAACAATTTCATCTCTACAAAGATAATTTCACTAACACAAGATGAGCAAACATTGTGATCAGAAGATTTAAAACAGTAATCCAACCAAGAAATAGTACTGATCATCCCATTTCACACTCCTGTAATGCTAAATAGTACAAGGCTAAGAATGGCCATGAGAGAAAGAGAAGAGCTCTTTTGGAGGAGGGACTGTCACCAAGTTGTGATCTGAGTGTAGAGGACCACTAACATTGACCATTTACTCTGAAAGGTTGTTGGTTAAAAAAAAAAAAAAAAAAAGATCAAGAGTATTATAGGGTGTGTGATTTGGATTGACTAGTATTCTGGTAGGTCAATAAATAAGCAGTGTGAGATCATTAGTAATTAAAAAAAAAGCCTCAGTATCTTGACCAATCTGATCTGTATGACTAGAAAACTAAAGCCAAAAGGAGTTTTCAACATTAAAATCACCAAGGAAAATTATCTCACTTTTGGGAGAATTAGACTGGAAAATCAAGTTTCAGAGGTAGGAAGTCAGAGTCTCATGTGATTAGAGTTGGAAAATAACAGATGAATAGGGCAGAGAGATTTTCAGCTTCCATAGGCATGTGCATGAGGGGTATGGCCCCCTGAAATCTTGAAGGGGCCTTCGGAAGTGGAAATGCTCAATAACACTTTGAAAATTTAGATTTATGAATAAATTTTTACTACCCACTTCTTGATATCCTAATGAATGCTGTATAGAACAGATTTAATTAAGAAATAATCCTAGTAATCAAAGCTATGAGGAATCTCCTTGAATTAAATCTTACATCTGAATACTATATGAAAATACTCTGCGACTGTTTTCAATTATCTTTGATGGATTTACAGACAGAAAAAATCTTTTAACCTGGAGCAAGCGGCTTAATGATGCCTATTGATATAAATTATATCCAAATTTCACAAAAGTGACATAAGACTTTCAGGTTTTAGGTGTTACAAGTTGCACTCCTGAATGAACTTTTTCCAAAATGAGTCATAAAAACAAAAAAAGCGTCATGACTCAAGAAAGGTTGAACTACTTATTGCTTTCATACGTGGAACAGGATTTAACTGCTGCAGTCACTGTAGAAGTAATTGACAAATTTGTCGTGTCTGTTCCTTTTGAACATAGAATATTATTATAATAAATAGGCCTAATAACATTGTAAACCTAAAAAGGTTGAATATTTATTTGTTACAAACTATTATAATATATTTTAATGTATATGTTTTTTAAATAAATTATTATATAAATTTATTTTTTGAATAAATAAAAGTTTTAATATATATACACAAAACTGTATTTATAAAAATATGTTTTAGTTTTTATGGGGGGAGAGCCCAAAATGCGGTTGGCTCCCTTCTTGTTTTAGGCTGCACACACCTTTCGGAGATTCCAAATTAGGAAGTCTCTAGCAAAGAATATCATAGCAGACATATGCACAAGTGTTACCATCTTTGAAACCTTAGTTCAGGCAATGAATAATTGAAACTGTCAGAAAAAGTAAGAGGAGCTTTTCAGATTTTAGCCCGAAATGGACATCATTGAGATTGAACTGAAACCATCTATATTTATGAATTGAATAAGGAAGTTATTTAGGAAATTTAGATCGTTTCACAGATTAGTTTGACTATTCATGATGCATTCAGTAGATAAAGTAAAAGTGTAATGTGTTGTATGAATTAATGAAATTGCTGGATATTGCTTACACACAGAAAGATTACACACAGCTCCTTGACATAACTTATACATACTACTCAAACTCTCACCAGTTGGCAGAGTAGAAACAAGAAAACCAAACAATTATATTAGAGTCACCTGGTAAGTTAATACACGTACCCATATATGTATTGTGTGTTCTCTGGTTGTTTTGCTGGACAAAAAAAAAAATCCAGTGTCTGGGGAAGAAACCTTGCTATCTACGCCTGAGATCGACTAACTCAGCCACGGAATGAAAAAAGCCCATTAAAGTTCCTTGCGTCGTTGACAGATTTCAAACCCAGGCCTTTTCCACCCAGTGTGGAGAAGACGGTGACGATACCACTGTGCTAAATGCACAGACAGCAGAGTAGAAACAGTGAGATTATGTGCTAACTAATGCAGATGCCTTGTAGAGAATTACCAATAGCTTTTTGTTCTGGACTCTCTCTCTCTCTATCTCTAGCAGCCAGCCAGCAAATGCCATTTTCAAACCCTACCCTCAAAATAAAAAGGATGTTGGATCTTACCACAATGCCCATCATGATCTCAATAGACATTGCTTGTGTTCTACTATGTACTCATTGGAATACCACAAGTTTTGGTGTTGAATCCTTCTACATTGAATATTTATTAATGAAATTTGTGCAGGATTTCAAGTTTAACGTCTAGGTTTGCTGATGATAGGTTTATTGGATAATTAATGACATTAATCAGGATATTCTACTTCAAGATTTGAATAAACAAGACTGATGGGCTGAAAAACGACAGTTGAGGTTTAACATAGATGTAGGCAAGTTACTGCATTTGGGTAGCAGTAATTCCTGAATAACATGCCCTTTTGAAATCACCAAACTCTAGATCTTTTTCCTTATCGACTGCCTTAGTACTTAATAAGGAAGAAGTTCTAGAGGTATTTGCACAGTATAATGTGAAGGCACTCTGAGTAGTGCACACGGCTAGAACAGCCCATGGGTTCTGTAAATTATATACAGAAAGTTTGACAAAAGGAACAAGGCAATTATTCCATTGTATAAAGCAGTGGTTAGGCCACTTCTGGAATATAGTATACAGCTTTAGAAACTGCATTTTAGGAAGGACATAGATCTGTTTGGAAAGGGTATGCAGCAGAGAAGTAAGGTTGGTTAGGATCCAAGAAAGACTGTTATTCTGTAAATTGCAGCATTTGGAAATTAGCATATGTATAGTGATCTAATTGAAGTGCAATTACAAAAATTTGCAAAAATTTTTGCATGCAAAAATTTGCTTTCATCCAGAAAGTAACTGATTGTTGAAATAAACTTCCACCTAGTGTTGTGGAAGTGATAAGTTTGAATAAACTTAAAAAAAGGATTGGATAAATGAAGTGGATAAAATTTTATTTTATTTATTTTTTGGCTGATGCTGAGCAAGTCTTGCTTCCTTGCATCATTTTGCCAATACTAATAGTAATTGCAACCATGAATGAAAGTCATAAAATTTCTTTGGTTGGGAATCAAATCCAAACTTTTCCAAGTTTTTTTTGCAATTGGCAAAACCACTATACGGTATTACAAAAACTGATGCATCACTTAAATATTTCAGAATTCCTTGTTAGGTCTAAGATGCCACCTTTCAGTATTAGATGAAATTCTACCTTTAGTTGTTCTGGTTTGTGTATTCTGAAAGAATACACAATCCAGAATAGATCTAAATAAAGGTCTTATGGCTTAGCTTCAGTTTATCTTAGGTGAACGTAGAGTTTCTTCCACCTACATGCAAATCAAAGTATGCTGAACAAATATGCGTTTGTTCAGTTTTCACAAATGATTATGTTATGTGCATTAGGTGTACAATTAGTAGTTATTGTAATTGAAATATACCATTATTTAAAACTTTAATGCTTTTATTGGATGTGCGAATAACATTTAATAAATGCCCTAAAATAGTGCCAACAGAGTTTATTATAAATTTAAAATTAGTTGAATTCGATTAGATGTAAAAAGATTAATTGGCATTTTATTTCATATCTTTTCTCCTTATGGAAACTTATTTGCTGCTACCTTGTGATCCTTCATGTATCACATATTAGAAATATCACATTGCTGATAGTTCTTCTGCAGCCCATATTTCCACATAACTTGAACGGACAACATAGAAAGCTGTACATAAGTTTCGCTTGGGGAGCAATTTGTAATGTATATTCAAACTCATTTGAACATAGCTTACAAATTTTCGAGACCCTTTGTGTGAATTCAATAGATATCACACAAAGTGAGTCAAAACTGTTTTTATAAAATAAACAGGATTTTATATTCATTTTATAAAACTGACCCACAATAGTGGTAATTTTTTGTACTCTCTTTTTTATTAATTTTTTTTATAGTTGACAGGTCATTAAAAAGTTGTTAATTGATAATTACTGTATATTTTGTACTTTATGCTGTTCTCTAATATTAAAAGATGAGGATTGAAACATTGTTTGACCTTCACACAGTGTATACACTTCTTAACAATTTCAATAATTACATTGGAAGTTTATAAATATATAAATTGTACAATTTTATATTAAAATATCTAAAATACAAGAAAGATAGGAAAAATGTCTCTTTTTTTTTTCTTTTTTTTTTTTTTTTTTTTTTGTAATTTTTCTCTCTTCGCCTTCACTTAATGCATGAGGTGTCTGAAGTCTTCCATATAGTGTAATATTTATTTGTCATACAGATTAGCAATTTTATATTAAAATATAAGAAAGAGAGGAAAAAATGTCTTTTTTTTTTTTTTTTTTTTTTTTCCCTTTGGTTATTAGTGGAGTCCCCTATGGTTCGGTGATGGGCCCATTGTTGTTTTGTGGATTTATCAATGAAGGTATATCATGTTTAATGTCCAAGTTTATAGATGATACAAAGATTGGCAGGGTTGTTAATGACAGTAAAAACAGTTGTTGTTTGTTGTTTGGTTTTTTTTTTAGGAGCATTAGCAACTAAGGCCATATTGCTCCGGAATATGCGGTGGTCATTCCTTGACCTTTCCGCATCCTCCATATTTGGTGGTGACGGGCTCGAACCCCGGTCTAATCAAGAAGCGTGTGGTACGCACTGCTGCTCCTTCCCACCTGGCTACGGAGGCGCCCAGTAAAAACAGTATGCTACTGCAACAGGATCTAGGAAAGTTAGGCAGATGGGCTGAGAAGTGGCAACTGAAGTTTAACATTGACAAATGCAAATTATTCCATATGGGTAGCAGTAACCTAAGAGAAACTTACTAATTCTGTGGTACTACACTCAGGGAGGTGGTGAATGAAAAAGATCTGGGGGTAATTGTGCAGTCAGATATGAAGCTCTCTGAGCAGTGCAGACAGGCTGCCAGATCAGATCATGGAGTTTTGTCAATGATATATAGGACTTTTGCTAGCAGAGACAAGGAGGTGATTATCCCTTTGTATGAGGCAATGGTCAGGCCACACCTTGAGTACTGTATACAGGTCTGAAGGCCTCATTTTAGGAAGGATGTAGAGTTGCTAGAATGAGTACAGAGAAGGGCAACAAGATAGATGAAAGGAACAGAGGGGTGTGCTTATAAAGAAAGGCTTATATTCTGCAAGTTGCAGCATCTGGTGAGGTGACCTGATCTGATCGGGGTGTATAAGGCCTTGAATGGTTTGAGCAAGGTCAATGCTGATGGGATACTTCCACTTGCTCAGATTAAGTACCTGAGGGGGCATAGATTCAAATTGAAGAAAGACAGTTGTAGAATAGATGTGCGGAAGTTTGCCTTTAGCCAGTAGGTAGTTGATTGCTGGAACAGACTTCCATCTGTTGTTGTGGAAATTGATAGCTTAAATAAATTTAAGGCTGAAATAGACAAACATTTAGAGTGACCGGATGGGTGAAATGGGAAAGGTTTTTTTTTTTTTTGGCTAATGCTGTTATAAGCTTGCTTTCTTGCATCATATGCCACAACTAATGCTAACAGTACGACAGATTAATGTAAATTATTATATTGATTATTGATTGCAGAGCCTACTAAATTATTATAATTCTTCAGATCATTATTCCCTTGGCTTAAAAAATATCAGTTAGATCTATTAATATTAATAAAAATAGATCTTTTAGCATAAATACAAAAATCCCTGGCTAATTGCAGGGGATATGTTCCTGAAAAGTACTGTGTTTGGCAAAATTAAGATCCTTTAGAGAATTGGGGTATTAGTGGAAAACTAATAATTATACTATTAACCATAAGTCAAGTGCATAGGGTTGATGAGACCCCAAAAAAAAAATATTTCAGCAATTCATGCTCTTCATCTACTCTGGCCATGCAGTTGAAACTCCTAATAGCTGTTCTTTTAAAATGTTTTCTTTAATTTCTCCATGGAAAATTATTGCACAGTTAGGAAAAATTTGTGAATTAAGTTAAACGTAATTCACAATTAAGTTAAACGTAAATTGCATGCAGCGTGTATTGACTGTAATCAGTCACTTACAGTTATTGATAGTAAGCTGGCTTTACTGCTGCATGCTTTCCTCGAATCATACGCTTTGGCTTCGTGAATTGAAGCATTGTCTGGAATCAAACTGTTGATGCACATACTTCATGTTTCAATTGAGCTGGTGTTCCTGTTACTGACAGGCTGGCATCCAATCACAGGTGTTCATTGAAACATGTAGTTTTTAAATTTGCATTTTGCAACTTCCAACAAGTCTAAAGGGAGATTTATAAAATATATGCTTTTAATATATTTTAATCCACCAGCACATCCTTTTTTGGGTGTGTAGATGGGTTAAAATACAGTAGGGTCTCAAAGTATGCAACCCTACTCATACATAACTGACCCCTGATTCATACTTACATTGGTGCCTCCGTGGGCAGGAGCAGCAGTGCGTAGCACACGCTTCTTGATTAGATCAGATCGGGGTTCGAGCCCGTAAACCATTAAATATGGAGGATGCGGAAAGGTCAGGGAATGACCACCGCATATCCCCGGAGCAATGTGGCCTTAGTTGCTAATGCTCCTAAAAACCAAATAACAACAGCATATATTCATCACTCGTAGCTTGTCTATTTTATGAAGGCAGTCAGTGATATGTGAGGGGGAGAAGGGAAGGAATGGGAACAGAAGGTTGATGTCATAGCATTTGTGCAGTATCAGCTTTTTGTTCTGATAAGTAAGAATTCTTTACTTGAACTAGATGTGATACCTTATGGATTAATAAGAATGATAATGTGTATCTTCAGCCTAAACAGGGTCTCTCCTAAAGGCACACCCTTTATGAGGATGGACTCATCCTAACTGTACTTTATTTAAGCGATATGTATATTCAGTTTACACAAATAAAGTTTATATACACACGAACGTATATATACATACGAACATTTTTTTCGATGCCAGAACTTCCAATATGACTCTGTTACTCTGTTCGTGATTCTAAAGAAAAAAGGTCAGGTTACCCTCCCCACACACACGCACTTCGGGAGGGTTTCAAGCTCCCGTGGGATTCAACTTCGACTCCAGACCGATAACACCCACCATCTGTTTACCGAGCGAGCAACAATACAAATGCAGTTATGGCAAAGTACTTTTACCGGTAAATTTCATCAAACTTTTGCATGCTTCTCGTGCAGGCTTTCTTTACCTTATCCAATTGATCTTTTAAATATCCCGCATAAAGTAATTATTTTAGTTATTCATCTCTGTAAGTTCCCTTAATTTGATGTGGAATATTTAAAAGATCAATCATACGTTATATTGAATGCACCCTGTTTGTGTTCTGTAATAAAAGGAAAGATAAACAGGTTGCCAAAATAGGGGCTGGACCACACAAACCACAAATAAAATTAATTGGTGACCGATTAATTAAACACTAGCAAGTCAGAGAGGGTAGAGTGTAAACAAATTCATCCCCATTGCACCATGTTAACAAGGTGGAGGATTTTCCAAGGCTGCAGTGCCTTGATTGCTCTATTGTACCCAAGGTTGATGGGAGCATCATAATAAAGCAATTAGTGGTAAAGCTCCTCCCCATCACCTTATTTTTAGGGCCTCTAAATATGTGTAATAGGGTCTCAGACTACCTAAATTTGGTATTTCTCTCCCTAGACCTGCCCATAGTGATGTACAGGCGATGGAAGCAATAATTGTCAGGTTATTTTGTTTAAGGAAAAAAAACATGAATTGTAAAATTTTGGTATACGAATATAAAACTGTGTTATCTCAAATTCAGGGTTGACAAATCTGCATTTGGGTAAGGATTCTTGTGCATTCTTAATACTAAAGTGCTCGCACCATTCTCTGAAAGAACTAAAAAAAAGAAATTAGTTAGCGTGGATCTGGGCTAAGTTTATGTATCCCAACAGCTCAAGGAAGGTGAAGTGACCAGTGATATTTCTATTAAAATTTTCAAGGCCAGCATTTCTCTCCTAATTTTCATTAATGAGAGGTAGAACATTGCATAACATTGAGAGGTAGTGCTCTGAAACTTGGTATACCTAGTTAATGTTTGGCAGAGACTGCAAAACTTTGTGTCCAGGCTCAAAAACCTTCACATTTTTTACAATGCGGTCTAAAACTGGCACCAAAAATTTGTTGCAACAAATTTAAGCAAGGCTTTTGAAAGTCATAACTTTGAAATAAAGACCTTTGGTATCTTCTTCTTTGGGCATTCCATTTAACATCTGCATGAATTCAGCCCTAACTAAATATCAGCTCTTATAATTGTTTGCTGCTGGCTGAGATATTTTCCTTCAAACATACTCAAAATTTGAAGGTCAAATTTTGACTTATCTTTAGGGGCAAATATCTTAATATGAGGCACCTTCAACTCTCTTGTTTTTGCCACCATTGAAAAGAGCAGGTTTTAAGCAACAAGAATCATGGTTTTTTCAGTTTTGTCCTAAAAAACTTAAGTCCTAAAAAATAGCCTTAAATATTTTATATTTTCCACATAATATTTGCATACTTATTTTGATGGTGAAGTTTCACATCTCAATAAGGACAGAACTATTGCATTTACAAGAGTGAAATTTTCTGCAATTACTCTGCCCTTTGGTTTAAGGAGAAAGAATATATTGCCAATGCACAAAAAGATCTGTATTTTTGGCAAAATGGCAAAAAATAAATTGCATGGGTTTCTTTAGTGCAAGTTCCCAAGCCTGAAAAGTGGTCTTTATTCAGGATTCCAAGCATAAAGATGATGATCTATTGGTTTCTAAGCTTGAAAGAAGTTATAACTGCAACAAAATTTATTTAAAACACAATACAATTTGAAATAAGCAAGTGAGTGTGAAGATATTGAATCACTGCTTCGTAATGGACTGGAATTTTTCATTGATGGTTGATATTACTACTTCAGGCAAGCTCTATTGTCGTTCCATTGTTGTTGTTTTTGGAGCTGGAAGATTGGCAATTTTTTGTTCAGGAATCCAGCAGACATCTTGTCTAGCAGGCCAGTGAAATGAGCAAGCTGCTCTATGATGATGCATGAAATTTACCAATACATCATGTTCTTCAAATGAAATTTCACAAATATTTCCAGTCCACCAATTATTGTCATAAATACAGGCAATGTATTGGCCAGGTTGTAAATTAACAATTGGCACATATTGAATATTGGTTCCACTAGTCTGATCTACATAAGCTACAAATGATGGTGTGTCATTTGATACTTTGCAAACATGAATCTGTCTTGCATCAATAGGAATGAAGTGATGATTTTCTCTTGTTCCAGCAATAGTATGACCGTCTAATAATCTTTTCTCTTGAAATGGTCTTACTTGCTCAATTTCCTCTTTAGAGACAAAACAGAATTTTATTCCAGTCACATGCTTGTCACAAAATTCAAACATGTTTCTTGGTGTCAGAATTTGGTTTTCAATTGGGCGGTGGAGACTTGCATGTGCTGGCAATCGTTTTATTGTTCCACCAATTCCATCACATGGTGACTTGCCATGGCTAGTGCCAAAGAAATTCAATTCAGCACTGATATAAAAATCCTTCTGATGACACAAGTTAATAAAATTTTTGTATTGAGCTGCAGAACCATCACTGAAGTAGCAAATGTGCCTGATTTCTGTCATGAAACTCTTCAAATATTCAATTACGTTGGTTAGAAAAACATGAACTGCAATTGATTTTCACATTTTTTACAATGCGGTCTAAAACAATGGATACACACTGACAAAGGCAGTCACTGATTATGCAGAAACTTATATTCTGAAGTTCAACATCCTTGTAATAAATGACAAATGGATGCAATGTAGCCTGGCTATTCTCCCAGTGGAACCTTTGAACAGCATCTTGCACAACAAATTAATAATTTTCTGCAAAATCCATCAAGATGACCAATTCTCCTGTAATTAGGTTTTCCTTTGTTGACTTCAAATGGTAGCTTTGATGTTTAGCAATGTAGTGATGACAGGTAACGTTAAATATCTTTGTACTGAACTCTTCAATAAAATCTGTTGTTAATTGCTTTGTGTCCAGTGTACCTCTGTCAGTGTGTATCCATTGCTTGAATTCAATATCTTCTGATATTCTCTAGAAACTTTTTAAATTCATCTATTCCTAGACATTTTTCACACTGATGAAGCATACAATCTTTTGACTCCAAATCACAGACTGTTCAACCAATGAGAACCTTGTAATCACATTCAACAGGACTTGCTGCTAGCATTAACTTGACATTTTGATGGATTGTGCATACACATACAGAATGTGTTCCTGGTGCACCAACTCTGACACACCACTTGGGTCGAAGTTCACAAAATTTAGAAAATGCAATGTCAGATCCATTTCTATCTTGATAAGTTATAAACATTTCCTTCAAGTTGCTGAGCAGTAGTTGCATTTGCATTTTTATTCCATCTGCATTTCTAATGGAAATGTAATCTTTCTTTCCAAGACATATCCAACTAAATTCATAATCTTCAAAAAATTCCATCACCTTTTGCTTTACTCGCTCAGAAAGCTTTTTTCAAGGTATGGCCATGATTCCTTCTTCTGCTTTAAGTTTTCTAGCTTTCTTGACCATTCTTTCTGAGACACAACTCTTCCATTGTTTTTTATGGACCAACTAACTGAAGCTAGTGTTAATATTTGAAGTATTTCTGAATGACTTGATACCATCAAATTTTCTTTCAATTCTTTCAGCAGCTCATTGTAATCTAAGCAGTTTCCACACTGGTGACTTGCACTTGGCTCCATGATGTCATTTGGATCCAAGCCACCAATAGATGTAATTTTACTGGCAATTACATCTTGTACTTGACTTGCCTTCCTTTTGGCATAGCCTTGTGAGTCTCTCTTAGCCATTCACTGAAATTTTGAGGAGAAATACCAATAGCCATCAAACTTGTGTTCAAGCTTTCAGTCACATGCATTTTATCATCATGGTCTGATCCAGATGAAGTTGATATTCCTGTTGCTGCTTTTTGGCTGTTAGACTCTTTTCAGCATGATGGGTACAGCTTCTGGCTTGGTTTTATGTCTACCTTTGTAAGGTCTTTCAGGTAGTCTACCATTAACAAATCAATTGGTTGTAAACTTTTTTTCACCATATGATTTTTCTTCTGGAAAGGATTGCAACATGAATGCTGCAAAAATTCAAATTTTGTCAAACAATGCTTAACCCCGGGGGGCTCACATCTGGTGAGTATGGGCTTGTCGCACCCAGGGTCCTGAGCATATCATCATTCTTCTCTTTCTTGGTGATTCCTTTCTACTTTTGACTCACTCTCTCTCTCTCTCTCTCTCAGGGTACCTCGGGAACTTTTTTTTTCCTGGTGCAGCATAAGCCTCAGGCTTTCTTGCACCATATGGCTATTAATAATAATAATGATGTAGACAAATTGTCTTCTTCACCCAGTTTTAATCCACAGTGTCGACCTATCAGTTGTTCTTCAAATTCTTTAAGTAATTTTAACTCAGTTTTGCATGTATAGGATAACACGACATTTAAATTATCTATATGACTGATGGTGCATGAGTCCAGCTTATCTCCAGCAAAATCTTCTGATTCCATGGCTTTCATGCTGACTAATAAGTGGATGTTTCTGCAAGCAATGAAAACTTTATTACAGTCAAACAATAAAAAATAGAGAAACAAAATAAACAAACTGTTCATCATGAAGATAAAACACATTAATAACAGCATGGTTCAAATATCAGCTATTTATACTTTTTTGTATGATTCTAGAATATTCTATAATTCTTGATTATTCTTCTAGAATATTCCAGAATTCTAGAATATACTCTATTTCTAGATTATTCTAAACATTAGGCAGGATTAAGGAAGTGTTCTGCAACAAAAAAGATCTCACAAAATAACAATACGGCACATAAAACTACTTGATGTTTAGGCTTAATTTTAAGGCACTAAGTGCAAAGACATAAAACAGATAAACCATGATCCTTGTAGTTGAAACTCTGCTCTTTCCAGTGGTGAGAGAATTGAAGATATTTGCCAATTAAGATAGGTCAAATTTTGAGTCAATCTTTGAAGGAAAATATCTCAGCCAGAAAGCAAGTATAAAAGCTGATATTTAGTTAGGCTGAATTCATGCAGTTGGTAAGTGGAATGTCCAAAGAAGGCACCAAAGGTTTTTATTTCAAAGTTATGACTTTCAAAAGTCTTGCTTAAATTTGTTGTGACAAATTTTTGGCGCCATTTTTAGACTGCATTGTAAAAAAGTGTGAAGGTTTTTGAGCCTGGACACCAAATGTTTTCCATTCTCTGCCAAACGTTAACTAGGTATACCAAGTTTCAGAGCACTACCTGTCACTGTTTTGCAATGGTAATACTTAAAAACTTTGAAATTTTTTTTTTATTTATTCCGCATAACACAAGTGACCTCCACAAAAAAGGTGCTGGTACCTCAATCAAACTATATTTTGAACTGAAATTTTGCACAGCTTCATTTGAAACCTATTTCAACAAAATTGAAGATGGTCGAGCAGGAACCCCTAGGCCACTTGACATGGAATGACCCCTTTTATATTTATATTGTAAAAAATAATTCCTTGATAAAAATGTAAAATAAGAGGTGAAAAATGTTTTGTTTTTTGACTTGAAAACTAAAGTAACAAAAAAACAATTTTAATTAAAACTTTTAACTTAATTATTGTGCAATAAAATGGTATAAGAATAAAATTTAAACGCTTAACAAGTTAAGTTTAAGTATGCTTTTATATTACACGTTTTCTTGATTTTTTTTTTTTATTATTATTAGAAAATTTTATCACTACTTTAGAAAATATTTAGACTGAAAATGAAGCCCCTCTTCGGGTGAAGCTCCTGGCCATGGCCGGTTTGGCCATAGCGTTAACCCGGCCCTGCCAATTTCCACTTTCAAAGAACAGATTAAAATTTGTTCCAACTATCAAACACCTGCTGACTAAAGGCAAACTTCTGCACATCTATCCTGTGACCATCCTTCCTCAATTTGAATTTATATCCCCTTGTGTCTAGTCTGAGGAAGAATGCCATCAGTGCTGCACCCATTCCAACAGATCCACATCTTTCCTAAAATGAGGCCTCCAGACTCGTATATAGTAATCAAGATGTGGCCTAACCATTACTGTGTACAATGGGCTGTTCACCTTCTTATCCTGTTAGAAAAATTCCTGTATATCATTGATAAAACCCCAGAAACTGACCTGGCTGCCTGTCTACACTTCTTAGAAAACTTCATATCTGACTGCAAAATTACCCCCAAGTTTTTTCATTATGTTTCATATCCCACTACCCTGAGAATAGTAACCACACATTTGATAACTTTACTCAGGGATTACTGCTGCCCATATGCAGTACTTTGCATTTGTCAGTGTTAAATTTCAGTTGCCATTTCTCAACTCATCTGCTTAATTTTTCTAGGTCATGTTGCAACACAATGCCTTCAATATTGTCATTAACCACCCAGCCAACCTTTGTGTCACCTGCAAATCTAGATATTAAGACTGATATACCTTCATCAATATCATTAATAAATATAAAACAAAAATTGGTCCAGCACTGAACTCTGAGCAACCCCACTAATAATATTTAGTCTGTGAAGAGCAGCGTCCATTAATAACACCATCTGTCTTCTCCCACTCAACCATCCCTTTATCCATAGCAGCAGCTTGCCCTTAATGCCACACTGCTTCAATTTATGTACTTTAAGCAGTATTTCATGTGCAGTGATATCAAAAGCATTTCTTAAGTCCAGTACATGATGTCAAAGTTCCTTTTTTTGCTGCTGCTTTTTTTTGCTACAAGATCGCCCCCATAATAAATCTGTGCTCTGACTGCAGTATGATTGCATTCCTGTCTAGATAGCCATGCACTACTCCTTTCGCAAGTGACTCCATTGTTCCCCTCCCCCTGGAATAAAATTTAATTAATTTATGTGAATTGAGGATACATTTGCATATCTCCAGTCATAGGGGCTCCCCAGAATCCAAACATGCTCTCATAATTATGGCTAAGCATTAGCTCTTTTGCTGCCTCACTTAATATAATTGGATAGATCCCAGGCATAATTTTTATGTTTAGCTTCAACAGTTTCTCTTCCACTTTCCTTTCAGTTATCACAAAATCATTTCGCTCCCTGCTAGAGTTTGGTAAACTTCTGACATCCTCTTTCCTAAAGATTTCTTGTGTGAATGTAAATGAAAAATACCCAATCAGTTTCTCAACAATCTGAGCAGGATCATTAACAGTTAAACCATCAGCATCAAGTGGAACAATGTGATTGAAACCCCTTCTTCTACTGATAATATAAGTAACAAAATCTTTGCTGCTTTTCTTTGCATTCTTTGTTAGAGACTTCTCGTAATCTGCCTTAGCTTGCATAACCTCCTTTGTAATTTGATTGCAGTCCAGTGTATATCTGCTGTTGGCATCTGTATCACTAATAACTTTTGTTCATCCCATGCATTTTTTTCCATCTCTGCTACAAGTCTAGTTCATCTGACATCCATTTAGATCTTACCCTTGGATAGTGTTCCTTAGTTGGTATGAAAAGCCTAGTATCTTCTACAATTACTTCACTTAATGCTTCCCAATTAGAATTTGTTGTTTGTATCATCAGTTGGCCCCACTGCATAGAATTTAAAAACTGGGACCACTGTAGTCACCCTTACCAGGGGTGGACTTTGGTCTAAGCATCAGCCTAGAGCCCGTAAAATGGTTTTATTGTACATTTTTTTCATTATTTTATTTTAAATAAATTTATAATGTTTTGCACCGATCAATCAAAGCATCTTTGCACGCTGCACTATCTGGTGAATCATCGTGTGTACTGCGCCAGGCGAGGTATATACGATGATTCACCAGATAGCGCTAGTCGCACATTGATTAGGTAGATTTAGTTACTTAATCAATGCCTCTGTTGTAAGTTGGTATGAACTATTGGATTTAAGTTGGCAACTTCAATAATAGAGTTCAAATGTTTTATTCTGTATGTGTAAACATAATGATCAATCAATAACGATCAAACGGTGGGGCCCGAAATCAGAATCTTGCCTAGGGCCTGATTTTTTTCTTAGTCCACCACTGACCCTTAAAAAAGCAAAAGCCCTTCCCTTTACCCTTAACAGTATTATGTCTTTATCTAAATTCTGCATCAGTACACTGTAATCACTGCCACCCAATTTGTCTTTTACCTGCAGACTCTTAACGTGTGAAGAATCACTGATGATAATCAGATAAAGAGTATTGCTTCCTCTTTGATGTTCAGCTGTAGAAAACAGTCATCCAGTAAGTCCACAAAAGTACTAATTCAGAAGAATAGTGCCAATGGAAATATCTATGAAAAAGACAACTGAAACTGAACATGTGTGATAGGGAGTAGAGTGAATTTTTAAGCGAGGGATCATTAATTATCATGACCTACTTACGGTTTGATTCTGTAGGTTTAAGAGAGGTTTTGAGGCACCATCACAAATGTGAACCTGGGCAGATTTATAATTTGTACAGAATTGGTAGCCGTTTACATTGGAAAAGTAATTCTGAAAGTGAAAGAGAGAATCAAATTTTTTACTGTTGAAAACCAAGGTCATCTCCACTGAAGACGAGGATCATTGATTGCTCTTTATATATAATTTGCCTTGACTATAAATATGCTTGATATATAAAAAAATAGTTTTATTATTTTCTCATAAATCTCTGTCTTGTTTTCACAGGCCAAGCTCAATACAGTGAAGTACAAAAGAACAGAAGGCAATTAAATTAGCTAATGTCATGAAACATCATGGATGTCATAAAAAAATTGGAACATCAAGTCATCATTAAATATTTGACAAATGATGGAAATGGTCCAAAAGTCATTCATGAATGCATGAAAGTTGCATGCGGTGATGCTTCCCCTTCTGATAACAAATAAAATTTTGATCTAAGCAGTTTAAATGCGGTTGAATATCCATAGAAAATTATCTCTGGGGATGACCAGTGAAAGTAATATCTCTAGAATATTGAATACCTGGTCTTACAGAGGCATTATTATCATCTATGATTGCTAGAGAATGTAATATTTCTTAGGGGGACAGCACTGACCAACTTTATGAACACTTGGCTGTGTCAAAGATCAGTCCTCTCTGGGTACCCAAAATATTCACACTTCTTCAGAAACAGTGTAGGGCTGAAATGAGGAAAATTTACACATGCATGGTGTGAACTTTGTGAGGAAAATTTCACCAGGGCTGAAATTTGTGAGGAAAATTTACAGTTAAAATTCTTAAAAGAAACCCTGGTGGATATCCACAAGGATTTATTTTAAGAATTTTAACTGGTGATGAAACAGTGATTCGTTAATGGGATCTGGAAACAAAAGAGGAATCTATGCAGTGGAAACCCCATGGGTCACCATTGCCCAAAAACTTCAGGATTCAACTCTGCTAGGAAAATCTTGGCTACTTTTTTTTTGGGATATGGAAAGAAGGTTTCCTTTTAATAGACTATATTCTACATACAAAAGCAATTACTGGAAATGCTTCTGTTCTTAAAAAAAAAAAAGGCTTCATAAAGGAAAAAGGAAATTGATGTCAGGTGTCTTGATTTTTCATGACATTGTACAGTACACAATTTCCATACAGCAATTGCTGCTCCCAGAGTTTGCAGATTGCAGGAGTTAACCTCCTGCCCTATAACTGACTTGATCCATACTGATTATTTCTTCATATAAATTCTGAAGAAAAGCATTTGTGGGTGTTGATTTTAAAGTTATGGTGCTTTCAAGGAAGGCGCCTACGTAGCCAGGTGGGATGGAGCAGCAGTGCGTAGCACACGCTTCTTGATTAGACCGGGGTTCGAGCCCGTCACCACCAAATATGGAGGATGCGGAAAGGTCAGGGAATGACCACCGCATATCCCTGGAGCAATATGGCCTTAGTTGCTAATGCTCCTAAAAAAAAAACTAAATAACAACAGAACAGATCATTAAGGAACTTCAGCATTAGTTGAGAAGTTAGATAACAAAATTCCATCTACCATCTCACACACAGTGAACAGTCAGAGAGGAAACTGACTGGTCAGTTGCAAAATACGAGTAGGTAGACCATAAGATGAAAGCTTGCTTAGGAAGACTTTATGCAAAACAGTTGAAAACATTAGAAATATCAAGGACAACTACTTGAATTATTCCAAACACTTTATTGGAATTTGTCCAAAGATGATTAACATAAGCTGAGATATCACTAGTGAATCACAGAGATATAATCTTGAATTAGGACAAACAGAATTTGAAGTAAATTAAATAAACTAACTGGGTCTTTGTAGATGGAATTGGACCATCACTTAGATTATAACTGAGATCATGTATATTAGTGAAATGAGTTAGAAAGTTTTTGGAAGGTTTAGTTCTTTTCACAGATAAGTTTATTAATTTGACTAGTCGTGATGCTGTTGTTTTTGGGTTTTTTTAGGTGCATCAGCAACTAAGACCATATTGAACTGTGTGTATTGTCTGTAAAAGTGAGCTCAGAAGCCAGTTTGTGTGGGTTGAAAAACCCACAATAATTCAGGTGTGGAAAACCCTACTTACTTCCATCTGATATTGGCTAACTACAACCCCAGTTGAAGAACCTTTAGCTATTCTTCCAGTCTGTGATGAGACCTGAACCCAAACCTCTCCAAATGAGAGAAGGCAAAACCGTTATACTGTCACTGAAGATTAGTCGTGATGCATTAATTTAGGTGAGATAAGTTAGGAGGGGAACATGTACAAAGGAATCAAATTTTTAGATGGTATACCTGGCTCCTTAACATAATGTGACTTCATCAGCACCTCACCCATTCACTGCTGGCAGAGCTGATGTAACAAGATTATACACTAACTGATTCAGATGTATCTCCTAGTATTAGTAGTTTGTTCAGTTAACTATCTAGCCTGTGAAAGACATTTTAAAGCTATACCCACAAAATGTAACAGGTATTATCTTTCCATGTCCCTTGTTACCTTAAAAAATGTGTTATACTGAATGATTGAAAATGATGGATAAGATTCTGAGGCTTTGTTCTTTAGGCCAAACACAATTTGAGCTGCTTTGATTGCCTATTAAGCAAAGTGTTGGTACTGTACAAGGTGATGACCTAGTGTCAGAGTGGTGTGACCATTGCTCTATGTGGTACAAATGCCACATTTTTGAGCTTGACTTATGTTGATTCATCTCCAGTATACCAGGTATTGTTTCCTCTTTCTCCCCCTCTTGGTCTCACTTGCACATAGGGATTACTAATAATCCCAACAGTGTGAAGATGCAAGCAGAGGATTTGACTGTTGCAAAAACAGTCAGAATTTGACTCATAAGTAAGACCTGATATTAGCTCCTTCAGCATTTTATCCTTATTACTGGAAGAAAGCCAATAACAAACCACAGGAGTTGCATTCCTTTATTGAGATATGTTTTATGAATGGTATGAAATGTCATCAGGTTAGTTGCAATTTACCTAACAGTAAAAAACCAATATGTTCTTGAAGATTAGCCTTCTAAAATGACTATCATTTGTATATCTACTGTTGTCTCCGCTATATTTGATACATGAATTATAGTTCTGCAGTAACATATAGGACTTGGGTATGCCATTAAGCTCCTGGCTGCAATGATCATACTGAGTATAAACTGAAATTTATTTATTTTAATTATATTTAAAATCAGAATAATTAAATATTCAAATGTTATGTTGCTTTATGTAATTTTAATCATTA
Source organism: Mastigoproctus giganteus (assembly GCF_048544385.1). Classification (NCBI taxonomy): domain Eukaryota; kingdom Metazoa; phylum Arthropoda; class Arachnida; order Uropygi; family Thelyphonidae; genus Mastigoproctus; species Mastigoproctus giganteus. The sequence goes on along the minus strand of NC_143575.1, from coordinate 233,424,542 downwards.
TCATACCACTCATGTTTATTTCAATTGAGTATCAATTTTTTACTCAGGCTCATATGAAATTTCCTCCAGATTATCCATATTCACCACCCAGTATTCGTTTCTTGACAAAAGTTTGGCACCCAAATGTATATGAGGTAAGATAATAGAAAATATCCTTTGTTTTTATAAAGCATTTAAAACTACTTCACAGTAATTACAGCTATAGATGTGCATTTGAAGCTAAGATTTGTAAAAAAAAAAAAAGAAAACACTAAACCACATAACAAATAAATTTTAGAGTAGATTAAATTTAGCCTAAAATCATGCCTCAGAGTAGAGCAGAAAACAAAAGACTCAAAGTAGTGTGAGCCCTTTGGCTTGGGGAAGAACTGCCATAAGTTCTCTTAATCTCCTGATTCATAAGGGAACTGCCATTGGCAGTTCTCTTATGAATCAGGATTTAGTGTGAGGAGATGAAGTGTAAATTTATTGTCCTGATAGGTTTATATGAGGGCTGAAGAGCAGGGTTTATCCCCTCGGCAGAATTGAAATGAAGGACCTATCAATCATTCAGAAGGACCTATCAATCATTCAGCTGCCCAGCTTGACACCAGAACCCATGCTCAAGCATCAAACAACATAACAACATCCTCAATGGTAGCGATCACTGTCATGAGGGAAACAGGAAATATTTTGTGTAAAAAGGCTAGGGATACAATAGGACCAGGACATGTCTACCAGCAGTAAAGTTGACATTATAGAGCAGCTGTCATCTTTTTAGGGCACAGTAGATATACTGTTTGGTACTAATGATATTAAGAATAGGAGATCCGAAGAGTTACTTAGCAAGTATAGGAAAATGTTGTGAAAAAATCATGAGTTGGGATTAAATTTGAGTGTATTTGCAATTCTGCCCAGACACAATAGGATGGAATATGTGATGAGAACCTTGTCAATCAGTTTACCCCTGGAGAGACTGTGCAAGGCTCATGATGTAGAATTTTTCTCAGCATGGTCTGTGCTTTACATGAGACTGTAAAGAAGCACAGACCATGAGAGTGTTTTTACAGGTATGGGATACACTTAAATAGAGGAGGTGCAAGAATAAATGCATTCATTTCTTTTCTGTTAAAACCTTGTTGGTTTACCCCAAGTTTGTATATGGATTTTATTCTAACTGGGCATGGCAGCCTTAATGATAAAATGTTTTCCTTTTTATCTATCTGATACCAATTTGTATCTTTGTGGTCCCAGAAAAGACTGGGCTCACGTTTTGCTTCTTTGTCCATATATACAATGATCTCAGGACTCATCTTTTTTCCATCACTAGAGTCACTCAGCATGATCATGTTCAGACATCTTGAATTCGGAGAATTTTCAAGAGGAAGAAAACTCTGACTCATGTCCATGATTCTGTTGCAACTATTGAGACAATGGTTAACTCTGCTTCTTAAAACCTTAGTGATGTCTTAATTGTTAACTGAACTTTTGGTTTTAAAACTATGTATACAATATATATATATATATATATATATATATATATATATATATATATTGTATATATATTATTCAGCAAGGGGAATGCCAGAGGTGTATTCAACTCTAGCAGTAAGCTACAGAATCTTGAAATAACTGGGAGTAAAGTGGAGGAGAAACTGTTGAAGATAAACACAAGAAAGGCACCCGGGGTGGATGGGATCTATCCAGTTATATTAAAAGAGGCAGCAAAGGAAGTAAGCAAACCCTTAGCCATAATTATGAGAGCTTCCTTGGACTCAGGGAAGGTACCCATAGACTGGAAATGTGCAAATGTGACCCCAATTCACAAAGGAGGATCAAAGGCTGACACAAGTAATTATAGACCTGTGAGCTTAACTTCTGTTCCAGGAAAATTAATGGAGGCACTGGTTAAAGAAGCACTGCAGGATCATTTAGACAAGACTTCAGTTATAGCTCAGACACAGCATGGTTTTGTTAAGGGGAAGTCTTGCCTGACCAACTTGATTGGATACTATGATGCAGTCACAAAAGAACTGGATGCAGGGAATAACTTTGATATTATATACTTGGATCTTAGAAAGGCTTTTGATACTGTTGCACATGGAAGACTGCTACACAAATTGGAGCAGTGTGACATTGGAGGCAAATTGCTGCTATGGATAAAGGGGTGGTTGAGGGGGAGAAGACAGAGAGTGGTAATCAATGGACACTGCTCATCGTGGACTAATGTTATTAGTGGAGTCCCTCAGGGCTCAGTCCATTATTGTTTTCTGTATTTATAAATGATATTGATGATGGTATATCAAGCTTAATGTCCAAGTTTGCAGATGATACAAAGGTTGGCAGGGTTGTCAAGGACACTACTGACACTATGCTGCTGCAACAGGATCTGGAAAGGTTGAGCAGATGGGCTGAGAGGTGGCAAATGAAGTTTAACATTGACAAATGTAAAGTACTACACATGGGAAACAGCAACCCCAGAGCAACATATCAACTCTGTGGTAGAGAATGAAAGGGACTTGGGGGTGGTTGTGCAGGCAGATATGAAGTTCTCTGAGCAGTGCAGACGGGCTGCAAGAGTAGCTCATGGAGTATTGTCAATGATATACAGGAATTTTTCCAGCAGGGATAAGGAGGTGATTATTCCATTGTATAAGGCAATGGTCAGGCCACACCTAGAGTACTGTATACAGGTCTGGAGGCCTCATTTCAAGAAGGATGTAGAGCTGCTGGAACGAGTACAGAGAAGGGCAACAAGATTAGTGAATGGAACAAAGGGGTGCTCTTACGAAGAAAGGCTTAAGTTTTGCAAATTAGTGTCTAAAGACTAGGCACCAGCGAGGTGATCTGATAGAGGTGTATAAAGCCTTGAATGGTTTAAGCATGCTCAATGCTGATGGGATTCTTCCTCTAGCTCAGGAAAATCACCTGAGAGGGCATAAATTCAAATTGAGGAAAGACAGATGTAGGATAGACGTGCGGAAATTTGCCTTTAGCCAGCGGGTGGTTGGTTGGTGGAACAGACTTCCATCCCTTGTGGTGGAGATTGATAGCCTAAATAAGTTTAAGGCTCAGCTGGACAGGTATTTTGAACGAACAGAGGGGTGAAGTGGAAGTGGGTTTTTTTTTTTTTTTTTTTTTGGCTGATGCTGCATAAGCTTGCTTTCTTGCATCAAATCCCTCTGCTAATGCTAATAATATATATATATATATATATATATATATATATATATATATATATAGGGTCAGGTCTCCTTGAATTTTGAAGCACTATTGTACCTTATAGATATTTACTAGTTTATTGTATCTTGTGTTTTTGGAACCATAGTGTCTACCTAGCTTAACTTTAATACTTTGTTTATGGAGTTTCTGAACCAACTTTTTAACTTTCAGTTAGTTACTAATTAATTTTCTTTAATATTTTTAGTGTTTTACTTTACATTTTGTAATTTACATTTGGGCTGATGCTCTTGGTTTGGGTTACCAAAGGCACAGGATCTTTGCTGATCCTGTTTGGTTTTGAGCTTCTTCCAGTGGATGTGGAATATTTTCCTATTACAGGGCTGTTATGTCTTGTAGAGGCCTCTGATACAGCATCTTACATCAAGCATCATGGGTTTATCATGTGTTAGTAGGTATCCAACGACAGAGTGAAGAATAGTTCAGATAGTAGCATAAGGTGGGCAGTCAAAGCCAAAGGATATGCTGCCAGTCATCAGTCGGCCCATAGCAGCAATAAGAGATTTGCCCTCTAGACCCCCCCCAAGGAATGGAGCCCTTGAAGGATCCACATCCAATAAGTATGAAGGTAGTATACAGTCAGGTTAAAACCGAGGTCTCTTCCTGTGATTGACATCAGTTACCTATGGAAAGAACTTCCTGGTTACCAAGCCTTTAGGGCAGTTGTTGCACTGGTTCAGATCTGCATGATCATCTTACACACTCTTTTCTGCTGAGGACTGATGACCTTCCTGTGTTTATCTGTCCAGCATATTTTAAGTATTCAAATATTAGTAATAGACAATATGTTTTACTTCTTTTAGCCATCTGACAGCCTTATACATTCAATTAGATTTTATCCATCAATGATCCTATGTGAACTATTTAAGTTTTTACACATTATTAGCTTGTATATAAAATAATGCATTTATTTTAACTTCATATACTGCTTTTTTATCCCTTTTTATACATGTATAACTACTTTTTTATGAGGTATCCTATTTCAAAGGTTGCCAAAACCTTTATTTTGACATTTTATGACTTTGTCTGGTGCATTATAGCTTCATCACTGATGTACCAACTAAACTTGAAGCAAGCAACCAACCTCTTAAATTTGGTTGGTTCTTGTGAGTCTTGGATCCCAATGAATTTGTTTGAAAATTAACTGAAATCCCTTTCACTATTGGTGAACCCAGTATTTACTACATTTATAGGGGTTTGCTGTGTAGATATCAGGGAAATAGAGAAGCCTCTTTATGACGCATAGAGAAATTTTCATTTTGTTATTTTTTTAAAATAATTTTCACTATTTTTAACCCTCTGAGCGTTTTTATTTTAACTCTCTCTTGTGTAATATTAAAGATTTTATTTCATATCATATAAAATATTTCACCAGCATTAAAAATCTACATTCAGGCTTTTACTTATAGAAATAAAAAAAAAAAAAAGTTCTGACTATGTAACCAAAGAACAAATTGTCATTGTCCTCAGTTAATTTTGAGATAATTCCTCATAATCCTCCTCACTGTTTGTTATCATTTTAAATACTTTCTTCTGGGCCATTTTTTCATGACACAATTACATATCAATCATAAAGTAAGCCAAGATATGGAAATTTTGGCACAAAAAAAAATCACAAATACACTCCACACTTTTGGAACAGCATACAAATAAAACTAACTGCAAATGCAAGATACACTAGGCATTGCCAGTGTTTTCTTACAGTTTGTTATGAACACACCTAGCACTTCACTAACGGTCAGAGGGTTAATTGCCAAAATTTTTTATACTATGTTATTAATAGGCTAAATTTAAAATTTTAGAATGGTGACTTATGTATTTCCATCCTACATCCACCAATTGATGATCCTCAAAGTGGAGAGCTTCCATGTGAACGTTGGAATCCAACTCAAAATGTTAGGTGAGCCACATTTAATCCAAGAAATTATTTTGTTAATACATATATATTGTTTGCATATAACAGCAAACACACAACTCTGAATGAGATTATTTAAATAAATATATAATGCATACAGGCACATAGAAAACTATAAATATTTATATGCAAGTAAATCTTTCATAATTTTGAATTCTCGTTATAATTCTGAAGATTGCATATTAGGCATATTGAGATTTATAGTGGTAGTAAAAAAAAAGGTAAACTGCTACCATTATCAACCCACTGCAGGATGGAAGCCTCCTCACCGTATTTAGCAGTCAGTTGCGTGAACCCTGGTCTATTCAAAGAGCATGTGCTACTGCACTCCTGCTCCTGGCCACTTGGCTACATCACATCAAATGCTTTGATAGTTATGCATCCAACAGTTAGACTTTAGAATACAGTATACCAAACAGCATGGACTAATTAAAAATAATTTTTTAAAAATCAAATGTTTAATGGAAACTTTTGCTTTAGCCCATAACGTTCATTGTGTTGCTTTATTTTATACAGTTTCACTGCTTATTTCCTGCAGGAGACATGTTTACTTTGGATCCACTGTTATAACATTTTTTTGTTTATTGATGCCTCACAATAACTTAGATATAACTCTAAAAAAGAAAAAAATAGGCAGAATACAGTAAAAATATCTCTCTGATGTAAAATGTTAGTTCATACTCTATACTATTATTATAATACACTACGTTATCCAATTGGATCTAATGTGTGTTGATTTTGAAGCCAAGGTAAATAACCAAGAAATTTTTTATTTTTTAGTTATTTATCTCAACTGTTTTCTTAGTTATTAATAACTAAGAAAACAGTCCTATTTCTTTTTCCCTTTAGTTATTAATAACTAGGTTAGCATGTTAAATTATTTTCTTAGTTATTAATAACTAAGAAAACAGTCCTGTTTTTCTTTCTCCTTTACAAAATAAAGCAACTATTATTACAAGAAATAATCTAAGAGATTACCGAATTAAATGAAAAATACAATATTAAATAGTACGATGTGATAAACCATATCACCATGAAAGTACCAGAATTTGGTTCAGTTTTACTTAACTGAAATCAGGATGGTCTTGCCAGAGAGTAATGAACACATTCCACGTACATGATATTTTCAAACATGAAACTATATGTTGCAAATACCAGCTGTTCTTAGCTCGGTGTAAATAGTTTTCTTCATAAAGTCATTCAGTTATGGCTGAATTTCCTTTTTCTTCACCTAGAATCATATTCATATCTGCCATTTTAGAAACATGTCAATGCAATTTTATGTTGATTCTGTTTCCAAAAAAAGTGGAATAATTAATTCTTATTCCACAGTATTTGGAATAAGAATTAAATTATTCCACTTTTACCACTCCTGTTTATTGGCATTTTCATTATTCAATTATTTCTTTTCTGTTATAATAAGCTTGATTTCAAAGATAAATATAGTGGAATTAGGTTATGTTGTCCATGAAACTTCATGAAATGCACATAAAAAAACTTAGTAGTTTGTATCTCAGTAACAAAAGATATAAGGATCCACATTCGTATGATTTCCCCCAGGGGCTCACATCTGGTGAGTATGGTGGCCTTGGCACACCCAGGGTCCTGAGCTGGATATCATCATTCTTCTCTTTCTTGATGATTTCTCTCTCTCTCTCTCTCTCTCTCTCTCTCTCTCTCTCTCTCTCTCTCTCTCTCTCAGGGTAACTTGAATTTTTTTTGTTGGTGCAACATAAACTTCAGGCTTCCTTGCACCATATGGCTAATAATAATAATAATTTTATTTACTTATTTCCATCTAAAGAATATGCCCCCTTAATTAGGTAACATAATTACAGAATGAGGCATTAGCATTAGTAGAGAGGCATATGATGCAAGAAAGCAAGCTTATGCAGCATCAGCAAAAAAAAAAAAAAAAAAAAAAACACTTCCACTTCACCCCTCCATTCGTTCAAAATATCTGTCCAGCTGGGCCTTAAATTTATTTAGGCTATCAACTTCCACGACGAGCGATGGAAGTCTGTTCCACCAACCAACTACCTGCTGGCTAAAGGCAAATTTCCACACATCTATCCTACATCTGTCTTTCCTCAATTTGAATTTATGCCCTCTCAGGTGATTATTCTGAGCAAGAGGAAGAATCCCATCAGCATTGAGCATTCTCAAACCATTCAAGGCTTTATACACCTCTATCAGATCACCTCGCTGGTGCCTAGTCTCCAGACACTGTAATTTGCAAAACTTAAGCCTTTCTTCATAAGAGTACCCCTTTGTTCCATTCACTAATCTTGTTGCCCTTCTCTGTACTCGTTCCAGTAGCTCTACATCCTTCTTGAAATGAGGCCTCCAGACCTCATTTCAAGAAGTATATACAGTACTCAAGGTGTGGCCTGACCATTGCCTTATACAAGGGAATAATCACCTCCTTATCCCTGCTAGAAAAATTCCTGTATATCATTGACAAGACACCATGAGCTACTCTTGCAGCCCGTCTGCACTGCTCAGAGAACTTCATATCTGCCTGCACAATTACCCCCAGGTCCTTTTCATTCTCTACCACTGTCAGTGTAGTACCACAGAGTTGATATGTTGCTCTGGGGTTGCTGTTTCCCATATGTAGTACTTTACATTTGTCAATGTTAAACTTCATTTGCCACCTCTCAGCATAGTGTCAGTAGTGTCCTTGACAACCCTGCCAACCTTTGTATCGTCTGCAAACTTGGACATTAAGCTTGATATACCATCATCAATATCATTTATAAATACAGAAAACAATAATGGACCCAACACCGAACCTTGAGGGACTCCACTAATAACATTAGTCCACGATGAGCAGTGTCCATGGAATGTGGAATATACAGGGTGTCTCAAAAATGCACGGCATAACTTCAGGAATGAGTTCCTCATATGTAGATAATAAAAATATTTTATACCAACATAGTTCCAAAAATGCTTGGTTTCTGAGTTTTGAAGGTCTGTCTATGACACTTAACTGTTCACATCACCTTATAGTAATTGTTCAAAATGTCCACCTTCTGCCTGAATACAGACCTCACATCGACGTCTCGTGGACTTGCGAAGATGATGCCAAATTGCTTTAAATGGCCCACAAGAAGAAATCTAGTGGGTTTAAATCAGGTGAGTGTGGAAGCCAGGCAGTTGGTCCACCTCTACCTATCCACCGCCCAGGAAACCTTCGATTCAGGTAATTGCAAATAACCAAATAAATTATCACCAAAAACACCCGCCCAGATGTTGAGGCTGAACCGCTGTTGGTGATGTGATGGAAGAATTGCACGTGGGTTTTCCTCAGCCCATACGTGCTGATTGTGAAAGTTTTGGATTCCGTCTCGTGTGAACTGTGCTTCATCTGTGAATATCACTAAGGCAGGAAAGTGAGGAGTTGTACCACACTGCTGCAAGAACCACTGGCAGAACATTACTCACGCAGGGTAATCTGCTGGTGACAAGGCCTGTACCCATTGCAGATGGTAAGGATACAGTTGGTATTCTTGCAACACTCTCCAAATAGTCGAACAGCCAGTTGCATTGCTATTCTGATTCTAGGAGTGGCATGCACAACATCCAAAATCTCCTTCTCTACTTCAGGAGTCATAGATCTTTGTCATCCTCTGTAGGCAGCACAAGGTGTAAAGGTCCCATATTCACAAAGGCAGCAGCATGTTGTAAATCTAATGATCTACAACATGCTGTCTGAAGGTAAACTTCATGAAATCCCACCTTCTGTTGCTCACTAAGATTTTATATTTGTGTCCCCCTTTCTCCTGGTCTCTCCTTCTAGTGAATATTTACGTCATTCATTTTACTCATTCCTTCAGAGCCTTGTACACCTCACTCAGGTCCCCCCCCCCAAGTGTCTAGTTGCCAAGCTCTAGAGTGCACATCATAGCTGCTCCTTGTAAGGGCAACAATTAGTAATTTGTGTTCTCTCTCGAAGTTCTGTCTTTTTTACGTACGTGCACCTATATATATATATATTCTTGCAAAAGTCTGACACATCATCGAATACTACATGAATTCCCGACTACAGTTTTGTTCTATGTTATAAACATATTTGATTGTATGAGCCACTTAAACTCGAATTCTAGTGGATGAATTTTCATGAAATATTTTTTTGGGGCCTTTTAAAAATATTTTTCAAGCCATTTCAAATTTCATTAAGTCAGACAAACAAAAATCTACAATCATTATTTATTTTTTATTTTTTTTTTCATACAATTTATATGTAAAAAAAGAAATTTGTAGGTTAAACATAGAATTAATGCAATATACTATGTTTATGGGCTTGTCAGAGACTGCCTAAAGCTATGTATATTAACTTTAGAAAGCCCCTGCACACTTTGTGTGTGTGTTGTACATACATAAATACATACAAAGAGAAAAGAGATTTAAAAAAAAAAGAGGCGTATATGAGAAGATAGTAAATCAATATTATACAGCTATAATTAAAATGAACAGCTAACTTTAAAGTACATAAAATTAGTTTTATAAAGTTATAATCTTAGTAATTAATTGATAAGGAGATATTTACTTTTCACTTCTGTTAATAAGAGAAAAAGAAAAAAAATTCTTTTAATTTAAGAATAAATCAAATGTGCCTGAATTGTAATGCACTGTGTACATTAACTAACTTGTTTTTATGTGTGATCTCTAGACCTGTTTAAAATATTCCAAGCAGGCTTGCTATTATCCTATCATCGAATACCATGTGAATTCCCAACTACAGTTTTGTGCTACATTATAAACATATTTGATTGTACGAGCCACTTAAATCTTCATCCTCAGCCACCTTTTACTTAAACAGATTTTGCATGCACTATAGAGTGAAATCTCTATAATTTCAATATTCATCTTTGTGTTCTTTTTTATATATTAGTAGAATCCATTTTTCTGGAACTTGTCCTTTGGACAATAGCCTCTGGATAATGTGATGTAACCACTGTGACACTATTTTCTCTCCAGATTTCAGCATATCAGGTCTGATTTCATCTACACCTACTGCCTTTCTGTAATTGATATTTTCCATGACCTATCCTATTTCAATATTAGAGATAGTATAAAAATCTTTCTCGTATAATTTTTGATTACTTTAGTTATGGTATTTTTTTTTTTTCCCTTCAGAGATTTTTTAACTAAATTCCAAAACATTTTTCCACTTTCATGATACTAGTTTTCTATATCTTTCCCAAGAGTTTTCTTTAAACTCATTCACTCATATCTTAGCAACTCTTGTACTTTTCTTTATATTCTATTAATTTGCCAAAAATTTATTTTTTTCTTCCATCTAACTCTCTTCAGTTTCTTGGCCTAACATGTCATTTAGAATTTCTTCTTTAGTTATCCTGTCTCCACTTCTCTCTTTTGCAGCTTCCCCTAATGTTTTCGTAATTTTTTTAATTTTTCATCTAGAGTTGCTAACATCCAGTGTATGCCATTTAACTTTAGAGCAAGTTTTCTGTATTTAATGGTTGTTGTAAAATCTGAGTTTTTTTTTTTTAATTTTTGTTCATTTAATATACCTCTTATTTTTGGCACTGTGCAGAATTTTAGTGGTCTTTTATCATTACCATTAGGTTTACTTTTCTCTCTAAATTTTCTAACATATTATTTGTGTGTGCATACAATGTCATTTCCTTCCCTGATGTTTAAATCTCAGGCAGAACTTTCTTTCACTTTTTTTTTTTTTTTTTTTTTTTTTTTTTTTTTGATCCTTCAACATTAGTCCCATATTAGCAGCTCATCCTCATTCCTTCAGTAGCCACATAGCTGGCTCCCTTCACCTAACGGTGTAACCTATTTACAGGTTACATAATGAGAAGGTGAAGAGTGGATGATGGTGGGTGTGGACCAGTTGTTTCCACACAAAGCCTAGCTTAGGAGATGTGAAGTAACTTATTTATTCACCCTGTGTATATGGATTTCAACGAACGACACTACCTCTGTGCTCAAGTTTAAGTATGTAGAAAGATAGGTACTATATATATATATATATATATGTATGCAATAATAAACACATGAATGTATGTGTTTATTATTGTGAGAATTATGAGAATATTACTGCCACTTAAATTGAATTTACAGCTGGTATCATTCATTACAATCCAAGTATAATTGGAAAATTGTGATTTTAAGTTGTATTTTCATGAAGCTCAGATATTTGTAATGCCATATTGATAATAACTACAACTATTAATTACAACTACAACTATTAATTCATTTGAATGAATTAATAGTTATCTGTACTAAGAAATTTATGTAACTTAATTTTATTCAACAGGACAATTTTACTAAGTGTAATATCTCTACTTAATGAACCTAATACATTCTCTCCTGCCAATGTTGATGCTTCAGTTATGTACCGGCGTTGGAAAGAATCCAAGGGCAGAGATAAGGAGTATGAAAATATCATCAGGTATAATTATAATATATATTTTATATAATATATAAAATTGAGTTTTTTAATGCAAATAACTAATTACAGTTTGCAGTTATATGGTAAAAATACCCAGAAAATTAACAGAAGACCTCTTTATTTATTATCTTGCCTTACCTCTCTTTCTTTTGTAATTTATACAGATTCATATGAAAATTTAACCATTTAAAATTTTTAATGATTAGCTTTTCCCATAAATTATATAAACTACAGCAGAAAAAGAAGTAATAATAAGAAAAGTTTTCCATTAATTTTTGGGTATTGTGTTGTTTATCAATTGTCTTCTAATTTTCTTTCTTTTGTTCATATATTTGTACATGCCAAAAAATATGCATTTTTATAAATTTATTGGCATTATAAGGATATTAATAATCATGAGGGAATTTGAATTAAAAATTGAATTAACTAAGCTATGTGGACTGTAACAGGAAATGGTGATGGGGAAAAAAGCCCAATTCTCTGCACATAATAAGACCTGGGTAGGATTATTCTGTAGTTATTGTTAGTATTGGCAATATGATGCAAGGAAGCAAAGCTTATACAAAAAATAGAGGAAGAAGGAAAGAAATTTAATTGCCCATTCCTTCCATTAATTTGTCCAAACCTTCCTTAAATTTATTCAGACTGCCTACCTCCACAACGTAGAGAAACTTTATTCCATTTGATTGCTGTTTGGCCAAATGCAAATTTCCACACATCCATTCTGCAGCCATCCTTTTTTCTCATTATCTGAGAAAGAGTAAAGATGGCGTCAGCATTTAGTTTACTAAATGCTAACGCCATCATTGTCTGCATCTGCATCATTATCTGAATGGTTGATCTAAATGTGAAGCTTTATACACTTCACATTTAGGTCAACTTTGTGATTTCTGTAAATTGCAGAGACTGCAATTTACAGAAATCCAGTCTTTCTTTAAGAATATGCTTTTGTGCCCCCAGCCAATCTTATTGCTCATCTCCACTCTTTCCAACAGACCTGTGTCCTTCCTAACATGAGGTTTCCAAATCTGTATTATGCAGTATTCCAGGTGTTTCTATTGCCTTATGTTGAAAGGGTCCACAGATGGGTAATTCGCCTGGTGGGATCAGCAAAAGGGCATCCATACGAGGAAAGACTTCAAATATTTGGGTTGCAGAGCTTGGAAACTAGGCACCTTAGAGGAGACTTGATTGAGGTGTTTAAGGCTCTGAGAGGCTTTGTCCTCATTCATAAGCCAAAATGAATGAGGACAAAATTTTCACAGTTATAAATTATTCTAGAACAAGGGGGCCATAATTTCAAGTTACAAGGGGAGATGTTTAGACTGGGTTGCAGGAAGTTTTATTTTAGCTAGCAAGTTATAAATTACTGGAATAAGAAGAATAATAAGAAGAAGAACTCTTTATTGCATACAAACGCACATGCCGTACACAATACCCTTCACGGCTAAAAGCCAGGGGTTATCTACATGGGTAATAGAGGCTGACAGCTTAGGGAAATTCAAAGGTCAGCTGAATTTTATTATATTCTCATTATATTTTTTTCTTATTCTTATTATTTTTATTTTATTTTATTTTTTTGTTATTTTATTTATTTATTTATTTTATTTTATTTATTTTTTTTTTTGGCTAATGCAGCATAAACCATAGGCTTCCTTGCACCATGTGGCCATTGCTAATACTAATACTAATGTAGCTATAATATTTCCTCACATAATACAAGTATTAACTGTATTTACAATGCTACATCATGTAAGGTTATATTTACAATATATATGTATGAATGATATTCACACTGTCTATGTGGATACACATTGATGTACTCTGGTTTAAAGAAGCATGGGTATGGTAAGACTTCACTGCCACACATAGCAAATGAATTTTGTCACTAGGAGGAATAATAATTTTTTTTTTTTTTTTAGCATGGGTCATGGTTGGCACTCCGCAGATAAAGGCAAAGTGCTGTCCAGTACTTAATGTCTAGGACACCACAGTATGGCACATTGCAGAATATTCTTATCCGTATACAACAGTATATCAACAGACAGGTCTGGTATCACTGTTTTGTTTCTGGTAACTGAAAATAGCTCACACAGAAGAGCTTGGCAGGTGGTACTTAGGGGGAACATAGTGTTGCTTTTATTGACTTCTATGATGCAATCAAGCTGCCAAAACTTCTTTTCTATAGGTTTATTAGTGAAAATTTATTCAAGTCGACATTGAGGTGCTGTACTTCAGTTAGCATTTGATTTGGGAGATAAATTCCCCCAATGCTTTGTGAAGTGCAATGGGGCTGACCAAAGTTCTGGCCTGACTGTTCACCAGTAACATGAATCCCAAAGCTAAAATGAACACAGACCAAATCTCAAGACATTTCAAAGAGGTAGTCACTGGCATCCCCATCAAAGTAGCTAAGATTGTAGTTCTGTGCTGCAGTGGGAGACTAGCTTTCTGGTTGACCCAATTAAAGAGCCAAAATTCTGAATTATGTCTTCACTCCTATGAAGATACTTATGTCTCTGTCTTTATCCTTTCCATTATTATTATTATTGCATTTTATTTTATTCATACTACTTATATATTGCTCGATTTTATTTAATTAAATGGTATTTATCTGTAGGGAATTAGGTGTATATGGACCAGGCTACCAAGTTAGCAAATGTAAACTAGCTTTAGCCTGGGAGGCCTATAAACTTTATATTAATAAATGGTATTAAAAATAATGATGCTAAATAATGAAAATAACAATAAAAATGATAATAAACAATGTAAATAGCAAATAACATTCCCTCACTTGGCCATCTGTCTGCTACTACATCGGGGGCTTTGAGCAGAACGATAGCCAGACTAAAGGAATGTCTCATACCTACCCATTTCTGTTGTCCCCATACCAGTTTTGCCAGTTATTAATTTTTAAGTGATAGTATTAAAATTAATAAATTCAATGAGAATGGATAATATGTTTAGTTTAATTTTTGTAAAATTATTAAATTTTAATTTTAAAATTTGCAAACGTAGTGTCAGAAACAGCAAACTGGGATAGGTGACACAATGCCCAACAGGTATGTATCAGAATAAATGAGAAAGGTTCTTATTTCTTTCTTGTTCTGTGGTGGTCAGACTGAAAAGAGGGGTCAATTCCCGCCTTCTGGTTGTTTTATATGTTGATAAGATTATACTGCACAGACATGCCTTTTCTAGATTATGGATATTGATATGTTGATAAGATTATACTATGCAGACGTGCCTTTTGTAGATTAAGGTGTGGTGGTGAAATTGCTGTAGGCAATATTCACCATCATACCATAATTTCACCATCACACCATAATCTACAAAAGGCACGTTTGCGCAGTATAATCTTATCAACATATAAAACAACCAGAAACAAACAGCCAATATTGCCTACAGCAATTTCACCATCACACCTTAATCTACAAAAGGCATGTCTGTGCGATATAATTTCATCAACATATAAAACAACCAGAAGGCGGAATTGACCCCCCCCCCCCCTTTTCAGTCTGACCACCACAGAACAAGAAGGAAGTACGAACCTTTCGCATTTATTCTGATACACACCTGTTGGTCTTTGTATCACCTATCCCAGTTTGATGTTTCTGATACTACGTTTTCAAAATTAAAAATTTTATGAAAATTAAGCTAAACATATTATCCATTCTCATTGAATTTCTATTAATTTTAAGTTTAATACTATCAATTAAAAATTAATAACTGGCAAAACTGGTATGGGGACAACAGAAACGGGTAGGTATGAGACATTCCTTTAGTCTGGCTATCATTCTGCTCAAAGCCCCCGATGAAGTAGCAGACAGATGACCAAGTGAGGGAATGTTATTTGCTATTTACATTGTTTATTATCATTTTTATTGTTATTTTCATTATTTAGCATCATTATTTTTAATACCATTTCATTAATATAACGTTTATAGGCCTCCCAGGCTAAAGCTAGTTTACATTTGCTAACTTGGTAGCCTGGTCCATATACACCTAATTCCCTACAGATAAATGCAATTGTGACCCCAATTCACAAAGGAGGATCAAAGGCTGACACAAGTAATTACAGACCTGTTAGTTTAACTTCTGTTCCAGGAAAATTAATGGAGGCACTGGTTAAAGAAGCACTGCAGGATCATCTAGACAAGACTTCAGTTATAGCTTGGACACAGCATGGTTTTGTTAAGGGAAGGTCTTGCCTGACCAATTTTATTGGATACTATGATGCAGTCACAAAAGAACTGGATGCAGGGAATAACTTTGATATTATATTTGGATCTTAGAAAGGCTTTTGATACTGTTTCACATGGAAGACTGCTGCACAAATTGGAGTAGTGTGGCATTGGAGGCAAATTGCTGCTGTGGATAAAGGGGTGGTTGAGGGGGAGAAGACATAGAATTTTAATCAATGGACACTGCTCATCATGGACTAATGTTATTAGTGGAGTTCCTCAGGGTTCAGTGTTGGGTCCATTATTGTTTTCTGTATTTATAAATAATATTGATGATGGTATATCAAGCTTAATGTCCAAGTTTGCAGACGATACAAAGGTTGGTAGGGTTGTTAAGGACATTACTGACGCTATCTGGAAAGGTTGAGCAGATGGGCTGAGAGGTGGCAAATGAAGTTTAACATTGACAAATGTAAAGTACTACATATGGGAAACAGCAACCCCCAGGGCAACGTATCAAATCTGTGGTACTACACTGACAGTGGTAGAGAATGAAAAGGACCTGGGGGTAATTGTGCAGGCAGATATGAAGTTTTCTCAGCTGTGCAGACAGTTGCTAGATTAGCTCATAGTGTCTTGTCAATGATATACAGGAATTTTTCTAGCAGGGATAAAGAGGTGATTATTCCCTTGTATAAGGCAATGGTCAGGCCACACCTTGAGTACTGTATACAAGTCTAGAGGCCTCATTTCAAGAAGGATGTAGAGCTGCTAGAATGAGAACAGAGAAGGGTAACAAGATTAATGAATGGAACAAAGGGTTGCTCTTACGAAGAAAGGCTTAAGTTCTGCAAATTATAGTGTCTGGAGACTAGGCACCGGCAAGGTGATCTGATAGAGGTGTATAAAGCCTTGAATGGTTTGAGCATGCTCAATGCCGATGGGATTCCTTCCTCTTGCTCAGAATAATCACCGGACAGGGCAGAAATTCAGATCGAGGAAAGACAGATGTAGGATAGATGTGCGGAAATTTGCCTTTAGGCAGCGGGTAGTTGATTGGTGGAACAGACTTCCATCCCTTATTGTGGAAGTTGATAGCCTAAATAAATTTAAAGCTCAGCTGGACAAGTATTTCGAACGAAGGGGTGAAGTGGTTTTTTTTTTTTTTTTTTTTGCTGATGCTGCATAAGCTTGCTTTCTTGCATCATATGCCTCTACTAATGCTAAATACCATTTAATTAAATAAAATCGACCAATATAATTTCATGCATATATAATGTCTAATTGCCCTATGTACAATAGCATTAACGTTGCACAACTGACAATACCTAATACGGTAAACTTTACCAGATATCATTATCATAATCTTCAATAAGAACGCAATATATATATATATATCTTATGTTAGCCTCACTTTTGGGTCAGGATCTATATGGCCCTCTTTCAAAGCTGTATTTTACTTTATTTTCTTAATTTTACTATTGTTTTCCTTTTTTATTCATACTCCACCGTTTCTATTAATATTATTTTTAAACTATTATTTTTATTTTGCTGTGTTCTAGTATTCTTAATTTCCTTTTTTTTTTTTTTTTTTTTTTTTTTTTTTTTCTGGTATCACAGGCATTTGGCTTCTGCCTTCCAGGTGGATGCAGGATCTTTAGATTTATGTATAAGTACAGATGCAGTTCACCCCCTTGTAGCATGGACGGGTTACTAGGAAGCAGCTTTCCTCGTGATTTCTGTTTTTTCGTGGTAGCAAAGTGGCCAGAAGCAACATAACAAAATTACACACACACACACACACACACACACACACACACACACACACACACACACACACACACACACACAACACAAATCTAACACTATACTAATTTCTGGCCATTTTACAGAGTACTACAGCACAGTTGAGCTAGCGTTCAGAAGCCACCCTACCTAATACAGAACACGTGTCCAGAAGTGCACTCCTATAAAGATAATCTTGTAGTACTTCTTAACTAATGATTCCATAATTTTCCATGTCAGAGAGGTCCACTTCATCCTTAAAACCACCCTTGTGAATAGCAGATACATTTACAACTTCTCTTAATATGATTGGATAGATTCTGTGAGCACCAGGTGCTTTGTTCTTTTAGCTGTAGCAATTTCTCTACAACCTTACCTTCTATCATAAAATCATTTAGCCTAAAATCAGTATTTGATAGAGTTCTGCTTAATTCATCTCTCAAAACTACTTCATATGTGAATGCAAATATTTATTCAGTTGATCAGCGGTCTGTAAAGGATCATCAATAGACATATTCATATCCATTTAATCACTGTGATTCATTCCTTTCCGTTCCCTTCCCTTCTGGTGTTAACATATGCAATGAATTCCTTGCTATTTTCTTTACATTCTTAGTTGGGGAATTTTCATACTGTGCTGTATCCCGCCTAATTCCCTGAGTAATTTGGTTGTACATTTGTTTGTGCTTATTGTAGGATTTTATCTCTTGATAATTTATAATCATCCAAACTAATGTAATTGTGAAATGCTTGAAATTGTGGAAATTATACAGCGAAATTGAAAATTGAGTTTCTATTTTAAATAACTAAATACCATATTATAATATATAAGTACACTCCAATTATTTTCCAGTGCATTTTTTGAAAATTCAGCAACATTTTCTACTGAATGCTAAGAAATCCCTTTGGCACATCTAGATTAAAAGGTTCTTGTTTATCCAGATTGGCAGGTTTGCTGGCCATGCTTTCACTTCCCATTGTCTGTCCTCTCCATGTGGAAAGTTTATATCCAACAAATTAAATTCAACTTAAATTCAGAATTTTGTATTGAGGAACACCATCTTACATAAAAATTATTATATCCCATTCTCAAATATTTAGAAGAGCAAAATTTTGAAGCATTTCCTTCAGTTAGTGAGACACTGTAGCAATCATAAGATTCTGGGAACCAAAACCTTCAAAAAAAGAAAAGAAACCTAGTTAACTAAGCTTCCATATTTAACTTCAGGCCTAAAATTCATTCCTTTTTTATTTCCCACAAAAGATAACATGCTCCTGCACTCATTTTCAAATGCTTCCAGATTTATAATTGAAAGTACATTTCATTATTCTCGACATAAATATCACTGCCTCTATATCCAGAAAAAACTAGGTTTTCTCTTTTGTTTCTGCAATTCTTTTTATTCTGAATAGCTGTTAACTTTGAACACATTTCACATTCAACCATGTTGAATTAAGGTTCTGACATTGGAGAGATGCTTCTAAAGCCTCTCTGAAAATCCTCAACTGTGGCCACCTTTCACAGACTGACTTCACCCCTTATCATATCATCAGTGTTTTCTGCATGCCTTCTTTTTTTATATATAAAATAGTATAATCTCATAAATTAGGCATTCTGAATCTAATTCTCAAAATCTGGCACTTCTTGAAAATCTTTAAATAAAAAAGAATTGTGTTAGCTGACATGAATTATATATAACCACAGAAACTTGTGGTAACGTCCCAAAGTAGTATGTTTCCATGTAGAAAGTAATAACAGAAAAAATTGTTTTGGCAACTTGTGCATGTGTTCTCAATTACAAGCTTTATAATTGTGGAATATTTCCCATCTCAAGATACCTCATATCTGCTAGAGTAGCAACCACCAGATAGTTTTCCAACCATTACATTCTAAGCCTTATCCTGTTGCTTTAAAATTTATTTGACATACAAGTTATATGACAAAATGAATACCACAGTCTGAATAGTGGGTAGTATACAACTCATCCTGCTATAACATGCCATTTTACATGTTTCAAGTTGAAGGAGCTAACTTATGCATGGGTAATGCACACATCATTTCTACTACCAAGATAGTTTTAATGCATTGTTTTAATTATACCTCATATTGTGAATACCTTCACAAGTTGCCCTGGTATTGCATTACCTCGAATAAGTAACACTTCACCTATGGAGAAGACTATTGTTACTTATTCTCAGCAGATACCACCACCCAGATGGCACTGTGTCAAGGTTTTTTGGCCACTCTTCGGTGGGTGGGTAGGTACCCTGTTGTTGCAATAGTGACAACCCAGTTATGAAGTATAACTCCACAATATGAGAGATGCCTGTTGGTGTGCATGGTTTAATCTAAAAGATATTTCTTGCCTAAATGCCTCAGAGTATGAAGGAGTTTACTTATGCATGGGGAAATGGTGCCGTCTAGGTGGTGGTGGTATCTGCCGAGAATAAGTAACAATAATCTTCTCCATGGGTGAAGCATTAATTATTCGAGGTAGTGCAATACCAGGGCAACTTGTAGTAAAGATATTAACAATATGAGATATAATTAAACCTACCTTGGTAATAGAAATGATGTGTGCATTACCCATGCATTAATAAACTCCTTCATACTCTGAGACATTTAGAGTGTGAAGGAGAGTATGAGCCAAGAAATATCTTTTAGATGTTTCAAGTTATGCACATATTTATTCGATTCCTTGTCCACCATTACATGCACAAAAATTTGAAGTTATATGCATGAAACACACACCATCATATACACTCTTACTCATTTCAGTGTCCATGTATGTTTCATATCTTGATTCTTTTATATATTTTGTGTGTAAAAACTTATGTACAGTTCCTGTATATACATATTCCTTCCTGTACTCTAAACAATGGGTACAGAAAAAACAAGTATTTCAAAAAACAGAAAGCATTAAATATCGAAATAAAAAGGGAAGTTTTAAAGTTTAGTTAAATTGTTTCCAACATGGCTCCAGACATTGAAAGAAGCTGTACTGTACATTCTTCTGAATGTACAGTTCAGGATGATCTGATGAGCAGTTAACAGATTTATTTTAGGGGGTGGAAAGCAAGAAGTGTAGGTTGCTCGAGATAAATGTGGATGTTGCCTCTTCAAGTCTCTAATAAGCAAAGTGGTGGTATCGCACCAGGTGATGAGTCACTGGCCATCTAGTATTGCTGGTGGTTCAAAGGATTGGCCATTCCTGTATGCAATATGGATACCACACATCGATCCCGCTTACATTGGTTTGCCCCTGTGTAGCTGTCTCCAGTACTAGTTGCAGCTTAAATACAGTTTAGTGTTACTGGTGTTGCACGACAGGACTCTTTGTAACCCTGGAGGTATACAGGGTTACAAAGGTCATGAAGGTTCAAGCAGAGGATTTGGTTGTTTGTCACAGAATGATGGAACTTTGCTGAAATTTGGTCCACTTTATTCACAAATGGAACATGAATATCAGTACCATCGGCATTTAGACTGCCGGGTAGCAACCTACACTGTCATACCTGAAAGAATATCTGTAAAGCCTCAGGAACCAAACAACTCTCGGGACTTTCAGAGTTGAAATTTATGATTGTGATCTGGAATTTCTAAAAACACCAGTGACTGGAAATAAAACGTGTTACATTAAAACACATAGACAAAACATTGATCTTCTGAATGGAAATCTGCCACATTTCCCAGGAAGAAAAAAAATACAGATTGGCAGGCATAATCATAATTTCATTATTATTCTGTACCTGGTCATAATGTTAATGAGACTGTATCTAAAATTCAGTAAGTGCTTGAGAAAATGCAGTTGGAAGAGGCCTTATCTTTTGGGCAAGGAAAAATTTTTAATTCTTGCACGTCATTGCTCCTGTTTGTCTTGCAACAGTAATTTCTAAGTACCTTTCTAAACACTTTATGTATACATCTGAAATATCCTCCTTAGTCACATGATTTCTGTTTTATTCCCAAAGAACTAATTAACAGGAATTGATTTTCCAGTGAAGCAGAAGTTATGGCAAATGCAATCAAGAATTCTGAGAAAAAGGATTTTAAATAAGTAGTTTTGCAATTATATAACTGATGGGAAAAAATATGTAAATAGCTAAGATTTGTAATTATCTGTAAATATATTTCTGTTAATAAAAATCCAGTCCTGGAATTTTCTGATTCTACTTGCATTCACAGCTGCATTAGGATTGAATTGCATTTTTACTGTCCTGTGTTCATTTTTTGTTTATGCTGGGAGTGTTTGAACTAGTTTGCAATCCCTAACACATTATCTATAGTTCATTGCTTTAGTAGACTAGAATTGCCCTATGAATGCATCGATCTGTTCTCTTCTTGATAGGGTGTGTGTGTGTGTGTGTGTGTGTGTGTGTGTGTGTGTGTGTGTGTGTGTGTGTGTGTGTGTGTGTGTGTGTGTCAGTTTTTATATTGCATTGATTTGTTTAACTATAAAAATGTAATTCTGTCAGCCATATTAAATCTCAAATGGGCATGCATGTCCAACCCTCTCATATGAGGGGCACATTTTCCCCCAAGTGCTGTTGGCAAATAATAATTCAAAATTGTTTACTTTTTAATGCCCACCCTACATTTACAATCTCTTATGAACACACCTGTGAAAAATCCATTTCTTAATATTGAAAATGTATATTTTTAAATATTTTTTTTAAAAAATAATACCTCTGGGTCATACATGTTTTATTGTTTGAACTTGCCTCCCTTCTTTGGGTGTGGTGTAATTTGTTGCTATGGGAAGGAAAACCCATTGCTAAAGCTCACAAAGAATAGCAGCACTTATGAAAACAAATCTAACATGTTCTTCTTTATTGGCTCTTGAGTTATTTACACCAGCACTTTTCATTTTCACTTAAAATATTAATTTTAAATTAATATTTTTAATGATTGCATGCATTTAAGTTTAATGAAAATGCATTATTTTATCTGTTTATGGCTAAACTCCTTCATTAACAAAACAATGATGTAGACTGAAAGGAAATGTAATAATTGAGAAATATTAAAATTGGTAAGCACTCTAATAGATAATTTTTTATTCACATTTAATGGCTCCGTAACACTTTAGGGTCAGCCACACCACACTAACTCAAGGGTTAAAATGAGTACTCTGTTCATTGATATTGAATTAATAATAAAATCCTGTATTTAAATATTACAATGCATTTCACGTTCAATATTTTTAGGAAACAAGTTTTGGCTAGTCGACTTGAAGCAGAGAAAGATAATGTAGTAGTTCCGACAACATTAGAAGAATATTGCATTAAACATAAAGCAAAGCCTACAGAAACAGAAGCAGATATGACTGATTTCTATGATGACGACTATGGAGATGAGGTAGATGATGAAGAGGAAAATGAAGAATTTAATGATGATAATGAAGATTCTGGGAATGGAGAGTCATGATGCATCACTGTGGTAACTTACTTCTGTTTTCCCCATCCTTCTTCACAAAATACACATTAGCCACATTTCAAAATTTATTCATCATTTGCTCTGGACTGCCAATCATCAAATCACAACTGTTTCCATTCATGAGTGCCAGTGGCATATTCAGATCAACAAAAATAGAATTGTGTAAGATAAAGGTCACCTGTAAGTTTTGCCTTTCAGTGATAAAGGAACTACAAGTGTGCAGTGCTGGAGTATGGCAACTGCATCAGTAAATTATTTTTGGTTGCTATTTTAGTGGATTCGTGTATGACTTTAGACATTTTAGTAAATGCAAGTCAGATACTCATTTTTGAAATAACCCTTCATTGTTTGTTACAGAGTAACTGGTTGTGGGTACTGTGAACTTTATTTTAGACTGGAACGATCTGATTTTAGTAAATTTGTCAGTAGTCTTTGGTATCATATGTTCAACAGCTTGTGATATGTCTCAGAAAAGTGTATGTAATAAACAACACAGACTAACCAGTGAAGAATGTATTTTTAAAATGTATTTGATATGGTATTTGAGTAAATTTTTTTTCTTCATTTAAATAACTTTTTCCTCAATTCTGTTTGCTATACTTTTTCTCCATGTAATTTTCTTCTGCATATAAAAATTGAAATGTTTCGGCAAATTACTTGCTGATTACATGTAATTTATTTACTTAAAGAGTAACTTTAACAGGTATTGCTATTATTATTGAAATTAGAGAGCTTGATAAGTGTTCTGCTGTACAGAATAATAATAAAGGTAGTCCTGTAATAAAGACAATCTTAATTTATGATTAATCTTGTTTTAAAAGCTTTATCAGTAATTTTTGGCGTTCAGTTTTCAATTGAGACAACTAAACCCATTCAAGCACTAGATATCCAGTTATTCTTAGTAAACTTTGTACCTTTTTACAAAAATTGTGTTTTCCACTTAAATGTTAGGAAATATCATTAACATCCGAATCTGTTATATCCAGTGAGAGACCACCATGATATTAAAAATTAGTTCTTCTGGATCATCAGCCTACTATTCACCATTTTCCTTCACATTATCATATTTCCTGTTATATCTTTTATCCCCCAGTGAGAGAGTAATCCTTCTTTCATTTAATGTTTGCTTGCTTGACATCTTTGATCCACCTTCCTCTTGGCCTGTTGCTATTCATTTTGCTTCAAATATCTAACTCTAATCTTTCTTTTCCCATTCTTGCTACATGCCCATGCCATCATAAATTTGCTTTACTTACAACTGATGAATATTTGTTAACCCCATGATTTTTTCTTATTTCCTTATTTGTGATAGGGTCTTGCTTCCATCTGTTAATTTAAGTTATTTTTCTACTCATTTCTGAAGGTTTTAATTTTTAATCAATTTTTAGCATTAGCATATGATGGAAAAAAGCAACCTTATACAGCCAAAAAAAAAAAAAAAAAAAACCCTTCCCATTTCACCCATCCATTCACTTCAAAAGTTTGCCCTCTTCTTCCTAAATTTATTTAAGCTATCAACTTCCACAACGACAGATGGAAGTTTGTTCCAGCAATCAATTACCCATTGGCTAAAGGCAGATTTCCTCACATCTATTTGACAACTGTCTTTCCTCAATTTCAGTTTGTTTCCCTCAGGTTTGTAATCTGAGCAAGAGGAAGAATCCCATCAGCATTGAGCCTGCTCGATCCATTCGAGGCCTTAAACACTTCAATCAGATCACCTTGCAGGTACCTAGTCTCCAGACGCTACAATTTGCAGAACTTTGGCCTTTCTTTGTTCCCCTCACCAGTCTTGTTGCCTATCTCTGTACACGCTCAAGCAACTCTACAACTTTCCAAAAATGAGGCCTCCAGACATGTACACAATACCCAAAGTGTGGCCTGACTGCTGCCTTATACAAGGGGATAATCACCTCCTTATCCCTGCTAGCAAAATTCCTGTATATCATTGACAAGACTCAATTGCCTACTGAGCAATGCAGACAGGCTACTCTGGCAGCCTGTCTGCATTGCTCAGAAAACTTCATATCTGACTGCACAATTACTCCCAGGTCTCTTTCATTCCACTTTCCTCAGTGTAACACCACACAATTCATACATTTCTCTGGGGTTACTGCTATCCATATGTAGCACTTTGCATTTGTCAATGTTAAACTTCAGTTGCCACTTCTCAGCCCATCTGCCCAACTTTTCAAGATCCTGTTGCAGTAGCATACTGTCATTAACAACCCTGCCAACCTTTGTATTATCTGTAACTTCGACATTAAGCTTGATATACCTTCATCAATATCATTGATAAATATACAAAACAACAACGGGCCCAACACCGAACTGTGGGGGACACTACTAATAACATTAGTCCACAAAGAACAGTGTCCATTTATTAACCACTCTCTGTGTTCTCTCCCTCAACCATCCTTTTATACATTGTAGCAACTTGCCCTTAATGCCATACTGCTCCAATTTGTACAGTAGTCTTCCATGTGCAACAGTATCAAAAGTTTTCCTGAAATCTAAGTATATGATATCAAAATTATTTTTTGCATCCAGTTCCTTTGTGACCATGTCATAGTATCCAATCAAATTGGTCAGACAAGACTTCCCCTTAACAAACCCATGCTGTGTCTGAATTATTGCTGCAGTATTGTCTGGATGATCCTGCACTGCTTCTTTAACAAGTGACTACATTATTTTCCCCAGAACAGAAGTTAAACTAACTGGTCTGTAATTACTCGTGTCACTACTCCAGTCCATGGTGACTTCCCCTGAGTCCAATGATACTCTCATATGTGTTATACACAGAAATGTAGCTATATTATCCATTTATATAAATGTAATTAACTACCCTAGTTATACCATTCCCTTCTTCATTAAAAAAAGATATTCCAAAAGGTATTAAAAACAAAATTATGTACATTATTACCCTAGTTATAAAGTTGAAACCCCCCCCTTTGTATGTCCCAAGTATTAATTTTTTGTTAATGAGATAAAAATGAGAATACAAATGTATATTTAATGCATTGTGAGCATGGAAACTTTGGTTGATTCAAGTCGTATATTGCTTCACTTTCAATAAAAAATTTAAATTCCAATAAAACTAGCTTTGAACATCTAGAGGATAAATGAAAATTTATTTTATTCTATTGCTTTAAAACAGAGTTTTAAAAATAGACACAAAGTACACCTGTGAAAAATGATAATGAAGAACACTTTATTAACTATTATTGTACAGAAATTGGTGTTAATTACAAAACTGGTGTCTATAAATAAATCACTATAGGCTCAGATATTAAGAATGTTAAACTACCCTTTTTTGCAGTTTCGTGATAGCTGCACATGAGATATGAACAGTTCGTTGCAGATGAAGTGTGTATAAGAGTGCATAGTGCAGGAGAATATTAACACAAAAATGACTTCTCCTGTTACAACAATTATAAGTGCAGAATACTATGTACAGAGAAAAGAAAGTACATGCCTCCTTTCAATTCTGCATTAAATAAGATGCATTCCAGAAAATGTTTAAAAAATTAACCATTTTATCAGTACATTTATTCCTGTGAAATAATTTTATCTTAGGCATTGAATTTCATGTTATTTCTGTGAGTGAGTCTAATGTCAGAGTGCAGAATTTGCTGAATATGACAAAAAAAAAAAAAAAAAAACCACCTAAGACAACTAAATGTTGCCAATGTACAGAACTGACTTTTGATAGTCTTGGCACCCTTACCAGAAATCCCACCTCAAACTAACTCTCCAGATAACCTACATGCTTATCTTGGAATGTTGATATTTATTTTAGAGGAAGAAAATTTTGTTATTGTTTCTAAATTCTAATTATTAATTTCATGGAATTGATTAAATAAAACTATACTTCACATGTGAAACTGACAAATAACCTTCTTGAATAGACTTCTGCCTTAAGGCTTAAATGGATATAGTTATTCACATTTGTAGCCTAAAATTAATTCTAAAAAAGACACTAAATTAAACATGCTTATCTTTTTATTATTGCTAGTATAGCATCCATCTATACAACAGCTAGTATAGATGCAACTTTTTAAATTTTTTTTTTAAATTTTCTTTAAAAAAAAATTTTTTTAAAGAAATTTTTAAAAAAAAATTTTTTAAAGAAAAATTTAAAAAAAAATTTAAAAAATTTTTTTTTTAATTTCTTTAAAATTTTTTTTAAAATTTTCTCTTTTTTTTTTTTTATAACTATAAATGAAATATTCCACCAATATTCTTGAATTTGCAGCATTTAGTATTTGTTATGTAGTATTTTAAGATGCTAGCAACAGTTGTCTAACCTTGCCATAGAACTTTGGTTTCACCAGCTAAACATAAACAACTGCAAAAATATAGATATTCATGTTGTATCCATGTTTCAGTCTGGGAACGAGTGACCTTAAATTCTAAAAAAAAAATGACTTTCTTTGTTATTATTGGCTTTTCTCATTTATTTTCATTCAGCAATTTTTTAATTGAGTTTGGCAAATCAAAATTAATTTTTTTAATTAAAGAAAAAAAAATAAAAGGACTGTCTCAAAGATGCACAATCATTTTTGTTTAAATTGAGGGTGCAAGTGATAGCAGATTAAACTGTTTTCAGGATTTTCAGTGTTATTTTGCACAATCAGTCAAGGGTTACATTCGATCGAGTTGTTTAAAGTAAAAGGAGTAGAATTTATTTTTTCTCCTCCAATACAGAGGTATATACAGATCTATGTACATCATTTCCATAGCACTATATTATGAGTCAATTTTCAGGATTAAAACCTAGGGTATCTTATTAGAATCTGCCACAGAAGTAAATTTTACAGACATAATGCACATAGATCAATATTTACTTCTGTAATGCAGAAATAAATCAGCCACAGCAATATGAGGTCTGTTCAAAAAGTATCTGGATTATGCTTGTTGTTCAAGATTAAGATAGCAGAGTGCAATGCACCAAAGTAGTAAGCTGTTCACTTGCTTACAGCAATCTATTATTGTCAGCCAAAAATGAAGACCTCATATTTCAAAATGTTTAAGTGCACTGAACTGCATGTATGTGTGTGTGTGTGTACAATTTTGCTTTAAAATTGGAAAAACTGTGCAAGTGAAATATTTGACCTGCTTAAAATAGCATCTTTTGAACTCTGCAATGGGCCACACAGGTTTTTGTGACTAGCGTTATCACTTCAGAATCTGTCAAAAGTGATCTGCAATCTCAACAGTCCTCAACTTCAACAAATCATGAAATCGTGTATCGAGTGTGAACTTTGTTACAAAACATACAAAATGACTGAAGATTAACTATCTGTGAAATCACTTAGTATTAGCAATGGCCACACGGTGCAGCATATGACTTATGCTGCACCAGCAAAAAAAAAAAAAAGCTTAAGAAACTTATAATCCCCATCAGATCATGTCATTTTTTTTTAAACAAAAAAAAAAAAAAAAAAACAAACTTTGTAAATAGTAGTAGTAATGGCAAATGATGCAAGAGAGCATGCTTATATAGCATCAGCCAAAAAAAAAAAAAAAAAAAAACAGTTCACAAATCCATACCCTCCAAGAATTTATCTAGTTCTCCCTTGAATTTATTCAACCCATCCACTTCCACTACAGACCTAAATTTTCATATTTTTGTAGTAACGAGGTCTCCCAAAAGTATCAAAATTTTACTTTTTTTTTTGGCACATACTACATGCAGTAGACTGTCAAAATAATGGTACCCCAAATAACGGAACGTTCGAGCTAACGGCACATTGAGATTGGATGTTTACATACGAGATGTCTTGCAGTGGCAAAAAAAGAAAATGGCAAGTCACGTGATTACTGTATTACTATTTGTTTACTTTCACCAGTTTGAAAATGAATTCTGTACTGATATCACGGATTATACCACTGTTTTACATTTATTTTAAATTAAAAACCCCTCACTGTGGCTCCTAAAGTTAATAAACCTCATACAGAGAGGAAAAGAAGAACAACATTAAAGCTTACTGACAAATTTGATATAATCCAAACTATTAACATCAGGGTCACCTGGAAAGTTAATTCATATACCCATGTGTATTGTGTGTGTTCTGTGGTCGATTTGCCTGTTTTGCTGGACAAAAATACCCGAGTTTCGGGGGGGGGGGGAGAACCCTTTCTATCTATGCCTGAGACCAACTAACTCAGCCACGGAGTGAAAAAAAAGCCCATAAAAGTTCCTTGCTTCATCAACGGGATTCAAACTTGATATAATAAAGAAAATAGAACGGGACAAAAATAGGAGTGTATTGATGGCAGAATATAACATTAGATCGTCAACATGTTTGTTTTTTATGTGCAGTTAATAAAATTACATTCTTAATCTCTGTATTTCTTATTTAGCCTCATTATTTCTGCATTAAATATATTAAAAATAAAACTTTCTAGATAACGAAAAAATCGAAATAACAGCACCTTGAATCCCCGAAGGTGCCACTATTCTGAAGGTCTGCTGTATCTAAGAATAATAATAAAAACAAAAGACTTGTCTAACAGTATAGCATTAGGAATAACACACTTTAGATTTGATTTGATTTTATTTGTAAGATAAACTGAGGGAAAAGCAATTAACAGAAATAAAAATATTGTACAGTATATATTTTGATACATACAATATTTTAGTATCACAGTAAAAAGATCTTAATATAAAAGGAGACATAGAAACCATTAGTTTTTTGAAAATTAATCCAATTTAAAAAAATAATTCAATGTTCTTTGGACAGGTTTTGTCCTATATGCATTTTTAACTACAACACAAACATTATCAAATGCAATATTTTATTTTATTTTTTTTTATCAACGTTACTGCAGGCCAACACATTCTCTATTATGCTCAATGCATTTTGGGCATCTTTTTTAGATGACGGTGTGTACTTCTTCACTTTTTCTGTTGCCGGTAACAACAACATCGTTTTTCTTGGTGCTCAGCAGCTCTTCTGGTGTTGCATTGCTGTGGTAGAAACTACATCATGTACTTTCACAAACTCTTCAAATTTTCCAACAAAATCCACATGCCCCTTCAAATTCCCCCATTCCTCACTGTTGCTATCACATTCGCTTGCTGGACCATGTTTTTCAATTGATATTCTTTCCAAAGCCACTCTTTCTGAAGAAGTTGATTATTACACTTGATGCAATACTGTCCCAAGCAATAACAAGAGTACAGATAGCATCCAAGACATTCCAATTTGGCTGCAAATTGTTACCTCCCTCCTATTTTGAGGATCAAGTACCTTATCAGGCAGGCTCTATATGCTCTCTTGTGGACAAAAATAATGCCTTGATCCAGTGGCTGCATAAAACTGGTGGTACTGGGAGGCAAAAACAACAGCCACATATTTGTCAACTTAAGTATCTTGGCTGTACAGCAATCTAAAATCGTGGAAATGTTCCTTTTTTTCTGAAGCCATTCTTCTCTCCATTTTTGATAACCAAGACTAAAATATTTTGACCGTAAGCCAAGCACTTCTATTGGCCACATAATAACAGGGAAGTTGGTTAACTTCTTTAAAACATCTTGACTTGGAAAACTTACCAATCACAAGTGGGCATAGTTTTGTATTGCCATCTGAATTGCAGCATAACAAAACAGTGAGTCTTTGTTTACTTAATTTTCCACCATGACAAAAACTCTTCTCGAACAGAAAATGTTTTGTTTGGCAGAAAATTACAAAATAAACCTGTCTCGTCAAGATTAAAAATATCCTTTGCCTCATATTTTTCAAGAATGGACCATACAGAACACAACCAGTCTGTAGCCTTTTCTTTATCAACTAATCCAGACTCGCTGCAAACATTTTGCAAAAAAACCAAGTTATTCCAGTCTTTAAACCTTTGGAGCAAGCCTTGCTAATTCCATGTTGTTGAGCTAGATAATCTGCCTGTTTTTTTTTGCAAAATTGAACCTAATATTGGAAAATTAGATGCATGCATTTGTTAGTACCACCACTCAGTTTTATTTCAAGCTCCTCTTGTTTTTTTAACCAGGAATTCATTTCCTGTTTTTTTATCGCTGCTCCAGTATTGTGCACTACAAGTTTTTTTCAGGTTTTCAGTATTGTAGGTAAAGGGATATTGTATTCCTTTGCAATGTCCATTTTGCTTTGTTCCATCCTATCAGCCTCTTATAATTTTCAGTTTTAATTTCCAGGTTTAATTCCATCTCAGTTTACGTTTTGTTGCCATAATACTACTAGATGAAATTTAATATATACAAACTTTAAATTAATTTAAAGACAACTTCCAAAAAAGACATTAGCTCAGATAAAATGGCACAAAAAATTGATTATACTATAGCAAATATACTCTGCACTGGATTAAGGGCAGTTGCAATTGTTAAGTGGTGTTAACAATCGCAACTGCCCTTAATCCAGTGCAGAGCAAGGGGAGTGTATGTAAACAACTTAGAAAAACTGTTTTTATTCTTTTCTTAATTTAACATCTCATCTTTCACAATGATGTTTTTCAGAGTGCACTTAAGTTGTAGCTACCATAAACTCATTTTGTTAACACAAAAGTAATTTCTAACAAGTCAGTGCCATCCTTCGGGAAGCAGGGTGACCAGAGGCAATAATCAGACAATTGCGCCAAGATTTGTATTAAACATACAAAATAATATTTATTTCTCACAGGGTGAAAAAGAACTTTGTAATGCATATTAACCAAATTTTGTAATAAACAAACATATATACGTAGAAAAGCCTTTCCTTTTGAAGGGGAATGGTATGTGCTTCATATATATGAGCACTTTGTATAAACCGAGTTTGTATTAACGAGATTTTACTGTAGTTTATTTTCTACCCTAATTTCGGTAGAATCAATCTTTTTTTTTTTCATTCCCTATTTTAATTTATTTTTATTATATTTTTCATTTTTTACTTATGCAAGTATAAAAATTTTAAATTATTAATATGGTGTATTGGAAATGCTTACTAATCATTTTATATGGATTTTAAAATCCCTAATAGGTTTGGTTAAGTTCTGAGTAAGGTAAAGGTATAGTTTTCCATTCTCTCTTCATCGTTCCTAAGGTTTCTTGGTAACTGTTGAGATTGCATGATGCACTGCTAGGGAGGGTATGAATAACAGTAGAAATTTTTGACTGACTGCAGTATTAATACATTGCATTTTACATAATGACAGTGTTATCTGTTGACATTTTAACTAGTTAGACTGGTTAAAATGTCAACAGATAACACTCTCATTATGTTGGCTTTTTAAATCTACTGTGGCATTCTAACAAATCTGCATATTGGCATTTTGAAGTGTCAGTGTTTTAATCATTTTGAGGTGTCAGCATTGTGACTTTCAGTGTTTTTGGCAATTTAATTGCCTCCCTTTGTAATTAATATTTACAACTTGGATTTAAAAGAAAGAATATAATTCTTGAATTCTCCGTCATTTAGTAATATTCACTTTCTGGGTGGCTAGCAATAAAATAGATAACTTAACGAAGGCTAAATGCAACCTTACATAGGAACTTTAATGAACTAATGACTTTATACTTTGATTTAACTTAAATAAAAATACTGTTGACACTTTCACTATATTATAATAATACAAAGGAAATAAACTATATGCTTTGTACCAAGGGTGGGGAACCCAAAATTTGTATATGGATATTTCTAGCAATCTTATTATTAAACCTCTCTTAGTTTTTCAAAAATTTAATGTTGAACTGCAAAGAATTTTCCATATGGCCAATGTGCTTCCCCTTATCACATGGGAGAGGTCAGGATTCAGATCCTATCAAAGAATG
This sequence comes from Mastigoproctus giganteus, assembly GCF_048544385.1. NCBI lineage: Eukaryota > Metazoa > Arthropoda > Arachnida > Uropygi > Thelyphonidae > Mastigoproctus > Mastigoproctus giganteus. The sequence continues at coordinate 233,391,791 of NC_143575.1, read as the reverse complement.
AAGGAATTCTTAAAAGACTCTTCAAAGTCTGTCCTTAGTTGATCTCAGGCGGGAGAGTAGGTTTTTAACCATGAGTTATTCCGAGTTTTACCCTCCACAACTTGCAAACTGGCTTTTGAACTCTTGAACACACAGAAGGGGAAAAAAAAAAAACTATCTTGATTTCAGGGACACTTGAAAAATGGGTTCTTAAATTTGAATTTCAGTGAACATCAAGATGGGTTTTGCACAAATATTGTGTTGTGACTGTGCAACATGGAGTCATGTGAACTGGAGCACCCAAATAAGTGATGTGCCAAAAAAACTACAAAAGAAAAATAATAATAATTAATAGCACCAATCATAAATGGTTTATTGAGAGTGCTGCCACCTTTTAATTTAAAATAATCTTTTATTTTTAACCTGTATCTCGTAATGATTTCAGTTAAATTCCACATACAAACATTTTTTTTTTATCTCAAAAAGATTAAAAAATAAATAGAAAAATAAAAATGCAGTTGAATTGTTATTCATGAAAAGAAAATTTCCGGTAAAATTTAACTGGCACTACAAATCCATGATGGATGAGTCTGAAACTTCTTAAGCAGAAATTTCTTCAGCTTTTATATAGAGGCTAATTGTCATGGTTGGTTATACATTATTATGCCTAAAATAAAACATTAATGTACTTTAAAATAGTTAACTTCTCTTTACAGAACAGTGGTCTCAACCAATGTTTCCTAGGTGGACTGCAAATGAATTCTTTTAATGAACAATAAGAACTAACAAGCTTGCCTAGTAATGCCATTCACAATACTGTTTTTACAAATCAGCATGAGCAAAAATTAAATAATTTTAAGTAGCATGTATGATTAGTTTATTGCTTTTTATATATGTATTATCATATATTATACTATGTATGAAAATGCGTAAAATATCTTTCAGAAACATAAGAGCACCTTTTATATTTTATCATTGCACAATAAACTTTTGTTTATATGGCTCCTATGGAAATGTAGAATTGCCAGATAATCAAAAATTCAGAATATTTGAATACCTATGGTGTAGCACTACAGCTATGAATTCTGCACATTAACTATCAAAGTAAAGAGCTGCACTTTTAAAAATACAATAACTTGATAAATAATAGAAAAAACATAAAATTACTGATTTTTCGGTTAGCAATGGTCCAGAAATCAAAAATCATTCAGAATGTTTTGATGTAAACTACTCAAACTATAAGAATCTGCTAAACATATGAGTGCCTTTACCAGGAACTTTTGGAACTATGCGTTTCCTGTTGGATGCCCAACAGAAAAGATAGCCTAGTTCATTGTAAATAAAAATAAGTCAAAAAAAATTTTTTTTAATAAAAATACCTATTAGAGTAGTGTCAGTGAAAACTCTAATATACTCTAACACGATTCTGATTTTAGATCTTGTAGTAGTACAAGATCTAAAATCGCATCATTCCTTCCAAATGCCTGTCCAATTCCTCCATCTGCACAAGAACTGAAGAACAATCCAATAACAAGTATCTCATTGGGTATCCTCTGTACCTAATGTACTTATTTGTAAATAAAATCTGCAGATGGAAAAAAATTATTGAAAATACTGCAATCTGAATAAAATGTGCTTCACATTTTCTCACATAATTTTTAAACGTCTGAAATTTTATCTCAAGCAAAGCACAAAGTACATCAGTATGCACTTTTATTTTAAAATTGATTTAAAAATGTGTTTGTAATTAGAAAAAAGTTATATTTGTTTTTATTATAATGTTCAAGTGAAGAATTACATTAAAAATGCAAAATTTAAAACTAGTTCTTGCTACTAGTTCTTTAAATATTAAAATAATTAAAAATATCGAGTGGTGTAAAAAATGTCTGTGCCTGCACATTTAAAATTTTTGGACAGACTCAATGAAAAGTTAAAGACCATTTATTACATTTTTTCTGGGAAAAAATAGGTGCTGATTATTTTAGAAATCCTTTTAATCCAAAACCATGCACTCAAAGAAACTGTTACACCCCTTGGTGCAGGGAAAGAATTGATCTCACATGCATTATTTTAAAAACCAGCAAGAAATAGTTCAAAATTGTTCACTTTTTTGATGAAACCTTTTATTTTCCAATCATTTCTGAACACACAATTGAAAAATCCATTTTTTTTTATATATTAAAAACAAATATTTTTAAATTTTAATTATTTTTTAAAAATAAAAAAGCACCTCTGCAGCACTTAGGCATGTTTTTATCCTCTCTTATTTGAATATTATCTCCGTTATTATCTTTGACTGACAGTGAGTGATGTGTCAATCGAAAAATCTGTGCACCTCAAAAATTGAAATGAATCAAACTCTTCCATTATGCCAGAGAGTGTGGCAACTGGATTTGCTGCCATAAAGTGTAAAGAGTGTGCGCGTAAATGACCTGATGAGAACTAATTTTAAATTCATTTTTTCCAGCATGTGCATATAAATATTAAATCTAACTTGACCTTGAATTTTTACTTTTGTACAATTAACTAACAAATATTTTTGGAATTTTCAATGGAGAAATCAAATAAAACATTTTTGTTGACAGCTATTGGAAATTTTGGCTCTGTGGACCATTTAGAAGAACAAAACATTGCTGAAATTCATGGGGGGGGGGTCTTGAAGACCCCATGCACCTAATTATGGGTTACTACAGTAAGCATGAGTTGACTATATTAAAAGGATAATGTCATGCATCCATAATTTTATAGCAAAATCTGTATTAAATGACCTTCATACAAATGAAAGAATGGCCTGTAAACGTTCTTTAGGTTAAGTATATTAACATTGCTTAAATGGTTGAGAAGCACTGCTGTAGAACATTTAACTGTCCAATACATCTAATAAATGTAGAAGTGCTGAATATATGAATTTAACCATTTTCATCCCAACAGTCCTGTAAGAACTAGCACATCTCACTATTACTGAACAGATATTTCCCAAAGAAATATCTGTTCTAGTTAGCTTACATTATTGCTTTTAGATTGCAAGCATGTCAATTTTTCAGCATCAGACTAGAATAACTAAGACTAACATGCACTTATCTAATTGTGAACTAAGACTTCTAAACAATAAGGCAAGGTAATAAATAACAATGAGAACATGTTAATATAATGGAAAATGTGATAATCATTAGCTATACATAAGTATTTATCAGTATGTGCACCATGTTTTTTCCATCTGTGTGACAGCTAACCACAATAAACCTTGCCTATCAATGTTCCAAAACTATTTGATACATGCTGTTTCTGAGTCTTTGTATGAAATTTCATCATAAAAAATGTATTCCAGGTCTTTAAAACTTGTTGTCCATCAATATATAAATATATTATTGCAGCTCAGATTTACTGCAGTAATGTGAAATCAGAATATATGATTTTGGAGTTAATCCCAATTTTTCTTCACCAGTAAGCTTCTGTTTGAATTCAAATATTATTAAAATTTGGTTTGAAAAAAAAAAAAAAAAAAAAAAGTTCTAACAAGTGAAAAGTCACTTTGGGAGATTTAAAGAACTTTAAACTAATAAGATATAGCAATCGATCCAAAAATCACATATTCTGCATATACTTTACAATTATACAATAAGTTCTGGTTAAGCAGTGTAGTTTCAAATTCTTGGTATAAGTAATATTATAAAATACTTGTTTAAAAAATCATTTAATTTTCTTTGCCATTTTTCTTTACATAAGATCATAGCAACTATACTTGCAGAAACCATCTCTGCACCTGAAATTCACCCAGTGATTATAGAACATATTCATTTATTCTGAGTCATTTTGTTTTAAAGAGACATGAACTTTTCCGAATTAATACACAGAATTCAAGTTGACCAGTCAGGAGCAACCAATTCATAACTACATAGTTATATAAAAATTTTTCACAGCTATAAGACTAATTCTGCACAAATGTAACAAGTCAAAAATGCTATACTGTTTCAGTATCTTTTGTTACAAAATCACAAAAGATTTTGGTGCACTTTATTCATGTGATTATGGCCATTTTTAACCTTCTGATGGGAGCACTTCAGGATAAAGTATACCAGAGTCATTTTTTGTAATTTTAAAAAAAATCTTTGAGTGACGTCAATGCCAATTTATAAATGCCTCTATTATTGTTTCCAATTAATCTGTATCATTAATTGTTTTGCTATTGGAGAACTTTGGCCATAAAAATATAAAAAGCAAGCAGTTTCTTAAGCCCAATTAATGTATTTTAATTATCTAGCATTGAAAAAAAAAAGAATTTAAAATTAGCAGCATCTTTCCATCCAATTATTGAAGTGTCCTACTGTCACATGTGATCCATGTATCTCCCAATATACTTTTATCAGTGCAATGGAAATGCTTGCATCCTTCAGATGTTGCTGACATCTCTCCGTGAAAACCATTCACCAAAGTATACAGTTTATTTCTTTCGAGTTTCACTTTCTGACAGGAAATGATAACACCCAAATGTAGATATTTTGTAACATGTGTAAAACATGTCTAAAGCAAGGTAGAGGGGAATTTTATTATTGAAAAAATAATTAAAAATATACATTTTTAATATAAAAAATGGAAAAATTTTAAATAGTTCATCAAAAAGGTGAACAATTTTTGAAATTTTTTATTCTGCTTTTAAGGTTATAAAATGGTATATATTATATATTAACCCAAGACACATCTGTCTGTTAGAAGGAAATCTGCACACCCATCAGAGGGTTAATTATGCTGCTCACTTCCTACAACAGTGTAATGTAGTTAGCAACAGAAAAATCTAAACAAATTCTACTAGAATATTATTTAGGATATTTTAGTTGATATCCATTCTTATCAGTATTTAGTTAAACTTATCCTAGCTGTGTTTTATTCATTTGATAATTAAACCATTAATATGTGGAACAATATTTCTCACAACAGACATGAGCATGGATATAATTATATTACAAATCATAGATATATATACTTTTTGTTCAAATCAACAAACAGCTGATAACAATATAACTTTTCAATTATAAAATAATCTTTGTTATAAATTTATATGCACTACTGTTATTATTAATGAAATTTTTTGACATCTCAATAGAAATTTAATACACATATCTTAATATAATTCTCTAAAGTATACTTTTTATCAGTGCATTTATCTAGGTTAATAAACAGGCTCTTCTTAGTACTAAAAGAACATAACATCTTAAAATCAACAAGAAATAATTCAGAGTTGTCCATCTTTTAATTCCACACTTTATTTTCAACCTATTATGAACACATTGTGACTAATCCATTTTTTATATTAAAAGCATATATTTTAAGTAATTTTTTAAATAAATATACCTCTTTCCCTTTCGCTTTGGTGCACTTTATTCGTGAGTATTTGCTTATGTTTTGTATCTTTTACATTTGGGCATGTCATTATTGTTATGGGGAGAAGAATGCATCTATGGTTAGCATTGCAGCAAGTAATAATGCAAAAACAAGAAACCCATGTGTTATAACAATTGCATGCAAACCAGCCAAATGCTGCAATAAAACATGAAGCAACATGTGTAAACAAGCCAGCACCTTTAAAATGTGAAGCCAACAACTGGACAAAAATTAGCTAATTTTTAAATTCTTGTTTTTTTAACAATCGCATATAATTATTGAGAACAGACTTAAATTTTTTTTTTAAGCCAAACTTCTTCAATAACAAAGCAATTAATGATGCAAATCAAAACGAAATACAAAAATTGAGCAATAATAAAATTGTGATTGATGTCACTCTTATAGATGGGCCTTTTTTTTTTTTTTTTTTTTTTCCTTTTTCTTTTAAAAAATGCTCTGGTGTACGCCATACACAGACATACCCATGAAAGGGTTAATTATTTTATTCTGGAATTTTGTATTCTATATTCATAATTATAAAAGTATTTACTGTATGTCAATTGGTCATATAATCTAGAAGAAATATTAATAGTTTTGCAATGCCTGCTTTTAATACTTTTGCTCTAATCGCTCCACACATTCTTCTTTATATACCTATAATTATATAGCTGTGGCAGTTATATGTAGCACGGCTGATATTTTAGCATATTTATGTTGTCCAGTAATGCCACTTGCTTTGTTATAAAAAAAATATGAATCTCTCAGTAAAACAAGCAAGGCAGTCGTGTACACTTGCAGTGAAAAAAATTAATAAAAATATAAATCATATTCATAAATGTGTCTATAGCTTCCACATAAGACACATTTCACTCAGTGTTGTTAAACCTCTACTGCAATAATTGGAGAACAACACCAGAAATGAAAAATAAGCATCACAGTCACCACACTGCTAGAACCCTTCTAAAGTTCACGTCTTCTTTAGAAATCATATATTTTCTTTTATCATAAATGTATATCTTTGTAGTTTATTCATTTTTAAATTAATGACAAAATCTAGTGTATATGCCAAATTTTAATAGCTTGGTCATGCTAAGTAATATTAGCCCCATCTTGACTAGATAGTGGTGACAAACACAAATGTTATTACATATAGCATTTGTATTTTTAGTAATAAACAATTACATTAGCTTTGTAATATATCACCATTTACAATAGCTATACAGGGTGTCTCAAAAATATTGGTACAAATGTTTAGGGGAGGTAGGTAACATCTAAAGGAATGTGAATAGCATAGGAACCCAAAACTGGAAATGTCACAGTAAGTCAGTAGATGGCGCTGTAGTCGCCGCACGAAGAGCATGCATCGATATACGAACTGTTAGCTGACAGACATGCACCTAGTGTATGGATTAGCAGAGGGCAATGGACGAGCCGCTCAACAAATTTATGGAGAACGCTTCTCAGACAGATATGTACCGGACCACCATTTGTTTGCGCGTGTGCATCAAAATTTGTGCGATTATGGGTCATTTAGAGGTAACAGGAGTAGTGCGAGCAGACCACATTCGATGCGAGCTCCTGCCATGGAAGAAAACGTGTTGAATGCCATCCAGAATAATCCTACTACCAGCACACGTGCCGTTGCCTCTGCCTTAGGAGTGTCTTGTTGCAGTGTACAGCGTGTCTGGCATGACGATTCCTTACACCCCTTTCATCTCCAAAGGGTTCAGTTACTGCTCCCCCCAAGATCATCCTGCACGTGTGGCTTTTGCGCAGTGGTTTCTCCAAGAAAGTGTTCAAGACTTGAATTTTCCAGCCTATGTTTTGTTCACAGATGAGGCTTATTTCACTAGGGAAGGCTTATTCAATCAGCACAATGCTCGTGTGGGCTCACGACAACCCACACGGTGTGCGCCCCCATGTGGCACAACATCTCTTCGCAATAAATGTGTGGGCCGGTATGGTCGGTGACTGCTTAGTCTGCCCATACCTGTTACCATCCCGCACGAACTCCGCTAAATATCGGATCTTTCTTGAACAAGTTCTACCAGGGTTACTTGACGATGTTCCAGCAAATGTGAGATGCAACATTTGGTTTCAACATGACGGGGCGCCTGCCCATTATGGAAGGTGTGTTCCTGACCATTTAAACAGGCGTTTTGGGCGTCAAAGGATTTGCCGTGAAGGACCCGTTGCCTGGCCCCACGCTCACCTGATTTATCGAGCCTTGATTTCTTTTTGTGGGGACCCTCAAATCTATCATCTATGAATCACATGTGGAGACGGAAATGGATCTCGTGGCGAGACTTGTCTGTGCTGCTGCTACTGTCAAAGAAACTCCAGGTGTGTTCGACCGTGTCCGCCAATCCATGCTGCGTCGGTGTCACGCATGCATCGTGGCTCATGGTGGAACCTTCGAGCACCTGTTGTAACATCATGAAATGCATCCATCTCATACTCCATTGTTAATATTATGTCAAATAAATGTTTGCCACTAATTACTGTCTTGTGTCATTTCTGCTTCTTGTGCCTCTGCCACTACTTTCCTGTGACGTTTCTAGTTATGGGTTCCTATGCGATTCACATTCCTTTAGATGTTACCTACCTCCCCTAAATGTTTGTACCAATATTTTTGAGACACCCTGTATACAATATGCAATGCTCTGTGACAGTAAGATTAGTTATGTAATATCTGACTTGTAAAAACTTTGCCATTCAAAACACATGCAATGAAATGGTACTCCGTACTACATATGAATAAAATATAAATAGTACATATAAATACTGTAGTATATAAATACTACATATTAATAGTACATATGAATAAAAGTACTGTGTTTTAATCACTGGCACATAATCACTGAAAAAGCTGAGAAACCTTATATTTAATGGCCAATAGTAAAATAAGTTCAAGAGTGTATTTCTTTCATCTTCTGGTGGATAAAATCACAAATTAAGAAATAAACCTCTATTAAACATCACATGAAAAATTTAATAGTTTTTTAATGTGGCATTTTATTTCTTAATTTCTGCTTTTATGTACCTGAAGACTAAGAAAATAAGTCTTGGAAATCAAAATATTTTATGTTTCATTATTGGCCATGGGTTTTATAGTTTCCTCAGTAAATTTAAGTATTCGGTATAGTTTTATTTGCATAGTGCAAAATATCATTTCATTACAAAATATTCCCATTAGATTGTACTTTGCCATTAGTTCTGTACAACTAAATATTGAATGAGAGGTCACTTCAGTGATATGACTGCAGCCCTAACGGTAGCCATGTCCATGGCAAAAATGACATGGTGTTCACATAATGTAATTGTAGATCTGTATTTTAACTAGAGATCGCTGAACGATACAGTATATTAACTCTAAAATAATTCATGCGCATTAGTTATGTAAAATAACATTTGAAAGAGACTGGTCATGTAGTCCTGTGCTAAACGTACATTATAACATATTGTTGAGTCACACTCTCACTTTTAAGATGGTATCATCGGGTATTTTTTTATGTACACCTTCAAATAATCGGCAAGTAAAAAGTATTGACTGTAATTACATCATGAAATTTCACCTACAGGAGATTACAACTGATGCAACTGTACCCACTTATAGAGTTTACTTAGTTATGTAATTCTGCTAATAAGGCTTAAGAGAACGTAATAATGTTATCATATTATATAACAGTAAAGATAAGATACCTATTTTCTGAAATTTTTAAAACTGTAAGAATGTTCATACTTAATGGTTCATGTACACATTCTCTCTCTCTCACACACACACATGCACACTCACTATGTTTAGTGCATTTACTGTAGTGCTTTTTTTTCAAGATAGCATTTAGGAATGCTAACCATAATCACACTTCAAAAAGCTTTTTTTAATTATTTTTATAAACCTTTTAATAAACTAATGCAAAGGATGACTGTTTTTCTGAAAATTTTCAGTACTATATATACAATAACGGTACTTAATGGTTTTTATTGCTCTCTCTCTCTCTCATTTGTATATTTCCCCATTACTGGATAAGAAAAATATTACAAATATGTCACATACTGTACAAATTATGTACAGAGGATTTTAAAGCCAAATTTTCATGATTGCTGGGGAGGTATATTCATGGGCTTGATCTGTGCTGTGTTAATGTCTTCACTACAATGATTCATGTTTTCCAGGAATCATATCATATTTAGAACTGCTAGACAAGGCTTGACTTACACAAGCAGCACCAGTCACCACATTTACGACAAAGTGCTCCTCTTCGTCTCCTCCTCCAGTTTCTGTAGTCTGCTATTAGTGTTTTACCTGTAAACAAAAGAAAGTTATTGATTGTTATGAAATGATATTATGCATTCCTTTATATGAATTTATTAAAAACAAGTTAAGTTTAAAACTGAACTTTTTTTTTAGATTGCAGGGTATTTCATTCAAAACTGTCTAGAATCCTATTTTGTTTTCCATTGTAGATTCAGATGCACAGATCAAATGAAATCATTAGTACATGACTCCCACCCATAGCTAGCAATTAAAAGTAAAAAAATAATGCACATAATCACAAAATAAGTTCAAAGTGCTCGTGAAACATAGGCTTATACAGTGTGAGCTTATATCTAAACTTAAGCAAACTATCTGTCTGTATCTGCTGCACATTTTAGAGGATGTCTGCAAGTCTTTGTGATTTTTTCATTCTTATTGGCATGTCAAATTCACAGTCCTTCAGTAAGAACAAGAATGGTAGATAATGTTTTGATTGGCTCCAGCATGCTAATTGAAGGGGATTAACATCGGGTGTCTGGTAGATAGTTGTTTAAAATTTGTTTACATTTTATTTCAGTAAATTTGTGAAATTAATTTCAGTAAATTTGTGATATTAATTTCAGTAATTTTCTGAAATTAATTTCTATAATATTTTGTAAATTTAATTCTTAACTTTTCTAAAGTATTTCTGCTAATTTAAATTCCTTCCGGTAACTTCAGTAGCTTAATTTTAACTTCACTAATGGATAAAGTTTTAGTAACAGTTTAATTTCTGTCATACTTTGTTAATTTAAAATAAATGAATGCAGAATTTTCACTGTTATAAAGAATTCCAGAACTAGAGGCCAGAAATTCAAATTACAGGGGAAGAGGTTTAGATTAGATGTAGGAAATTTTCTTTTAGCCAGCAAGTTGTTGATTATTGGAACAAGATGCCTTTGCAGGTAGTTGAGGCTGACAGTTTGAAGATATTCAGCCAACTGAAGGGTTACCTACATGAGAAGGGAAGTGCATAATTTGTATTTTCTTATCTACTTTTTTTTTCCTTTTTTTAAATGTTGCCATTGCAGCAAAAGCCTGTGGTTTTCTTGCACTATATGGCTAATACTAATTAAAGAAAATGTCTGAAGTTTTCTTTAAAAAAAATTATCCTTTATTATGCAATAAAACTTTTGTTATTCAGCACTTAGATAACCAAAAAGCTCTAATAAATGCTATATTTATTTCTAGGTCAAGGACGGTAGGGTCACCAATTACAACAGTTTTCTTCGCAATAATCCATGTTATAAAAATGTAACTTATCACAGTCCAGAACCCCTTTTTGTGAAATTAATTTCTATGAAATTAAATTATAATAATAATAATTATATTATAAATTTTTGATATTAAATTATAAAATGTTAAGTAATTATATGATAAAATATTTTTATTTCCTTTTATTACAGAACACTGGGAATAATGTATGATAATTTTTTTTAAATTTCACATGTCAAATTAAGGGAACTCAAAAATGCCAAACTAAAATAATTACCACATGGAGGTGTCTGCGGTATAAAATCAATGTTCACCATTGTTATTTTCTCATTCCTGTTAGCTTTTGTGAACTGAATACTGTAGTTATTTGCATTTTATCTCCTGAAGTTTAACCCATTAAAAAAAAAGCATTGATATTAATCAAGGGAATTAGTCAATGTTTTATTTTAAATTCATGTTATAGTGCTGTACAATGATTACAGTTTTTTTTAATAAAATAAGCTTAAAATTTCCTTTTTCAATAGCCCTATGCAAACACTTTATTGATTACAATATGGTTTACATTGATACATATCCAAAATTCACTACTGTTATCCGTCGGCTTTTTCTAGGTTGATGCTCAGAAAACTGGAATGTCCTAACTCCTGTGAATACTGGAAAAGAAAACTTTACTTTGGTAAACTTATATGTTGATTGAGAAGTATAAATATCTTACATGTTGATTTAAAAAGACAGAGGTAAGTATATGTGTGGCCATATACCACAAGCATTTATAAAAAAAGATGCCACATAGTCACCATAAGTTTTGTTAAGCTTTCATTATCATTATACAGGTGACTAGTTTTTATTAGTCACCATTAAATCAAACATGTCGAAAACATATCATAAATAGAGGACTACATGTATAAGTCAAAAGTTCAATTCACTGTAATTTAAATGAGGAGCACTAAAATTAAATTGTAACAAAAGCTAAAAAAGTGCTACTTTTCCAGTTGCCACATATTTTTATTTAGATTATAAGAAATGTGTTCTCTATTCATCTAGAAACTCTCTCTCTCAAACATACACAAAGGAATAAATGCAGGTTGCAAGAATCCTTGCTGATGTCATTGAAGGCAGCTTTAAGGTTATAGGGACACTGCAAGTAAGGATGATGTAAGAAGACAGATATGCAACTGGTTAAGAGCATGGGTAAATGTCATGCTTTCCCTGATTCAAAGTCCTAATTTCAGTGTGCAATACAGTTAGTCAGTCAATAAACTAATAGTTGTATGTATACTGCAGGATGGCAAAAGTATACATGCCAACTCCCTGTGCTGCACAGCTACTACCGCTTGACATGCCTAGGCAAGATCGTGGAAAGCACAGAACTTATTTGGCACCTTCAAAATTTGGTGCTGCATGCAGTTGCCTACATTTCATATGCACAAAGCATAAAGAATATATTTTAGCATTAGCATTAGTAGAGATATACGAGGGGGTATCAAAAAGTTCACACCCTGACCTAGATAAAAACATCAGTAGGAAGATGGCGTTTTTAATATAAGTTGTCTACATATCCAATAACTTTCATGTGAAATTTCATTCCCATAGGTGATCGCAGGGACGTGCCAACCCTGTGTTCGAGTGTGTGACGAACACGGGCGGCCAAATCCAAGGGCAGCCGAAATGATATAGAATCTAAGCATAATTTGAATAAAGAAAATACAGTCAGTCCTCGTATAGCACGATAGTTGTGTTCCTAGAAACCCTTGTGCAATATAAACAACAGGCCCTATGGGAAAAATAGGGTTAGGTGCCGACAACCCAAGATTGAACACGCATTTGTAACCAAAACATTACCAAACACAATAAATAATCGTAATAAAATACGTAAGTATTTTATTACGATTATAAATTAGATTATTTATTACGTAATAAAATACGATTATATTACGTATTTTATTACGACTATTACGTAATAAAATATTGCTAATGCTTTTGCTTCTATCGTAAGCAAACTTGTTTTTTGTTTGATTTCCTATCCAAACAGATGACAGCTGTTCCATCTCTTCCAATTCTTTGTATCTTAATCTAATGGATTTTAATTACACTTTGAGTTGTTTCTGCTATGAAAGTTGTTTTTATTTTCTCTGCATTCTTTGTAATTCTCGGCATTGCCTCATTTAGTTCTGTAGCACGTGCAATATCACATGGTCTTTCATATCGCTCAAAGCGTTTCACAATTTCTCTATCGACAGAGGCAAACTGGCCTTACCGGGGAAACCCCAGAGGCCAGTGTGATTTTGGCCATAAACCATAGTATGAGGCCACTATAAATTTTCCTGGGTAAGAATTTTTGACCCAGTCCGCCTCTGTTTATCGATATTGCTTTTCTTTTTCTCTCTGAATCTGCAGTGTCTTCGCCAGGACGCTTCCTTTTCACACCTTTTAAGTATTTTGCTCATTTTTAGGGAATAAAGCACAATTACAAAATGAGGGGCACGCTTGATACACATAAACAAAGCTGCGCGCGTGTAGCAACTGAATAAACAACACCGTAAAGGCAGAGATACACTATTAACACCTCACATTTTACTAAAGCACATTTCTAGGGGTTACTACCATAAAACAATAAAAACAATTTCCAGTTGCGTTTCTGCTAGTGGAATCTGTTATAAACTGGTAGTAAACTCGATCTAATTGCATTTGTGATTATACCGATTGCTGGAATTGTGTTGGTTTTTACGTTATTATGGTGCAATGTGTTTCTCCTTCACCGATATAAAAAACAAATACATTTTCAGAATCTTCTCTTCATTCCTATCGTGTTTGTTCGGTTGGGGTGATTCTGCGTTCGACTGCCATTTCTTGTAAACACAAAGGTGAATCATGCATAAGCCAATTCGGTTCGTGTTATATAAGATATCGTTCCCCTATTTATGAATCGTGTATGATCGAATTCGTGTAGTGCAAACACGTGTTATACAAGGACTGACTGTACAAATAAAGAGATTCTTGTCATAATAAACTAACATAAAAATAACAGGGAGCCAAACACTTATCAAAGAGCTATTTTTCTTGATAGTTGTTCTGTAAATGTAGTCTTTATTTGTTGACTCAGTATTTGTTGGTTTTTAACTCGAGCTGCTCAGCAAACGACTATGGATATCAATGTATGCATACTGTGCGTTTCTTAAATTTCATTTATTTAGACATGCTCAATACTTAACAAAACAAGCAATTTTTAAAAATGATTAGATAATGAACATGTAACTTTTTTGATTCTTCATTCATATATTAGTAGTTGTTGAGAGCCCATTATGCAGTATTACCTCATTTAACGATAGGGATATATTCGCTGAGACAATTGGATCAAATTTAGGGGAATTACTTATTCATACCTAAAAATACGGAGGCCCATTCATACCTAGTCGCCACCAACTGAAAACTTTTGTCAGTTACATTATAGCGAGTATCGTTTACAGAGGTAATGAACTGAAATTTAACATTTAATAGTTTTATTTTAAAGTGCAGTGTATTACATAAGAATATTAAAAAATAAATTTAATAAATATTATCAGCATTAAGTTTATTATAAATTATCTATTTACTTAAATTAAATATTGATGTCAAATTACCCTGCAGCAGGTAAGTTTTCGTAATTGAAAAATATATGTATATTATTTATTTATAATAGTAATAGAAAATATTTTTTTATATTCAGCCATGCCTAAAGATAGCCAGACAAAAATGTAAAAGATGAAGAAAATAAAAAATCAGAAGGTGCTATTTTAAAAAACTTTCAGTCTCGAAGAACCTTCAACATGTCCAGTAACCATAGCAGAAAGTAGTGAAAGTGGTTTTCTTGATCGATTAAATAATTCTTCTAATTACTTACAAAGTAAACGATCTGATAGTGGATTTTTAGAGTTTTTAAATGAATCAAAACAGTTAGCCAAAATATTGGAAACCGAAACTAAATTTCCTGATGTCTCACTTATATATCGACGTAAAAAGAAAATTTGGCCAAGGTAAAGAAAGCCAACACGAGAACGATGAGAAAAGTCGGATAACTTACGTGGAAAATTAGTTTCCTGATATGGCACTCTAGCACTACTCGCTCAGTAAACAGACGGTAGGTGTTATCAGTCTGGAGCAAAGTCGAGAACGATATGTTGATTGACAGGTAGGCATGGCAAATGATGTGCTGATTGGTGTGCGAACACAACACACGATAACATCGGTTTAGTAGCACTCAGAGTAATTTGCCCTAATGAACTCTTTCCATAATGGTGAAAAAAGGTCAGGTTACCTCCACTTGAATCCCATGGAAGCTTGAACCCCTCCTGAAATGGAGGGGGTAATCTAACCTTTTTTCTTTAGAATCATGGGTGGACTAGCGCATAAATTGTTTATTAACAAAATACAGTGGATTCCGGTTATTTGGGCCACTGGTTAATTGGGGCAAATCTTAAAAAACAGAACCCAATTAAGAAAATAGCCAGGATTTACTTTGCTTAATTGGGACAACATGTCGTTTAATCGGGGCAGGAGACATAGCACTGGAGATTACCCTACGATTGTCTCCGACCATACCACATGGTTAGGTCAGATTTCTGGAGGTCACAACCATAAAACAATAAAAACAATTAGCAGTCAGCAGTCACCTGTTTATTGGGCTTTTCTGTTAGTACAATCTATCATAAATTGATGGTAAACTTGATCTTATTGAATTTGCGATAATACCAACAGCTGGAATTCTGTGGGTTATTATGGTGAAACGTGTTTACACTTCCATGGAATCTCCAATCATATAAAAAAATTTATTTTCAGAATCTTCTCTTCATTCTTATTTTTAAAGCTTCGTAACTTGTTACTCCGTTCTCACTTGCACATATCGTGTTACTTGCAATTTGTGTGTGCTGTGTTTTTTGTTATTGATTGCTTCTCTTTTTACTGTTTTAAATTTTAACCCCCACCCACAAATGTCAGTGAACAGAAATGTCAACTAGTTAGTATGTACATATTCTTGATATGTGATATTCTTCCAGTTATCACATATATTCTTCCGATTTTCACGTATCATTTAATTTTTTAATTGGTAAGATAATAAAGAGTAAATTTGTGCTTAATACCGTATATCTTTACTTTTATAGCCTGTGGATAATATTCCTCCTATTTTCGCTAATTAGAATTGATGTTTAACAGAATTAAAATTTAATTCACAAACGTGATCACAATGACCAGCGCTTACTACACATCGTACAGTGAACAGTACTTTACTATGGTGAGTCCATCGTAACATGATTTGATTGTACAGTAAACCAATTGTATTTTTAACTATTTACTGAAACTTCGGATAATTGGGGCAGCTGCTTAATCGGGCCAAAATGCACTAGTCACGATGTGTCCCAAATAACCGGAATCAACTGTATTAATTTTTTATTACTGTACTTTTATTTTTAAAGACACTCGTGCAGATACACACATATCATAACGTCAATAGCTATTCATTATATATATATAAAGAATCTTTCTTTCTTTTCCTATTATTTCCTAACCTAACGTTTAAGGTTAGGTCACAAAATATAAGGAAACCTTTTCTGTTATTTCCTAACCTACCATTTAAGGTCAGGTACGAAATATAACGAAAAATAAAGAAACCTTTTCCTTATTTCGTAACCAAACCTAAATCAACAGCATAGTAAAAACACTCATGAACTCCAAAAATCTGCTTTTAATAATGAGAAAAAAGCATAATGAAGAACATAAAAATGAACGGAACGAAACTTTTATTAACTTAGTTTTCATCAAAAAATCAACCAACATTTTATTTTCTTTACAAATTTCTTCCATCTTTAAAAGATTCATCGTTGCTATTACCGGTTTGCTCTT
Source organism: Mastigoproctus giganteus (assembly GCF_048544385.1). NCBI lineage: Eukaryota > Metazoa > Arthropoda > Arachnida > Uropygi > Thelyphonidae > Mastigoproctus > Mastigoproctus giganteus. Next base: position 233,375,044 of record NC_143575.1, on the reverse strand, counting down.
TATCACAAAACTATTATGCACCGTTCTTTACTCATAAATACACATAATAATGCCAACCAATCATTACGCAGTAGCTTGTCAACTGTCATGCCCACCACAATTAATTTCATTGTTTGCCACACCTACATGTCAATCAATATATCCTCCATTTCAGCTCCAGACGGATAACACCTACTGTCTATTTACCGAGCGAGCAGTGCTAGAGTCCAGTGTCAGGAAACTAATTTTTCGTGTAAGTTATCCAACGTTTCTCATCATTAGTATTAGCATTAGCATTAGTAGAGGCATTTGATGCAAAGAAAGCAAGCTTATGCAGATTCAGCCAAAAAAAAAAAAAAAACCACTTCCACTTCACCCCTCTGTTCGTTCAAAATACCTGTCCAGCTGAGCCTTAAACTTATTTAGGCTATCAACTTCCACGACAAGGGATGGAAGTCTGTTCCGCCAACCAACCACCCGCTGGCTAAAGGCAAATTTCCGCATGTCTATCCTACATCTGTCTTTCCTCAATTTGAACTTATGCCTTCTCAGGTGATTATTCTGAGCGAGAGGAAGAATCCCATCAGCATTGACCATGCTAAAACCATTCAAGGCTTTACACACCTCTATCAGATCACCTCGCTGGTGCCAAGTCTCCAGACACTGTAATTTGCAAAATTTAAGCCTTTCTTCGTAAGAGCACCCCTTTGTTCCATTCACTAATCTTGTTGCCCATCTCTGTACTCGTTCCAGCAGCTCTACATCCTTCTTGAAATGAGGCCTCCAGACCTGTATACAGTACTCTAGGTGTGGCTTGACCATTGCCTTATACAAGGGAATAATCACCTCCTTATCCCTGCTAGAAAAATTCCTATATATCATTGACAATACACCATGAGTTACTCTTGAAGCCCATCTGCACTGCTCAGAGAACTTCATATCTGCCTGCACAACCACCCCCAGGTCCCTTTCATTCTCTACCACTGTCAGTGTAGTACCACAGAGTTGATACGTTGCTCTGGGATTGCTGTTTCCCATGTGTAGTAGTAGTAGTAGTAGTAGTAGTAGTGGTGGTGGCATGTGATGCAAGAAAGCAAATGTATGAGCTTATGCAGCATCAGCCAAAAAAAAACAAAAAAAAAAAAAAATCACACCATTCCCTCCAAATGCCTGTCCAGTTCCTCCTTAAATTTATTCAACCTATCAACTTCCACAACGACAGATGGAAGTTTGTTCCAGCAATTAACCACCCGCTGGCTAAAGGCAATTTTTCGCACATCCAATCTACATCTGTCTTTTCTTAATTTGAATTTATGCCCCCTTAGGTTCGTAATCTGAACAAGTGGAAGGATCCCATCAGAATTCAGCGTGCTGAACCCATTCAAGGCCTTATACACCTCAATCAGATCACCGCGCAGGTGCCTAGTCTCCAGCCACTGCAATTTGCAGAACTTAAGCCTCTCTTGATAAGAGGATCCCTTCATTCCCCTCACTAATCTTGTTGCCCTTCTCTGTATATGCTCAAGTAAATCTACATCCATCCTAAAATGAGGCCTCCAGACCTGTACGCAGTACTCATGGCCTGACCATTGCCTTATACAGAGGGATAATCACCTCCTTTTCCCTGCTGGCAAAATTCCTATATATCATTGACAAAACCCCATGACCTGCCCTAGCAGCCTGTCTGCATTGCTCAGAAAATTTCATATCTGCCTGCACAATTACTCCCAGGTCTTTTTCATTTTCTACCACCTTAAGTGTAGTACCACACAGTTTGGTACGTTTCTCTGGGGTTACTTCTACCCATATGCAGTACTTTGCATTTGTCAAGGTTAAACTTCAGTTGCCACTTCTTAGCCCATCTGCCCAAATTATCTAGATCCTGTTGCAGTAGCACACTGCCATTACTGTCATTAACAACCCTGCCAACCTTTGTATCATCTGCAAACTTCGACACTAAGCCTGATATTCCTTCATCAATATCATTGATAAATATACAAAACAACAGTGGTCCCAACACCGAACCCTGTGGGACTCCACTAATAACATTAGTCCAAGAAGAGCAGCACCCATTGATTACTACCTTCTGTCTTCTCCCACTTAACCATCCTTTTATCCATTGTAGCAACTTACCCTTAATACCATTCTGCTCCAATTTGTACAATAGTCTTCCATGCGCAACGTTCAATGTTCAATGTTAAACTTCATTTGCCACCTCTCAGCTCATCTGCTCACCCTTTCCAGATCCTGTTGCAGCAGCATAGTGTCAGTAGTGTCCTTGACAACCCTGCCTACCTTTGTATCGTCTGCAAACTTCGACATTAAGCTTGATATACCATCATCAATATCATTTATGAATACAGAAAACAATAATGGACCCAACACTGAGCCCTGAGGAACTCCACTAATAACATTAGTCCACGACGAGCAGTGTCCATTGATGACCACTCTCTGTCTTCTCCCCCTCAGCCACCCCCTTTATCCACAGCAGCAATTTGCCTCCAATGTCACACTGCTCCAATTTGTGCAGCAGTCTTCCATGTGCAACAGTATCAAAAGCCTTTCTAAGATCCAAGTATATAATATCAAAGTTATTCCCTGCATCCAGTTCCTTTGTGACTGCATCATAGTATCCAATCAAATTGGTCAGCAAGACTTCCCCTTAACAAAACCATGCTGTGTCCGAACTATAACTGAAGTCTTGTCTAAATGATCTTGCAGTGCTTCTTTAACTAGTGCTTCCATTAATTTTCCTGGAACAGAAGTTAAACTCACAAGTCTATAATTACTTGTGTCAGCTTTTGATCCTCCTTTGTGAATTGGGGTCACATTTGCACATCTCCAGTCTGTGGGTACCACCCCTGAGTTCAAGGAAGCTCTCATAATTATGGCTAAGGGTTTGCTTACTTCCTCTGCTGCCTCCTTTAATATAACTGGATAGATCCCATCCACCCCGGGTACCCTTCTTGTGTTTATCTTCAACAATTTCTCCTCCACTTTACTCTCAGTTATTACAAGATTCTCTAGCTTACTGCTACAGTTGAATACACCTCTGGCTTTCCCCTCGCTAAATAACTCCTCATGTGTGAATGTCGATGCAAAATATTCATTTAGTTTGTTAGCTACCTCAGCAGGATCATTCTCGTGTTGGCTTTCTTTACCTTAGCCGAAAATTCAATTTGAATCATTTGATTATGAAAATCCAGATGAAGACAAACGATGCACAGTTAAATTTTAAAATTAATTTTTATTTTTCAATACTAGACACAACAATAAATTTTCTTAAAGACAGGTGTGATTTATTAAAAACACAGTGATGATTTCAATTTTTTATATGACATACATAATTTTAAAGCATGTAACCGATCAAGAAAATTCAAAAATATTGTAAAGATTTGAAAAATATCGATGCCATTGGCATGACCGATGAATTAAAAGTACTAAAAAATATTTTTAGATCAGATTTGAGAGTAACAGAAGTATTAGAGTATATTTTTGAAAATAATTTATGCACCACTTTTCCAAATGTAGTGGTTGCTCTAAGAATACTTCTTACATTGCCAGTGAGTGTAGCTACCAGGGAAAGATCATTTTCCAAATTAAAAATATTTAAAACTTATCTTCATAGTACAATTTCCCAAGACAGATTGGATAATTTAGCACTAGTCTCGATAGAACACAATTTAGCTGAAAGTTTAGATATGCACATGATAAAAAGATTTTCAGAACTGAAAGCCCGAAAAGTTCAATTTATTTAATATCTAGTCATTTTATTTCGATTTATTTTATAAGTTAAATATGTAATAACACATGAATTAAATTTTAATTGTGTTTAGTTATAAATAAAGGTTATTATATCCGTAGCCGAGTGGTCAGGAGCGAGAGTGCAGTAGCACATGCTCTTTGAGTAGACTGGGGTTCAAGCCCCTGACTGCTGAATACAGTCGATCTGCCAACCCACAATGGGCCAGCGTGGCAGATTATGGTCCATTTTCCTTAGCATGAATTGTTGAGGAGGCTTCCATCCTGCAGTGGGTTGATAATGGCTGCACTTTACCTTTTTTTATAACAATTATTATTAATATCTGTTTTCACGATTTTTTTTTCAAAACTAAGTGATATTTAAAACATGTATATCAAATTCAATAAAATTTATTCCACAAAGCTGTCTTAATTTTATGTTACCTTTTCATGTTCAAATATGTATAGCATCAATAAAGCATGATAAGGAAATAAAATAAAAAATGTAAATATTATTTATAAATTCTAATATCGATAAAATATTATTACAAAAAATGTTATTTATTTTTTTGGGTGAGAATTACAATGTTCTGGGCAGCATATTTTTCCTTTTAACAGAGGCAGCCAATATATACCGCAAGGCCCTGGGTGACTGTACACCACAAGTGGAACCCAGAATCTGCGGAAGGATGCTATAGTTGACAAAGTGGAGTATTGAGCAGTGATCAAGTTCCTACATTTGCAGGGCAAGAACACTCAAGAAATTCACAAAGTAATGAAAGCTGTGTATGGGCAGAATTGTCCATCCTATGACACTGTAAAAAACTGGAAACGGGAGTTCCAGTGGGATCGTACAAGTGTCTTTGACAAGGTTAGAGAAGGAAGGCCAACATCCACAGACATTTAGACAGTTGCAATGATTGAGCAGCTGGTGCTGAGTGACAGACGTGTGACAATTCATTTCATCACAAATGCAGTGGGAATTAGTTATGGGTCTGCCCATGGCATTTGACGTGACCATCTGCACGTGTCTAAGGTCTCCGCACGATGGGTTACAAGATTGCTGCCTTTGCAAAAGCGATGTGAAATGCAATGTTCTCCCCAACTGTTGGATTTGTGTAATGCGGATGTTGAGAACTTTTTTAATCTGTTGGTGACAAATGACGAATGCTGGGTGTACCAGTATGATCCAGAGACTAAAGACATGTCAAAGCAGTAGAAGCACACCTCCTCCCAAGAAGGCAAAGACCACCCCATCTGCAAAGAAGGTGATGTTGTCCGTGTTTTGGGACAGAAAAGGGGTTATCCTGACATATTACCTACCTTGTGGTTCCACTTACCGAAGAATACTACAGAAATCTTTTGAAAAAGTTTTGAATAGGCATGGAATGTTAACCAAAGGTGTCCATCTTCTGTCAGACAATGCATCGGCTCACACAGCCATTGCCACCACCAACTTTGTTGCCCAGTGCAGCTTCAAACTGCAGCACCCCAACCTGTTCTCCTGACCTAGGCACCATCAGACTTCTTGTTTCGAGTAATGGAGAAACCATTGCGTGGACGCCGCTTTGATTCGTCTCAGAAAGTCATCGATGAAGTCGAATCGTGATTTCAGGCAAAAAGTGCGGATTTCTATAATCAAGGCATTAAACAACTGATCCACAATGGGAGAAACGCATTACTATACAAGGAGAGTACATATAAAAGGATTAAAGTTCCTGTGAAATTTCACCTTTCTAAGTAAGGGTATGAACTTTTTGATACTCCCCCTCATATGATGAAATAAAGTAATTTATACAGCATCAGCCCAAAAAAAATAAAAAAAAAACACTTCCCATTTCACCCATCCATTCGCTCTAGACATTTGTCCAGTTCTTCCTTGAATTTATTTAGACTATCAACTTCTACAACAACAGATAGAAGTTTGTTCCAGCAATCAACCTTTTGCTGGCTAAAGGCAAATTTATGCACATCTATCTACAACTGTCTTTCCTCAATTTGAATTTATGCCCCCTCAGGGTTGTAATCTGAGCAAGAGGAAGAATATCATCAGCATTGAGCCTGCTCCAACCATTCAAGGCCTTAATATCTCAATCAGACCACCTCACAGGTGCCTAGTTTTCAGCCACTACAATTTGCAGAACTTAAGCCTTTCTTGGTAAGAGGTCCCCTTGACTTCCCCTTACCAATCTTGTTGCCCTTCTCTGTACTCGTTCCAGCAACTCTACGTCCTTCTTAAAATAAGGCATCCAGACCTGTACATAGTACTCAAGGTGTGGCCTGGCTTCACTGCTCAGAAAACTTCATATCTGACTGCACAATTATCTCCAGGTCTTTTTTGTTCTCTGGGGTTACTGCTACCCATATATAGTACTTTGCATTTGTTAACGTTAAACTCCAGTTGCCACTTCTCAGCCCATCTTCCCAAATTTTCTAAATCCTGTTGCAGTAGCATGCTGCCATTACAGTCATTAACAACCCTGCCAACCTTTGTATCATCTGCAAATTTCAACATTAAACCTGATATATTTGTATATCTTCAGGAATATCATTGATAAATATATGAAACAGCAGTGGGCCCAACACCGAACCCTGTGGGACTCTACTAATAACATTAGTCCACAAAGACAGCAGTTGTATGCTGTGGGGCATGTTTCACTGGCAGGAACTTGGACCCCTGGTGCATGTGGAACAACGTATCACTAGTGGGGACCAGTGATACGTTACCACTCTCTGTCTTCTCCCACTCAACCACCCTTTTATCCATTGTAGCAACTTACCCTTAATACCATACTGCTCCAATTTGTACAGTAGCCTTCCATGTGCAACAATATCAAAATCTTTTCTGAAATCCAAGTACATGATATCAAAATTATTTTTGCATCCAGTTTCCTAGGTGACCACATCATTTTTTTTTGGTAGTTGGCGCATCGGCTTCTGTGGCCATAATGCACCTCGCAAGGTTTTTGCAGTACTTCGATCCAAGCCCGAGGCGGGATTCGAACCCGCGACCTTTGGGTTGCCAGGCAGGCACTTTACCCACCCGGCTAGCCCGGTCGGCGACCACATCATAGTATCCAATCAAATTGGTCAGACAAGACTTCCCCTTAACAAACCCATGCTGTGTCTGAATTATTACTGCAGTCTTAGATGATCCTGCAATGCTTCTTTAACCAGTGACTCCATTATTTTCCCTGGAACAGAAGTTAAACTAACAGGTCTGTAATTACTCATGTCACCCCTTGATCCTCCTTTGTGAACTGGGGATACATTTTCACATCTCCAGTCCATGGGGACTTCCCCTGAGTCCAAGGATGCTCTCAAAATTATGTCTAAGGATTTGCTTACTTCCTTTTGCCACTCGCTTAATATAACTAGATAGACCCCATCCACCCCAGGTGCCTTTCTTATGTTTAACTTCAACAATTTCTCCTTCACTTTGCTCTCTTTATAATAACTATTACAAAATCATTTAGCTCCCTGTTAGAATTTAATAAGCTTCTGTCTTCCACTTCCCTATGGAATTCCTCATGTGTGAATGTAGATTATTATTATTATTAATCATTATTATTATTATTATTATTAGCCATTTGGTGCAAGGAAGCCTGAAGCTTATGCTGCACCAGCCGAAAAAAAAAAAAAAAAAAATTTGAATTACCCCCAAGAAAGAGAGAGAGAGAAGTAGAAGGGAATCACCAAGAAAGAGAACACTGATGATATCCAGCTCGGGACCCTGGTTGCGCCAAGCTCATACTCACCAGATATGGGCCTCTGGTGCAAAATACTCATTTAGTTGTTTTTTTTTTTTTTTTTTTATGTAAACCCCGAACACGAGAGGTATCAGAACGTATAGTACTTAGTACCATGCTTGGGTTGGAGGTTGAGAAGACAAAAGATATTTGTTGACATTCGACTTGAACTTCTGTAGACTGTAATTTTCAGGAGATACGTATGAAGGAAGGTTGTTCCAGAAAACGGCAGTTGAATAAATAAACGAGGAAGATGAAAAGTTGGTTCTGGAGTTTGAAGTTGGACAGTAAATGGATGTTGACTGGTGGCGGCACGTGTTCGGACTGTTTTGAAAGAGAGAGAGAGCGGAAATTATAGAAGCCAATTCAGAAGAACAGTGCCCATGGAAGTATCTGTAGAAGAGGCATGCAGCAGAAACAGTACGTCTATGAGACAGCGAGTGGAGAGACTCTGTTAGAGATGAATCATTAATTAACCTAACTGCCCTCTTCTGAATGGAATCAAGAAGCCTGAGAGAGGGCGGATTTGCGATTTATACAGAGTGAGCAGCTGTTTGGAAGAAAAGTAACGCTGACAGCGAAAGAGAAAACCAAGTTTTTTAGATGCAGAGGAAGCAATATTTGTAATGTGCTTGTGCCAAGAGAGATTAGAAGTTAGGGTAATCCCCAAAAGAGATATATCATTTTGCCTAGAAATCGGAGTGCCACTAAAGATAAGCATAGGAGCAGAAGAATCCTTTTTGCGATATATAAGACAAGACTGAGTTTTAGAAGGGTTGAAATCAACTAAGTTGTCTTTGCCCCACTGGAGAATTACCTGAAGATCGGCATTTAAGGAATTGGTAGCAGATTTTCGAGAAGTTGAAGCTGATTGAGCAGAGCAAGGTTTCTCAAAATGGAAAGTAGAATGCAAGGTGCTATCATCGGCAAAACTATGGATAGGATTTCCAGTCAATGGAAGAAGGTTATTAATATACAAGAGGAAGAAAAAGAGTGGGAGAAAGAACTGAACCTTGGGGGATACCGGCATTAGTGGAGAAGTTAGAAGACAGAGAGCCATCTACCATCACCCTCAGTCAGTGATCAGAGAGAAAACTGGATAACCAATTACTAAAATCAGTTGGCAAACTATAAGATGGAAGATTGTTTAGAAGACCATTATGCCAAACACAATCGAAAGCCTTTGAGATGTCAACAGCAACTACTTTCACCGAACCTTTCTATTGAATTAGTCCATAAATGGGTAACATAAGCCAGAATATCACCAGTGGATCGACACTGACGGAATCCATACTGGCTATCGTTGATCAGACGGAAGATTTCTAGGTAGTTTAAGAGTTGGCAGTTAATTGATTTCTCCATTACTTTAGAAAGAGTTGAAGTAATTGCAACGGGACGATAATTGGATGGGAGGGATTTGTCACCCTTTTTTAGGAACTGGCTGGATATGAGCAAATTTCAAAGCAGAAGGAAAAACACCTTTATAAAAAGAAAGTGAAAAAAAGCAGCAAAGAATAGGAGTAAGTTCAGAAGCACAGGTTTTGAGAACAAGTGGAGAAATACCATTGGGACCTGAAGCTTTCTTGGCATCAAGATTCGTCAAAATCCTTCTGACATCTTTTTGGCGGAAGATCACAGGAAGCATTGAATGGAGCGTGTTGGGAATGGTGGGAGGTGTTTTACCAAGATCATTAATACATGAGTTGGAAGAAAAATGGGATGCTAGCAGGTCAGCTTTATCCTTAGCTGAAGTGACAACCAAACCATCTGGTTTGGATAGAGGTGGGAGCAGATATGGGCAAAAGTTGCGGCCAATAGCTTTGGCAAGAAACCAGAATGCTTGGCTACCATTAGGGTAAGAAGCAAGTTTACTACTCTTAGCCTTTTCAAACTCTAGATTGGACTGATTAATAATGGCTTTACAATTGTTGCGAGCTTTGGTGTAGGCAGAAAATGAAACTGAAGAATTAGAAACAAGCCAATTATGATATGCAACATTTTTCTCTTGAACAGCCTTAACATATTTATTGGAAAACCAAGGTTTAGATAAAGGATGAGATTTTAAAGTGGAGTGTGGGATAAAGGATTCCATTCCTGCAAGAAGAATTTTACTGACACGATCTGGGCAAACGGTGACATCAGAAGTTTTAAAACAGTAATCCGACCATGGAAAAGAAGAAAAGAAATCTTGCAGGTCATCCCATTGTGCATTCTTGTAATGCCAAACAACACGAGGTTGTGAATAGCCATAAGATAAAGGCTCCATTGGAGAAGAGACAATCACCAATTTGTGATCTGAAGTGCCTAAAGGACCTCTCACTTCGACTGTGTACTTAGAAGGGTTGTTTGTGAGAAAAAGATCAAGCATGTTGGCTGTATGATTAGAATTGTCCGGTATTCTTGTAGGTAAATGAACAATCTGTGCAAGGTCATTAGTAATTGCAAAAGCCTCAGCATCTCGACCAGCTGGGTCGGTGTGACTAGAAAACGGAAGCCAGCTGGAGTTGTGAACATTAAAATCACCAAGGAAAATTACCTCACTGTTAGGAAAGTCGGAATGGAGAAAGTCAAGTTGCAAAGAGAGGAAGTCAAAGAGCTCCAAGTGATTAGCAGAGTTGGGAGAACGGTAGAGACAACAGATGAATTTAACACAATGAGGTAGAGAGATTTTAAGCCAGAGAAGATCAAAGAGAGCAGATTCCAAATTGCCAAGTCTCTGACAGGAAATATTAGAACGGACATATACATAAGTACCACCTTTGAGGCGAAAGGAATCATACAGCGAATAATTTGGGCATCTGAGATGAGCAGTAGTTGAATCAACCGATAACTGAGATTCTGTTAGAAAAAGTGCATGGGGTTTAGCAGACTGCAAGTGGAAATGGACATTGTTGAGATTAGAATTGAGACGACATATATTTGTGAAATGAATTAGGAAATGCTTGGGAGGTTTAGATCTTTTTGCAGATAAGCTTGCTCTATTAGTTTTCCAATTCGTGGTGTATTCAATAGTAAGAAAAAGTGGGTGGGACATGCTGTATGAAGTAATGAAATTTTTGGATATGGCATACACATGGTAAGAAAATACCCAGATCCTTGACATAACGTGGCCTCGACAATGCTCCCCGCATACACACTACTCGGCCTCCCTCCAGTCACTATCTGGCAGAGTAGAGGTAGCAAGATTATACACTAGCTGATCCGGAAGCCTCCTAGAGAGTTACCAATAGGTTCGGTCCGATGTACTAACTAGCGGCCAGCCTTTGAACACCGCTTTAAAGCTTTACCCTCTAAATGTAAGGAATATTGAATCTGGCCACGATGTTCATCATAACCTCAAAGTCATCAATCATACTACATGATGGAAGAGATAGGGAAGGTTTGTCAGCTATCTGTTGTTGTATGTATTTTTTGTATGTTTACAACCAAGAGATCTATAATTATACCAAAAAAAAAAAAAAAAAAAAATATATATATATATATATATATATATATATACACACTTAGTGATCACTGAATTATGACTACCTACCTAATACTTCGTAGTTCCTCATTTTGCCTTCACTACAGCAGCTATCTGACGTGGCATTGATTCAACAAGATTTCGGAAGCATTTGGGAGGTATGGCCAACAAAGCTGTGTATAATGCGGTCAGCAATGCAGGTATGGAGATGATTGGTGTATCCAGACACCTGATATACCTTTCCATAGTGTCCCACAAGTGCTCTATGGGATTGATATCAGGGGAGTTCGGAGGCCAATCAATATGATGGAAGTCAGAACTGTTTTCTTGAAACCATTCCTGCACAACAAGTGCCCGATGGCTCGGTGCATTGTCTTCTTGGAAGACACCATCGCCTTTCGGGAAAAAGTGTAACATAGCAAGGTGTACACAGTCAGCAAGCAGTTAACAATAGCGGAGACCACTGATACGTTGTTCCACATGCACCAGGGGTCCAAGTTCCTGCCTGTGAAACATGCCCCACACCATAAAACCGCCTCCACCGGCCTGCACTTTTGATACCATGCATGATGGATCAAGAGCCTCATGTTGTTGACGCCAAATCCGTACACAACCATCCATGGTGTGGAGTAAATAATGTGACTCATCCGACCAGCACACACCTCCTAGCCTTCTAATGTCTGACTTGTATGCTCTTTGCATCAGACGAGTCTTTTACGCCGATGAACCTTGTTGTTTGTTTGTTATTTAGTTTTTAGGAGCATTAGCAACTAAGGCCATATTGCTCCGGGATATGCGGTGGTCATTCCCTGACCTTTCCGCATCCTCCATATTTGGTGGTGATGGGCTCGAACCCCGGACTAATCAAGAAGCATGTGCTATGCACTGCTGCTCCTTCGCACCTGGCTACAGAGGCGCCTCCCGATGAACCTTGGTTAGGAGAGGATGCCATAGGGATTGTCAGCTGGTATAGCCCATACGTGTGAGCGTGTGACGCACAGTCATGCCAGATATTGTTCCGGGTTGGCCCATGTTGTATCGAGTAGTCAACCCTTCAACAATGCTGCGCCTGTTCACCTGTAAGAGTCGTCAGACCCGGCCCTCACCTCTAACATCAACCTTTCGCCGACCATTATTTGACCATTTTGACGCCAGTCCTGGTACACTTTAACTACAGCGGCTCTCGAATACCCCACCAGTTCAGCCGTTTGGGAAATCAAGGCACCAGCTCATCAAGCGCCCACAATCTGCCCTTTATCAAAGTCTGATAAATCCTTCCTTTTACCCATCATGCTCGGTATTTTACTACCTACTGAACCACTGATACCTGATTTATGCTACGTAGGTCAACTAACTCTGCACTCTCGTACCTCATGGGGTCAATGGGTCGAATTCAGTTTTCATAGGGGTTGTCATAATTCAGTGATCACTTAGTGTATAAGAAACTGCTAATAATTAGCTAAAAGAATATTAAGAGCTATATGTAGTATTTTACTGAATAAAGTCGATATTTGTAAAATTGTGGTGGTGGTGGTGGTGGTGATAATTAATTTGTATATTTCAACAAAAATCTCTTGATATTATGCATGCTTGATATTATTATCAAAAATCTTGATATTATGCATTCCAGCTTCATATCACATTTCTTCAAATCTTAAATCGCTATTTTTCATTCAATGATTATTGTTCTCTGTGATATTCTGCTAACTAATCTGTCTGACTGCATTATATATAAATATTAATAAAATTAGAATAAAAATGATTCGAAAGAAGTATTTGCCTGCAAAGACTTACCACTACTTTCCTGAGGCATGAATTCTTGCATTTCTCTAAGTGCATTAGCAACCCCCTCCATTTCTCTAGAATAATAAATAAAACTTCATTAATTACTATATAACCTCTTAACAAAACCATTTTACATGTTCTGCATAATCTACAAAAACTAGGTATATATTAGTAAAATTATTCCATGATCGATTTGCTAACAAGAGTTCCTTCACAGGTATGAAGTAAATGGCTTCATTAAATTTAATTTTCAACAGTTATTTTGAGAAAAAGGCACACTGTTATTTTATTCCAATGAAAAGTGCAACATTTGACACTCCAAGAAGCACATTTAAACTGATCTGTTCTCCCAAAAAAAAAAAAAAAATTAATTTAAAATGCAGATAGTTCTCTATATATGAGAGGGATATGATCTTAGAAAGTCTAATTTAAACTGAAACATACTTTTCTATTGAAATTTGGTACAGACAGAAGATTATGGAAGAATCTGATGCTTATTTTCTCACCTTTCATCCAGTGGTATAACAATAAGGAGGACATGGTGGCAAAATGACCCAAGTCCAAAGGCTCCTAATTCCTCTCTATAATGTTATATTCATCCGGATTGGGTCCATCAGTGAGATTTTGCCATGGGCTATGCCACTGTCTGTGTCAGTATTCAGCTGACATACAAAAGAATGTTGACAATAAGCTTTAAACATTAGAATCATGCTCTGGTTCATTGGTTCACTGTTTAGCAACAGAAACATACAATAAATGGACATTTATTATAAATACTCCCAAGGTAAATGAATATACATGGTGTGACAATAAAGTTCCTGAACTGATGCAATAAAAAGAATACAAAGTGAAGGAGCTCAAAAAATGGTTTTAGCATTAGTAGAGACATATGATGCAAGAAAGCAAACTTATGCAGTATCAGCCAAAAAAAATAATAATAATCTTCCCATTTATTTTTATTCAAAGTAATTACCACCTGATCGAATGCACTTATTACACTATTCTAAAAGTTTCTGAAAAGAGTCAGTGAAGGCATCCAAAGAGATGATGTTCAGTTCAGTGGTTAAGTTTTTTTTTTCAGGATGTTAAGGACATCCTGAAAAAAAATTCAGGATGTCCTTAACATCCTGAATTTTAGCATTAGCATTAGTAGAGGCATTTGATGCAAGAAAGCAAGCTTATGCAGCATCAGCCAAAAAAAAAAAAAAAAAAAACCCACTTCCACTTCACCCCTCTGTTCGTTCAAAATACCTGTCCAGCTGAGCCTTAAACTTATTTAGGCTATCAACTTCCACTACAAGGGATGGAAGTCTGTTCCACCAACCAACCACCTGCTGGCTAAAGGCAAATTTTTTTTCCTTTGAAGGCAGTTTTCACCTTGAAAAAGAGGAAGAAGTCTGCAGGTGCTAGATCAGAAGAGTAGGGTGGATGGTTGATCTGTACAATGCCATGTTTCATGAAAATTGTCTTCACAACAAATGCAGAATAGACAAGGGCATTGTCATGCAACAAGAACCAGCTGCCTTTCTCTTGAAATTGCAGCCTCACCTGGGAAATGTGCTTCAACAGTCTTTGAAACATTTGTACATAGAATGTAGCATTGACTCTCTTCCCTTTGAGTATAAATTCATTGTGAATCATATCCTGTTTGTCAAAAAACATGATCCGCATTGTCTTGATCCAGGACTTCTGTAAATTAAACTTTTTGGGCTTTGCTGATGATTTTGAAGTGTACTGCATGCGCTGACACTTTGTCTCTGGGTCATACTGAAACCAAATACTCATCTCCAATGACAATACTACAGTCAAGGAAATTAGAATTGTCTGGATGAAGTCTTCATAGGATGACACCCTCCACTGCTTCTGCTTATCCATGAGGCTGTGTGGCACAAATTTTGAACAGACCTTCCTTTTCCCTAAATCTTTGTGCAAAATTCGACAAATTATCTCCTTATTCATATCCAACTCATCAGCCATCATTCTGAAGAACAATTGATCTCTTGCCACAATTTCCTAAACTTTTGCAACTCTGTTCTCAATTGGAGAGGTTGATGGATGCCCACTTCTTGGGTCATTGAGAACATCCTCATAACCATCTTTTAACCACTTTTGTACCATTCAAACACACTGGTACAATTTAACATTTCATCACCATAAATAGTTTTTAATATTTCATACATTTCTGTTATAGATTTTCCCAATTTAAAATAAAATTTGATATTTTTGTTCACTGCCCCATTGCAAAAGTGTAACACAGAACTTTAATACTACTAAAAAAACTGGTTGTTACTGTCAACCTGTCAGGCTACTGGACAATCTCTGTACCACTGTCTGTTGGAGGAAGTTTTAACTAAAACATACCCCTTCTGTTCTTTTTTTTGAATTCATCAAACACAACTGCAACAGCACCCATCCAGGAACTTTATTGCCACACCTTGTAAAAGATGTCATCTAGGATGAACAAGGTTTCTCTCTGCACAGTAATCCTAAACATGGTGAAATATGAAGCTGAATTCTGAAATTAAGTCATTGTCAAACAAAGATTTTATTTTAAATCCACACTCTTAACAATTTTTCCAAATTGCCCATAACCTGGTGTCTTCCTTTTATAATTCTGCCAGAATTATAAAAGGAATATTTGCAAAACGTATTTACAAAATCAGTATTTGCAAACTGGTACCATTATGTGCTGCCAGAATTAATCATGCTAATTAGAGATTTAGAACCATTATTCAGCACATTCTTTAATTTTGTCAGTATTCATACAAAATCATCGTTGTCATCACCACTATGGTTCTCAGAGCTAGTTCAAGGGGCCCTGCAAGGCTCAATGCAACTATTTTTCTGAGAACCCTGCCTATCATGACTTTGCTCACTTATCAACTGACTGCCCATCATGTATATGATATACAAGTATACTTGTATTATATATGAAGCAAAATAGTAATTATACTTCATATTTAATAGTTAAAAAAAAAAAAATATATATATATAATACTACTTTTATGTTTATTAATGCTATTTAGAATTTAATATTATCATACTACAGTGAAATCCTAAAACGATGAACCTAAAAGTTCCTAGGAGATCAAATCATTTTGTTGTATCAAAATTTTGTTCGTATGAATATCACTGAAAATTATTTCAAAAAAATTGTTATTTTGTAAATAAATTCTGCTGCTACACTCTTTTAATATATATAATTAGTAATTGCTGCTTTATCCTTTAAAATGAATAATAAATAAAATGACAAAATAAGTGTAATACAAAAGTAAAAATACTGTGTTTGGAGAATGTCCCTTTGAATGCATATTTTATTTAAAAAAATACTATACATTCAGAAATATGGTATAGCATACACAATGTACTGTTACTTTTCACATATTAGTTTTCACTGTTACTCTGTACCAATTCCAACAGAAGTGGATCTGTTGGAATGGGTGCAGAAAAGGAAAATGAGATTAGTGATGGGAACAAAAAGGGGTACTCTTATCAAGAAAGGCTTCAGCTCTGCAAATTGCAGCATCTTAAAACTAAGTACCTGCAAAGAGCTCTGATTGAGATGTTTACGGCTGTGAATGGATTTGAGTAAACTAAATGCTCATGGCATCTAAACTCATACAACACACCTAAAGGAACATAAAGTGAAACGGGTTGGCCTTAGGATATATGTGGAAAATTTGCTTTCAGCCAGACAGTAATTGATTGTTCAAACAAACAACCACCTGGTGTTGTGGAAGTGGGTAGTTTGAATAAGTTTAAGAATTGTACAAATTATTACAGGGGATGCATGAATGAGGTTTTTTTTTTTTGTTTTTTTTTGTTTTTGCTGATGCTGTATAAGCTTGCTTCCTTGCATCGTTTGCCAATACTAATAAGAAATACTAACATTGATATAGCTTGCATTCGTATGTATTTGACCAGAAAAGAAAAACAAAAGTGGTACTATAATAAAAACAATATCCTATGCAGCCCTGTTGGTACATACTGTTACTCAGAGAGTACCTATACTTCCACTTTGTCAAGTAAATGGGAAATATATTGTGTAAAAAGGATAGGTGAACTAGGACCAAGTTATGTCTGCCAGTGAAAAAAGTAAATGATGTTGTAGTGCAGTTATCATCTTTTAGGTCACAAAAGGTGATACTTTTGTTGACATTGGTACTAATGATATTAAGAATTGGAGAACTGAGGATTTACTATCTGGTATAGGACAAGGTTAAGAAAAAGTTGAGATTTATGATTAAATTTAAAAGTGTCTGTATTTTTGCCTAGACATAATAGGAAGGAGTACACAATGGGAGCTTTGTCAATCAATTCAGCTCTGATCAGGGGCGGCTCGTTGGTCGGTACTGTGGAACTGCAGCACCCCCAGCTTTTTAAATTTAAATATACAGGCTGGCCTCGATTAACGCAATTAATTTGTCCCACAAGCGCATCAAGCAAAACGGAAACGCGTTAATTGAATATAATAATCAATAGGAAAAATTATAATTGGTCCTTGACCTTCTGGAAAGTCCATAAAGAATTTTAAAAATACCTTTTAAATAACTTTTTAACTGTATACAATGTAAAAGATAATGAAAATAATTATGGAATTAAATGTTTATTGCATAAAACAGCAGTTCCCAAACTGTGCACCGTGGAATATTTTAAATTTTCGAGGGAAATACAGCGATACTTGACATCTGTCGGACACCGTGCGAACTACTAGCTGGAGGTATTCACAGTTTCAACATTTCTTATTAAGTTGTTTGGATCTAACTACTAAACGGAACTGTTAGATATTTCTTTTGGTCTTGGTGCGCCTTGAAAAAATTACTGAGACACTAAAGGCGCCATGAACCGAGAAAGTTTGGGAACCTCTGACATAAAATACACAATGAAGAAATGACTGTTGCGGAAATATTTGAACAGTGTTGACTTTCTCTTTTCATCAATCAATTTCTGATAGCCGACAACAATCTTCTCTGGGCCCTGGTGAAATAAATATCGCAGAGAACCTCAAACCTTTTGTTTGAGGTTCTATGCGATACGAAAGATTTCATTTAATTCTTTTACCATTATCTCCTTTGCGGTAACATTTTCATCTGGCTCATTTAAAAATTTGAATTTTTATGCAAGTGTGCATTGACTTTATTAGCAGGAGACAATCAAGAAAATACAGGAAAATAGGATTCCAGTTTGGCAAAATAAGAATAATTTACAAGATAATTTGCTATGTTACTATCAGAACTATCAAAACAAACAAGTAACACGTCTTCTTCCAATGGTTGATGGAACACACCGAGGCGGGCAGCAGGCAAACGTTTGTTAATTGACCGTATGACTCACGGTAAGCTTAACGCGTGATTCAAATCTTTTTCAACTATCGCATAAAAAAAAAAAAAAAAAAGATCGCATTAGCTGGAAATTTGCATCGTGTAAAGTGAAAAGCGGTATAATTTTTCAAATAGTGTTAACTAAAAATCACGTTAATCGAACTCGCGTTATGCGAGGCCTGGCTGTATAGTCAATGGAATTATATTAAATTTTGTGAAGAACAATGCAATCCAATGAATATTTTCATTAACAGGTCCCACATATAGTATACTCATCCTCTACTTCCAATAATCAAAAAAAATAATAATAAATAAAAATAAAGAAATAATTGCTTTATTCAATACAAGTATTAAACAAAGCCCAGCCATCCAGGCCCAACCACAGCCAAAGGCCTTTGGTTCATGGGAAAACAACTATTTCCAATAATCATTTCAATAATAAATGAATAAAAAACACAAAATCATTTTCAACTTTGAAGTTTAACTGTAGGTGGAATTGTGTGCTAGACAGTTCCACATTTTTCTCCCAGTGGTCGAGTCAATGCCTGGTCAGTGGGTTGCCAATATGCATTTTTAGAGGTGACAAAATGAGTCAAAGGAATTATGGAACGAGCAATGCCGATTTGATCGTTGACTGTGAAGGGTGTATCACCACAATGTCAGTGTCTTTTTGTTATTCGCAGGATTCACCCAAATTCTCATTAAATAAATTATATAAGTTATTAATCTTATTAGTAACTAATAATAATCTTATTAGTTATTAATCTTATTAATAACTTATAAAGTTATTAATCTATTTTCAACAAATAAAAACTGAAGAATGGATTTTATTTTCAAATAAAATTTCAAGATTACCCAAGTCTGTTAATGGTAAGTGTCCAGTTAATGTTTTCTAGTATTTTTCATCTTGCTTATTATTATTACTATCTATGCCTACATGTCTTATAACCAAGGAAATTTAATGTAACTTTAAGAAGCAGCACCCCCATACATCAGAGTCACGAGCCGCCATTGGCTCTGATGAGACTGTGCAAGAATCATGGGGATAGAATTTTTCACAGCATGATCTATGCATGTTTAACAGGAAAGGCTGTTTTTACAGGGATGGAACACACTTAAATATAAGGAGGTGCAAGGATTTTACTGATGCTATCAAGACAGTGTTTAAGTGGATTGAAAAACTGCTAGCTTGGAGAAATACACAGACTAACAGATTAACAGTAGCTGCAAGCAGAGAAGAAAGTGATTCTTGATTTGCTTCTATTGGAACACACAGCAGCTTAGAAAGCAAAATGTTGGGGATTGCAAGGCCTGCTAATAACCCTAACATAGCCCACTTAGGGTAACTAAAAGTAAAAATAGGTGCATATATACTTCCGTGCACAGCAGTGCTAGGAGTAGACAAATCTGATGAATTTGAAATATGGTTAAATCATCAAATGTATAAATTATAGGATATTGGAAACATGGTACCATGACGGATGCAGAATTTGAATATGTTTAATACAATATGCACAGAAAGGACAGACAGGATAGGGAGGGGAGTAGAGTTTTGCTAAGAATCACATAGAATTCAAGGCAATAGATCTAATTAATGTGGGTGGCCAGTGCAATCTTGAGCCAGTTTGTTGTACCATAAGTACTATGAATTTAGGAGTATATTATAGTCAAATGACTGTAATGAGCATAACAAACAACTATACAGACAAATAGAGTGGGCCAGCAAACCAAAATATCTTAAAATGGGGAATTTTAACTTTCAAGGTATCGATTGGAGATTGTGGGTTGGTCACTTGCACAGTCACAGAACTTTGCTGGATTTATGATTTACCAGCAAATTAGAGAGGCAACAAGAAAAAGTGATACTCTTGATCTGATTATCAGCAGAAACCCCTTATAATATACTGATGTGGGATTAACATAAAGATATAACTACTGTCAAGAATAAAGGGAAACGATTTTGCTTTCATAAAGATGAATGAAGTGGTCTTAGAATGGTCAGTTCTCAAATTCTTTTCAGTGGGACCAACTGATGGTGTTATCAACTGCAAATTCTAAATGGGAAGCATTCAGGGAAGTTTGTGATTCAGGGAATCATAGAAACTACTAAGCTTTTTTATGCAAAGAGATATTATTCATGGTTTAAAATTAAATGGATGTCATATGAGGGGCATTTGAAAAGTTTGTGGCCTGAGTATGAAGGTTTATTTGAGGAGTCTGATAACATGTTATTTTTTCCAATACACTTTTGCCTCCAATAATGCATCCATTGCAGCAGTGACATCACTATTGGTGATAAAATGGATGCCAACAATGTATTTTTTTCAAATTAGGAAGTAATTGAAAGTGCAGTGGTGGAGGAGAAGAGCTACATTTCCCCTGTTTGTACTGCTAATGTGATGAACCCATATCTCATTCATTAATAACATGGCCCTTACAAACTGTACAAGGAAATATGCTGGATCTGCTTAAAAACACAAATGTTCACTTGACTTGACAACTCTTGTGTGTTTTTAATCCTCTGTCAACACTTTGGGACCCATCATGCTGACACCTTTTTCATAGCAAGAACCTCTGTTATTATGTGGTACACACATTCAGGTGGAAAGCCCAAGAATGCTGGCAATGTACTAAACTGTCACTCATCGATCACTGATTGCCAGGTTGTGCACACTATCAACAACTTCTGGAGTGATGGACATTTCAGGTCTTCAACAGTGTGGGTCATCTTCCAGGCTCTCCCTCCCTCATTTGAATTCTGCTGCCCACTTCTTAAACATGGAATAGGAAGGGGCATCTTCCTCGACTGTTGGAACCACATCCTCATGAATTGCCTTTTGCAGTAGTCCCTTTTTTTCCCCAAATATTGGATGACTGCACATTGACTGATTTTGTTCATCTTTCCTTATTCACACAACTTTGTTAATGGTGCCTCCATAGCCAGGTGGGAAGGAGCAGCAGTGCATAGCACACGCTTCTTGATTAGACCGGGGTTTGAGCCCGTCACCACCAAATACGGAGGATGCAGAAAGGTCAGGGAATGACCATCGCATATCCCGAGCAATATGGCCTTAGTTGCTAATGCTCCTAAAAACCAAATAACAAACAACAAACATAACAACTTTGTTGATTTCAGAACCTGTAATTAAAAAAGACATTATTGAAACTCCATAAAACTTGATGGTTTGATATTCATTAATACAGAAATTTTTAACACTGTACCACTACCCTTTCATACTCAGGTCATGAACTTTTCAAACCCCCTCATATGAGACTAGTAACAGTGCAGAAAATTCATTGGACGATTATAAATTATCTGGGGACACAGAAACCTAGAGTAAGTAAAACTAATCTGCAATGAAGTCACAAAGGGGGATTAGGCATGCTAAGGCAGATTATGAAAAGTCTTTAGATAAAAATGCAAAGTATTCTTTGCTGATGTAGACGGAATGAACCATATGGCCCACTAAATATGAATGGCATAACCATCAATGATTCCCTTCATATTGCTAACAACATAAATATTTTGCATGTACATTCACATATGAAGTTTTTAGGGATGGCAATACTAGACACATAACAAGTTGTAACTGGAAGAAATATGATTTTATAATAACTGAAAAGAAAAATTATTAATGCAAAAAGTAAAAAAAACTTCTGAAGTTGATGGAATCTATGCAATTATATTAAAAGAAGCAGCAAGAGAAGTATGAAAACCTTTGGCCAAAATTATGAGAGCATCCTTGGATTCAGAGGAAGTTCCTATAGATTGAAGATGTGTTAATGTCTCTCCTATTCACAAAGGGAGATCAGATGAAATGAGTAGCTAAGGACCAATAAATTTGACTTTTGTTCCAGAGAAAATAATGGAATCAGTAGTTAAAGAATTAATGCAAGATTCTTAACAGTAATGCAGTTATACAGCACTCGTGCCATGGATTTGTTAAAGGGACATCTTATCTGACCAAGTAATTAGTTGTATGACACTGTAACCAAGGAACTGGATGCAAAAAATTATTTTTACATCATATACTTAGATTTCAGTAAAACTTTTGACACTTCCATACAAAGGAAATCATTTTCTGATTGCTGTAGAAATTGGAGCAGTGTGGCATTGGGACAGGTCACAAAGGTCGCAGTGTGGCATTGGGACAGGTTAAGGATAAAGGAATGATTATGTGGCAGAAGACATAGGGTGGTTACACACAGACACTGCTCTTTTGTTTGGCCTAATGTTATTTGTGTAGTCTTTTGGGTTCAGTGCTGTGCCCCTCACTGTTTTTAATATTTACTGATTATACTGATGAAAGCATATCAAGTATATTATATATTGTTGCAGATGATACAAAAGTCAGCAGGGTGGTAAATGACAGTAATCAAGACATACTACTGCAACAAGACCTAGAAAAATTGTACAGATGGACTGAGAAGTGGCTGGCAATTCAGATTTAACATTGATAAATGCAAGGTAATTTATTTCCAACAGTAATCCCAGAATAGCATACACATCGAGTTGTACTATACTCCAGGTGGTGGAGAACGAAAGAGACCTAAGGATAATTGTACAGTCCAACATGATCTCTTAGCAGTGTGACAGGCTGGTAGGTCAGCTTAGAGTTCTGTCAATGATATAGCTGAATTCTTCCTGCAAGACAAGGAGATGATTATCCCATTGTATAAGGCAATGGCTAGGCAGCATCTTGAGTACTGCAAGCAGGCCTGGAAGCCGCATTTTAAGAAGGATGTGGATCTGTTGGAATGAGTGCAAAGAAGAGCAACAGGATTAACTGAAGACCTAAACGAGTACCATAAAAGACTTCAGTTGTACAAATTTAAGCACTTGGTAACTAAGCACTTATGAGGAGACCTGACTGAAGTGATTAAAGGGTTTAAATAGGTTGAGTCAACTAAATTCTGATGGAATTGTTATTCTTTCTCAGACAACACACATAAGAGGACATAAATTTAAATTTAAAAGGATGGTTGTAGAATAGATATCCAAAATTTCCTTTCAGCCAGAGAGTAATTATCTGTTGGAAAAGGTGACCAAAATATAACAGTGTTGTGGAAGCGGGTACTTTTAAAAAATTTAATGAAGAATTAGACAAATTATTATAGGGGATGGAAAGATGAGGTAGGGTTGTTTTTTTTTTCCCCTTTCTTTTTTTTTTTTCCCCTTTCTTTTTTTTTTTTTTTTTTCCTGATGCTATATAAGCTTGCTTCTTTTGCATCATTTGCCACTACTAATAATAATAAGAGAATTTGGTTCCACAAGGGCCCCTGAAAGCATGTGGCAAAGTGCATCTGTACCTGTTGTACATGCCTAATGCCAACTCTGGGGGTTCTTGGTACATCGAGTGTTTAATGTACATCCATCATATATTCTTCTGCATCAACTTATTTTAAAACTTTTAATTTCACAACTAAATCAGATTGGTCCACTGGATATTGATGGTTCAACAGTTGAGGATCCTGCTCAGGTGGCTAACAATCTAAACAAGTATTTTGCATCTACATTCACGCATGAGGAGTTATTCAGGAAGGAGAATGATGTAGGTAAAGTAAACATTGGCAGTAAGCTGGATGATTTTGTAATAACTGAGAGGAAAGTGGAGGAGAGATTGTTGAGGATAAACATAAAAAAGGCACCTGGGGTGGATGGGATCTATCCAGTTATATTAAAGGAGGCAGCAAAGGAAGTATGCAAACCCCTAGCCATAATTATGAGAGCTTCTTTGGACTCAGGGGAGGTACCCATAGACTGGAGATGTGCAAATGTAACCCCAATTCACAAAGGAGGATCAAAGGCTGACACAAGTAATTATAGACCTGTTAGTTTAACTTCTGTTCCAGGTAAATTAATGGAGGCACTGGTTAAAGAAGCACTGCAGGATCATCTAGACAAGAATTCAGTTATAGCTCAGACGCAGCATGGTTTTGTTAAGGGCAGGTCTTGCCTGACCAGTTTGATTGGATACTATGATGTAGTCACAAAAGAACTGGATGCAGGGAATAACTTTGATATTATATATTTGGATCTTAGAAAGGCTTTTGATACTGTTGCACATGGAAGACTGCTGCACAAATTGGAGCAGTGTGGCATTGGAGGCAAATTGCTGCTATGGATAAGGGGATGGTTGAGTGGCAGAAGACAGAGAGTGGTAATCAATGGACACTGCTCAACGTGGACTAATGTTATTAGTGGAGTTCCTCAGGGTTCAGTGTTGGGTCCGTTGTTGTTTTCGGTGTTTATGAATGATATTGATGATGGGATATCAAGTTTAATGTCTAAGTTTGCAGATGATACAAAGGTTGGCAGGGTCGTTAAGGACACTACTGACGCTATGCTGCTGCAACAGGATCTGGAAAGGTTGAACAGATGGGCTGAGAGGTGGCAAATGAAGTTTAACATTGACAAATGTAAAGTACTACATATGGGTAACAGTAACCCCAGAGCAATGTATCAACTCTGCGGTACTACACTGACAGTGGTGGAGAATGAAAAGGACCTGGGGGTAATTGTGCAGGCAGATATGAAGTTCTCTGAGCAGTGCAGACGAGCTGCAAGAGTAGCTCATGGTGTCTCGTCAATGATATACAGGAATTTTTCTAGCAGGGATAAGGAGGTGATTATTCCCTTGTATAAGGCAATGGTTAGGCCACATCTTGAGTACTGTATACAGGTCTGGAGGCCTCATTTCAAGGAGGATGTAGAGCTGCTGGAACGGGTACAGAGAAGGGCAACAAGATTAGTAAATGGAACAAAGGGTTGCTCTTACGAAGAAAGGCTTAAGTTTTGCAAATTACAGAGTCTGGAGACTAGGCACCGGCGAGGTGATCTGATAGAGGTGTATAAGGCTTTGAATGGTTTGAGCATGCTCAATGCCAATGGGATTCTTCATCTTTCTCAGAATAATCACCTCAGAGGGCATAAATTCAAATTGAGGAAGGACGGATGTCGGATAGATGTGCGGAAATTTGCCTTTGGCCAGCGGGTGGTTGGTTGGTGGAACCGACTTCCATCACTTGTTGTTGAAGTTGATAGCCTAAACAAATTTAAAGCTCAACTGGACAGGTATTTCGAACGAACGGAGGG
Source organism: Mastigoproctus giganteus (assembly GCF_048544385.1). Classification (NCBI taxonomy): domain Eukaryota; kingdom Metazoa; phylum Arthropoda; class Arachnida; order Uropygi; family Thelyphonidae; genus Mastigoproctus; species Mastigoproctus giganteus. Next base: position 233,349,910 of record NC_143575.1, on the reverse strand, counting down.
GTGAAATGGGAGAGGGTTTTTTTTTTTTTTTTTGGCTGATGCTGAATAAGCTTGCTTTCTTGCATCATATGCCTCTACTAATGCTAATGCTAAATATATATCTTTCTATGACATTTTTCACATATAGTTGTATTTGCTAGCTATTTTCTACACATAGTTGTAGTGGCAGATCTGGTAACCTTTCCTTAGTTTAATATTAATAGTAGTAGTCATATAGTGAAGGAAGCCACAAACCTTTGCTGCACTGAGCAAAAAAAAAAAAAAAAAATATATATATATATATATATATATATAAAAGTAGATAAATTATGTGCTTCCCTCTGCACATTAGTGATGACAGATCTCTGTCTTCTAACTTCTCCACTAATGCTGGTGTCCCCCAAGGTTCAGTACTTTCCCCCACTCTTTTCCTCTCGTATATTAATAACCTTCTTCCATTGACTGGAAACCCTATCCATAGTTTTGCCGATGATACCACATTGCATTCCACTTTGAGAAATCTTGCCCTACTCAATCGGCTTCAACTTCTCAAATATCCACTACCAATTCCTTAAATGCCGATCTTCAGGTAATTCTCCAGTGGGGCAAAGACAACTTAGTTGATTTCAATCCTTCTAAAACTCAGTCTTGTCTTATATCTCGCAAAAAGGATTCTTCTACTCCTATGCTTATCTTTAGTGACACTCCGATTTCTAGGCAAAATGATATATCTCTTTTGGGGATTACCCTGACTTCTAATCTCTCTTGGCACAAGCACATTACAAATATTGCTTCCTCTGCATCTAAAAAACTTGGTTTTCTCTTTTGCTCTCAGCGTTACTTTTCTTTCAAACAGCTGTTCACTCTGTACAAATTGCAAATCCGCCCTACCATCGAATATTGTTCCCACATCTAGGGCAGTGCCCCCAAAACCTCTCTCAGGCTTCTAGATTCCATTCAGAAGAGGACAATAAGGTTAATTAATGACTTATCTCTAACAGAGTCTCTCCACTCGCTGTCTCATAGATGTACTGTTTCTACTGCATGCCTTTTCTACAGATACTTCCATGGGCACTGTTCTTCTGAATTGGCTTCTATAATTTCCACTCTCTCTTTCAAAACAGTCCAAACACGTGCTGCCACCAGTTAACATCCATTTACTGTCTGACTTCAAACTCACAGAACAAACTTTTCATCTTCCTCATTTATTCATTCCACTGCCGTTTTCTAGAACAACCTTCTTTCATATGTCTTTCCTGAAAATTACAGTCTACAGAAGTTCAAGTCTAATGTCAACAAATATCTCTCGTCTTCTCAACCTCCAACCCAAGCATGGAACTACGTACTATAGGTTCTAATACCTCTCGTGTTTGGGGTTTTCATAAAAAAAAAAAAAAAACTATCCAGTAGACCTTTGTTTTTCTTCAAACTGTAAGCCTCAAATTCCTACAGAAACAACTTGTTCCAATAATCAACAACTTACTAGCTAAAAAAAAGAAAAAAACTTTCTACAATTTGAATTTATGATCGTAGTTCTAGATGTCTTTGTAACAGTGAAAACTTCACTTTCATTTATTTTACTAACTCCTCTCAGAGCCTTATAAACCTCAATCAGGTCTCCTCTAAGGTGCCTGGTTGTCAAACTTTGTAGCCTACATAATCAAAGTGTTTCCTCATACAGTCATCCTTTTGCCAATCTCATCATCCCAGTTATCCAACTTTGAACTCTTTCAAGAAGCACATCTTTTTTTTTAGATGAGGTCTCCATACCTTAATACAATATTCCCAACATAGTCTAACAATTGCCTTATACGGTGAGATTATGACCTCCCTAATCTGTACAGGCCATTGTTCGTAAATCATTGACTGGACACTGTGGGCTTTCCTGGCCACCTATTTACACTGCTCAGAGAACTTCATATCTGCCCTTATCATAATTCCCAGATCCCTTTCTTCCTCTACTGTTTTTAATTCAATCCCACCAAGTGTATATGTCATTTTGGAGTTGCTACTCTGCAAGTGTAAGACCTTGCATTTTGTTGCATTAAAACATAGATATTAAAATACGCTTTTCTGACCATTTCTGAAGCCTGTTCAAGACATTCTGAAGGAGTACTGCTTGGCACTGATGATTAACAACTCTCCCAATCTTTATATCGTCTGCAAATTTTGACATCACACTCTCTATCTCTTCATCAATGTCATTTATGAAAATCAGGAACAACAGTGGTCCAAGAACTGGCTCTTGGGGTATCCCACTTCTGACTTTTACACCAATATGAAGGAATATCCATTAATCACAACCTTCTGCCTTCTGCCCTGCAGCCATTCTGTGAGCCAATTTCTAAAACTTAGAACTTGACAGTAATACCAACATGTTTCGGCTTATAGTATTAGTATTAGCAATGGCCACATGGTGCAAGGAAGCCTATGGCTTATGCTGCACCAGCCAGAAAAGAAAAAAATAAATAAATAAAAAATTTAAAAAATAATAAATAAATAATAAGAAGACAAAATTTTAAAAAATAATAAGAAGAAGACAAAATTTTTAAAAATAATAAGAAGAAGAAGAAAATTTTTAAAAAATAAATAATTATATATAATTAATAAGAGAAAAGAAAATAGACAACCTATGCATTTCCCTCGTCCCATAGGTAATTATCCAGCTGACCTTTGAATTTCTCCAAACTGTCAGCATCTACCACCCATGTAGGTAACTTATTCCAGTAATTTATAACTCACTGGCTAAAATAAAACTTCCGGCAATCCTGTCTAAACATCACCCCCCCCCCCGTAACTTGAAATTATGGCCCCTAGTTCTAGAATCATTTAAAAATTTGAAAATTTCATCCTTATTCATTTTACTTATGCCTCTCAGAGCCTTAAACACCTCAATCAATTCTCCTCTAAGGCCCTAGTTTCCAAGCTCTGCAACCCACATATTCAAAGTCTTTCCTCATACGGATCCACTTTTGCCGATCTCACCAGGAGAATTACCTGTCTTTGGACCCTTTCAAGAAGCACAATTTCTTTCTGTGTTCAAGTATGGTGCAGTCTCCATACTTGAACAGAGCATTCCAAGTGTGGTCTAACAATAGCCTTATATAAAGGGATTTATGACATCCTTATCTCTACTAGCAATTGTTCAATAAATCATTGAGAGGACACCATGGGCCTTGCTTGCAACCTGTCTACAATGCTCAGAGAACTTCATGCCTGACCATATCATAACCCCCAGTCCCTTTCCTCCACTACTGGCTTTAGTTCAACCCCACCAAGTGTATAAGTTATTTTGGGGTTACTGTTCCCCAGGCGTAATACCTTACACTTTGCTGGATTAAAGCAAAACTGCATTTTTCTGACCATCCCTGAATCAGTCTAGGTCACTCTGAAGAAGCTCTGCTTGGCAGTGATCATTAACTACTCTGCCATCTTTATATCATCTGCAAATTTAGACATACTCTGAGGATGGAGTCAAAGCATTGCTAAAATTCCAACAAAAGTATGTCAGAATTGTTCCCTACATCCAGCTCATGAGTAACTGTCCTTTCATACCAACTAAGAAATATTATTCCAGGCTTAGACCTAAATAGATGTCGGATGAACTGATGAGACTTGTGGCTGAGAAGAAAAATGCATGGGATATATATAAATTATCTGGTGATACAGAAACCTATGGTAGATATAAACTAGTCTGTAATCAAATCACAAAGGAGGCTAGGCAAGCTAAAAAATATTAAAAGAAGCCTCTGGCAAAGTATGCCAAGAAATGCAGCAAAGACTTCTTTACTTATATTAACAGTAGAAGGAATGGGTTGAATCACATTGGTCCACTTGACAACGATGGTTCAACTGTTGATAATTCTGCCCAGGTTGCCAACAAACTGAGTAGATATTTTGCATCTACTTTCACACATGAGGAGTTCTTTATTGAGGGGAATTCCAGATGTTCATCAGAATCTAACAGGAAGCTAAATGATTTTGTGATAACTGAGAAGGTGGAAAAGGAATTACTGAAGCACAACATAAAAAAAGTGCCTGGGGTGGATATAATCTATCCAATTATATTAAGGGAGGCAGCAAAGTAGGGTAAACTCTTAGCCATAATTATGAGAGCATCTTTGGATTCAGGAGCGGCCCCTATTCACAAAGGGAGATCAAACGGTGACATGAATAATTACAGGCCTGTTAGCTTAACTTCTGTACTGGGGAAAATAATGGAGTCTCTGGTTAAGGAAGTAATGCAGGATCATCTAGACAAGGTTGCAATTATACTTCAGACACAGCTTGGGTTTATTGAGGGAAAATATTGTCTGACCAATCTGATCGGATACTATGTACATGGTCACAAAGGAACTAGATGCAAAAAATAATTCTGATATCATATACTTCAGGAAAGCTTTTGATACTGTTGCACATAAAATATCTAAGACTTTCCTGCACCCAATACACAAGGGATCAATCTGATTCATTTTCTTCTTTTTATTCACATACTTGAAAAACTCCTTGTCCCCGTTCTTTGCTCTCTTAGCCAGTATTTTCTCATACTCGGCTTTGGCCACCCTAACCTTTTCTGTGGTACTATTACAGATCAACTTGGGAAGGGGGGGGGAATGATATAACAGTGATGATATGTGTGCTGACAGAAAATGAAAATAAGCCTGAAGTATTTGCTCAAATTTATTTACAAATTCTTTGGGAGTGTGATTGTCTCAATGACCTCCTCCTAGATCTGCCACTACATACTTGTAAGATTTGGATACAATTATATGCTGTTACTATCACAAAACATGTAAAAAAACTGTTGAAGAATATTAGAATAAGAGAAACACTGAGTCCACGTAAAATATGAAATTTCAGTTTATGCTAACAACCTTTAGCATTGATAACTGTATAATTTACAGTTAAGGTACAGTCAGTATTCAGCTTCATTATGCATTAAACTTTGCTCAATTTTGCTAATTTTATTTTATTCATCCCCATTTTTGGCCTAATCATAAGATTTATCAGCAAATCCTGAAAATAGCCAACTATATTCTTCAACATTTATTTGAGCTATAAATGGAAATTTTCAACCATTGTGTGGTTAAAATATGCTAAAATTTCATATTTCAACATGGACTCAGTTTTTCCTTATTCTAAAAGTCTTTAATAAGCCTTCTGCAATGTTCTTTTCACAATATATTAAACTAATGGAGAATTGACACAAAGTTACTCCGATTAGTACACAAAAACTGTCAAGGAATATAAGTACATACATATATATATATATATATATATATATATATACCTGTCAATAGTATACAGCTCTTCTTCATGAAAATCATGAGTTGGGGGCCGCCAAAGAACAAGTTTATCAAGTACTGCTACTCCAGAAGTTCTTGGTTTACGTTCTAGAAAATACAATAAAAAGAATGTAATGCAAATAGAATTTGAGTATTGTAATATTCACTTTTTTAATGAAATATTCCATTGAATTCTAGACTTTCAGGAAAAAAATCATATTACTCATATTTCATATTGAAAAAACTACAATAAAAAAAATGTTGTCCTCTTCCTTCAAAAAAAAAAAAAAAGTCTCTTTTACAATTAAATGGCCTAACTAAAAGTAAATTATTTATTAAATTATCAAAACATCCTGAATTGAAGCTGATATTTTCAACGAATTTCCAGAAGAGATTTAAGGAAAGACAAATTTTAAAAAATTATTAATAATGAGATGTATACTATTAATAATGAAATGTATACTTGCCATAAAATGATGTCATATCCATTCTGTTTGCAGCTATAAGTTGTTTGCACTTGTATAGCTCTCGTAATAAAAGTTGGGTGCAACATACCAAGTTGACAAGATTTTGGCTGTCAACAGGGATGCCATCTGCAACATCACTGTGAAATAGAAAGATTTATTGAAAATATATATTGAGATGAAATATTAAAGATATATGAAATTCAATTGGGGACTTTGATTGATATTTATGTTATGGACCTAATTAATAAAAGAAATGTACCATCCAATATGGAAAAGCTAATGCTCTTGTTGGCAAGAGCACATCCAGGAAATTGGAGTTAGGTGGTGTGCAACAAAATATATTCAAACAATAAAAACTTTGTCTTCATGTGAAATATATTACAATTTATAAAACGAAAAAAAAAAAAGTTTTTTTTTTTAAAGGGAGATGCTTACATACTCCCACTGTACCACAGATTGATGCAGCAATCTGCTATATAGGTTCTACAAACATTATTATAACTGGTAATCACCACATATTGAAAAAATAAATATATATATATATATGTAACCAAAAAATAATCAGTTAATTTATTTGAATTTTATTTTATTCATTTATGTTGAAATTGAATTTGAAAGTGTCTGCAATTCTGCCCAGACACGATAGGAGGGAGTATATGATGAGAGCCTTGTCGATCAATTCGGCCCTGGAGGGATTGTGCAAGGCTCAAGGGGTAGAATTTTTTTCAGCCTGGACTGTACTTGTTAACAGGAGAGATTGCTTCTACAGGGATGGGATACACTTAAATAGAAAGGGTGCAAGAATTTTTGCTGATGCTGTTGAGGCAGTGTTAGGTGGGTCGGAAAACTGCTAGTTGGGGGGGATACAAGGACTAATAGATTAACAGTAGCCACTGGCAGAGGTGGAAGTGATTCTTGCACTGCTTCTATTGAAATGAGCAGAAGCCTGAAAAACAAGATTCAGGATATTTCAGAGACTGCTGGGAGTCATTGCGGTACAAGTAAACACATGGGTTGTGTTAGGGTAGCTAAGAATAGAAACAGGTGCATGTATACCTGCGTGTACACCAATGCTAGGAGTTTGGTAAATAAATTTGATGAATTTGAGGTATTGCTCAAAACATCAAAGGCAGATATTGTTGGGATATCAGAGACGTGGTGTCACACAGATATAAGTAATGCGGAACTGGAATTTGGGGAATACAATGTGTATAGAAAGGATAGACAGGACAGGAGGGGAGGAGGGGTTATGCTATTAGTTAAGAAACATATAAAGTCCAAGGAAGTGAAGCCAGTCGACATCGATGGACAGGGCAGTGTCGAGTCAGTTTGGTGTGACATAAGCATAGGGGAATCAAAATTGCGAGTAGGAGTGTGCTATAGGCCTAATGACTCTGATGAGTATAATAAGATATTGTACAGGGAAATAGAGTGGGCCAGTAAATCAGAGAGTCTTATAATGGGGGATTTTAATTTCCCAGATATTGACTGGAATTTGTGGGTTGGTCACTCGCACACTAGCAAGGCTTTTGTGGATTTATTGGATGATTGTTTTCTACATCAGCATGTTCGTGAGGCAACAAGAGGGAGCAATACTCTTGATCTGATTATCAGTAGTGATCCTTCATGCATTAAGAATCTGCAGATAAATGAACCACTAGGTGGCAGTGATCACAGTGTGTTGAAGTGGGATTTACTCAAGGAGGTAACTACCATCAGAGGTAAAGGGAAGGGTTTTTGTTTTCGTAAAGGCGACTATGATGGTCTGAGACAGTATTTAAATTCTATACAGTGGGACCAACTGATGATGTTACCAACAGCAAACTCAAAATGGGAAGCATTCAAGGAACTAATCTTGGAGGCTACCAGGCTTTACATACCAACTAAGAAATAATGTTCAAGGTTTAGGCCTAAATGGTTGTCAGATGAACTAATGAGACATGTGGCAGAGAAGAAAAATGCATGGGATACATACAAATTAATGGGTGACATGGAAGCCTATGATAGATATAAGTTGGTCTGTAACCAAGTCACAAAGGAGATTAGGCAGGCAAAGGCAGACTACGAAAAATCCTTGGCAAAGGATGCAAAGAAAAACAGAAAAGAGTTCTTTACATATTTAAACTCAAGAAGGAAAGGGATGAATCAGATTGGTCCACTGGATATTGATGGTTCAACAGTTGAGGATCCTGCTCAGGTGGCTAACAATCTAAACGAGTATTTTGCATCTACATTCACGCATGAGGAGTTATTCAGGAAGGAGAATGATGTAGGTAAAGTAAACATTGGCAGTGAGCTGGATGATTTTGTAATAACTGAGAAGAAAGTGGAGGAGAGATTGTTGAGGATAAACATAAAAAAAGGCACCTGGGGTGGATGGGATCTATCCAGTTATATTAAAGGAGGTAGCAAAGGAAGTAAGCAAACCCCTAGCCATAATTATGAGAGCTTCTTTGGACTCAGGGGAGGTACCCATAGACTGGAGATGTGCAAATGTAACCCCAATTCACAAAGGAGGATCAAAGACTGACACAAGTAATTATAGACCTGTTAGTTTAACTTCTGTTCCAGGTAAATTAATGGAGGCACTGGTTAAAGAAGCACTGCAGGATCATCTAGACAAGAATTCAGTTATAGCTCAGACGCAGCATGGTTTTGTTAAGGGCAGGTCTTGCCTGACCAATTTGATTGGATACTATGATGTAGTCACAAAAGAACTGGATGCAGGGAATAACTTTGATATTATATATTTGGATCTTAGAAAGGCTTTTGATACTGTTGCACATGGAAGACTGCTGCACAAATTGGAGCAGTGTGGCATTGGAGGCAAATTGCTGCTATGGATAAGGGGATGGTTGAGTGGCAGAAGACAGAGAGTTGTAATCAATGGACACTGCTCAACGTGGACTAATGTTATTAGTGGAGTTCCTCAGGGTTCAGTGTTGGGTCCATTGTTGTTTTCGGTGTTTATGAATGATATTGATGATGGGGTATCAAGTTTAATGTCCAAGTTTGCAGATGATACAAAGGTTGGCAGGGTTGTTAAGGACACTACTGACGCTATGCTGCTGCAACAGGATCTGGAAAGGTTGAACAGATGGGCTGAGAGGTGGCAAATGAAGTTTAACATTGACAAATGTAAAGTACTACATATGGGAAACAGTAACCCCAGCGCAACGTATCAACTCTGCGGTACTACACTGACAGTGGTGGAGAATGAAAAGGACCTGGGGGTAATTGTGCAGGCAGATATGAAGTTCTCTGAGCAGTGCAGACGAGCTGCAAGAGTAGCTCATGGTGTCTTGTCAATGATATACAGGACGTTTTCTAGCAGGGATAAGGAGGTGATTATTCCCTTGTATAAGGCAATGGTTAGGCCACATCTTGAGTACTGTATACAGGTCTGGAGGCCTCATTTCAAGAAGGATGTAGAGCTGCTGGAACGGGTACAGAGAAGGGCAACAAGATTAGTGAATGGAACAAAGGGTTGCTCTTACGAAGAAAGGCTTAAGTTTTGCAAATTACAGAGTCTGGAGACTAGGCACCGGCGAGGTGATCTGATAGAGGTGTATAAGGCTTTGAATGGTTTGAGCATGCTCAATGTCAATGGGATTCTTCATCTTGCTCAGAATAATCACCTCAGAGGGCATAAATTCAAATTGAGGAAGGACGGATGTCGGATAGATGTGCGGAAATTTGCCTTTGGCCAGCGGGTGGTTGGTTGGTGGAACCGACTTCCATCACTTGTTGTTGAAGTTGATAGCCTAAACAAATTTAAAGCTCAACTGGACAGGTATTTCGAACGAACGGAGGGGTGAAATGGGAGTGGTGTGTGTGTGTTTTTTTTTTTTTTTTTTTGTTGGCTGATGCTGAATAAGCTTGCTTTCTTGCATCATATGCCTCTACTAATGCTAATGCTAATGTTAACTGTGCTTATATAATTTGGTTTAATGTTTATTTGCATATCTGTATTTGGTTTAAACCTGTCAGTTATCTGTGTCAACATTCAAATTTATATTTTGTTTATTATGTTTCCTTATTTAAATCTACAGAGGAGGTGGCCATAGCATACTTTATGATTTGACTTTGCTCATTATTTCTTTTTCTGTTCAGAGGTTTCCTGTTTTTGGTTAATCTAAACGCTTAGGTATGCTGCCCAATAATTAGCAGCAGGCAACAACTGCTAATCGTTGCCAGCACCCGTTCATGTGGTTCACCTCGCATGACCACCATACTGGGCATTCTTTATTAATTTTTGTACTAACGTTTTTCGACTGAAGAAAGGCAACCTATGCCTGAAAGGTAACTGCAATTTTAACTGTTTATTTTATCTGTCTTTACTCAGAAAAAAAAGTTGAACTTATTAACATAATCAATCTAAGTTTTAAGAAGTGTAGAAATGGCTGAACAGTGTGTAAGAACTTTGGAAAAATGTAGAAGAAATGCTAATGAAACATTAGAGGAGAGATCTAATAGACTAAGACAGTGGTTTTCAACCGGTGTGTCGCACTGCACCTTAGGGTGCCGCAACAACATTCCAGGAGTGCCACGTAATTTGGGTTTAAGTTACTTAAACTTATTATTTTTTAATGTATATGTTTATTTCATTATAAAAGGTGTATGGTATCTTTTTAATTTTGTGGTGATCTATAATAGATATTTACTTAGTACCTCTATATAAAGAATAAAATTATATACTGTGTGTATATATATATATATAATTTGTATTATGAAATGTAATTTTTATAATTATATTATTGTAATAAATATCATATAACATATATATGAGAAAATTAAGTAGGGGTGCCGCAAAATAAAATAAATTACATAGGGGTGCTGTTATTTAAAAAAGTTTGAAAACCACTGGACTAAGAGACCGAAACGAGACTAAGGCTACAAAGACAGACAGAAAACACTGAAGAAAGAGAAGCAAGATTGGAAATGAGAAGACGGGCGAAACTCCACGGGACTGATCAAATAGAAGTACCAGATGTGAATAATCAACAAGCTGTAATTAATGTGGAAGAGCATGACATAGGAAATATGTGTTACCACTGTGAGTATTGCAATGCAAGATATTGGGGACATGAGTTAAATACATCAAATAAATACGCTAAATGCTGTCGTGATGGAAAGGTTTCACTTGACCAACTATCTGAGACACTTACTCTATTATAAGAGCTGCTTACAGGGGATACACGTGAAGCAAATAATTACAGAGAACATATACGAGAGTACAACTCAGCAATGGCATTCGCATCAATGGGTGCAGAGATTAAATCACCGCCTGGAATTGGTCCATACTGTTTTAGAATACATGGCCAGATTTACCATTTGGTCTCACTGCTATATCAAATGAGGCAAATAAGCCAGGATATGGACAACTTTATATTTTTGATTCTGCTGAAGCAACAACAAAACGGCTTGAAAAACAATCAAATCAAGGGTGTATGGCCAAAGTAATGCAACAATTGGATGAGATGCTGCAACAAGTTAACCCATTTGCTGAGTCATATAAACAAAGGCATCAAATAACCCATGCCAATCCAACAATGAATGTGCGCATGGCATTTATAGAAGACCCGGACTTAGATAAGAGATGTTATAATGCACCTACATCCAAAATGGTGGTTGCTGCAATATTTGTTGGAGAAGACAGGGCACCACCTGCAAATAGAGACATATGCATATATCCCACAGGTGACTGCTATAGAATTATATCACTGCTAAACGAGAATGGAGACCTTATGGTGTATCCTTTGCTATTCCCTTGCGGAGAGGGTGGTTGGCACAAGTAACTACAACATGCAAAAGACAGAAGAACTGCAAAACATATAAGAGTAGCACAGTTACAATTCTTTGCTTATAGACTTGCATTGAGACCTGGTTTTAGCCTAATTCATAGCAGTGGGAAATTATTTCAGCAATACATTGTAGACGCCTATGTTAAGACTTAAGGATCTAGATTAAACTATTTACGCCATAATCAGAAAGATCTACGAGTGGAAATGTACCATGGACTATTGGATGCAGTGGAAGCAAGAGCTCAGATCCAAAACTTGAGAGTAGGGAAGATGTTCTGCCTTCGACTTTCCAAGGCAGCCCAAGGTACATGCAACAAAACTATCAAGATGCTATGGCAATTGTACAAAAATTTGGGAGACCTGATCTATTCATTACATTTACTTGCAATCCTGCCTGGCCTGAGATTGTGAAGGCAATAGAAGGGAAGCAATGACCCAAACATAGACCAGACATAACTGTGTGAGTGTTCAAAATAAAACTTGCAGAACTGCTTGACGACATTCTCAAGCGGATTCTTTTTGGTACTGTGATAGCTTTCATCTAAATGATCGAGTTCCAGAAATGTGCACTACCACATGCGCACATACTCCTGACTCTGTCTACAGATTCTAAAATACGCACAAAGGATGACATTGACAGAGTCATAAGTGCAGAGCTACCATGCTTAAAAACAAATCCAAGATTGTTTGAAATCATTACAAAGTACATGCTACATGGTCCCTGCAGCACACTCAATGTACAATCTCTGTGCATGAAAGAAGGCATATCCAGTAAGGGATTTCTGAAAGAGTTCATAGATACAACAGAAGAGAATGTTAACGGCTATCTGAAATATAAGGGAAGAGAAGAACCTGCTGTGAAAGTAGGAAAGTATGAGGTGAACAATAGATGGATTGTACCTTATAATCCACGGTTGTCAAAGAAGTTCAATGCCCACATTAATGTGGAAGTGTGTGCCTCCCTGAAGAGCGTAAAGTACCTCTATAAATACATTTATAAAGGTCATGATGCAGCATCTGTATGATTACAGAGGGAAGGTACTAATGGTAGTTTGGTCTTTGATGAGATTCAAACTTTCTTAGATGGACGGTGTGTTAGCGCACCTGAAGCAATGTGGCGTTTGATTGAGTTTCCGATGTCAGAGAAGTCGCACTCCATTATAAGATTGGCAGTGCACCTACCTGCAATCTACTGATCAACAGCAAGGAAGCAGAGAAGAGGAGGCCTTGCAGTGGGAAATGTCTACAAAGACCATGCTTGAGGCATGGTTTGAATTAAACAGATGTGCAAGCAACACTATTAAATTATGCAGAGATACCAAAGTACTATGTGGAGACGGTGATATTGGATGTATGCCTATTGTAAGTGTTCAAGACAGCAAGGGCTACTATCTATGCATGCTTCTTACAAGAGTTACAGGAGTTATAAGTTTTGAGCATTTGCAAACAGTCAATGGACAACTCTGTGAAACGTTTCAGCAAGTTTGCAGAGAACATGTACTTTTGAAAGGAGACAGGATATGGTGCAACACACTTTCCAAGGCAATCGAGGCATGTACACCAAGTTATATATGGTTACTGTTTGCAATGATATGTGGATTTGGAGAACCTGAAGATGTACCTGAACTATGGGAAAGACATAAGCAGGGCATCAGTGAAGATTTCATAAGACATTATTCTGAAGAAACTGACCCCCCCCCCCATGCTCTTGCAGAAATAAACAAAATGTTGAAAGATTATGGTCTGAGCCTTTAAAAAGTGCATCTACCAGCTGTTGAAATGATGACAGCATCTCTGCATTGCCAATCATTTGATGTTTTGGAAGAATAGGCCAAAGCTATCACAAATACAGAAAAATTAAACAACAAACAAAAAATGGCATTTGACATTATTTTTGACATCATATACAATAAGTCAAACACTAATCATAACTGTTATTTTTAGATGGTCCGGCTGGAACTGAAAAAACATTTCTTTGCTCAACTATACTACACACCATATGAGGCAAGGAAGATAGTGTTACTTCTGTTGCATCTACAGGTATTGCAACAACTGTTAGCAGGAGGCAGAACTGCTCACCCTACATTCAAGATACCTCTGCTTCTGAATGCAACTTCAACATGCAATTTAAAGCTGAACATAGAGGATGCTAAGGCACTTCTACAACCAAAACTGATAGTGTGGGATGAAGCACCAATGACTCATGTTCACGCCTTTCAAGCAGTAGACAGACAACAAGTCTAATCCTGCCCTTTTGGAGGAAAAGTTATACTAGTAGGCAGAGACTTCAGGCAAGTCCTACTGGTGATACTATGGGGCTCAAGATCTCTAACAGTCGCCAGTTGTATAAAGAAACATAGGCTATGGACCCAATTCCATGTACTGAAACTTACATGTAATATGCAAACGATAGCAAGTGAGAAGGAATTTTCAGAGTGGCTATTAGAAGTAGGCAATGAAAGAAGTGGTGCAACTATGTTTGCCTGCAGCCTGTTTTTCAAACACACAAGACCCTGTAGAACAACTCTATGGTGACATTAACTTCAACACTCTTACAGCTCAGCAACTCAAAGGCAGAGCAATACTAAGTGTTACTAATGAGGATTCTTTGGAACTGAACAACAAAGTGTTAGACAGTATTCCCGAAATATTGGCTGTTTACAAAAGTGTGGATACTGTAGCAATGGATCAGTGAGCATCTGGCATACCCTGAAGAATTTCTCAACAGCTTAATACCAACAGGAATACCTCCTCATGAGCTAAAACTGAAAGTAGGTGCTGTAATCATGCTACTACAGAATCTTATGCCATCAAGGTGACTCTGCAATGGAACAAGATTGATAATTACGCATCTACAAGGACACATCATAGAGCTTCGCGTAATAGATAGAGTGAACTTAGATGCTGTTCTCATACCACGAATACCTCTTATTCCATCTGATACAAATATGCCTTTCAATTCAAAAGAAAACAGTTTCCTATACGTTTAGCATTTTCAATGACTTTGAAACAGATTTTTGAAAGAATATGCTTATACCTTCCGAAGTCTGTATTTAGCCATGAGCAACTATATGTTGGTCTCTTTTTCAAGTAGAGATAGGGACGTGATAATCCCATCATATAAGACTTTGGTTAGACCACACTTGGAATACTGTGTTCAAGTATGGAGACCACACCTAAAGAAAGACATCGAGCTTCTTGAAAGGGTGCAAAGACGGGTAACTCGCCTAGTGAGATCGGCAAAAGGGCGTCCTTATGAAAAAGACTTCGAATATGTGGGTTGCAGAGTTTGGAAACTAGACGCCTTAGAGGAGATTTGATTGAGGTGTTTAAGGCTCTGAGAGGCATCAGTAAAATGAATGAGGAAGAAATTTTCAAGATTATAAATGATGCTAGAACTAGGGGACATAAATTCAAGTTATGGGGGGAAATGTTTAGATTGGACTGCAGGAAGTTTTATTTTGGCCAGCGAGTTATAAATTACTGGAATAAGTTGCCTACGTGGGTGGTAGAGGCTGACAGTTTGGGGAAATTCAAAGGTCATCTGGATAGTACCTTTGGGTCAGGGGAGCGCATAGGATGATAGGTTTAATTTCCTTTTCTTTTATTAATTATTATTATTTATTCTTTTTTTTTTATCATTGTTTTATTCGGGTTTTTTTTTTTTTTTTTTTTTGGCTGGTGCAGCATAAGCTTTCTTGCACCATGCAGCCATTACTAATACTAATACTCTCAAGAGTTAGATCAATGGACTCATTAAGTGCTGTATCTGAGAAGAAGGAAAGTTTTAATTTTTTTTATAATGAAATTTATGAATAAATAAAGAAAATGTGTTGATATTTAATTAATAACCTTTAAGATATGATGTTGATGGCATATGTTATGCCATCAGCATCATCATATCGTTTCTATTAGGTGGTTGCACTTGTATTCTAGTAGTTATGGATGTGCTCCTCTTTGGGCAGTCATGCACTTGCACTAATGAGAGTGAATAACATTTTGCTTGATCTTATTTCTTATTTTTATATAAATATTGGGATGAAAATCTGGATAATCAAATTTAGCAGGGTATAATAGAAAAATGAGTAAAAAAATAAATACAGTGCAAAAAATTTCAACTGACTAGGATTGGAATAAATTTTGTAAATCCTAATGAATAAAAGACATTTTTGCAATTCAACAAAAAAAATGAAGGTAAGTAATATGTCTAACAGAAATGTAATGGCTTTCAAATGGAAGAAGCTGGAAAGCACAAACGTTTGGGAAAAGCATATTTATTATTATTAGAAGTATTAGTAATAATAGTGGTAAATGATACAAGAAAGCAAGCTTACACATGCAACCAGGGACATGTAAATGGGGAGTTGCATTGGATGTATTGCACCAGGGTCCCCAATCAAGGAAGCCATCAAAGTCTCAACATAAACAAGGCCCCTTAACCCCGTTTGCATCAGGTCCCCAAGTACCACTGCATGGCCCTGCATGCAACAGTATCAGCAAAAAAAAAAACTTCCCATTTCACCTGTCCATCCCCCTCCAACAGTTTATCCTTGAATCTTCCCTGAATCTTTCAAACTACCCACCTTTACAACACTAGATGGGAGGCTGTTCCAACAATCAACTACCCTCTGGCTAAAGGTAAATTTCTGAACATCTGACTTGCAACCATCCTTCCTCAATTTGAATTTAGGTCCTCCTCATGTGCATAGACTGAGCAAGATGAAGGATGCCAATGGTTGAGCTTACTCAATCCATTCAAGGCCTTAAAGACCTCAGTCAGATCTCTTTGCACATAACTAATTTCCAGACAATTCAATTTACAAAACTGAACCCTTCTGTGGTAAAAGTACCCTCTTGCTCATCTCTGCACCTGTTCCTACAGATCCATGTCCTTCCTAAAATGAGGCTTTCAGACCTGTATGCAGTACTCAGGCCTAACCATTGCCTTATATAATGGGATGATCACCTCCTTATCCCTGCTGGTAAAATTCCTGAATATCATTGACAAAACCCCATGAACTGGCCTGGCCACCTGTCTGCACAGCTCAGAGAATTTCATATCTGAGTGCACAATTACCACCAGGTCTTTTTCATTTTTCATTACCTTGAGTGGGGCACTACACAGCTGGTACATTAAGCTGGAATCACTGCTCCCCGTATGAAGTAACTTGCATTTGTCAATATTAAATTTAAACTGCCATTTCTCAGCACATCTGCCTAATTTACCTTAATCTTGTTCCAGTAGTGTACCTTGACTACTATGATTAACCACCCTGCCAATCTTTGTGTCATCTACAAACTTTAACATTAAGCCTGATATGCCTTCACCAATAAATATAGCAAACAACAGTGTACCCAGCACTTAACCCTGGGGGACTCTGCTAATAACGTTAGTCCAAGAGGAGCAGTGCCCATTGATGACCACTCTGTCTTCTCCCAACAATTTTCACTCAACAATCCCTTTATCGATAGCAGTAACTTGCCCTTAATACCATATTGCTCCGATTAGTACAGCAATCTTTTATGTGCAACAGTATCAAAAGCTTTCTTGAAATATAAGTATATGATATCAAAATTATTTTTTCCATCCAGTTCCTTTGTTATTGCATCATGGTATCCAATCAGATTGGTTAAACAAGATTGCCCCTTAACAAATCCATGCTGTGACTGCATTTTAACTGAATTCCTATCTAGATGGGCTTGCATTACTTCTTTAGCTAGTGTAATTACTCATGTCATCCTTTGAGTCCCCTTTATGAATTGGGGATACATTTGCACATCTCCAGTCCACAGAGTACTTGCATGGATCCAAAAATGCTCTCATTATCATGACTAAAAGTTTGCTAACCTCTTTTTCTGCCTCCATTAACATAACCGGATAGATCCCATCCACTCCAGGCATCTTTTTTACGTTTAGTTTCAATAATTTCTCTTCCACTTTCCTCTCAATTATCACAAAGTGATTCAGCTAAAATTTGACTCAATTCTGGTATTCCCTCCCCAAAAAAGTCTTCATGTATGAATGTTGATGCAGAATACCCATTTGTCTGTGACGTGAGCAGAAGAACCAGTTAATCTATTAATATCTAGTGGACCAAATGTGATTCATCCATTTCCTTCTAGTGTTCACATAAGTAAAGAAGTCTTTGATGCTTTTCCTTACCAGAGACTTCTCATAATCTGAGCCTGCCTATCCTCCTTTGTGACTTTATTACAGACTGATTTGTATCTACCTTAGGCACCTATATCACCTGATAATTTATGTGCATCTCATGCATTTTTCTTTGCTGCTATGAGGCTCATCAATTCATCTGACATTCATTTAGGTTTATGCCTTGAATTGTATCTGTTAGTTAGTATAAAAAGCCTAGTAGCTTCTACAATAGCATCTCTGAGTGCTTCCCATTTAGAATTTGCTATTTGTAACTTCATCAGTTGGTCCCACTGCATAGAATTGAAAAACTATCTGAGACCACTGTAGTGACCTTTACAGAAGCAAAAGCCCTTTGCTTTTAACAGTAGTTACATCCTTAAGTAAATCCCACAACAATACATTGTGATCACTGCCACCTAGTGGATCTTAATCTACAGATTCTTAATTATACAATATCGGTATAAATACACCATAATTAGCTCATAAAAATAAACTACAATTGTAGTGTAAAGGCATTGATTTAATTGTATCTCATATTGTGACTACCTTCACAATGAGTTATCATGTATTTCACTACTTCGAATAAATAACGCTTCACTAATAGAGAAAACTATTGTTACTTATTACCACCACCCAGACAACACTGTTTCAAGGCTTGTTGGACTGTCATCAGCGGGTGGGCAGGTACCCTGGTGTTGCAATCATGCCAACCCAGTTGTGAAGTTAATTCCACAATATGAGAGATGCCAACCCAGTTGTGAAGTTAATTCCACAATATGAGAGATGCCAACAGGTGTACAGAATACTGCTGTAATAATAATGTAAATGCACAAGGCATAATGGGTGGTAATGCCCACTGAATGAGTAACAATAGTCTTCTCTATTAGTGAAGCGTTACTTATTCAAAGTAGTGCCAGACGTGGTAACTTATTGTGAAAGTAGTTACAGTATGAGATACAATTAAATCGATGCCTTTACGCTACAATTGCAGTTTATTTTTATGAGCTAATTATGGTGTATTTACACCAATATAGTTATTTCATGCTCATATCGTATTATGAGCTGTGCATTTACATTATTATTGCATATTCTTAATGCATAAAGAGTTATGGATGATAATCAGATCAAGAGTATTGCTTTCTCTTCTTGCCTCTTTAACATGCTGTTTTAGAAAACTATCATCCAATAAATCTTCAAACATCTTGCCCCTGCAAGTGATCAATCCATAAGGTTCAGTCAATATATCTGGAAAGTTAGTCTCCCATTATAAGACATTCTGATTTATTGGCCCACTCTTCTGTCTGTACAATTTTGTTTTTTTTATACTCATCACAGTCATTAAGCCTATAACATACTCCTACCCTCAATTCTTGTTTCCCCAGTGCTGTCACACCAAACTGACTCAACATTGCACTGGCCACCCACATCCACTGGATGCACTGCCTTAGATTTTAGGTTTATTTACTAAAAGCATAACCCCTCCCATTCTGTCTTATCTGTACCCATTGTATCCCCCATATTCAAATTCTGAATCCCTTACATCTGAGTGATGTTGCTGATAGCCCCACATCTGCATTTGATCAGTACTTGAAATTTATCAAATTTATTTACTATGCACCTAGGCTTTCCAGGCTGCTGCATATTCTGATAAAAGCAGTACAAGAATCACTTTCACCTCTGTTTGCAACTAACCTGCAATTAACTGCATTTAACCTTCAAATGAGTATGCTTCCTCAAAAAGTATGCCAAAGCTGTTTAATTTAGAAATTGAAATATCTATCAGAGTGACATTTTAATATTCCTCAAGTACTGTTTTTACTTCAATTTGCTTCGCTAATCATGTTTGAATTGGAAATACTAAAAGATACTGTTCAAGTCTCAGATATAAATGACCATAAAAAAATAAAATAATAAACATAATCTCACTTTTTAAACACTTTAAGTAAGGTGCTCCCACATATAACTCTGATTTACTCATATGCACACTGCTAAAAAGGTATATCCCTCAAGCATCCATGTATTGAAGCACATTGGCTTACATGCTTCCCACAGTGCAATTACAACACTGATTCTCACCACCTTGCACAGTGACTCACAACACTTGCAATGGTGATGAAATCTGATACCCATAATATCTGTACTTATCCTCTCTCCAACATTTTTCCTATTCATCTTACAGGACCTTCCCATAAGAGGACCAGTGCGAAAGTAATGCCTCCTAATTTTTTTGCTTTTAAATGTATCGTTTTGCGTGTTACTGAGTGGTCACTAGAGCTCTAGTTTCACCACACCAAGTGGCACTATGATCGGTCTCATGAGTGTAGCACATGGATAGTTCAAAATGGTGGATGTTATGAATATACATACCAAGCAAAGAGTGGTGATTGAATTTCTTACCAGGGAAGAAGTGACGCCTATCGAAATCCATACGCATCTCAAAAATGTTTATGGTGACTGTAGATGTGAGTACAGTTAGACATTGGGTAAGACACTTTAAGAGTGGGAAAAGTGACATTGTTGACAAGTCCCCTGAAGCGGCCAGCCAGTAACATCAGTGACAAAAGACAACAAGAGCTGGATCGACATACTGATCAGAGAGGACCACCATATCACAACACACAAATTGTGCGATGCAGTAGGTATAGGAAAACCTGCTGTGATAGCCACCATAAAGGAACTAGGTTATAATAAGGTTTGCACCCAGTGGGTCCTGAAAATGCTGACACATGAGCAAAAAGAAGCCAAGAAAGCCATCTGTACGGAACTTCTCTAGCACTTTGAAAGTGAAGGAGAGGTTTTTCTTTCATGCATAGTCACAGGCAATGAAACCTGGGACAGAGAGAGACAGTCGATGGAGTGACACCATCAAAATTCATCACATGAGAAATTGTTCAAAAGAAAGCTTTCTGGCAGTAAAGTCGTGGCAACAGTGTTTTGGGACAAAGATGTGGTCTTGCTTGTGGACATCTTGGAGCAGGGCACCATAATCAACTCAGATCGATATGTGGAAACATTGAATAAGATGAAAGCCCACATCTGTAGAGTTCAACTGAACAAAAACCTTAATGAGGTTCTTCTTCTCCAAGACAACACATGACCCCACACCAGCCTGCACATGATGAAGGCCATTGCAAAACTGGGGTGCATCGTTCTTCCTCACCCCCCCCCTCTCATAGCCTGGATCTTGCACCTTTCAACTATCATCTCTTCAGCCTGCTGAATGATGCACTCTGTGGAACCCATTTTGCAAACGATGACCAGCTCAAGCACAGTGTTTGCAAAGCCCTCCAGAGAAAAAAGTAAGGACTTTTACACGATTGGAATACAGCAGCTAACTCAGAGATGGTGAAAATGCATAGAAAATGATGGTGACTTTGTGGAAAAATAAGTGTTTATTAATGATTGAGGATTAATTGATGTAAAAGGCATAGCTGTAGGAATTAAATTTTCATAAAAAAAATAGGAGACATTACTTTCGTACCACTCCTCATAATTTCTTAATGTTGCTACTTGTACTTAGCCTTAATTTTAAGGTGCCTCCGTAGCCAGGTGGGCAGGAGCAGCAGTGCGTAGCACATGCTTATTGATTAGACTGGGGTTCGAGCCCATGACCACCAAATACAGAGGATGTGGAAAGGTCAGGGAATGACGACTGCATACCCCCAGAGTAATATGGCCTTAGTTGCTAATGCTCCTAAAAACCAAATAACAACAACAACCTTAATTTTAACTTTCCAGATATTAACTGGAACATGTGGATTAGTCACTCACACAGGGGCGCCTCCGTAGCCAGGTGGGAAGGAGCAGCAGTGCGTAGCACACACTTCTTGATTAGACCGGGATTCGAGCCCGTCACCACCGAATACGGAGGATGCGGAAAGGTCAGGGAATGACCACCGCACATCCCGGAGCAATATGGTTTTAGTTGCTAATGCTCCTAAAAACCAAATAACAAATAAACAAACAAACACTCACACAGTATCAAAATTTTGTGGATTTATTGGATGATTATTTTCTACTCCAGCAGCATGTTAGAAAGGCAACAAGAGAAAGCAACACTCTTAATCTGATTATTAGCAGTGACCCTTCATTCATTAAGAATTTGCAGATAAAAGTCCCATTAGGTCACTGCAGTGTATTCATGTGGGATTTATTTAAAGACGTAACTACTGTCAAGGGCAAAGGGAAGGGCTTTTGCTTTCATAAAGGTGACTATAATGGTCTCAGTCAGTTTTAAATTCTGTGCAGTGGTATCAACTGATGAAGTTATCAATTTTAAATTTTAAATGAGAAGCATTCAAGATGCAATTGTAGAAGCTACTAGCCATTTTATACAAACAAAGAAATACTGTTCAAGGCTTAGACCAAAGTGGATGTCATATGAACTGATGTAACAGACTTGATAATGTGGACTTGACTGATGTGGACTTGTGACAGAGAAGAAAAATACATGGGATGCACATAAATTATCAAGTGAGACAAATGCCTACAGTAGATATAAACTAGATTGCAATCAAGTCACAAAGGAGGTTAGTCAAGCTAATGCAGATTAAAAGAGGTCTGTGGCAAGGACTTCTTTATATATGTAAACAATAGAAGGAAGGGAATAAATCACATTGGTCCACTATATATGAATGGTTTAACTGCTGATGATCTTGCTCAAGTTGCTGATAAACTGAATAGATGTTTTGCATCTAGATTCACACATGAGGAATTTTTATTTATTTATTATTATTATTATTAGCAGCCATATGGTGCAAAGAAGCCTGAGGCTTATGCTGCACCAGCCAAAAAAAAAAATTCCCGCATTACCCTGAGAGAAAGAGAGAGAGAGAGAGAGAGAGAGTCAGAAGTAGAAGGGAATCACCAAGAAAGCAAGACAGAGAAGAATAATGATAACCAGCTCAGAACCCTGGGTTTGCCAAGCCCATACTCACCAGATGTGAGCCCCTGGGGTAGCATGGGGATGCCAGAAGTGTGTCAAATTCTAATGAGGAGCAGAATGATTTTGTGATACCTAAGAGGAAAATGGAAAAGAAATTATTGAAGCTAAAGATAAAAAAGGCACCTGGAGTAGATGGGATCTATCCAGTTATATTAAAGGAGGCAGCAAAAGAGGTGATCAAACTTTTAGTCATGATTATGTGAGCATCTTTGGATTCATGTGATTAACCTGTGGACTAGAGATGTGCAAATGTATCCCCAATTCATAAAGAGGGAATCAAAGGATGACATGAGTAATTACAGACCTTTTACTTGACTTCTGTTCCAGGAAATTTTGCTTATCTGACACCAGTCAAAAGCTAATCAAAAAATTAATGCCTTGCATTGCACAGTATATCAAAATGAAAATAGAAAATACTGTATAACCAATTAGAGAATTCTGATTTGCAAAGGTAGGATTTAATTTCATTTACAAATTTAAAAAGTGGTGTTAGACACCTTACCAGCAGGAGAAAATTAATAGATACAAAATATCACAGATAATGCTTAATGTAAGCTGCCATCTTAGTCTAAATTTCCTTGTCGTTAGTACCTTTTATGATGTGGTTTATGATCTGCCATTCTCTTGCAGTCAAGGGAATAGCAAAAATCCTCATAACATAAAGCCTACTTCGGTTTCATATTTTGCAAAATTAATTTGTTATTTATTATATCATGAACAAATTTAACTAGTACAGTTCCAGTAAAATTAATATTCCCCATTAAATGTTGCCAATGGCTTTGCTCTTGCTTGAAATTATGATGAAATTTAAAAAGAATGCACAAAAAATAAACTCCAAATTTTATCATTTTTCAGCACATTAACACTAAGGATGCCATGAATATGTGCCGAAATAATTACCTTCTGATTTGAGGCATCAAGTTACGGCTGGCAGTACAGCAAAAATCGACACATTTTCTTCGAGTCTGGCGAATCTTGTCCCTTATTTCAGGAGTATCATATGGTTTTCCCACATAGATAAGAAGATCACGAAAGAAAGCTACTAAGTTGTTAAGATCATCAATTAGCTGTCAAAATTTCAAAAAAAAGAACAGCTGTTATCATTAAATTAGATAATGTTATTAATGTTTTTATTTAAAGCAAAATAAACACTTAACTCCATGAAATTGGCAAAAATGTCAATAAATCTTGCAAGAGAGTGGGAGACTAAATTTTTTTGGCTTTGCTACTTGTTACACATTCCAATCTACACCCCAACAAAAAAATGCCGGGTCCATTGTTAACTGTGATACTATTATGTATGCTACCAGAAATGGTTCCAAAGAAGTCACAAAGACATCTTGTCAGTGGTGGCCATGCCAGAGTATAAAGAATTTTTTTTTTATTTGGGTATTTATAAGTAAATCATACATTTGAAATATATTTATGCATAATGATCTTGAAAAAATTACAATTAAATAAAAATAAAAAATAAAAAATCATAATTAAGAACTAATGAAAATCATAAAACTTAAAATACACTTCAAAATCCTAGTAAAAGACATAATGCTTTTAAAATATAATTGATATTATGGAAATATTTACATTTCTCTTTAGAATACGATTAGCATTAGCAGAGGCATACAATGCAAGAAAGCAAGCTTATGCAGCATCAGCCAAAAAAAAACCCTCCCATTTCACTCATCTATTCACTCCAAATGCTTGTCCAGCTCAGGCTTAAATTTATTTCATTTCATTAAATTTCATTATACTGCACTCACAGCATGGATTATTGAAGAGACAATCTTGTCTGACCAATCTGATTGGATACTATGAGGCAGCAAAAAAGGAACTGGGTGCAAAAATATCTAAGCAAATCATGAACATCTAGGCAGAAATGCAATTACACTGCACACACAGCATGGATTTGTTAAGGGGTAATCTTGTCTGACCAATGTGATTGGATACTATGATGCAGTAACAAAGGAACTGAATCCAAAAAAAATTTTTGATATCATATACTTGGATTTCAGGAAAGCTTTTGGTACTTGCACATAAAAGACTGCTTTATAAATTGGAGAAGTGTGACATTAAGGGCAAATTACAGCTATGTATAAAGGGATAGTTGAGTGGGAGAAGACAAAGAGTGGTATTACTGGACACTGTTCTTATTTGAACAGTGTCATCAAATAAGAACAGGCCATTGTCAGCAGGCCGTTGTACGTGTCATGCAACTTTTGGGGAAACGACACCAGCATACCGGACAGAACATCTCTATCTACAGAAGATATCTGTACCACCCTTGATTTGTGTTTGTCTGGCAGTGTCACCACATTTGGTGACTCTCTACAGACAAATACACAGAATGGCTATGGGCACCCCTGTCAGCTCCGTCGTTGCCAACATCATAATGGAGGAGTTGGAGGCACACATATTCCTGAAACTGCTAGTACCGGTCACCATCTGGTGACAGTATGTGGATGATATCTTCACCATCATCCCCTGAGGTTCAGAAGCACAGCTACTGCAAAACCTCAACTTCCTATCCCCTTTCATCCAGTTCACATTAGAATTAGAGTCGAACAAAACCCTTTCTCTCCTTGATGTCTTAGTGAAGCATGTGGGCTCACATCTGAAAACTTCGGTATGCTGGAAGCCCGTGTGCTGTGGACAATTCACAAACTACAGGTCAGCGCATGCCCTCTGCCACCTGTACAGCACTGCACATGCACTACTCTCTCGAGCTTGGAGCCATTCCAGTTCCATGGAAGCCAGACGCACTGAAGTTTCTAAGGTAAGAGACAATCTCACCAACTGTCTACCCTACTCATGTCTTGGACAGATGCGCTTTACAGGCATGAGAGCTTGCCGCATGTCCAAGACCCCCCCCCCCATAGCAATGAGGCAACATCTACTGCTTATATCCAATATTATCCAGGCACTTCGGATCGCACTCTAAGACCTTACGCAGGTACCATATAAAGTGCCTGCAACTTCCCGGTAGAGGTTTGCAATCTCTTGTCTTGAGGGTGAAAACACCCGTTCCCCCCCTCTTTTACATAGCGGTATTATATACCGGATCACTTGCCATGATTATGGCAACTGCTATGTGAGGGAAAGCTCTAGCAGACTCCAGGACCGCCTCACAGAACATGATAGGGCATTTGCCTGGGTGACTCTACACACTCTGCAGTTGCAGAGCATTTTTGGTCAATGCAACACGACCTCAGTCCCAGTCGCAACAGCGAGGTGGTTGACCAATCCCATCACTACTATCGCCGTCTGTGGTTAAAGTCACGTCTAGCTAGCTGTCGGCAACATTTTAAACAGCAATGGAGGTATACAACTACACCCAATTTTGGAGTCTGTAGTGTTAAAACATGACAAATGCTGGCAGTCAGCCCATATATACACCCTGTACCAACAACAATCGCCTAATTCTATGTAGTAAGTGATTCAGCATTTGCACATCTATGTGCACACTCTTTCACTCTTTCACTTTATTTCTTGGACTAATGTTATTAATGGTGTACCCCAAGATTCAGTGCTGGATTTATTGTTGTTTTCTATATTTATTAATGATAGTGACGAGGGCATATGAGGCTTACTGTCTAAGTCTGCAAATTATATAAAGGTCAGTAAGGTGGTTAATGACAATAATCAGGGAAAACTACCGCAAGAAGATCTAGAAAAAATAAGCACATGGGCTGAGAAATGGCAGTTAAAGTTTAACATTGAAATATGTAAGGTAGTGGAAAATGAAAAAGATCTGGGTGTAATTGTGAAGTCAGATATGAATTCTCTGAGTAGTACAAACAAGCTGCTAGGACAATTCATGGGGTTTTGTCAATGATATTCAGAAATTTTGCTAGCAGAGATAAGGAGGCGATTATCCCATTGTACAAGCAATGGTTAGGCCACATCTTGAGTACTGCATACAGGTCTGGAGGCCTCATTTCAGTCAGCATGTACCTGCTGGTACGGGTGCAAAGAAGGGCAATGAGATTGGTGAAGAGAATGAATGGGCAATCTCACTATGAAAGGCTTCAGTTCTGCAAATTGCAGCATCCAGAGACTAAGCACTTGCGAGGTGAGCTGATTGAGGTGTTTAAGGCCTTGAATGGATTGCAAGCTCAATACTGATGGCATCCTTCCTCTTGCTCACTACACACGAGGGGGCATAAAT
This sequence comes from Mastigoproctus giganteus, assembly GCF_048544385.1. Classification (NCBI taxonomy): domain Eukaryota; kingdom Metazoa; phylum Arthropoda; class Arachnida; order Uropygi; family Thelyphonidae; genus Mastigoproctus; species Mastigoproctus giganteus. The sequence goes on along the minus strand of NC_143575.1, from coordinate 233,323,111 downwards.
TCAAATTAAGGGAAGAATGGTTGCAGGACAGACGTGTGGAGTTTTGTCTTCAACCAGCAGGTGATTGATGGTTGGAATAAACTTCCTTCTGTTGTTGTAGAAGTGGACGGTTTGAATAAAGTCACAGAAAAACCAGACAAATTATTGGAAGAGTTGGACAGGTGATCTGGGAATTTTTTTTTAGCTGATGTTTTATAAGTTTGTGTTCTTGCATCATATGCCAATACTAATACTGAATCATCCATGGTTTCTGCTCTATGCAGTAACAAGCATTGGCTGGTGTTGTGAATGTGCTGGTGAATGATGGAATATCATGGCTGTGCCACAACTTTCCATCCTATATACCATCTTTCTGATGGTAGCTGCTCTAGCTATTCATCACAAATCTGACATAACAGTTAGTCAACATCACTTGATGTACTACAGATATTATAGAAGAACAGTGATTAACAGCTTTAATAAATTAATTTCATTCCTTTATTTTATTAATTTCAAATATAAAATTTCAAAAAACACAATACAAAACTAAATAAATATGACATAACATGTAATACTATTTGCAAGAATTAAAATTACAATCACAGGCAGCTTTGAATTGTGAACTTAACCTGGAGGTAATTTTAGAAATATATATTAAATAAATAAATGAGTGGATATTATAGTCAATGCCACTACATATCTATTTAAATAGAAATTGATACAGGCCTCCAACCCCAGCATGTCAATCTTAACTATATATGCACTACATTTTTATTTATAGTGTGCTCCTTATGTTTACTGTACCAAAAATGTGTACTATATTCATTAAAAACTATGGAGTTCAATGAATTTACACTTCCATAAAAGTCAACATGAATAGGAATTGTTACTGACAAATATTAAACATATGCACTTGATTAAAATCATGGTACCAATTATATTTTATTATATACATTGGTCACTGTCAATTCAGAAATAATGTGGCATATTTTATTATTATTTCTATTCAGTTGACCATTTCTGGTTTTACTGTAATAGAGCAAATATTTTACTTAAGCCCCTTAAAAAAATAAAAGTTACATAAAGTTTACAAATTTAAGAATGGTAATTAAAATAACAAATGGAAATTTTCAACTGCACCTATTTGAACTTACCTTACCACATTCTACTAAATGTGCCTGACTTCCTTTACTACCTTCTGGACTGTCATATACTGCTGGTCGGGACAAGCGACGAGTGATGGCCGCTCTCAACCCGCCGATATTTGGCTGGCTGCTGTGGCGGTGATCAAGCCGCCGTTTTACCGAGTCCAGACCGGTCATTCACGATAACATAAATGTTGCATGTGACCACCAAACCACACTACAAGGACGGAGACAAAGGATAGCCAGCACTGGTTACTTCCACTACAAAAGCAGAAGATCCTGTGTTAGGCTTCAAAATGTTATATTAAGCTGCTCCTCCTCTTGCTAAAGTCAAGACATGACACCTAAAAGCATTTAAAAATGACAACATTAGTTCAGCTGTTCTTAAGCTGCTTTTTAAACTGCCTAAGGTAAAGGTAGAAATGAAATTTTCAGATATACTTATCCTGTTTCAGCCAGGGGTGCCTGGCGGGCCGTCCCAGAGTGCAAGGGGTACCTGAAAACCTGAAACTTGCATACACATATGAAGAAAATTTTAAAGAAGGAACCAAATTGTGATTGGCACCCGGGCACCACATACTCTAGGAATGCCCTGGTTTCAGTTTTTAGTAAAAGTAATGGTTTTCGGTTGCTGTTGAATAGTGAATCAGCAAGCTTGATGTGATGCATGAGAAAGATTGGGGGTGAGGATGCAACTCAGAAAAAGAAAAGATGGCAAGAAGCAGTTGATGCCAGAATTGAAAAGTAGCATTCCACAGGCAGTTGCTGACATGTTTCTTATTATGGACCAGGTATTAATATATTGAAATTGCTTTGGTGAGCTCAGGTGTCCAGCTCTATTAACCTGGAGAACTGGGAACTAGAGATTCAAATTGTCTGCAGAGAAAATGAAGTATTCTTATGCCAAGAGGATGCTCTGCACAATGCAAATAGAAGACACCACAGAAAAAAAAAAATTTAATTGCCATCAGCATTGAGCTTTCTCAATCCATTCAAAGCCTTAAAAACCTTAATCAGATAACCTCGCAGGTGCCTAGTCTCCAGATTTGCAGAACTGAAGCCTTTTGTGGTAAGAGCACCACTTTTTACTCCCCCAACACCAATCTCATTGCCCTTCTTACCCATTCCAGCAGCTCTACATCCTTCTTAAAATGAGGCTTTAAAACCTGTAGGCGGTACTCAAGGTACACGCAATTTACTGACTACTGCCTTAAACAATGGGATAATCACTTCCTTATCCCTGCTAGCAAAATTTTTTCATACAGCAAACAGAATGTACCACAAAATACACAAAATTTATGGACACAACATACTCATGCCTCATACCCTTAGTTTGCTTTAGTATTAGTAATGGCCAAATGGTGCAAGGAAGCCATGGCTTATGCTGCACCAGCCAAAAAAAATAAAATAACAAAAAAATACATAAAATAAAATAATAAGAATAAACACAAATTAATAATAATAATAAAAATAAAATAATAAGAATAATAATTAATAAGAGAAAATGAAATGGACAACCTATGGATTTCCCTCCTTCCACAGGTAATTATCCAACTGACCTTTGAATTTCCCCAGACTGTCGGCGTCTACTATCCATGTAGATAACTTATTCCAGTAATTTATAACTCGCTGGCTAAAATAAACTTCCTGCCATCCAGTCTAAACAATTCCCCCCACCCAGTAACTTGAAATTATGGCCCCTAGTTCTAGAATCATTTATAACCGTGAAAATTTCATCCTTATTCATTTTGCTTATGCCTCTCAGAGCCTTAAACAATCAAGTCTCCTCTAAGGTTCCTAGTTTCCAAGCTCTGCAAACCACATATTCGAAGTCTTTTCTCATATGGATGTCCTTTTGCCGATCTCACCAGGCGAGTTACCCATCTTTGGGCCCTTTCAAGAAGAACAATGTCTTTCTTTAGGTGCGGTCTCTATACTTGATCACAGTATTCCAAGTGTGGTCTTCGGCACTTAACTTAACACACATCTGCTTCAGTTCTTTCTTATTTGTGGCCACAATAACGAATATTGGTAAGATGTGCCAAAGGTATCAATATTTCAAACGAACAGAAAGGCAATGCTGAAATAACAACAAGGGGTGCGTAAAGGTAGTATATGAGTACTTAATCATACGATGTCTAAAATGGTAATAGAATGTTTGGTGTGAGTTAGTTGGAAGCAAAGATATATTATAACTTCACTAATTCGAACTAAAGAGGAGAAGGGATAGTCTAAATTAACAAAAAGTCTGAATTAAAGAATATTAATTCACCTGAAAATATTTGTATAATGATATACAAATATTTTCAGGTAGTAATTGAAAAACAAATTTTACACAAATATGACAAAAAGAAAATTCAGTGAACTTGTTTACATTCATATTTGTATTGTACTATTCGTATTATACTGTTTATTGTTTATATTTGTAACAGTTTATATACAAACAGTTCAAATCAAAAAGAACAAGGATAATGCAATTTTTAAACAATGAACTTGAATTCGTTAAACATTAATACCTATAATTTTAATGATCCGCAAGCAGTCCCACTCTAGTCAGGGGCTCACATCTGGTGAGTATGGGCTTGGCAAACCCAGGGTCCTGAGCTGGATATCATCATCCTTCTCTTTCTTGGTGATTCCTGATTCCTCTCTCTCTCTCTCTCTCTCTCTCTCTCTCTCTCTCTCTCTCTCTCTCAGGGTAACTCAGGAATTTTTTTTGGCTGGTGCAGCATAAGCCTCAGGCTTCCTTGCATCATATGGGTAATAATAATAATAATAATAATAATAATAATAGTGTTTTCTCTCATTTTTGAAATTCCGAAATGTTCTGTTGAGTCCATTTCTGTTAGGGCACAAAAATATTTTTCGAATTCCTTGTCAGAATTGGAAAATTTAATAAGAATATTGACAAAACTTTTGGCTTCATGTAACTTAAATTTTTGTTCTTTACTTTATTCTTCTTTTTCTCCACTTTCCCCTTCACTTACAGATTTTTTCCCTTGAAATGCTATTAATATTTCATCTTCTTCTAGCCACATTTTCACATCACCCAAAATCAATATCCTTTTCTTCACTGTTGTTCAACACCTTTTGATACTTTTAGCTTTGATTCCATCTAAATAAATAAGAACATTGTCAGATATCCAGCTCAGGACCCTGGCAAACCCAGGGTCCTGAGCTGGATATCATCATTCTTCTCTTTCTTGCTTTCTTGGTGATTCCCTTCTACTTCTGACTCTCTCTCTCTCTCTCTCTCTCTCTCTCTCTCTCAGGGTAACTCAGGAATTTTTTTTGGCTGGTGCAGCATTAGCCTCGGACTTCCTTGCACCATATGGCTAATAATAATAATAAGGAAGATAGATAAGTGGTACACCCCACTCAACCTAAGCGAGGAAATTCCTCCCGCCCAGATGGTACAAGAAACGAAGTTAGAAAGATGGGCAAAGAAGTCACTCCATGGCAGACACTACAATGACCTCCATCAAGATCACATCGATAACAGTGCTTCCAATGCATGGCTCACAAGCGGGACACTCTTCCCCGAGACTGCAAGATTCATGCTGGCCATCCAAGACCAGGTAATCAACACCAGAAACTATAGAAAATACATCGTAAAGGAGCCCGAATATCAGATGACACATGTCAACGATGCCACCTGGCCTCAGAAACGATCCAACACATCACTGCGGGGTGCAAGTGTACTCAGTCTGATCACCCAGACTGAGTACACTCATGACACGACCAGGTAGCCAGGATAATACATCAGATAGCGAGGAAATACCAATTGACCAAAGAAAATGTACCACACTACAAATACGAACCACAGGCAGTACTAGAGACCTAAACCCACAAGCTGTACTGGGACTGCACCATAATAACGGATAAGACCATCCCACACAACAGACCAGACATAACCCTTGTGGACAAGATGGAAAAGGCTACCTATCTGATTGACATAGCGGTGCCCAACACTAGCAATGTCCACTAGCAAGGAAAAAATTAGGAAGTACACAAACCTGAGACATGAGATCAAGGAGATGTGGCATATGGAAGAATTATCAACCATCCCAATCATCTTGTCAACCACCGGTATGGTACCAAAGACTCTACATAGCAGCCTAGCAGCAATAGGTCTCCCAGAGAACACCTACAAGGAACTCCAGAAAGTCGCAATCCTGAACACCTGTAGGATAGTCAGAGATTTCCTCGACCGACAGTAACACTGGACATTACAACCACCCTGTGTACTTGGTAGCAGTACCCGTCACGGAGTGGAATCCCCCAATCAGGGAAAAATAATATAAGAGCAACAACAACAATAATAATAATAAATTTAATAACATTTTCCATGTGCTTATTGTTTTACCCTGCTTTACTTCATTCTGACTTCCAGCTCAGTTATAAACAGCGCATAATATGCTATAATTTTTAATATTGGCCAATATCTTTTCTCCTCATGTTAGAATTGTCATAACACACCAAACATCCTTCATCTGTTGCATTCAATATAAACATTACAGCTGAGCAAATATTTATATCGAATGGCAAGAACTCTACAACAGGAGTGCTAAAATATGACACATGTTCCACTCATGGCACATAGTGGCTGTAGAAATAGCACATAAACTTTCTTCAAACGAAATTTTTTTAAAAAAATTGTTTTATCAAAATTTAGGTATTTTGTGCCAAAATGAGCTAATCACGAGCAAGAGAATGAGAGGCTGAACAAAGAGCGAGCATCTCTATTGCTTCTCCTTTCTCCCATCACAAATGGCATATTTTGTTTGATTTTATAATTTTGTTTTGTGCATATCTCAATCGTTATTCATGCGGGTTGCACAGTTGTTGTAATCACTATCCTCCCCACACTGTATGGAAAGAGCCAGGATCAAATCCCATCAAAGGCACAAGGAGCTTTTATGGGCTTTATTCGCTCCACGGCTGAGTTAGTCGGTCTCTAGCATGGATAGCAAGGTTTTTTTTCTCCAGAAACTGGAGTTTTTCATCCACCAAAAGTCAAACCGACCAGAGAACACACAATTTATGGACATAATACACACAGGCAGATGAGTTTGTTCTCAAGTGTCACAGATATGGCAGTTTCTCTCATTTATTGGTGTCACTGAAAAGAGTTGACAGTTTACATGATCTTGCATGTGTTTTTATTGTTCACACCCATAAAACGAATCAGAATCAACAACATAAAAGGAATCATACTGAAATTACCAATAACATGAATTTAATGACGACTGGGTAAGTGAGTTTCCATTTATTATAGGCTCAAATGGAAACTCAAAATGCCTGGTATGTGAGCTTTATCAACAAATAATAAGAGATCCTATTGTAAACGCCACTATACATAGTGGTATAAACAGTAAAACAAAGTTAAAAAAATATATATATCGAAAATAAAAATAATAAAAACATCAATATATATCATCAAAAACATTATGGAATTCTGAAGAATTGACAGCTTTGATTGCAGCATCACATATTTCATTATTAATCATAAAGAAAAAGGACTTTTCTGATGGTGAGGAGTTAATCAAGCTGAATTTAGAAATGGCAGTAAAACGTCTTGAAGATGAAATTATTTTTTTAAAAAAATTCCAGTACTCCACTGTCACGATCAACTGTAACAAGACGGATTTATTATTGTTGTTATTGGGATTTTTTTAGAAGCATAAGCAACTAAGGCCATGTTGCTCCGTATATATTGTCTGTAAATTGCGAGTGTTCTTATGTCGATTTTCTGTCTGCTGGACAAAAAACCCGAGTTTCCGGAAGAAAAAACCATGCTACCCTCGCCTGAGACCGACTAACTCAGCCACGTTGTGAAAAAAACCATAAAAAGTCCTCCCATCATCGACAGGATTCGAACTCGGGTCTTTTCTACCCAGTGTGGGGTGGGCGGCGCTCCTACCAACTGTGCTACCCACGAGAGCAAGAAAAAGTTGGAGCTCCTGTTATGGTTATCAAAAATGGCGTGTAGCAAAACTATCGCTACAGAAATATTTAAATCGCCCACTTCTCAAATATTGCTATCACTAGCGTAGCTACCCTTTTTCGGGCCCGGAGGCAAAGAACATATTCGGGCCCCTACTTAATGAAATGTGCAAAAACAGGAGACAGCCAAAGACGCCGAGCATGGAGGCAATTGCCTTGCCTGCCTACATGGTAGCTACGCCACTGATCGCTATATAATTCACCAAAAATCATTTTTCGAAAAATCTTTAAATCTGAGTCATGTTATGTGTGCAGTAGTAAAATCTATAAATACAAGTGGAGCACGTGACGCTTATTTCTTCGCAAATTCAAGAATATAAAATAGAGGAAAAATATGGAGAAGTGACTACATTTTTATATGCGATCGCATTCCAGACGAGAACATTTGGAACGTTTTTCGCAATTGAAAGATGCATTTCTGGAATTTTAGAAGAGAAAATGAATTACTAAAGAAAAGTTTCTTATTACAAGACCAGGAGTGGCTTCACTAGCGTAGCTACCCTTTTTCGGGCCCGGAGGCAAATAACATGTTCGGGCCCCTACTTAATTAATGAAAATTGCAAAAACAGGAGACAGCCAAAGACGCCGGGCCCCTAAAAGGCCCGGGCCCAAAGGCAATTGCCTTGCCTGCCTACGTGGTAGCTATGCCACTGAGTGGTTTTCTGATTTTGCCTTATTAGTCGATATAAATACTCATCTAAAGGCACTGAATGTTCAATTACAAGGCAGTAACAAAGTATTTACAAACTTAATAAGCGATATAGCATCATTTAAAATAAAATTAAATTATTTTTTACTCAATTATACGAAAAAAAATTGAATCATGTCAAATATCTGAAATTATAAATTAAAAATAACAGTATTAACTTTTATTTTATTTAAGACTACTTTGGAAAAATACCAATTATCTGCCATATCTGCATATAAGAAATTCTTTTGTCTCTTGGCCCAACAGTGGAAAACATCACAAATCACTTTCAGGAGATTTTCGATATTAAAATATTTTTAAAGAAATTCTCAACTCGCCATCCTTCCTACCCATCCTTTATCTTGTATTGTGACCCTAAGGATGAAAAAGCAGTTTCAGATTAGGCACACAGTCCTCAAGGCACATTAATCATAGATCAGTCGCCAATTGAGGTGTTTAAGGCTCTGAGAGGCATCAGTAAAATGAATGAGGACAAAATTTTCAAGATTATAAATGATGCTAGAACTAGGGGACATAAATTCAAGTTACGGGGGGAAATGTTTAGATGGACTGCAGGAAGTTTTATTTTAGCCAGCGAGTTATAAATTACTGGAATAAGTTGCCTTCATGGGTGGTAGAGGCCGACAGTTTGGGGAAATTCAAAGGTCATCTGGATAGTACTTGCGGGTAAGGGAAGCGCATAGGATGATAGGATTATTTTTTATTTCATTTTATTATTTTTATTTATTTATTAATTATTATTATTTATTTAATTTTTGTTTTTATCATTGTTTTGTTCGGTTTTTTTTTTTTTTTTTTTTTTTGGCTGGTGCAGCATAAGCCATAGGCTTTCTTGCACCATACGGCTGTTACTAATACTAATACTAATTTACTGAATTAAAATGTAATACTATATTAAAAGGAAAGTTTGAAGAATTTCCTGCAGTTCCTACAACAGATAATGTTATCCAGTTTTGGAAGTTATTGCCTTCCAAAAATTTTTCTTCAAATTTTGGAAAATCTGCGCAGCGATTTATCAGTCATTTCGCAATTATCTCTTATGAAAAAGCCTGTATCAATGAAACTAATCAAGCCCATATAGAGACCTCGACTTACGGCACTATTTTTTTCCACATCATTTTTTTTTTTTTGTTTACTAAACATCTGAACTTAAAAATTTCTTGAAGTTGTAAATATTTACGTACATATCGTACATGACTTAGTGGCATGTCATATTTTTTTTCCCTGGAGAAAGTGATACATAGTAAGGTTGAGGTTGATGACCACTGCTCTACGAAGAATATGTTCATCAATGGCGCGAATACAGTTCTCAATGTTTTGCTTCAGTTGATTCAAAGTATGAGGGTTATTTGCTTAAGCCTTATTCTTGATTCCTCGGCAAATATTGTTCCAAACTAAAGATGCTCTTCCCGAGAAAAACAATAATCCGAAAATATTCCAAATATTCATATTTTATGCAAAGTAAAATAGTTTTTCCCAAGAAAAACCCATTTAAATGCTGTATTTCCCCTCAAACGCGACTGCTGTTATATTGAAATTGCCTTCTTCACATGCCTAAAAAATCACTCCTTATTCAATGACATCATGGGCCATACTTAACTCGGTTCATGATGAATGGATTAATCCGTATAAACAAAGGATGTTTATATCTAAAATAATTGAAATGTGTCATAATATAACTGCATTATAATGTTTCTTTTTTAATCCTAGGTATATTTTGCATTCTAAATTGTATTTTGTAGTATCATGATAATTATACTACAAAATATAATAAATTGTGATAACGCATGGTACCCTGCCCGACGTTTCCAACCTCGTAAATTTCATCATCATCCTAGCAGGTTATGGGCCCAGTGGCTTATTACGATCTCCAACCATCTCTTGGTTAGCCTTCCTGGCATTTTTCTTCCCCTAGTTTTATCCATTCTTTTCACGTCACATTTCTGTCTGTTCTGTTGGGTGTATTCGGAAATGGGTGTATCCATTTCAATTTTTATCATAAATTTCATTCCAGCTGAAGTGATTTGGCCATCTTGTTTTTTGATGGTCTAGGCTTCACTTACAGCATATAAGTATTGTTCTAGCTAGTGTCTTGCATATTTTTATTCTAGTATATCTCTGCACGTTTGTTGGATTAAAAACTTGACTGATTATTCTACGTGTTCTGTTGAATTTTGTTATTAATGTTGTTTTCCTTTTCATAAGTCAGACTGTAACCAAGATATTTAAAAACAATTTACTTGTTCAAGAATTGTATTACCAATACAAATTTTTTTTTCGGACGGTTCTTTACCTTGAAAAGCCATGGTTTTTATTTTTGCAGTTGACATTTCCATGTTAATTTTTTTTTTTGCGGTAAGATTTAGATGGTGTATTGAGTATTTATAACTCGTCTCGTTATTAACCAGGAGCACTTGGTCGTCAGCATATAGTAAAGCATCAAAGTGATTACCATTTGTAATGTAATACTTCTGTGGATTGTTATTCTCCAGTGTCTGACAATAGCATTGATGTATATATTGAAAAGCAGTGCAGACAGGGGGAAACCTTGTCGGACATCACGATTTATTGGTTTCCAAGTTGATATTTCTGCTTCCAATTTAACTCGATTGAATTCCGTATATAGTATGGATTACAGCTATTATTTTGTTGGGAGTTTCATCATCAGCTAGTATGTCTAAAAGTTTATTTCTTTCCACACGGTCAAAGACTTTCTTATAATCAATGAATGCTGTGTGCGTTTGTTAAACTCCTTGTGCTTTTCAATTAGTAATTTCAGAGTAAAAAATCCATCTACACAAGATCTTCCTTTCCTAAATCCAATTTGTTCTTCTCCAATTTTATCACTACAGTGCCTCTCTAGTTTGTTTTATGTTATTTTTGCAAATATTTTGTAACCACTATTAAAAAGATTTATTCCTCTGTAATTTTCAGACTGTGATTGCAGTTTTTTATATACTGGAATAGCTTCTGCCAAGATTCTGGTGGGCTTCACCGTTCCATGTTCAAGAGGTTCGTAAGTCTTAATTTTATGAACATAAATTTAGACTATGTATATATTAAGTGCAATAGCATCATTAATACACAGCCATTTCTGAATAAACAGAATATTGATAAGGCAGCATCGTTTTAAGTTATATCTCATGTTGTGAATACCTTCACAACGAGTTGCCATGATATTGCACTACTTCGAATAAGTAACGCTTCATCTAAGGAGAACTTATATCTCTTTCGGCCTGACCCAATTTCTAGCGTTTCTCCACCCCTCCCCCTTTTTATTTAGGTTCTAGCCACTGAAATCTCAGGAAATTAGGTGGCAGGACCTGCCGGAGTAAATATCTAAAATACTGGTGTACCTGGTCTGCCTCCACGTGGCATAGCGTAGGTAACTGTGGGTCCCATTAGGGGCCCAACAGCTAAAAGGCCAGATGACGTTACACTCCACAATATCCATACACTTTGAAACCTCTGGCTTCTACAGTGTTTTATATCACACCGCAATGTATATTACGCGGAGATGGGGGAAACCCCTGATGCCGTTATACCCTAAACACAGTATACACTGCATGTACAACACGTAATTTTATGAGAATTACTGCGATATTAAAAGAAATTAGGCATAAATACAAGGTGGGGGTTCAAAAAAGATTTGTATTCACTCAGAAGTAGTAATAGAAAGATTATTATTTTTTTGTTTGATACCTTGAAATCTCTATAGCAACCACAAATTTTGGTTTAAAACTGACAATTCATTTTTTTTTTTCTTTGCATAAATAAGGTGGAATATAGATCAGTGATTCGGTTTCTTTTTCTGAAAAGGAAAACACCCAAAACAATCCACGAAGAAATGGTCGCTCCAAATTTAGTGTGGGGGTCTGTGGAAAACATTATCCATCGACAGTTACATATGAGTAAAAGTCTGCTAGATGGGTTGCCAGACTTCCGATCCCCTTACCAGAAGAAGAAGAAGAAGGAAAGGGCACAATGTGCACTTGAAATGTTATCGATGTGCCAGGAAAAGCAAGAGGAGTTTTTTCACGGCTAATCACTATGGATGTCATCCATAGTGACTAGCCGTGAAAGGATCCATCACTATAATCCCAAAACTTAACAAATGTAAAAACAATGGAAGTATGAAGAATCGCCACCTCTCTCCCTCATAAAGGCAAAGATGCAACCAAGCACTGGCAAAGTGATGCTGTCAGTTTTTTCGGATCAGCATGATGTAATTCTAACAGATTACCTTCACAAAAGGGCTGTACTGTGACGGTTAAGTATTATTCCAACCTCCTTATAAAGTTATGTGCTGCCATAAAGGAAAAAAGACAGGGGTAGTTGTCGAAAGGTGGCTCCTGCTCCACGATAATGCCCCTACGCATTCCTTACATGCTGCAGTGAAGTGTGCCCACTAATGTGGGTTTGAAATATTGCGGCATCTTACTTATTCCCCCGACTTTGCACCTACGTATTTCTTCCTTTTTCCTGCTCTAAAATCCTTTCTTCGTGGAAGACACTTTGCTGCTGATGATGAGGTGATTTCTGCTGCTGAGTCGTGGCATGAAGGAGAGTTAGAGGACTTCTAAAAAACTGACTTGCGAAAGTGTATTGAGAGGTGGCAAAAGTATGTCATTTTGTCTGGTGACTACGTTGAAAAACTGTAATTATACATGGCTAAAGAGTAACAATACTGCGTATCCAGTGACAAAATTTTAATAGCTAAGTGTGGTGCTTTCAGGGTAAAAAAATACGTATACAAAATACTAACAAAATATAGACCTTAGAGATAGAATTAAAATAAAATAAATACCAAGTGAGTTGCGCGTGCTCTAATGCGCACATGGCTGTGTGATTGAACATTACTCACTAGATTGGCGTTCATTGTTGGTGCACGGACGAGTGTGGGTTTGATGTCAGCGCTTGTCGAATTTGTTTCTACCTTCTATCACAACTACTGCTAGGTGAATGCAAATCTTTTTTGAACTCCCCCATCGTAAGTATATTTTAAAATAAATTTACTGTATAGTTTTGAATACATAAATTGCTTTTCCTAACGCTAGATGGCATCCCATCTGTTGTGTCAGCTTCATGATTTCGTTTGGTCAGCTGGGTTAAGTGCTTACTTTTTCAAACTTGGGTAAAAAAATGCTCAACATATTTTAAATATCTTTTATGAAGGAGAAATAAAGCTATTTTACAAAAATATATTTTCTGACTACGAGCTCGAAGTGGCGGATCCATACTGTTTTTCTAGGTAGGCAATATAATGATGTTAATATATTCCTAAGGTGAGAGGAGGACAATACAACAATGATGATATATGTAAATGAAAATAAAGCTCGAATTTAGACTGAATTTATGTCGAATTTTTAACGAACCTTTATATAATATACATAAGAGGTGAATAGTTCTCATAAAATAACTTAATAACACACACACACACACACAGTATTTGTTCCAATTTATTCAGGCCCTGGGCAGGGGAATCGAGAACTTACGCTGGCCCCAGTGAAAAGTGCATCACGTCACCCCGTTTTGGTTTTATGTGTACTTGTGTTCACATGTAGAACTTAACTGTAAAAAGCAACGTGCCAATTCTAACACATAATAAATCAGTAAGATAAAAAATAAATAAAAGAAAACATTTTTGTTATTTTAAGTTTGTAGATTTTTTGTCGATTATTAAAAATTAATTTAATTACTTAAATTTAATATTAAGGTCTTGGCCGCATCCGGATACTGTAATCCTTATCCCCCGGATACTGTAATCCTCCGCGGATGCGGAGGGGGCCCCGATGGCCCCCTCCGCATCCGCTGTTGCGATCATATCACATTTTGCAAGTGCTCTCTACATCTTTTGAGCTGTATTAAGTTTCAAATTTCTGTAAAAATTTGACACAATATTTTCAAATATTATTTTTTAAATAAAATAGTTTTATTTTATTTTATTATTATTATTTTTAATTTTTTTGCCGTTCTGTTTCATTACCTTTTTTTTTTTTTTTTTTTTTCCCGGTTGTCACAAGACTAAATAACTAAACGAATAACTCCCACACAGTTTCTAGTTAAGTAATCAATATAATAAGGGAATGCCCTCGATCTGCATTAAGCAAAAACAATTTAACGTGATGAGAGATCTAACGGAGTTTAAGTAATCGAAAAAAAATAAATAAATAAGAAGAAGAAAACGCGGTTTCCCAATAGAGAAAGTACTATCGTAAAATAAAACTGTCATCTACTAATTAAATAGCTACAACTGAATTTCGGTTTTAGAAACAAAGAAAGCATGCAAACATTAAAAGAAATCAAAAGGAACTGAAAGAGATCACTTATGATGACGTCACAGCCAGCCTGGCTGCTCTGCAACTGAGACCTGTCATGTGCCGGAGGAACTTTCGCTTCGAACTTTAAGCGATCGAACACTCTAGAGATCAGAGAATGTTTATCATCGACCCTCGTAGCGTTCTACCTTTTCAAAGTGGCGGCATTATCACGTCGTCATGGTAGCGCTCTCTGCTGTTTATAAGAAAGAGGTCCGTGTGTGTGTGTGTGTGGTACTCTAGTTAAATCGATGAGATCGGCTTTCCTTTAAGAAATCAATGAATCTATCACGTGACGCTTCTTACAAATCTCGCCAACTTCTAAACACCAATGACTTTCTTAAGCAGTTTACGGAAAGTCCGTCGGCAATGTCTAATTTTCTTTAAAGAATCCTGTGGTTTATTTTTCATATTTATAAACACGATAAAAAAAACTGACCCACGAGAGAAAAACCATTCTGACTACCAGTGGCGGATTACCCATTAAGGCAATGAGGCACGTTTGTTTGTTTGTTATTTGGTTTTTAGGAGCATTAGCAACTTAGGCCATATTGCTCCAGGATATGCGGTGGTCATTCCCTGACCTTTCCGTATCCTCCGTATTTGGTGGTGACGGGCTCGAACCCCGGTCTAATCAAGAAGCGTGTGCTACGCACTGCTGCTGCTTCCCACCTGGCTACGGAGGCGCCATAAGCCAAGTGCCTAGGGCCCCAGGCTTTGGGGGATTCCCAAGCCAAGACATTTTCCTATAGTGTTCTAAAATAGATTAATGTTATAAAAATCTTGATTAATTTAAGCGAAAATTTAAGCAAAAAATTTAAAAGTACAAAATTTCATTTATTTGCCAACTAACTTTTATTTATTTTTTATTCTTTTTTTTTATTATTATTATTATTTGGGGGGGCCCCAATAGACAGGATAGGAAGGGAGGAGGGGTTATGCTATTAATTAAGAGTCACATAAAATTCAAGGAAGTGAAGCCAGTCAACATCGCTGGACAGTGCAGTGTCAAGTCAGTTTGGTGTGACATAAGCATTGGGATTTCAAAATTGAGAGTAGGAGTGTGTTATAGACCGCCGCTTAATCCGCCACTGCTGACTACGATAACCTTAGTAAGTCACATAATTTGTTTTTTTTTTAAATAATAAATAAATGACTTTCTGTTAATACCCCGGGACGGCCCACCTAGAGTTAGAGTATTTACAAGCTGGAGAGAATATAAGAACATCATCATATTAAGCAGTCACGTGAGATAGAAGAAGCACATACTGAAACGCGTGTACTCTCAAACTGTATCCTAGCGTTTGACAAACGCAATTTTATTCAAGCGCATTTATTATTCCTTTTTCAATTGATTTGACTGGCAGTAAAACGAAAACAGTGGTGCGGAATTTCATATATAAAAAAAAAAAGAAGGTAAACTGCAGCCGTTATCAACTCACAGCAGGATGGAAGCCTCCTCAACAATTCATGCTGAGAGAAATGGACCATAATCTGCCACGCTGGTCCAGTACGGGTTGGCAGATCGACCGTATTTAGCAGTTAGGGGCTTGAACCCCCGGTCTACTCAAAGAGCGTGTGCTACTGCACTCCCGCTCCTGACCACTCGGCTACGGAGGCCTCTGAATTTCATAAACTAGTTATTAAATGCAGACAGACTGCCTGGACAGCTCATGCGGGTCGTGTCAATGATATACAGGAATTTTGCTAGCAGGGATAAGGAGATGATTATCCCAATGTATAAGGCAATGGTCTGGCCACAACTTCAGTACTGCATACAGGCCTGGCGGCCTCAATTTAGGAAGGATGTAGAGCTACTGTAACGAGTACAAAGAAGAAGAAGAGGAAGAAGGATTTGTGAGCGGAACAAAGGGGTTCTCTTACCAAGAAAGGTTTCAATTCTGCAAATTGCAGCGTCCGAAGACTAGGTACCTGCGAGGTGGTCTGAATGAGGTGTTTAAGACTTTGAATGGATTGAGGAAGTTGAATGCTGATGGGGTTCTTCCTATTGCTCATACCACACACACACACATAAGAGGGCACAAATTCAAATTGAGGAAGGATGGTTGCAGAATAGATGTGCGAAAGTTTGCCTTTAGCTAGCGAGTGATTGATTGCTGGAACAAACTTCGATCTGTTGTTGTTGTGGACGTTTATAGCTTAAATAAATTCAAGGAAGAACTAGACAAACTATTGGAGGGAATGTATAGGTGAAGAGGTGTCGTGTATTTTTTTACATATGAAGACATCTGCACTGAACTGCACTTTATTAAGTGTACACCCCTGCTGTTCACACAAATGGTTTATCTCACAATGTTGTAAGTCACATGACCACAGTTGTGGATATATATGCAGCAGAACAACCTTTCTAGTATCAGTTAAGCGTATAAACCGTAGCAAGAATGGGGAAAGGAGTGATCTAACGGACTTCGAACGTGGCATAGTAGGTGCAAGACGTGCTGCACAAGGAATCTCTGAAACGGCAGTTCTCCTGAACTTTTCACGCACCACAGTTTCAAGGGTGCATCGAGAATGGTGCAACGAACAGAAAACATCCTCTCAACGGCACTCCTGTGGAAGAAAATCGCTTGTTGATTAAAGAGGTCAGAGGAGGATGGCTACAATTATGCAAATAAACAGACGGGCCACAATGTCGCACATCACGTCAGAATATAACCTTGGTGCGCAGAACAAAATATCGCCACGGACCGCTAGTCGCACTTTGTCGTGAATGGGCTACAACAGCCGACGGCCACATCGCGTACCTTTGTTATCAATGAAGAACAAGAGAGCACGCCTCCTGTGGGCACAGCAACACCAGCACTGGACTATCGAGGATTGGAAAACAGTTGCTTGGTCTGACGAGTCGAAGTTCCTGGTGCATCATGTTAATGGAAGGCTCAGAATTTGGCGAAAACAACATGAATCCATGGACCCGTCATGTCTGACGACTACTCTACAAGGTGGTGGGGCCAGTGTTATGGTTTGAGGAATGTTTTCTTGGCACACGTTGGGTCCATTGATATCCATAGATTCACGTCTGAATGCCACATCGTACCTAAACATCGTTGTTGACCAAGTGCATCCGTTCATGTTGACAGTTTATTCTCAGTCAGATGGTTACTTCCAGCAGGATAATGCGCCGGTGCACAAAGCCCGAATCACTATGGAATGGTTCCAGGAACATGACAATGATTTTCTTTGCTGCAGTGGCCCGCTCAGTCCACGGATCTCAATCCTATTGAACATCTTTGGGATGAGCTGGAAAGGGCTGTTCGCTGCAGGCCTACACCTCCGTCGAATCTCAAGGAACTGCGTGACACACTCATGTCTGTATTCCTGCACAACGTTTTCAGCATCTTGTTCAATCCATGCTTAGACGAATTCAGGCTGTTTTGAAGGCTAAAGGAGGCTCAATACGCTACTAGGTAGGTAGGTGTATCTAATAAAGTGGCAGCACAGTGTATCTTTGGCGGCGCCTAGTAAATTTTTAGAACTGAAATAAAAACAATTGGTAACGAAAATACGAAACGGAAATGACGTAACTTTCTAAATTAAGCTAACTTAGTCACTAACGTTAATTCGCTAGCTAATACTAAAGGTACCCGTAGACGTAGACTTTGGGACTACAATCCTCATAAAACGTTATTATATCCCCCATTTTCCAAAATGACATGTCACAGGTTCTGTGGAAAGCCATTTCACAGTTTGCAAAGTTTCTGTGGAAGCTGCGAATACTTCTTGTTCTATTTATGTTACCCTTTCCTGATCGGTGCAGTCAATAAGCATGTTGACTGCACACGATGTCTGTAGTCAACATGCTTGTTCACTACCAAACCAGGCGCCTCCGTAGCCAGGTGGGCAGGAGCAGCACACGCTTCTTGATTAGATCGGGGTTCGTGACCACTAAATACGAATGATGCGGAAAGGTCAGGGAATGACCACCGCATATCCTTGGAGCAATATGGCCTTAGTTGCTAATGCTCCTAAAAACCAAACAAACAACAACAACAACTACCAAATCACGCATCGGTCTTGATGATATCTCCCGCACAGCTGTACAAAGGTACCGGAGACCTAAGTGCAAAGATGGATTCGGGGTTCCGATTTTAAATAAATAAAATATATATAATAATGTATAATATATTAATTACATTATATACTCTAATTAAATAATACAATAAAATTAAATTTAAATTACTTATGTTGTCATATTAATATATAATTAAACATACTGTACGTAATAATATGTAGTACATGTTTTATACACATTGTATATCAATACATGTATTGTATATTAATAATATGCACTGCATGTATTAATTCATTAATTACATCATATTAATTTAATTAAATATACATATATTGTATTAACTTGACGTTCATTATTAATGTTAATTTGACTTATTACAAGAAAACTGATTAATTATAATTTTATTGTAATATTTATTATTTGATATTCATTTTATATCAGTTCTCCGTGAGAGTACGTATAATGGTTTTACCACATCATTTGGAGAGAGGTCTGCGTTTGAATCTTATCATTGACTGGAGGACTTTCTAAAACTTCTTCAGTCGGGTCTACTTCCCAAGAGTTATTCGGTATTTTTCAGCCCGTGAACACACTTACACAGACATAACACACATATAGTCCTCAGTTCGTATGAATTTTGTGGATGTGGAAAAAAAAAAAAAATTTATGTTTGTACTACACCACGATCACTAGCCCAGAGTAGTTTATAATTAATCATTTAGACAATAAATACACAATCGTTAACCGCATTTAAAAATCGCTCATGTTTGAATCGCGGTCCACTCAAACGTGTGTGACTGTGTGTTATGTTGACCACTCGACTACTTACGGCCGTATATGTACAATATCAGATATTATCCCCCCCATAGAGTAGAAGATCTGTTGAAAAATGATTAATTATATTATATTATAATTAGATAGAGAAAACTCGCTATACCAAATGAAATGAATTGAAATCAGTCATTAAAAAAATAATTTTATGGTGTGTTAAGGATTAACCTGAATACATAGCACAGAAAATACGAGTAATCTGGTATATTCTCAACTAATAGCAAAGCCCAAAATGCAACAAATGAATATGTTAAATACATTTTTCAATTTAAAACCATTTAAATACAATTGATATCACTGACAAACAGTGGTATCACATGCATTTTATTTCATTCTGAATGGTAGTTAGAAATTTTTTTTAAAAAATGATTCACTATAACAACAAAAACGGATGCTAAAACGGTCATGAAAAAAACCAACGTTCTAGAATGAAGCAAGTAATAACCACTCTCCTCCTCAGGATATCACGAGCGGTCGTACATTCACTTATTATTAGAACATGTACCCACCTTGTTTTTAAACCATTCCCCTATAAATTTATAAACCATAATTTGACTCCATAATATCAAAAGGTAAGACAGCGCAAAGTATAAATTGCATAAATGACTGCAAAGTATTAACTAATAGGTACAATGTACTTAGAAAGGATAGGGTAGATAGAAGGAGCGAAGGGGGTAATAATTCTTGTCAAAAGCAGCCTGAGCGCGACAGATTTCGCAAATTCTGAAGTTGGGCATGCTGCTATAAGATTTGTGTAGTGTGAGTCAGCTGGAACCAAAGATATAATGTGAGTGGGAGTAATTTACACACCAGAAAGTGATTTTGAAGATTACGACGAGAGCCTCTACATGTAGACGGCACGGGCGATTTAATTTTCACAAATTGATTTAAAGCAAGTGGGAGGAAAACTCACCATGAGGAAACAAAATTTTTAAATAAACCAGATTATTGTTATTTGTATCAGCATGTTAGGGGAAAGTACTAGGAGAAAGAATATTCTAAACATGAGCATCACCCACGAAATCATATGATATCATAAGGCTAACAGTTCATAGGAACCATTAGCAGGGAGCTAATAGTTCCTGTACCATTACGGCTAAATGTTCCTGTACATCGAAACTGGATAATGAGGAGAGAGGTAGCAGTTGCTAAAGACAAAGGTTTTAATTTCAAGAGAGGAAGTTAGGACAATTTAAAGTGCTACCTGTATTCCATCAACTACAGAGGTGGCACACGGATGGCGAATACATTACAGAATTACAGTTATGCAGTATATTTAAAACTATGTGGCAGAAGCCATGAATACATATACACTGCTGTGCAAAATTTAAGGACCAGTCAGGTTTTCACCTGTAGCTTCTCATAGGAGTGGCCTTCATTTGGGAAAAGCATACCAAACCTCTTGAGGTACAGAAATGATGGAGGAAACAACACCGACACAACAAGGGAAACAAAACGGTACAGAGGGATTTTATTCAAAAATGGCAACATAGCACTGCCATGATACAAATGCATCACTGCCAAAGATGGAACAAAGGGAAGAGATGGTCCTCAGTAGGAGATATGGCCACCCCTAATGTCGATGCAGGCTTTACACTTCCTGTCCATACTTAGAACAATGTTGTTGATAAGTTCTTGCTGTAACATCGTCCATTCCTCTGTCAGCGCCATCTTCAGCTGGTGAACATTTTCTAGTGGGTGTGGGCGTGCCGCTAGGCGTCTCCCAAGAGCGTCCCATATGTGTTCGATGGGATTTAGATCGATGGAAACGGGCAGGCCAATCCATAGGAACAATGTCCTCACTTTCCAAAACCATATCAACAGCTGCAGTGTGATGGGGTGTGGCGTTATCATCCATAAATACGAACTCGCGGCCAATGGCACCTCGGAACAGACGCACATGGGGAAGGATTACCTCGGTACAGTAGCGTGCAACGGCTACAGTACCGCCTTCCAGTATCTGCACTTGTGTACGTCCATTCAAGATAACGCCTCGACTGCCATATCGATCCCTTTCAGTGATGTTTGCGGGGTGATACCGTGTGCCAACCTCTCGTCAGATTAGCTGACGTCCAGAATCACTGCTGAGACTGAATCTACTCTCATCAGTAAAGAGTATCCTAAGTACAGATTTTGTGGTTGTAACCTTTAGAAATAGTGTTGGTCCTTAAGTTTTGCACAACAGTGTAGAAGAGGATACTGAGTTCGATTAATAATGAATTAGCCAGTTTAATAGAGCTAAAAAGATACAGAACGATCAAAATACTGAAGCCTATAATAGCTACAAATTGATCTATAATCTTATCACTGAAAAGGTAGATTATAAGAAATCGCTAGCTTGGACCCTTGTGTAATGTGTGCAGAAAAATCTTATATAATCCGGCTGATATTGCGGACGAACTGAACAGGTACTTTGCATTGATATTTACAGACAAATGATCTCTCATGGTGAGGAGAAACCTTTTGAGTGAAGCTGGGAAACATGAAATTAGTGATATTGAAATTTCAAATAATTATTATAAAAAAACTTTGGAGCCTGAAGGCGAGTGATTCTCCTGGGGTTAATGGCATTAGCCAGTAATTTTGATGGAAGCGGAATAAACATGTATAGTAGTAGACGTATAGTATCTTATGTAGGGCGGTTCTAGAACTTTAGTTCAACTTCGGAGGCAGCTAGAGATTGCATGGAACCATTAAAGTTAATTATAGACTCACGATTGAATTGGAACAGCCCTTCAACTGAAGAATTGCAAATGCATCACCAATATTTAAAGGTGGTTCTAAGAATGAAGTGAATAACTACCAATCGACTAGTCTGAATTCAGTGGTAGGGAAAATCATGGAAGCAATAATTATAAGTGTAGTACATGATCATTTAGACAGAAATGGAATTGTAAAGAAAACATAGCATAGTTTTTTAAAGGAAAAAATTATTGTACTTTTTTGCGCTGTATATACGAGTATTATGACTGTAAATTATGTGTGTTTTTTTGGTTGATTTGCTGTTTGCTGGACGAAAAACCTGATTTTCCAAAAGAAACCATGACACCCTCGACTGAGACAAAAAAGAAACCAAACTATTATATCAGGTCACTAGAATATTTAAATTCATATGTCTGTTAATTGCGTGTGTTCTATGGTCGATTTGTCTGTTTTGCTGGACGAAAAACCCCCGTTTCTAGGGGGGAAACCTTGATATCTACGCCTGAGACCGACGAACTGAACCACTGCGGAAAAAACCCATAAAAATTCCTCGCGTCACTAACGGGAGTCGAACTCGGGTTTTCCACGAATTCAGTGCAGGTGGACCTACACCGGATGGAAAATATGGGAAGACGGTGATTATACCAACTGTGCTAATCAAGAGGGCAGAAAATCATATTTTACTAACCTGGTAAGCTATTTTCACAGAGTCACTGACAGAGCCGGAACTACGGTGGGGCGAAAGGGGCGCGAGCCCCAGGCATAGCATTTTAAGGGTGCACTCGACCAGTTAAAAAAAAAAAAAAAGAAAGGTAAAGTTCAGCCATTATCAACCCACTGCACAATGGAAGCCTCCTCAACAATTCATGCTGAGGGAAATGGACCATAACCTGCCACGCTGGTCCAGTGCGGGTTGGCAGATCGACCATATTCAGCAGTCAGGGGCTTAAACCCCGATCTACTCAAGGAGCGTGTGCTATTGGACCCCGCTCCTGACCACTCGGCTACGGAGGCTCGACCAGTTATTTATTTTAAAATTGCTTCATTTTTGATTTAATTACAGTCCCACCTCTGTTTAATGAACTTCTTTATAGCGAATTTTTTTTTTTTAATTCCTCCTGGTAATTACATTTAGAATAGTTTCCGTAGAACTAAAAAATTTCCATATAACGACGGATTACGAGAGACCTAACTTTGTACGCATTGTTCTCACCTCTGGCCTTTACGCATTTAGGAAATTATAAAGTAGGAATTACGGGTTAAATGTATATGTGTCCGTAAAACTTATATAGCCACGTATGCCACATACCGAGAAGCCGCGCTAGTCAACTGCTTTCTATAGCCAGTTTTCTTAGGCGTATTCTCCACACGGATAATAGACTCTGGTCAACCTGTTTTCTTTGTTTATAATAAAAATAAAAATTTTATTAAAGGAAATGCTGCATTATCTTTGTACGTGCTACATTTGATTCCAGAAATTTTTGTGAGAGTGAAAAAAATTATAAATTCGGGATTTATAATCACTTACGGAAAAAATATCAGGGAGGAACAATGTTTTACA
This sequence comes from Mastigoproctus giganteus, assembly GCF_048544385.1. Lineage (NCBI taxonomy): Eukaryota > Metazoa > Arthropoda > Arachnida > Uropygi > Thelyphonidae > Mastigoproctus > Mastigoproctus giganteus. The sequence continues at coordinate 233,299,827 of NC_143575.1, read as the reverse complement.
AATAACAGAGAAACTCCAATTATAAATTTCTATAAAGTATGGTCCGTTTTGTGACGTCACACTGCTGAGCTTTGTGGTTTGTCTTCCCGTACTAACCAGTTGCTTAACCTCCAGTGCTAGTCAGTATTTCCCTTGAATCGCACAAGTGCCCGTGTAGTCGCAGGTTAAAAGTTGTTACAGTATTTGGAGCATTAGCAACTAAGGCCATATTGCTCCGGGGATATGCGGTGCTCATTCCCTGACCTTTCCGCATCCTCTGTATTTGGTGGTCACGGGCTCAAACCCCGGTCTAATCAAGAAGCGTGCGCTACGCACTGCTGCTCCTGCCCATCTGGCTACGGAGGTGCCACAGGTTAAAAGAAACGAAAGTGTTAATTTAAATTTTGTTACTCAGTTGTTTCGTCTCCACATTAAAAAAGTAAGTTTTAATAATTTGTTATAAACAAACCTTTCTGTTATGTACTTATTTTCCTTAAGTTGAACTGTAACCATATATTTTATTTGTATAGGTTATAAAATTATATGTAATCATTAGTTATTTAAAATATGTTTTAGAATTCGATTTTTGTCTCATTTCCAAAATGACTTTTAGAGACAGTAATCCAACTGAGAGGGCGTAATTCTCTGATAAAGGCGCCTCCGTAGCCAGGTGGGAAGGAGCAGCAGTGCATAGCACATGCTTCTTGATTAGACCGGGGTTCGAGCCCGTCACCGCCAAATACAGAGGATGTGGAAAGGTCAGGGAATGACCACCGCATATCTCGGAGCAATATGGCCTTAGTTGCTAATGCTCCTAAAAACCAAATAACTAATAACTCTCTGTTAAATTTTTTGAGTAAAGTTCCCCTTGTTAATTTTTTTGAGCAGAACATTTTCCTTGTTAAAATACTCTTTTATACTACAAAAATGCAGATTGTGAGCAAACTCCTATTTAAAAAAAGATATTATCGAGTTTATCTTTTTCTAATCATACATGGCAGTCGCATCACTGGTAAGCTATTTAAGCAATCGACTACAATGAAGCCGGTTTTTTATCAAAAAAAAAAAAAAGTTACCATTATCTCATTTTTTTTATTTGTACCTGTAAATTGTAATTATTTCATAAAATATTACATTACAATATTGTATGTGCAATAAAACGTGTATAATATATTAACTTACTAAAAAAAATTTAGCATTCCCCTTGTTAAATTTTTCCACTTCGAGCACTAAGCATATCGTGTAAAATAGTAAATGGTAATTATCGCTATTTAGTTATAACTATATTATAACTAAAATATCGCTGTTTATAAACTAAAATTTATTTCAATTTGTGCATATGCCTGAATGAAACAATTTTTAAAAATGCTATTCTAGAATTCTAGTCAACATGTCTACAATAAAAGATGTTACTTATTTAGCTATGCTCCAAATTTAATTAAAATAAGTCATAGGCTTCCTTGCACCATGTGGCCATTGCTAATACTAATACAAAAATAAAAAATCTTTAAAAATTTTAAATTTATAAATTATAGGTAAGAAAAAGATGTCCAAACGACCAAGCGGAGTAGAATTTCGAAAGAAGAAGTTGAGGGGGGAAGAAGAAAAGAAATTGTCAAATAATTTTCAAAAATGGTTTGCACCAATGACCACAATAAAGAAAACCCTGTTAGTTGCAATTCAGTTATTCCTGAAGGTGAAGAAAGCACCTTCAGGAACATAATTCTGAAAATGACCAGAAAACCAAGTCTGAGTATGAATCACAAAATGAAAATAATAATAATCATATTATGCTGAGCTTAAATAATCCAGCATCTTGGCCATCGAATATTTCTGATAAAATAGGATGCTTTTTAGTAGAAAATGGACCAGATCAAGACAAATATACGGATTTTCGTTATTCTTTATCGAGGACGAACGTCGATTTTCTATAGAATGGTTTGAAAGAAGAAAAAAAAACTTGCTAATAGTGAATTTAGACAGAAATTGGCTGATTTACTCAAAAGAAACTAAATCTTTGTGTTGTTTTCCATGTTTTCATTTCATCGCATAAAATTCAAGATTTTAACTTTATGCGATAAATATATATTTTACGTTTAATTGGAAATGAAATTCGGGCCAGTATTATTTCAAAAATTAAAACAACTAAGTACTTCTTGTTAATTGATTGCATGGCCGATTTATCACATCATGAACAAATGTCCCAAATAATTAGATATGTGCAAATTATTTACGGAAAATATCACTAGAAGAGAGTTTCACAGATTTTATAGAAAGTAAAAAAAAGACTGCCATTAGATTGGGGAAAGAAATTCTTACCAAATTAGAAAAGGATGGACTTAACATTAAAAATGTAAGGGGACAGGGATACGATAACGGGGTCAATATGGTGGGGGAAATATAATGGCATATAGGCAATAATTTAAAAAAAAGAAAAGAATTTGCAACGTTTGTATCATGTGCGGCACATTGTCTTAATTTAGCTGGTGTGCATGCAGCGTCAATAACGTCTGGGATGATAAGTTTTTTTTTTTTTTTTTGGCGTTCAGAGAATATTTACTTTTTTTTTTTTCTGGTTCCACTAGTCGCTAAGAAATTTTAATGAATACTTTGAAAATTTCAGGTTTGAAAAACAGACACAAAATTGTCGTCCAAAGAACGAACTATAAAATCTTTGTTCTTACAAATAGCAAACGTTCACGAAATCTTAATTAATATTGAGTCTGCAAATGAGCAAACTATCAGTATTGCTCAAAGCCTGCTTTTACAAATACTGTAGACTATCTATTTTTATGCAGATTGGCTATATGGAATAAAATTCTTCATAATATTGACTGTGTAAATAAAGCACTGCAAGCTAAAAAGCTTTGCATACCCAATTCTCTTCCCAATTTATTATTAGCGGATTTATAATAAAAAAAAATCTCCAAGAAATACGAGAAAGTGAATTTCAAGATATTTTCGGATATGCTGCTACCACAGCAACAAAGATGGATATACGAGCTACATTTCCAGATGAAAGAAGAAAGAAAAAAAGAATGACACTTTACGAATCTTCGGATGATTTCAATTTATCTGCCGAACAACAATTTTGTATTGAAATTAAATAACGTTTTGGATGTTCTTATGAATTACTTAAGCACTAGATTTGAAAAACTGAATACTATTTCTTCAAATTTTGATTTTATATTTGGAACTTCACTCGCACTAATAAATAAATCTGACGTACTTCTGGCCTTGAATTAAAATACAACAAAGATTTAAATGCGTCAGATATTTCAACAGAAATCAAAAGTTTCAAAAATCAATGTTTTATCAATTCTGCAGGATATAAAATCTGTAACCCCTTTACAACTTCTCCAATTCATTCATGAGTACTGTCTAATAGAATCTTATCCAAATATAGAAATAGCGTTACGAATCGAATTTTTCTTACCCTGCCCTTCTTGTGAAAGGTCCTTCAGTAAACTTAAATTGATTAAAAATTACCTTAGATCAACAACTAGACAAGAACGACTAACCAACATATCAAATATATTCATTGAAAATCAGGTTGCACAAAACATAAATTATGATAAAATTATTGATGATTTTGCTTCAGCAAAAGCGGAAAAAAATTCATTTAAAATAATAATCTTCATTACATATTTTTAGTTTGTGTTAAAAGTAATATATTTCGCAATATTTTGTTTCTATGATTTTATACTAGATATATAAACATAAACTAACTGTGATATCTGTGAGTTTTTAATTTCTTTGTAGTTATATGTATTTTCTTTGTAGATATATGGAAACAAAGTCTCTGTAGATATAAACGAATATTTGTAAGTTTCTTTTTCGTTGATATTTTTGTTTTATTACATTCATTGTATTATTTAAATTATTTTATTAATAAATATATGCAAATCATATATATAGTATAAGTTATATGTATTTTCTTTGTAGATATATGGAAACAAAGTCTCTGTAGATATAAACGAATATTTGTAAGTTTCTTTTTCGTTGATATTTTTGTTTTATTACATTCATTGTATTATTTAAATTATTTTATTAATAAATATATGCAAATCATAGATCGTTGCAATAGTGATTTTTATAAATTACCTGCATATAATGGGGGAGTACTTATATTACTTTTTCCCCACGCGTCGGATTGCCTAGTTCCGGCTCTGGTCACCGATGAACTCGATGCAGGAAACAATTTCAACATTATTTACTTAGAATTCAGCAAAGTATTTGACTCAGTTCTGCGTGAGAGGTTATTGTATATCATGGAATCACAGAAAAACCCTCAGATGGATGGGAGGGTGACTGAATGGCAGACGGCCGAGGATTGTGATTAATGAGTTCCCCCCACCTTTCAGGAATGGTTAGAATGTTGGCATCTATGTTTTAATGCTGAAAGTAAGGTCTTATAGGCCTACCTGGAGAATAGCAACCTCGAAATAATTTATACACGTGGTAGGAATGAACAGAAAAAGAATTTGGAAGTTACAATACGATCGGACATGAAGTTCTCCGATTAGTGTAGACAGGCAAAGGCCCATGGTGTTTTATAGATGATTTATCGAACGTTTGCATACAGAGATAGAGAGGTTATAACCCCACTGTATAAAGCAATTGCAACACCGCACTTGGAATACTATGTTCACGTATAGAGACCGCAACTAAAAAAGACCGAATTTCTTGAAAGGATCCAAAGACGGGCAATGTGCATGACTTGATCGGCAAAATAACGACCATATGACGACTACAAGGATTGGAAACAAGGCATCTTAGAGGAGACCTGTTTGAGGTGTATAAGGTTCTGAGAGGAGAAAGCAAAATGCATGTGGGTCATATTTTACACCGTTATAAATTATTCCAGACGTAAGAACCATAAATTCAAACTCCGAGGAAGATTTAGACAGGACTGCAGGAAGTATTCTTTTAACTAGCGAGTTGTTGATAAGTTGACTCCGTGGGCAACCGAGGCTGAGAGTTTGGGAGATTCAAGGTTCAGCTAAATAGTCACCTTCGAGAGAGGGAGTCAAATAGTTAGTTTATTTTATTTTATTTATTCATTTTATATTATTTATTTATTTTATTTTATTATTATAGTTTTCTTTTGCTGAAGCAGTGCTTCAGCAAAAGCTTCGGACTTCCTTTCGCCATATTTTTTTAATGAAATTCCGAAACACGAAAGGTATTAAAACCTATAGTACTCGTACTTAGTACCATACATGGGTTGAAGGTTGAGAAGGTGAACGAAGATACTTGTTAACATTATACTTGAATTTCTGTAGATTGTAATTTTCAGAAAATCCGTGTTCCAGAAAACGGAAGTTGAAAGGATAAACGAGGAAAAAGAAAAGTTGGTTCTGTGAGTTTGAAGTTGGACAAGAAAATGATGTCGAGTGGTTGCAGCACGTGTTCTAACTAGTTCAGAAAAAAAGAGAGGGCGTTATAGAAGCTAATTCAGAAGAAAGCTCATGAAATATCTATAGAAAAGGCGTGCAGCAGAAACAGAACATCTATAAGAAAGAGAGAGAGAGAGAGAGAGAGAGAGAGAGAGAGAGAGAGAGAGAGAGAGAGAGAGAGAGAGAGACCTTGTAAGAGATAGGTCATTAATTAACCTAACTGCCCTCTTTTAAATGGAGTCTAGAAGCCTGAGAGAGGTTATTGGAACACCGCCTAGATATAGGAACAATATTCCATGTTACAGAGGATTTTTGAGATTGTAAATGCAAATAAATCCCCAATTCACACAGAGAGATCAAAGGGTGACATGAGTAACAACAGACCTGTTAGCTTTTAATTTCTGTTCCAGGAAAAATAATGGACTCACTGATTAAAGAAGTAATACAGGAACATCTAGACAGGACGCAGTTGAACAGTTATACTGCAATGACGGTATAGATTTCTTAAGGGGCGAACTTGTTTGATCAGCCTGATTGGATACTATGATCCAGTAACAAAGGAATTGGATATAAAAAATAATTTTCATATCATATACTTGAATTTCGTGAAGCTTTTGATACTGTTCCACATAAAAGACTGGATTGCAGTGTGACATTAACGGCAATGTTATTGCTATGGATAAAGGGATGCTTAAGTGGAAGAAGACAGAGAGTGATTATTAATGGACACTGCTCTTCATGAACTAATGTTATTAGTCGTGTGCCTCCCCTCCTAGGTTTCAGTGCTGTTGTCTTCATAATGATATTGATGAAGGTATATCAGGCTTAATGTTTAAGTTTGCAGATGATACAAAGATTGGCAGGGTGATTAATGGCCGTAATCAAGGTATATACTATTTATAAATTTAATTCAAGATTTATAAAAATTAAGCAGATGGGCTGAGAAATGGAAGCTGGTGTTTAACTGAAAAATGCAGGGCACCACATATCATTAACGTACCAAGTGTGTGGTATTATACTCTATAGTGGAAAATGAAATAAACTTGGATGTAATTGTGCAGTGAGATATGAAGTTCTCTGAGCAGTACAGACAGGCTGCCAGGAAAACTCGTGGGGTTTTGTCAATGATATACAGGAATATTTCTATCAGGGATAAGGAGGTGATTATCCCGTTATACAAGGCAATCATTAGGCTGCAGCTTCAATACTGCATACAGCTCTGGAGGCTTCATTTTAGGAAAGATGTAGAACTGTTGGAAAAGGTGCAGAAAAAGGCAACGAGACTGGTAAGAACAGAAGGGTGTTCTTACAAAGAAAGGCTTCAATTCTGCAAATTCACCACTTGAGGCTAGGCACGTGCGAGGTGATCTGACTGAGGTGTTTAAGGCTTTGAATGAATTGAGAAAGCTCAATGCTGACGGCATTCTTCCTCTTGCTCAGACTAGGCCGACCGGGCTAGCCGGGGTGGGTAAAGTGCCTGCCTGACAACCCAAAGGTCGCGGGTTCGAATCCCGCCTCGGGCTTGGATCAGAGTACTGCAAAAACTTTGGGAGGTGCATTATGGCCACAGAAGCCGATGCGTCAACAACTAACTAAAACAAAACAAAAACAAACAAGCTCAGACTACACACATGAGGGGGCACAAATTCAAATTGAGGAAGAATAGTTGCAGGATATATATAAATTCTTTATTGCTGATAAGTACAGAACATGTTCTAGAGACAATAATACTCATCACGGCGACATGGCCAGGAGTTTTACATTATAAATGAGATTAATTGGCAAAAAAAAAAAAAAAAATTTACCGTTACATGGGAAATTATGAGTTACACAAAATTAAACATGTAAAAATGAAATTATAATAATTAAAATATGAGGACTGAACGTCATATGGAGGAAATTATCCCAGTTCCACAGATGTAATCCACTCGAGGAGCATGTGACGGTATTTGTAGTCGGTAGTCAATTTCTGAAGGTCGACTCCAAGACGGAGCAGTGCCTGAATTTTGGGGAGTGCCTGGGCAGGTAGGAACCGACTACACAGTTTCGACCGGTTGTATTTGAGGATTAGTGTGGGCTCTGACCTCAAGGATGGCGGAGGATTGTGCCACTGACAGAAATCCCAGATGTTTGGGGGTGTGCGGAAGTGTGCATTCAGCCAGCTGATGGTTGATTGTCGGAATAAACTCCCAATTGTTGATGTGGAAGTAGTCAGTTTGAATAAATTCAAGGAAGAACTAGACAAACTATTGGAAAAGATGGACGGATGATGTGCGATTTTTTTTTTTTTTTTTTTTTTTTGCTGATGCTGATATAAGCTTGCTTTCTTTGCATCATTTGCCAATATTAATGCTAATACTATTATTAAATAACTACGAAGCTTTCGATGAGTTATATTAGGAATTTTATTTCAATTGAATGTCCTGGTTGCAATGAGCAGATACGTAAAATTCTCTCATAGCTAATACCATGTTAACAAAAATTTCTGTAGGGTGAAATATTTCCAGGTCCCAGAGACTTCGCTTATTATCAATCCTTTGTAAATCTTGTTTGAATGAATTATTTTCACAGTCCACAGTGCATAAAATGCATTATTTTCACAGTCCACAGTGCATAAAATGCAATTGTCAAGGAGGGCGAAGTTAATAGGGAACAATTTCAGCGTGACCAAGAGCCGTATCTACCAAGACAGCATAGTGGACTCGCAACTTTTGAAAAGAAATGTCACCGTTTAGAAAGATATTGCCTCAAATCCCGCTGGAGAAGAATAGTGAAATTCTTGAAGGCCTTCTCAACTGGGTATGCAGTTAGCTGATCTACTTTCTGCAGGATGGGAACCCTACAGAGAATAGAACCCCCTCCTCCGGGTCAGTTATTCCAGATTTTTCAGCCTTCACAAAATGCAAAGCGGCTTGTGAACACGCACGGATATAATATAAAACATACGAAGTAGTTTTTTGCGCAAACTACAACCAAAATAGTTGTAGCCAATCACCCCTCCCCCCCCTCCAAAAATAATAATAAATAACCAACAACCGTATGGTTGAACCAGCTGGAAAGGGAAAGGAGACGCCTCGAACCAAACAACAAGAAAGGAAGGTATAAAATGAAAAGGAAAAAACAAAAAATATATACAAAAATGTATATTGTCAATGTATCCAGTAGTGCCTACATATTGTCAAGTGGATGGTCGTAGCATCGAATGACATCTTCCAGTAGGTCCCAAATATGCTAAAATGGGTTGAGATCGTTGAGTTGGACGACCATGGGAGGCCAGAGGATCCATTGTCATGTTCCTGAAACCAGCTAGCAACCTGCCAGGCCTTGTGGCATGGCACGTTGTCTTTTCGATAGACGCCGGAGTGCCTGGATACACTCTCATCATGAAGGGTTGGTCGGCGACGATAGAAAGTTAACCGTTCCAATCGAGTTGTTGATTAACGGTGATCAGAGGACCTGGGGCATGCTATGAAAACAGTCCCCAAACAATAATACCAGCGGCTCCAATCTGCCGAACACAACAGTACATCTAGGTGCCATGGCCTCAACGCTGCTTCCTCCAAATTCGAATACGCCTATCAGTAAGATAGAGCTGGAAACGGGATTCATTAGACCAGACAGATTTCCACATGTCTGTGGCCCAGTGTTGGTGCTAACGTGCCCATGCAAGGAGCAGCTTCTTGTGTCTCGCAGTGAGTACCCGTGAGGGCCGTTGATATACGAGCTAATGTTCGGCGCATAGTCCATGTGGATATTGGTCTTGCTGTTCCTGCTTTGTACTGGATGGGCCACTGTGCTGTGTCCCAGCTAACCACCAGTACAACTCAGGAAAAGCAACACCAATACAATAACTCTCACCACGGGCGTCCACTATACGTGGCTGCCCCCGCATGTGAGTGTGACCTTGGGCTAGTTGTTCAAGTGCTGTTCAGCTAGTCACGCTAGATTCTGACACCACAGGATGGGAGCACTTAACCATGTTGGCTGTTGTCGAGATACTGGCACCAGCACGTCTTGCCCGCAATCATTTCACATTCGTAGACACTCGAAGCCTGATCACCAAGCGTGCGAACTTCAATCATATATCAGCCGTTCCCAACTTTGAGTGTTCACCAGCGTCACAGACTAGTTCATTCCTAGACAAGGGGGGGCTGTAATACAAAGCCAACTCAGTGTGATATATCTTACTGCTCTAGGTAATACGCCGAGAATAAGAGCTCCAAGTGTTCAGATGCTCAGAGAAGCTTAAACTTCTCTGTGCATCTAAACTGTGATATGTGGATAAAAGCAAGCAAACCCACAAGTAAAAATATCAAAGGCATATTTTCAGATAGAATATAAAGTTAGAAGTTCTTTACTGACAAAAAATGCCCCCGGTCTCTCCAGTCTACTACAGTGACTTCCAATCAACAGTTACAAGAACTTACAAGATCTGATAGAGGTGTACAAACTTTGAATGGTTTGAGCATGCTCAATGCTGATGGGATACTGCCTCTTGCTCAGAATAATCACATGAGAAAGCATAAATTCAAATTGAGGAAAGACAGATGTAGGATAGATGTGCTGAAATTTGCCTTTAGCCAGCGGGTAGTTGGTTGGTGGAACAGACTTCCATCCCTTGTTATGGAAGTTGATAGCCTAAATAAATTTAAGGCTCAGCTGGACAGGTATTTCGAACGAACGGAGGGGTGAAGTGGAAGTTTTTTTTTTTTTTTTGGCTGATGCTGCATAAGCTTGCTTTATTGCATCATAAAAAAAAAAAAAAAGTAAAGTGCAGCCATTATCAACCCACTGCAGGATGGAAGCCTCCTCAACAATTCATGTTGAGGGAAACGGACCATAATTTGCCACGCTGGTCGGCAGATCGACCGTATTCAGCAGTCAGGGGCTTGAACCCCCGGTCTACTCAAAGAGCGTGTGCTACTGCACTCCCGCTCCTGACCACTCGGCTACGGAGGCCTCTATTGCATCATATGCCTCTACTAATGCTAACTTGAAAATTACTTCCAAGCGATTGGGCCCTCCATAAACAAAGAAAACACCGTTCAACTTACTATCACCAAGAAGAGAAACATCAATGATGTAAACATCATAAGAGAGGATTCTCCAGTTAAAAAAACTCACCCAGCATAAGGACTGGGGCGTCATCTGGAACAAAGACCTTTCGTTCTTGCCTCATTTTAATGCCACTAGGGGAAAAAAATATGCAGCTACAGTGGCGGACAAAAAAACTGCATCACCTTAAAAAAAAGTAACATTTGTAGTGAAACGTATAAGATATTGTTTGATTACAGTCATATTGTTTGTCGCAAAGCAATGGTATTGCGTCAGATAACGCTTCTATTGCATCAGACAGTAATTGCAAGGTATTGCATCAGCCGTTTCTATAAAGCTACACTTTTTTTTCTTGTTGTCAGTTGACAACAAGAAAAAAAAGTGTAGCTGTTAGTCTATCCCGGGAAGGGCATTCTACGCGTGCTATCGCTGATAAAATAGGCTGCTACCGGTCAACAGTATCTCGAGTGCTGAAATTAAAGCTTGAAACAGGTGATGTGAAGAGAAGACCTACATCAGGCCGTAAGAGAGTGACTACGCCTTCCCAAGATCGATATTTGAAGCGGTTATGCCTTCGTATTCGCCATGCTAGTGCTCCTGATCTAAAACGACTTTGAGATGATGTTGAAACAAGTCCACGAACTATCCAAAGACTGCTTTCGGAATGTGGTCTGCATGCCTATCGGCCCAAGGAGAAGCCTTTATTGACCCAAGAAATGAGGAAGAAGCGACTGGCTTGGGATAAAACGCATGTTTCATGGACCAAAAAAAAAAATGGGACACCGTCATCTTTTCTGACGAATAAATTGAACCTGCATGGCTCGGATGGGAAGCGATATGTCAGAAGACAAAAATCTGAGGCATACCATCCTGACTGCATAACACTGACTGTAATGTTCCCCACCGGTCGGATGGTCTGGGGATGCATAACAAGCAAAGGGGTGAGGCGAATTAAGTTTATTAACGGAACGATGAATGCAGAAACCTACACGGCGACCTCCGTAGCCGAGTGGTCAGGAGCTGGAGTGCAGTAGCACACGCTCTTTGAGTAGACCGGGGTTCAAGCCCCTGACTGCTAAATACGGTCGATCTGCCAACCCGCACTGGGCCAGCGTGACAGATTATAGTCCATTTCCCTCAGCATGAATTGTTGAGGAGGCTTCCATTCTGCAGTGGGTTGATAATGGCTGCAGTTAACTTTAACACTGCTATCTTGGAGGGCCTGAAACCCGTTATTAGGGATCACCACACAGATGTCCAAAACTGTATTTTTCAACAGGACTCAGCACCTTGCCATACAGCAAAATTGGTAAGTTTTATGCTATTTAGATTTAATGATGAATTTGTCTTCTTGTCTCACAAGTCTTAAAACATACTTACACCAATGTTTTCCCTCGTTTTTCTCCCTTAAGGTGCAGTCATACCTCAGAAATGCTGGAATTAGTGTTGGACTGGCTCGGCAACAGTCCAGATTTGAAAACTGCTGATACATAATGCTGATGCTGATACTAAAATTGCTCGGAAGAAGCTAGCAAGTAAGATTCAGCTGCAGGAGAGCATTGTAAGGGTGTGGTACCACGAAATTGGGCAGCCGTATATCCAGAAGTTGATTAACTCTATGCCAGATCGTTGCAGGGCTGTAATTGCAGCTCGAGGAAGAAATAACAAAATATTGAGGACTGATTTTGCTGATTTACAGTACATAATACTATTACGTTAACTTTTCATTTCAGTTTGTACACGGAAATGCAATAAAATGTTTGTTTGGTTGTCATGATTGCCATTTGCATGATTTCTCATATTTCCATTAATACGCATTTTACCCTTTTGAAAGATATTTATGGCAGTCAGGTATATCAGGTGGAGTCTTTTTATTAGATTTCATTACAGAGATATATATCCCATCTAACAAATGCATTTTGAACGTTTCTGCAGCCTACAATGCAGCGCAAAACACATTATTTGCAAAATTCACAAGTAAGGCAGTTTTTTGTCCGCCACTGTATATGGGCAGTGAAACAGGAGACCTCCAACTTTCATAATCCGCATCTTATCATTAGTTATATTCTTCGTTGCATTGTTCCAGTTCCTTTATACGTTCACTAGCCCTAGAATACTGAATTTTAAAATGGCTGAATAGGATTACAGGTGCAATCTTATTCAGCCATTTTCGCCCAGCTTCTCTCAGGAAAATTAAGCTCTCCTGATATCTAGGATATCATAGACCATCTGATCATAATAGAAGCCATACCAACGTACTCCCAAACAGATCTAAGCTGCGTAGCATGACCTCTCGGGATAATATGTTTCCATTTAACTCCATCGAATTATTTAATAGGCTATCCATAGACTTTCAGAAGCTGTGCAAGGACAAAACCTACAGGTCTTCCACTCTTGCAGATATATGTGCCCTCGTCAAGCTCTAGGTTAGATTATTTCGGTGATGCTACATGATCCTCGCATTGTTGTATTTATGTATCTTACCAGTCACTGTTTAAGGCCATGTACAGTGTTTACCCTTTTGAGAACTTTGTACATTAACTGTAAATAGTATGTCATTATTTATTTCATATTATTCATGTAACCCCTGTCAGCCGGATAGCTGTAAAGGGACATTACTCTGCAAATAAACTGATAAAAAATAAATAATAATAATACCACCCTGTGTACTTGGTAGCAATACTCGTCACGAGGTGGAACCCCCAATCAGGAAGAAAACATATAAGAGAGCAACAATAATAATAATAAGGACCATCGTTACGAAGAACCTAATAGCTCCTGCCATCTTGGAAAAAATCAAGCAGGATGTGAGCGATCCGATCAACTAAAAAGAACATGGTCAATATAGAACCAGAGGAGGGAGGGCAAGAAGAAATACAAACCACAGCAGCTGAGGTGGAAAGAGTGGTCATGATATCCAGAATAGAGGACGAGTGGAAGAAGGCCCTAACAGAATTCGAAGGAATGAACCCCACAAAGACTCACGTGATACCGAAGCAGAGACCGAATAGAACCTTGTGGAGAGTCACAGACCACCTCAATAGGCAAATAGTACCTCGACAACAATGGTGCAACACTGGAGGCTATCCACACAGTCGTGTATTGTGCTGCCGTGGCAGCCACTAGGATTAATGGAAGAGAAACGAGAGACTAGCAGCAGAAGAACCGAAAACAGAAGGAACCGCCAGCTTGGGAAAGAAGACTTCAGCAGAAAATAGAAGAATTAAGAGTCAAGATAGGTCAGTTGACCCAGTAGCATCAGAGTAATAGAAGTAAGAAATTGACTGAAAAGGTGAAGAGCATCCTCAAAAGAGACAGCGTCCACAACAAACATAAGACCACAAATCAGAGAATAGGAGAATACTTGGACACACTGAAGCAAAACCTCCTCGCACTCAGCAAGAGACTACGCCGATACAAAGAGAGCTCCCAGAGGAAAATAAACAACCGAATCTTCGATGAGGACCAAAGAGCCTTCTACAGGAAACTGGGAGAAGATGAGAAAGCAGGAGACAGACCACTCGAGAAGAAGACGATCGAGGAGTTCTGGGGAAATATCTGGAGCAGTGAAGTAAGGCATAACAGCTGAGCCCCCTGAATAGAAGTAGAACGGAAGAAAACCAAGGACGTACAAGAGATGAGAGAGCGGGAGATTCGAGGAGAAGAAGTAAAACAGTCGATCAGGAACACCCACAACTAAAGAAACCCCAGTCATTGATAACATCCACAATTACTGGTACAAGAAGCTCACTAGGACACATAAGCACCTAGCAGAGCAGTTCACTCGAATGATAAGGCACCCGGAGACAATCCCGAAGTTTCTCACTGAAGGAGTCACACATCTGAAGCCTAAAGACAAAGATAAAAGAAACCCGGCAAAATACAGGCCAATCACCTGCCTGCCAACGATGTACAAGATCCTGACCAGCTGCATATCTAAGAAGATATCAGACCACTCAGAAAGTCAGAGTATAATGGCCGAACAGCAGAAAGGATGCAAGGGGAGGAGCAATTAACCACAGATGTCGCAGTTATGGAGCAAGCCTACAATAAGCACCGCAACCTATACACGGCCTACATCGATTACCGCAAGGCCTTCGACTCTGTACCTCATAGCTGGCTAATAGAGACCCTGAAGATCTACAAGGTCAATCCGATAGTGTCAATCTTTATGAGCAACAATGGCAAAATGGAGTACCACCATTAAGGTCGAGAATATCACAACCAGACCAATCTCCAACAGAAGAGGAATCTTTCAGGGAGACCCTCTGAGCCCACTGTGGTTCTGTCTAGCACTCAACCCGCTATCCACCATGCTTAATGGCAGTAAGTATGGATATAACCTCAAAGAAGGAAGAAAGAACCTGTACACCCTCACCCACTTAATGTATATGGATGACATCAAGCTCTACGGGGAAACCGAGAAGCAACTCCAGCTTCTACTCCGGATCACCGAAGAATTCAGCAAGGACATCAGGATGGAATTTGGTCTAGACAAATGCAAGACCCACGCACTGCACCATGGAAAATTAGTCGGTCAAAACTACCATCTGCATACTGGTAAAGAGATCGAAGCTATGACAGAAGGAGAGAACTACAAATACCTATGAATGATGCAGGCTCAGCAGTTAGAGCACAAGGAAATCAAGAAGTGCCTGACCGAAAAATATCATCAGAGACTCAGAAGCCTGCTGAAAGCAAAACTGAGCGGAGGGAACACAGTTAAAGCCGTAAACACCTATGCATCTCCAGTACTAACATAATAATAAGAAGAACTCTTTATTATATACAGAAAGCACATTGCTGTATACAACTCCCTTTGGGGTCATAGATTGGACTAACACCGAGCTGGAGGATATCATGCGAAAGAAAAGGACAATGATGACCAAGAGCCGCCAACACCACCCGAAGTCAGCAGTGGAGAAAGACTAACAATAGCGCGGAAGGAGGGACGAAGGGGCCTGATAGACCTTATAGAGCAACACAAAACAGCGATAGTTAACCTGAAAGATTACTTTGAGAACAACACAGCACCATCGACCAGCCCATAAGGAAGATAGATAAGTGGTATACCCCCTCAACCTAAGCGAGGAGCTCTCTCCCGCCCAGACGACACAAGAAGCTAGAAAGATGGGAAAAGAAGACATTACAATGACCTCCATCAAGATCACATCGATAACAGTGCTTCCAATGCATGGCTCACAAGCGGAACGCTCTTCACCGAGACTGAAGGATTCATGCTGGTCATCCAAGACCAGGTAATCAACACCAGAAACTATAGAAAATACATCACAAAGGAGCCGGGAATGTCTGATGACACATGTCGACGATGCACCAGGCCTCAGAAACGATCCAACACATCACAGGGGGATGCAAGATGATCACCCAGACTGAGTACGCTCGTAGACACGACAATGTAGCCAGGATAATACATCAGAAGCTAGCGGGACGCTCTTCCCCGAGACTGAAGGAGTCACGCTGGTCATCCTGAAGGATTACCAGAAACTATAGAAAATAGTTTCTGGTAATCTGGTAATAGACCAGAAACTATAGAAAATACATCACAAAGGAGCCCACAATGTCTGATGACATGTCGACGATGCCACCAGGCCTCAGAAACGATCCAACACATCACAGGGGAATGCAAGGCGATCACCCAGACTGAGTACGCTCGTAGACACGACAATGTAGCCAGGATAATACATCAGAAGCTAGCGAGGAAATACCAGTTGATCAAAGAAAGTGTACCATACTACAAGTACGAACCCCAGGCAGTACTAGAGACCCCAACCAACAAGCTGTACTGGGCTCGCACCATAATAACGGCTAAGACCATCCCGCACAACAGACTGGAAATAACCCTTGTGGACAAGATGGAAAAGGACACCTACCTGATTGACATAGCGGTGCCCAACACTAGCAATTTCCAGAAAACCGATGAGGAAAAAAATTAGGAAGTACACGAAATGAGACATGGGGTCAAGGAGATGTGGCATATGCAAGAAGTAACAACCATCCTGATCATCGTGTCAAATACCGGTATGGTGCCAAAGACCCTAACATAGCAGCCCAGCAGCAATAGGTCTCCCAGAGAACACCTACAAGGAACTCCAGAAAGTCGCAATCTCAAACACCTGTAGGACACTGTCAAAGAATTTCTCGACCAACAGTAATACCAAACATTAAAACCACCCTGTGTACTTGGTAGCAGTACTCGTCACGGAGTGGAGTCCCCCAATCAGGGAGAAGTAATATAAGAGCAGCAGTAATAATAATAAAGCCATAGTATCTTATTTATACTATGGGCACCTGAACGAAAGTTCAACTCAATAAGGCCATATTCTAAATGTATACTTAAGCACTGTAATGCAGTGCTTAAGTGTAATACAAGGAATGTGTATGAAAATGATATAAAATGGAATTAAAAGACGCGGCGAATAATTTTATATTTTAAAATTAAGCATACGTACTGAATACTGAAAAGGACATGATATTACAGGAAAACATATTTATGTCATTAATCAGATCAAGGATATTACCGCAATTTCATTAAAACTTAAATAATAACAATTATTATTGTTATAATGCACTATCTTATAAGCATTCTCTGTAGAACCAAAGTGCAGAGTGAGTTTTTTATGCATCACATGTCCCCAAGTTTTCCAATTTTATTTTTAATAAATGTTTCAGGACTGCTTCAAAGGAAACTAACTGCGAAGCAGCCATAAAATTTGCGTGCGCAAATAGCCATTTGTGAGCGCAGACCCACAAATGTAAAGTAAACATTACAAGAGTATGGTATTTTCGAATATAATATAAAAATTCCTATAAATTTATACTAACCGCTGCGCTTGCTCTCATAACAAAAGTAATGCTGGTAAGAATTGCATAAAATTAGATTGAACGACACTGTGAACAGAGATCACAGGCTGGCCATTACTACCAATGTCCCTTTTTTATTATTATTATTATTATCAGTTTAATCTATTTTCAGTATCCCGTGAACCTATTCAACCCTAAGCCTATTCAACTTAGCAGCAACAACATTACAGATACAAAAAGTGCAGCGATAAAAATGATAATGCTCTGCCAAACTTGCTTTTATTAAAAAATAATAATAAATAAATAACATGTACGTAGTTCAATGGTTCCCAATAGCATTTTGGGATCAGCGTGACCAGGCGATCCTGAAGCGATTTTAAGTCGATCTATCTTACTAAATTCATTCTTAAAATATTGTTAAAATTTTGTTAATTAATACAGAAAAATTATGATTATTCTATAAAACGTGAATTCCTCTGATCTTTAAATTGAGGTGTCACACACATAGTTCTCACGATTACCCTGTAAGTACAATCACTATCCTTACAACCCATATTGCAGTTCTCAGTTTGAACCCCATTTCGACTGTACGGATTTTTATGAGCTTTTTTCACACCTTAGCTGAGTTAGTCAGTCTTGCGAGAAGATAGCATGTTTTTTTTTTATTATTATTATTCCCAGAATTGCCGCTTTTTCATTGACTAAGATCGCTCCTTAAAGTGAAAAGGCAATCCTACCTCAAGTTATTGAGCACTGTTTTCATCACACACCTTGCCACCGTGATCCCTGGGCAGGACCGGATTTAAACTTGTTGTGACCCTTAGCTATACATGTATGAGGCCCTTTTCTCTTACTGTTCAACTGTGACAATATTAAAAAAGGATTTTTTAAGCTGGAACGAGGTCCCCTGTAATGCGAGGCGCTAAGCTGTTGCTTATTTCGCTAATATGTAAAGCCGGCCCTGTCCCTGGGAAATCTACTACCGTCACTCTCTTTCACATTTAGGAAGCTTTGAATTCTCGAACACAGCTCAACATAATTTTTCTTGACGTTAAATCTGTATATGATAGGATTTCCATCACATCTTTATTTAATATCCTGAAGAACTACTTCAGGATCTCCGATAACCGCCTCACTGTACTCAATAAAATTTTGCAGGAAAGACGGCTCCTTGTAGAGCACAATGGTCTCTCTCGATCCTTTAAAGTTTTCAGAGGGGGTTTCCACAGGGTGGCGTTTTGTCGGCAGCACTGTTTGCAGCTGCTTTGGAACCTCCGCTGGCAAATTTCCAAAACATGATATCGTACGCCGACGATCTGAAGCTCTTCATTCATTCGAATCAGCCAGAACAAGCGCTCTCAGTCCAAAGATCTGAAACAAAACAAACCTCTGAGATAACGTCCCAAAATATGGACATCAAATCAAACTTGTCAACTCCCACAAGGACCTCGGTTTGGTCTGGGATTCGAGCCTGTCTTTTCTGGGGCGCTTCAAGGAAGCAAGAAACAAATGCTACGCAGCTCTTTGGTCTGCTCGACAGGAACTGGTTGGTTACGGCTATAACAAGCTATTAACTAGATTTGTCCAAACTTGTGTTGTACTGGTGGCTCGCTGAGCACTGGAAATCTGATCCTCCGCCACTCCAACCTAGCACTTCTTGGAGCTTGGTATTGGCTTCTACGATCCCTCAATAGGACTTCAGGCAATTCCCTTTACTATCTCTAGAACTATACTACATTAGTTGCATAGAATGACCCCTTGGAAACAAATCATCACCACTCGCAATATAATTACTCTCTCCAAGTTTATTTCGGGTAGACTAGATGCTCCCAACATAGATAGCCTCATCATCCTGCCCAATGCTAGCAGAAGAATATCTAACCTCCCAACATCTATGATCCGACCTACCCTCAACCAAATTGTGCAGCTGTGCTTTAATCCAACAAAGTGTAAGGTATTACACCTGGGAAACAGTAATCCCAAAAAAACTTATTCACTTGGTGGAGTTCAACTAAACCCAGTACTGGAGGAAAGGGACTTGGGTGTTACGATACGCTCAGACATGAAATTCTCTGAGCATTGTAAACAGGTTGCAAGGAAGGCCCATGGTGTCCTATCGATGATCTATCGAACTTTTGCAAGTAGAGATAGGGACGTGATAATCCCATTATATAAGGCTTATGTTAGACCACACTTGGAATACTGTGTTCAAGTATGGAGACCGCACCTGAAGAAAGACATCGAGCTTCTTGATAATTCAATATAATTACTCTCTCCAAGTTTATTTCGGGTAGACTAGATGCTCCCAACATAGATAGCCTCATCATCCTGCCCAATGCTAGCAGAAGAATATCTAACCTCCCAACATCTATGATCCGACCTACCCTCAACCAAATTGTGCAGCTGTGCTTTAATCCAACAAAGTGTAAGGTATTACACCTGGGAAACAGTAATCCCAAAAAAACTTATTCACTTGGTGGAGTTCAACTAAACCCAGTACTGGAGGAAAGGGACTTGGGTGTTACGATACGCTCAGACATGAAATTCTCTGAGCATTGTAAACAGGTTGCAAGGAAGGCCCATGGTGTCCTATCGATGATCTATCGAACTTTTGCAAGTAGAGATAGGGACGTGATAATCCCATTATATAAGGCTTATGTTAGACCACACTTGGAATACTGTGTTCAAGTATGGAGACCGCACCTGAAGAAAGACATCGAGCTTCTTGAAAGGGTGCAAAGAAGGGTAACTCGCCTGGTGAGATCGGCAAAGGGGCGTCCTTATGAAGAAAGACTTCGAATATGTGGGTTGCAGAGTTTGGAAACTAGACACCTTAGAGGAGATTTGATTGAGGTGTTTAAGGCTCTGAGAGGCATCAGTAAAATGAATGAGGACAAAATTTTCAAGATTATAAATGATGCTAGAACTAGGGGACATAAATTCAAGTTACGGGGGGAAATGTTTAGATTGGACTGCAGGAAGTTCTATTTTAGCCAGCGAGTTATAAATTACTGGAATAAGTTGCCTTCATGGGTGGTAGAGGCCGACAGTTTGGGGAAATTCAAAGGTCATCTGGATAGTACTTTCGGGTAAGGGAAGCGCATAGGATGATAGGTTTAATTTCCTTTTTATTTATTTTATTTTTTTTATTTATTAATTATTATTATTTAGTTATTTATTTATTTTTTGTTTTTATCATTGTTTTGTTCGGATTTTTTTTTTTTTTTTTTTTTTTGGCTGGTGCAGCATAAGCCATAGGCTTTCTTGCACCATGCGGCCGTTACTAATACTAATACTAAATTAGCTCGCTCAATCATATGTTCCCAGCAAACACGACTGGACTCCTGAACGACCTAAATATTAACCCCGAGACGATTTGCGTGGACAAGGCCTACAGATCAAAAGTGTTTGCTGACACTTACGCCATCTTGCAATTTTAGACGCTTCAATTTTCCTTCGCTCTCCGCAGGCTTCTGTGTTTGAGGATGCCCTGTTCTCCTTCTCCTGTTCCGGACAGCCTTCTACAACTTTCCGACACTCCCTCACCCTTCTTGGAGGGCTGCTGAATGTATTTATAGCTGTAATTAATTTGATTAGATCTCTGTATCTTTTATATTATTCAATGTATATATTGTTTTAATCTGTTATAATTGTGTTTACCCTCGTAACACATGTTTGCTGTCTGGGGAGAGATATAATTTCTTCTTTACCTGAATAAATAATAAAAACGAACCACAGAATACATCCAATTTATAGACAATACACCGGTGCCTCGTACTCTTAGTGGTCTTGGTACAAATAAGAAAATAACGAACACGGACTAAAGATAAATCTATAATTCCAGTGAAAATAATAAAGGAACACATACTCTATTAGCAGAACTCACAGAAACACTTAGGCTTCATTTAAATAACAGTAACATTTTAATTTTTTTTCCTGATTTAATTAAACATTTTATCTAACTGTCATATCTTTATTATTGAGAAAATTTTATAACTATGGGTTCAGAAGGAAGATCAACATATTTGAATGTTATCTTAAAAATAGAAAGATTACTGCTAACACTGAATATGGGAAATAAAAGATTATAAGGGAGGGTACGCAAGTACTCACTCCGGCTCAATACTGTATTATTTAACATGAATGAAATGCTTAATATTAATTGTAAAGTACAAAAAATTACATGTAGATGATATTATTCTACACTGTATTAGAAAAAACTTACCTCAAATGTCCTCAGTACTGCAGTTAGACTTCATTTCCATGTAAAAGTAGGTTCATGATAACCAGTTAGTAATTAGTCAGGAAAAAACAAAGCTAATGATATTCAAAAACGAAGTCAATTTCACAACACTGCTGTCTTCATTTATATCATGGTCAGAAATGTTATTATGGCAATGCTGAATGGTACCAGCACACTTTTATTTGGGTCTTTGGATGGACCATTCCCTAATTTGGTCAAAAAACAAACTATTTAATTATTAAACTGAGATTCGTCATATCTCTTATATCATATAAAGAGAAAATTTAATCTACCACTAAAATTAGTCTATACATTATTCTATCAAAAGTCAATGAACACTTAGTTATGGACAAAAACAAGTAGTTATTCAAAAAAATTAATAGCATATTCGTCAACTTTTGACCGTAATGATATTTTTCATTGCGTTGTGAAAGAAGAACTCTTTATTGCATACAAAACGCACACGCCGTACACAATACCCTTCACGGCTACAAGCCAGGGGTTTACAGTAAAGGCTAATATAATGTAATAAACAAGGATGAGATAGGAGAAAAAAACAATATTATTACTAATTATACAAATGTAGGATTAAACATTGGAAAACAAATTAAAAATTTACATATGAACATATATACACAACAGCGTGTTATCATGTTATATTATTCTCCAAGGATCCTTTTACAGTGCTGGAATGATCTGAACAGGCGCAGAAAGTTGGAATACTGTAGTGATGGATCCACGGCAGTGATGGACAAGTCCTTGGGAGCAGGTTCTAATGTCCTGTGACGTGGTCCTGAGAAGGAAGTCGATGAAGTCCTGCCTATATTTTTTATCCAATGCGAACTTGTAGAGGTCGCCATCCAAGGAGTATATGTACTGCAGCATTTGCACGGGTAAGAACCGATTGGATAACTTTAACCGGTTTGGGGTGGCCTGAAGGACTGGATTGGCCCGAAGGCTTGGGACCGGGATCCTCCAACCAGCACAGAAATCTGGGTCCGAAATAATTCCAACCATTATTTTTACAGCAAAGACGAGTCTTCTCTCATTTTTTTTTTAAGTTGTTGGTGTCTGTGGCCACAGCATCGGCTTCTGTAGCCATAATGCACCTCCCAAAGTTTTTGCATTTTTACTCTGATCCAAGCCCGAGGCGGGATTCGAACCCGCGATATTTAGATTGCCAGGCAGGCACTTTACCCACCAGGCTAGCCCGGTCGGCTCTTCTCTCATGGATAATGTCAGGAAGACATCTGATGATTAGAGCTGCTGCCATCTGGGTGGTCCTTGGTGCAGGGGGAAGCCGAAATTTCCATATGGCCCACTTCAATAACCAAAATTCGCTCGCAAAAATCCGTCTCAGATGCGTTGCGGCAGTTGAGGTCCAGATTTCTGGGCCATAAAGCACGACCGGATAGACACATGTCTTAATATACCCGCACCCAACGGCCTGGTCATGGACATGCATAAGTTGTTGCTTAAGCATCCACCGGAGTCGAAAGAACTTTATTTGCAGATGGTCTATGTGTAGTAGAAAGGAGAGCTTCTAGTCAAAAATAACGCCCAGATCGGTGTGTTGCTGAACAGCAGAAATCGCATATCCTCTTATATTGGGTTGCACCATCGTTAGGTTCCGTTTGAGCGAGAAAGTCAACTATCTCGACTTCTCAGGATTGATGTGAAGGCCGAAACCGGAGAGGAAGGCCTCGAGGTTCTGGATTTTCTGTACGATTAAGGCATTTGTGTAGTCAGCAGTGTCTCCAGGGTTGATAGCAATGAACAGCTTTATATCATCAGCGAAGGTGATAATATCAGTTCGGCCCGTCATGAAAGGCAGAAGAACAGCTGAGAACAAGCTACCAAAGAGGACTCCAGCTGTAATAGTTCTGGTGTAGCGCCGATTGGCATCGCAAACAATAATAGTCCTGTTCTCAAGCATTGTCTGAGTGAACCAGAGCACGTCTACTCCAATGAGGTAATACGTAGTAGCCTTGCGAACGCGTGAAAGGATACGGAATCAACACTTTCTGGTAGAAAGCTGGTGGTAATGTGCTCCACTCCGTTAAACCATTCGTGACTCCACTAACGGAAAGAACCGTCTTAGTCTTACCCTAATTCGGTGTTCCTACTCATCCCAAACCTGCTCATTTATTTTGAGATCAAAATGTATGCTGGCCGCTGTAATACATTCGACGTTATTCTCTTTAAACCACATGTTCACAATCCTTGCTTTGTGTTGTTGCTGTTGTAGTAGGGTTTTAGAAGCATCAGCGACTAAGGCGCCATATTGCTCCATATATACTGTCTATAAATTGTATATGTTCTATGGTCGATTTTCTGTTTGCTGGAAGAAACCCCGAGTTTTCGGGAATGAAAATCATAATACCCTCTTGACCGATTACCTCAGCTACGCTGTGAAAAAGGCCCATATGAATATATGGACATTTTTCACAAAAGGCGCATATGTAGGCCTTTTGTGAAATATATGGGCCTTGTATCATCGCGAGGACCATATATATCACAAAAGATTTATAAATATATGGGCGCTTCGCGTCATCGACGGGACTCGAACTCATGTCTTTTCCACCTGGTGTGAGGGGGACGACGATTATATAAGCTGTACTACCCACGAGGGCCCTTGCTTTGAGACATGGAGCGCTGTCGTGTTAGTCACTGCTCGACAAAATTAACAGAACAAAATGTTTTTCATGAATATTTTATTGTGAACAGTGTCGCCGAAGGTGGATATTTAATATAATAGGCACCTTGACATGCAAATTCCGAGTATCCAATAGAAATCGATCTACCACCTTACAGAGCCGCATATTATGCAAATTATTCATGACTAAAAAATTTGTAAAAGCACGGGTTGCGACCACATCGCTTCATTTCCGTTTTTTTAGTTTTCTCAGTGGGATAACCACACTACAGTACTCAGGATGGCAAGTCATTATCGTTTAGATGATTCTTTGAGATGGCGGGTCACCTTGCATCCCGCAGTAATGTGTTGGTGCGTTTCTGAAGCCAGGTAGCATCGTCGACATGTGCCATCGGATACTCCGGGCTCCTTGGCAATGTATTTTCTATAATTTCTGGTGTTGATTACCTGGTCTTGGATGGCAAGCATGAATCCTTCAGTCTCGGGGAAAAGCGTCCCGCACGTGAGTCATGCATTGAAAGCAATCTATGTGATCTTGATGGAGATGGTTGTAGTGTCTGCCGTGGAGTGTCTTCTTTGCCCATCTTTCTAGCTTCGTTTGTGCCTCCAGGTTGGGAGGAGACTCCTCGCTTAGGTTCAGTGGGGATATACCGTTTGTTTATCATCCTTATGGCCTGATGGAGTGCTGATGTGTGTTTCTGGAAGTAATCCTTCAGGTTAGCAATCGCTGATTTCTGTTGCTCGATGAGGTCTATCAGTTATTACTTTTATTATTATTATTATTATTTCTCCCTGATTGCGGGTTGCACCTCGTAACGGGTATTGTTACCAAGTACACAGGATGGATTATTATTATTATTATCACTTTTCTGCTAGAGGGCTAAGAGTAAGCATGTCTACTGTATCAACGCTCTTAAAGAAAATCGGAAATCTTTGCCATTTGTAAGTTGTCTAATCCTTTCTTCTGCTGTTTATTTAGTGCAAGTGCATTAGCTAAAGCGTTTTGTGTTGACTACTCCAAAGATTTACGATTATGAATCAAAATATATGCAAAAAGTGCAATCTGCCGCTACACGTGGTAGAGGTGGTATGTCATGGCTGCAACAATGGATATCATTTTCGATGCTCATTGAAAGAAGCAACCTATAAAGGGATGGCGAAGCAGAAGAAACAGCAGTGGAGGTGTATATTGTGCAGGACAGAAGAGAGGGAAGAAAGAAGTGAAATTTCCTATTCGGCGGAAGATTTTCACGAATTGCTGAATTCAACAACAGGCATAAACGAAGAGTTAGAGGTTACACAAATGCAGGTGAACACACTAAATTTAAAAGATGTACTAAGGAAACTATACAGTAAAATACATTTACTGGATTTACTAACAGAAATTGTACCAATAAGGAAGAAAATGGAAGACCTCAAGACAGAAGTAGATGATATCAAAAAATCGATTGCTTTTGTCTCAGATTCCTTCGATAAAATACAAAATAGCATAAGCAAACTGGAGGACTCCAACGCTGCTATCAATAAAAGACTTGTGAATCTGGAAGCTTCTTTCAAGAAAAATTAGGAGAATTCTATTCTGCTTAACTCACGGATTGACTCGATAGAACAACAATTATTAGAAAATAATGTAGAAATAGTAGGATTAACAGGATTAGCGGGCCAAGACCTAGAGCATGTTATTCAGCAGCTGGGGGCTTGCATTAAAGCTACAGCACAATAACGAAGTGGAACACTACTATATATCTAACAACAAAAAAATAAATGACAAGCCTACACTAATTGCGAAATTTTCAAATCATGTGGTAATGGAAAAATAGATGAGAAAGGCAAAGGAAATTCTACTCACAGCAAATGATGTATTTCAGAACAACAGCAGTGCTCCAATCTACATAAATGACAACTTAACAACACACCTCAAGCAATTATTTTAGGAAACAAAACAATTAGTAAAAACTCACAGTTTCAAATTTTTATGGTTAAAACATGGAAGGATTTACGTGAAGAAGAATGACTCTTCAAGAGCCATAAGAATCTTGAGTTCAAAGGACCTGCAGCATATAAAATAGACTCCTTCATTGTGAATAATTGTAATTTCTTGAAATCTAGGCCTAAGGTAATATTAAGACATCAAGTATGCTTTTTGAGGAATCACAAACTTTCATTTCACCTTTACATTTTTTAAAAAATCCAAATAGCCAAGCTCTTTTAATTGATAAAAAACAGTTTTTTTCTGGTAGCTCTAAACATCAGGTCATTAAGAAAAAATTGGTTTAACTTTTTGCAATATATAAATGCAATGAAAAAATATATTTTTTTGTATAGTTTTAACAGAGGTTAACATAAAAAGTGATAAAATTGCCAACTATAACATACTAGGATATAACAAAGTCTATAAATTGAGAGAGTTGAGAAGGGGTGTTGGAATAATAATATACTATAGAACATGCTATAAGGCAATACAGGTTTACCACGAGACTCAGTCTTGCGAAAACTGCTGTCTCAAATTATTAGGAGAAGATCCACAGAACACATTCATGATTTGTGCTTTTTATAGGCCACCATCAGATTCTATAAACACTTTTCTAATAGAATTAGATAACATAATTCTGCAATGGGAAGACATACAAGCTGATAAGACCATACTAGTGGGAGACTTCAATATCAATTTACTAAACGATGAAATAGAAAATGTAATACTCAGATACTCTGCAGATAGAACAGTAAGCTCCTGCTTAGATCATCTTATAACAAATATAAAGTTGAAGTATGCAAATTCCTACATACTACTGAATCAACTTTCAGATCATAGAACATGCATACTAATAATAGATATGTACTCAAAACAACACCCATGTGAACATAAAAAATTAACAAATGTTGCGAAGAACAAATATTTATCAACAGGCAAGCTGAAACACAACACAGAAAACATGTTAAGACAAGAGCAAGCATCTTACACAACTAATGTAAATGTCTTTTCAAATAAAATAATACAAATGATAAACAATTCGAGGATTAATACGGAGAGAAAAATAAATCTCTCAGCTTGCAACACAAATTTCAGGAGTAGCAGGATTAAACATAAGAAACCTTGGATGACAAGAGAAATAGAAGAATTAATGGTACAAAGAGATAAATACTTCAGGCAGTATAGAAATTGTCCATCAAAGATAGAACATTATCACAATTATAAAACAATTAGAAATAAATTGATAGGTTTGATTAGAAAACAAAAAAAACACTTACTACAATCAACTTTTTATGGATAAACAGATAACTCAAAAGGATAAATGGAGCATTATAAATAACCTGCTAAGTACAAGGAAGAAAAAGTCAACGGGAAATCAAATCAAAACACTATCAGAACAGGTATCTGGTACAAATAATATGAGGCTGCAAACAGATTTGCCAAAGCTGTATTACAGCTCAGCAGATACAATATACACTATTGCCAAGACTCCCTTGCTCAAAAAAATAATCTTCCTCAGGTAGTGAACTCCTGTGTAATCATTGCTCCACAGTACACGGAGATTCTCAAGATCATAGAACAGTTAAAGAACAATAAATCTTACGGACTTGACTGTATTACAGTAACCGAAGTAAAGAGAAATAAAGAACAGTTCACTGTTCTCTTGGTGGAGCTTATAGCACGGATGATGGCGTCAGGAGTCTATCCTACAAACTTATTTTCTTTTAAAATAATCCCTATATATAAAAAGGGACCACCTGAGGACTTTTGTAATTATAGACCAATAACAATACAGTCAGTTATAAATAAGATAATAGAAAATTATATATTTACCCATATAAGTAAATATCTACATCAGTATGGACTGTTAAATAACTCTATTCTCATATCAGAAGGGTAAGAGCACACAGACATTATTAGAGAGTTTAGTAGACTCTTTTAACTTACATTTGAACAATAATAACTTCATAATGATCTTATTTATAGATTTGACCAACGCATATGACTTATTGATATCTCAATCTTGAAACAGAAATTACTGAAATATGGTATAAGGGGAACAGTCAATCAACTCTTAACATCTTATTTAACCAAAAGAAAAATCACAGTTGAAGTAGAAAATACAAAGGGAAAATCATACAATATAAAGAGACGAGTACCACAGGGCACCCATGCAGGGCCAATCATGTTCAACATCTATATAAATGACATATTCGAAGTAATTAAGAACTCCTTTTTAAAAATTTATGCAGATGACTTGCAGATTTATGCAGATCTTATATACAATTGGAAAGAACCTTACAAAAATGGCATTAGATTTACAGCAGGATGTAGTACATTTATAAAACTGGTTGCATGACAATAAATTAGCACTCAGTTTTGAAAAAACCAAATTCTTGGTAATTAGACCCCCTCACCAAAATCTGGACACTCACCCTCTATTAAATTACATAAACATGAATGCCTACATGAACAGAACTTCCAGAATTGCAATTGTCTAACAGTTGAAGAAGTTTCAAATCACTGTTACCTTGGGTTATGGATAGACTATAATCTAAGTTGGGCAATGCAAATAACAAATTTGTACAAAAAAATGAGATTTTATGTGTACTTTTATTATATTAAAAATAAATTGAATCAAAGAAAAAAAGTCACCGTACATTATGCATTACTGGACTCCCAACTCAATTATTTAGTAAATGTATTGGCAAGAGCAAATATAACTGAAATAAGGGTTATAAACAATTTACTAAATAGGATCCTGAAACTGTTAATGGGGACAAACTCTTGGAATGATCTGAATAAGAGAAGGCAATTTTTGTTAAAATACAAAATACTATATTATATTGTAGATTTAAATGTTTTTCACCAACCTTGTGTAGAAATAAAACACAACGAAAACGAAAACTGAGATCTTGATAACTATGTGTATTTATAATAAATTATAATTGCCTGTATTTACAATAAATATATTTAACTTTACAACTCAAATATGTGAAATATACATTAAAATTTACTGGGTTAACAACAATAAAATACATTAAAATATACTAAATTAAAGGCGGTAAAACCATAGCTTTCGAAGGCTCCTGCCTTCTTCTTCAGCGGTATTTTCTTTGCTCTGCTGTGCGTCTTTAAATACCAGCAGGTTCACGGTACTCATCACGTGTTTCATTCCCACGTGTTCCGTTCTCTTGTGTTATGGAACAGGAAGTGGCTCGAGAGGGGGTCATACGGAACCGTTCATCCCTTCTGAGGATAGTGGCCTCAAAGAGGGGATGGATCCGCGTTCCTCTATCTCTATTAATGTTCACTGTGGAACAGATCCGCAAACTCTCGAGCCACTTGCGGTCCCAGAACTTATGCGCCCGATCGGTGATGATAGCATCGTCCGGGGAGATCTGGTGCTGCTTCTCCCAAAAATGCTCGGCCACGGCGGACTTACCATATTCCGCATTTCTTATTGCCTTAGTGTGCTCCCCCAGACGATCTTTGAGACGGCGTTTTGTTTCCCCTACATAACACTCCCCACAATCCGGGCATCTAATATTATATACGACCCCACTTGCATTCTCTTTTTGAATGGGGTCCTTTACTTGTGACACGATTGTGTGCAGCCTCCGCCCCGGAAGCTGCACACAACGCGTCTGATAATTTCTTAGTATTCTAGTTATATGATCGGTTAAACCCGGATAGTAGGGAATGTATGCAGTGGATACTGGCGTAAAAGATTCGCCTCTCCTCTGATTTCCTTTAACATATCTTTCTATAATCCTCTGGGGGTAGCCACATTTTGTAAGATCCGTCGTGACGCGTTCATACTCTACCTTCCTATCCTCGGAGGTACTACAGTGTGATTTTGCCCTGTCAACTAATGTTCTAACCACACTGTTCCTATGATGGTTGGTCTGAGCTGAATTGTAGTGCGAATATTGCCTTTACACATCGATTTCCTATAGACCTTAGTCTTTAGCTGTTGGTCTTCTCTACAGACCAACACATCTAGGAACAATTTACCTCGGAGGCAGAAGAAGGAGGAATCTTGCCGTTCCTAGATGTGTTGGTCTGTAGAGAAGACCAACAGCTAAAGACTAAGGTCTATAGGAAATCGATGTGTAAAGGCAATATTCGCACTACAATTCAGCTCAGACCAACCATCATAGGAACAGTGTGGTTAGAACATTAGTTGACAGGGCAAAATCACACTGTAGTACCTCCGAGGATAGGAAGGTAGAGTATGAACGCGTCACGACGGATCTTACAAAATGTGGCTACCCCCAGAGGATTATAGAAAGATATGTTAAAGGAAATCAGAGGAGAGGCGAATCTTTTACGCCAGTATCCACTGCATACATTCCCTACTATCCGGGTTTAACCGATCATATAACTAGAATACTAAGAAATTATCAGACGCGTTGTGTGCAGCTTCCGGGGCGGAGGCTGCACACAATCGTGTCACAAGTAAAGGACCCCATTCAAAAAGAGAATGCAAGTGGGGTCGTATATAATATTAGATGCCCGGATTGTGGGGAGTGTTATGTAGGGGAAACAAAACGCCGTCTCAAAGATCGTCTGGGGGAGCACACTAAGGCAATAAGAAATGCGGAATATGGTAAGTCCGCCGTGGCCGAGCATTTTTGGGAGAAGCAGCACCAGATCTCCCCGGACGATGCTATCATCACCGATCGGGCGCATAAGTTCTGGGACCGCAAGTGGCTCGAGAGTTTGCAGATCTGTTCCACAGTGAACATTAATAGAGATAGAGGAACGCGGATCCATCCCCTCTTTGAGGCCACTATCCTCAGAAGGGATGAACGGTTCCGTATGACCCCCTCTCGAGCCACTTCCTGTTCCATAACACAAGAGAACGGAACACGTAGGAATGAAACACGTGATGAGTACCGTGAACCTGCTGGTATTTAAAGACGCACAGCAGAGCAAAGAAAATACCGCTGAAGAAGAAGGCAGGAGCCTTCGAAAGCTATGGTTTTACCGCTTTTAATTTAGTATATTTTAATGTATTTTATTGTTGTTAACCCAGTAAATTTTAATGTATATTTCACATATTTGAGTTGTAAAGTTAAATATATTTATTGTAAATACAGGCAATTATAATTTATTATAAATACACATAGTTATCAAGATCTCAGTTTTCGTTTTCGTTGTGTTTTATTTCTACACAAGGTTGGTGAAAAACATTTAAATCTACAATATGAATATACCCAACCTCAGAGGCCTGTTTGAAGAATACAAAATACTATATCCAATTCAAAAACTGAAGTTAAATTCATTCTTGAAAAATCTTAACACTATTTATGAAGAGTTGAATCTTCAAAGGAATGTTTCACACAACTTAAGGAATCCAAAAGCAGTTGTTTTGCCTCTATTTAGTAGGGTACTAAATAGATTTGGAGATAGGCATACAATAAACATATTAAATAACTTGTTGGCAAGCGTTGATTTCAGGCTCAGTAGAGGTTATTCAATCTCCAAATTTAAATTCCTAGTAAGAAAATTTTTGCTACTCAATGATACAGTAGAATAGATTTTCAATGCGGATCAATCACTACCTCTGTTTACAGAGTGGAATGTACTATGTGTAATGACTTCATTGTCTTTTCTGTTAGATAACAATTTGGTATGCAAAAACTGATTTAACTGATGAATTTCAACTTGTTGCCAAGAAATTTACTTTTCTTAACGAGTTCTTGTATTGTAAACAAATTCAAATGATAAATAAATTTGTATAGTACTGTATTGTATTATTATTATTATTGATGAAAATAAATTGTATTGTATTGTATTATTGTTATCATTATTATTATTATTTCTTCTAAGGGATACCCGGTTACAGCCATTGGCCAGGGAATGTAGATACATATTTTATTGTGCAATAGAATATAATACTGTACGATATACAATTTTACTATACTTGTAATATTTGGTATGTGAAATATACGTGCACGTTGTTTCTGGTAACCCTAATATGACAATAATACTAATACTAATCGACCTCCAAAAACAGTTAAATTTTTTTTTAAAACGAGCTCATTTTATTTGTGATAGGACTTATTTTTAGCGTACTCTTTCCGGGAAAAAAAACTAGAGGAGGTTGAAAAGTTTCTAGACTCTCATAGGAGGAATGCTGGAAAGTGAAAACTCATTTATTTTTCAACGTAGTTCCCATTTAAGTCAACACACTTTCTATCACAATCCACTAACTTTCGTAACCCGCTCAAATAAGATTCAGAAAATTTTGACTCAAACCAGTTGTTTACTGATCCATTACAGCATTGTCACTGTCGAATTTCTATCCTGTCAAATCCTTTTTGGGATATGGAACTGGAAAATAGTCCGATGGAGTCAAATCCGGTAAGTAGGGCAGATGCTGTAATAACTCGAACTCACAACGTTTGTTACTCACACAGCGCAATGCTGCCTGAGTAACAAACGCTGTGTACGCCGGTTCTTTTTCTTGATGCAAAACTCCCTTGGCCAATTTCCTGCGATTTTGGAGCTTCAGTTCCTCGCAGAAATATTTCCGTAGGTTAGAATAATATTTGGCATTGATAGTGACATCTCGTTCCAGGAATTCAACCATGATCACTACGTCCCAGAAGATGGATGCCATGACTTTCCCAGCCGACTTCTGCACTCGAAACTTTCTAGGAGGGGAGAAGAGGGATGCTACCACTATTTTATTTGTTCTTTTGTTTCACGGTCGAAGCGGTGCACCCATATTTCGTCTGCAGTGACATACCGCCCCAAAAATTGAGCTTCATTAGCTTCAAAAGGCTGCACAATCTCATGAGGACACCTCACTCTTTCCAGCTTCTGATCTGTATTCAGTGCTTTAGGGACCCACCTCGAAAAAATCTACTTCGTTCTTAAAGCATTCACCACAATATTGTGAGTTCGTTCATAGGAGATGCTGAATGCATGTGTCGACACGGTAACAGGCACAGTAACACACTGCGAGGTGCATCTTCATTGTCTCGTCCACTTAAATTCTGCAACCCCGTTTTTGACCGTGGCGTGTGAAGGACAAGATTCCCCTAATGTTTGCTGCATATCTTCAAGAATTTCTTTCAGCGACATTCCCTTTAAATGAAGGTACTCAATGAAAGCATCATGCTTGATTCTCTCAACAATCGGTCTCTTCATTCACCTTCCACACTTCATCGTCCTCTGTAAAGGAGAAGAATAGTCACAAAGCTGAAATTTTCTGTGAACATGCACGAAGAGTCACAGCACAGAAGGGCAATATTGTCTTTCAGGAAAACCTTTGCGATCTATATTGAGCTAAAAACTTTTCAAAACCCTCCCCTCGTATATATATATATATATATATATATATATATATATATATATACCCACATCATTCTCTATCTTTGGTGCAATGCACAAAAGGCAGTCACCATGGTATTCTCTTACACAATTATATCTAATAATTTAGACAAACGTATATGATTTAGACAAATTATTATATCCATAAAACAACGTTGTCTTAGATTACATGAGATATAAATGTGACACTGTAAATAGCCTAATCCCAACACCCTATGATTATATACCCAGGTAATTCATTGGTAATTTAGGTAACATTTTATATAGCATAAACGTTTAATTTACATGAGAACGGTCATCACCTTTGGATTTGTTGATGTTTAAATGTAGATTATTATTTGTTGCTCATTCTGCTGTTTAAAAAATGGCTTGAATAAGTCAACACCAATCTCTATAAGAAGTAATAGAGAAACAGACTTTGATTTTTATCTTTTACGATAAATTCAATATCACATAGGCTAAAAATTAAATTGGTAGCTGTTCAAGTTTTAATGTCAGATCGTTAAACAACACTTGACCCAATAGTGATCTTTGTGGAATCCCACCTTGTGAGCACAAAAATATCAGATGATAGTCTACATAAATTTCATGCGTTCTGTTGGAAATGCAATTCTTTAGCCAGAATAAGAAGGAATTTGGAATTCCATACACTTCTAATTTAATAAATATCTTGTATAAGAGACTGAGTCCAAGACCCTAAAGAAATCAATTTAAATTATATCGATATATTTGTCAAAACTCGTATAATTTTGTAAGATCAGAAGCACACAAACGAAAAACGAAGCAACAGCAGCGCGAAGAGGTTACATGAGGGATTAATTTTATCCAAACGGTCGAAAATTTTTGATATTGAATTTATTTAAGTAGTCGATAATTAACGACCAGAAGTTTATAGGTGTGAAAGCTCTAAAAACTCTCATTTTTTTCATTTCAAAGTGCTCTTTCTGTACATGTTATTTTAACATGTTATTAACGCAAAATGAACGAGCGAGATAAATATTTTTTTAAGAGTTTTGCATTTATTTCCCTCAAAAGTTTCATTTCAGATATGCTATTTCTCACCTCTTAGCCTGCATTAATTAAGAAACTGATCGTGTGCGCGGACTTCCTTTCCTTCTGCGTAGTAATTTTACTACTTTTCTTATCTCTTCACAGTACTGGTACCCGCATAACTTCTCGTCATTAACGAGAACGGCAAATTTTTATGCTCCTTAGTGAATAAAGCACAGCTTTCGTCAAACAATTCTTTGACCTAAATTACAAGAACAACGCTCATTAGGCTATAAAACAACTTGAAAGATGAGTCGAGGGAGAATATGGAATAAGGGCATCTCATCAGTGGTACTGCGGTTGCATCCTGGAAAGAAGCCGTCTCAGAAGCTATGGCAATTAACTTCAAAGATAAGAAAATTCTTTCGAAGAAATGAAGAAAATACTTTTCCAGCACAGTAGAAGTTAGAATAGTAATGCTTCTGCCGCATTAATGGCTCTGACAACTATCAAGGATTTCACCTGAAAGTAGTTGGACTAATCAATCAAGCGCAATCTAACCACACCATAATAGAAATTGGCAACTGAGAGATGTGCTTCAACTATGAGCATCGTATATGCAACACGCCGTTAAATTTTCAAAGAATTATAAATAAATAATGAATATTTATTGCACATGAAATTATATGAAATATTTCCTTCACGGCAGTGAACGACACGGGTTCAAATACAAAAAGCAAATATTTATGCACATATTAACATTATAATTCAAGAGATTTAACATTCTATTACAATTTAACATTATAATTCAAGAGATTTTAGGGGTTTTTTTCCTTGTAGACTGGGACGAATTACGTAAAACATACAAGTGCGCGGGTGCAAAAAAAAAAAAAAAAAAAAAAAAAAAAAGACCGTCATGTTAGAGCCACCTGAGAATTACCTCATCTACCAGTGTACAACATGTCTGTAAATTGCGTGTGTGTGTGTTCTCTGATCGATTCCCTGTTTTTCTGGACGAAAATCCCTAGGTTCCACGAGGAAACAACCTTGCTATCCTCGCCTGAGAGTGACTAACTCAGCCACGGAGTGAAAAAGGACCATAAAAGTTACTCGCGTCACTGATGTAATTCAAACCCAGGTCTCTTCCATCCGGTGTAGGAAGGAAGGTGATAATAAAAGAAACCCTCGAAGACAGTTCATGGGAATCAATCATAACCATTATATGCGAAAGTGTGTGGAGTTTATGGTTACCTGACGCTAAACCACAGGCTGCCATACAAAAAAAAGTAATTGCGTTCGAAGAAGGCAAAAGTTACATGAATCTATTTCAGGCAGAAGGGTATTAAAATCTTTATGCACTAATCATTTTCATCTCGTTTTGAAGCTGTAGAATGCATCATACATATTAGATATACGGATGTAGCCTGCAAAACCTTATAGAAGACAAATCTCTGAATCAAGCCGACTATCAACTCTATAAAAAACATCGGGCTCGCTTCCTACGCATTCGGAGGAAGGCGCAGAACGACTGGATTGCACACAGAATGAAACTTGGGAAAAGAATCTTCGCCAACAAGAACCAACAGTCCCCCATGACCACTGACATCTTCCTCGCATGGGCTAACTCGCTCGCAAGTAAGCCCCTATCTGCTCCAAACCCCTTTATTTATTTATAGATTTATTTATTTATTTATTTATTCGGGTTAATCCACCAGCTAACCAGACATCACTGGATAAAATAGCCATCACAAAGGAACGCCTTACTGAGGTCATCAACAGTCTTCCCAACAAGTCTACCACGGGCCCGGATGGATTTCCTATTTTCATGATTAAAATATGCAGTGTATATATCACTGACCTCTTGCTTGATGCATTCAATTCCGTCCTCGTAACAGGACTTTACCCTGCTATCTGGAACACATATTATGTTTCTCCCGTTCCAAAAAAGTCTAACCCAAAATCGCCTAATGACTACAGACCAATTTCCGTAGGATGCACTTTCCTCAAAATCTTGGAAAAAGCCATACTTCCTGCTCTCACCCATCACATGTTCAGCCACAAACCTCCATACCTCCATAGTGTTCTACCTGGACGTTCCAAGATCACCAACCTCTTGGACACACTGTTCAGAATTGAAAGTACCTTAAACAACAAAGAGCAACTGGATATTGTGTTCCTCGACATTAAGGCGGCCTTTGACAATCTGTCCACCCATGCATTATGTACCATACTGTGCAACTACTTCAAAATCTCTGGCAACATCCTAGTTCTCCTTAGGAAACTCCTTCAGTCCAGGACCCTATGGATCAGAAATCAAAACCATAATCACCACATTCTCTGCTCCAGAGGGCTCCCACAAGGGGGCGTTCTCTCTGCCGCCCTCTTCGCCGCATCTTTAGAACCCTTCCTATCAAACCGTACTAATTTTACCACCTACGCAGATGATATTAAGTTCTTCATCATCACAAAATGCCCCCAGTCTCTCCAGTCTGTTACTGTGAGCTCCAACCGACAGCTACATGAACTGGAAAACTACCTTCATGCGATTGGGCTCTCCATTAATAAAGAGAAAACTGCACAACTATCACCAAGAAGAAAAATACCAACGATGTGAACATCATTATAGCGAACTCTCTAGTTAAAAAAGTCACCCAACATAAAGATTTGGGTATCATCTGGGACAAAGACCACACCTTCTTGCCTCACTTTAATGCCACTCGAACGAAAACATATTCGGCTTTATGGGCTGTAAAACAAGAGATCTCCAACTTCCATAACCCGGACCTTATCATCAAATACATTCTTCGTTGCATTTTCCCAATTCCATTATATGCCTCGACTATATGGTCCTCAGCACCCTCATCATACCAAGCCAGGTTCCTCTCCCTGGAATTCTGGATCTTGA
Source organism: Mastigoproctus giganteus (assembly GCF_048544385.1). Taxonomy (NCBI): domain Eukaryota; kingdom Metazoa; phylum Arthropoda; class Arachnida; order Uropygi; family Thelyphonidae; genus Mastigoproctus; species Mastigoproctus giganteus. The sequence goes on along the minus strand of NC_143575.1, from coordinate 233,262,459 downwards.
AATGGCTAAATAGGGTTGCCGGGCTAACACCTACAATCTCAAAATCTGTTCTGGTCACCAATCTTAATACGCTTCCTTGGAGGTATCTCATCATCTCTAGGAACCTTCTTACCCTCTCTCAGCTTCTATCCGGAAAACTGAAGTCACCCGATATATGGGCTATCATCGCCAGACCATCCGACAGGAGAAGATGCCAGTCCAACACCTCCCCATAAAAATCGAAACTGCGTAGCATGTCCTCCCTGGACAACATGTTTCCACATAACTCCTTCCAGATATTTAATAGATAGATTAGCCATAGATATTGAGAAACTTTGCAAGGACAGAACATACAGAGCTTCCATTCTTGCAGACATGTATTCCTTAGTCATGCTCTAGGAGGACTCTTTGTGATGCCGCACTATCCACGCTCCGATGTATCCGTATGCACTTTTATCTGTTATAACTTTATGTTTTTGTATTTGTTGTAACTTTATGTTTTTGTATTTGTTGTAACTTTATGTTTTTGTATCTTTACCAGTGGCTGTTTAAGGCCATATATTGTATCTGGCTCTGTATACAATGTATTTGTCTGTATTTTATGTTTTATCTCTGTATGTAATTCATGTCCTCTAGCTGCATAGCTGTAAAGGGACATTTCTTCAGAAATAAATTGATATTAATAATAATAATAATAATAATAATAATAATAATAATAATAATAATAATAATAAAAGAGACGGTAAAAGTTTGAAGAAAGAACTAATGTATTTAGATACAGCAGCTCTTTGTGCTATTACAAAGGATTTGCCAACAAGGATTCAGGAACGGATTTATTCAAGGATGCATGTGCAGCAGTGGAGGGGGAACAACAAAGAGGACCACTAGGAAATGATTTCAATGGAACAGAAATATTTGCAGTTACTCGCTAGGCATGCATAATCAGAGCCAAAACATGGGAAGAAAAAAAAAGAAAATAGAGTTTCAGGGCAGCCGTTCCCCTTTGGGAACAAAACCAAATCAATTCAAGGCCCTTGAAAGGGTTCTTTATGGCACTGTTTCAACGGCTGCTCTACAGGTACTCTAGTTCATTACCTCTGGATTTACATCTCGCCTTCAGAGTACTCTGCTGCAGACTCCACAAAACGATTCCTATGGAATTTCTTAGTATCACAATTAACTTAAACAACGATATTACAAATAAGAAGCGAATAATCTGGAATGAACTAGTAAACGTTTGGCAAACAAGATGGGACACTTCACTCGGTGGACAAGTTACGAAGACTTTTATTCCTGAAGTCACCTTCCTGTTCGAAAAGAAAAGAAAATATTGGTTCTTCCTCAGTCTAGACACCTCATTTATTTTAACGGGACATGGCTTGATCAACAACAAACTTACCTTATAAAGTCCTTGCTGTTTGTACCCTCTGCCACTTTTTTTCCCTGCTGGTGCCCGGTAAACTGTTTACATTAGGCCTTCACAATACGGATTTATGTTCATGCGGAGATAAAGAAGACTTGAAAGCACATCTTATACAACTGCAACTTATACAGTGGTATAAGAGCATCGTTAAGCTCCTCGATTGTAAACTTTGCTCCTAGTAACGAAGTATCTCTTCTTGCAAACTACCAAACCTTTAGACTCCAACAAGATTTCGCAACAAATGTGTTCAACCGACGACGTACTCTACAGACTACAACAAAATCAGCCAAACTGCTTAAATAGTTCATGAAAAATAGTTCTGCCCATTGTAGTTGTATTTCTCCAATTGTAAAAATTAAAGCAATCCATACTACACTGGATTAACTGACAGACCGTCATGATTTCAACAAACTTTTGGTCTGCCGGACTTATTGGATTAGCTTTGGAACGACTGGACTGATCTATCTTTAGACTTTGTTCTACTGTTCCTTTCTGCACATAACATGATCAGACTGCTTTATGAGACTGCTGGAAGTTATTGGATTAGCTTTGGAACGACTGGACTGGTCTATCTTTAGACTTTGTTTTGCTGTTCCTTTCTGCACATAACCTGACCAGACTCCCTTATAAAGTCCTTGTAACAGAACCTGTTCCTCTTACCTCTACCACTTTTTTCCTGGTAGTTCCCGGTATTAGGCTTTCTGGGTACGGGAATGCTGGTATCCACAGGTCTCATTCTGTTCCAGTGGATGCGGTATTTTTGTTATTTTATTATATTTTGTAATTTTAAATTTAATTTTTTTTATACAATGATCTTGAGCTCGTTTTGAGCATTCTGTACGAGAACCTGTAGCCATCTAACTTGCGGTTCACCTCCTCGTGGTGTAGACGTGCACTGGGCAGGCTTTCCAGGTGATCGCCTTCCTGGTGGCAAAGCGGCCAGAAACAACAACACACACATTGCACAAACATAACATTACACACATTTCTGGCCTTTTACAGAGTTCCGTTTCACCGCAGTGTACCACGACGGAGTTGGATTAACGTTCTGGAACTGCCCTACATTGGATAATGTACATGTCTACATGACAACATTCACTTTTGGGTTTCGGGTTCCTGACAGTGAACAATAACCTGAATCAGTATTATGCTTGATTATCGAGCTTGCTGAATACATTTCGAGCAAACATTCTGAAGAGATTTTCATATATCCAATATTTAGAGACCGAATAAAAAGAAAATAGACAAAAAAAGTCTTTGTTTAACTTAAATGCGTGGGAAGTGATGTAGATTTTTCAAGATCCTTTTTTGGAGATGTCGGCAAAGTGGGCCTTATTGGTCAATTAAAAGTGTCAAAAGACAAATAATGTAGGATAATCTTAGTGTATGATTCAAAGAATAAACTGAAATGATGTGGAATAAACAAGTTTCAATTATCAAATTTGTTGAAATTTATGTGAAAAAGTTAAATTCTTTCAGAGAAGAATCAGTGCAATTTACTTCATATAGGCTGCCTATACATCGCTTCCTGTTAATAAATTTGATTTCATTGCACTGTTAGTTAATCTCAAAGAAACACAACTATTTCCAAATATTGAAACTACAAGACTAGTAAACATATTTATGTTTGCCAGTCTCTAATGTGGAAGGAGAGGGGTCGTTTTCAAAACTGAAATTTAATAAAGAATTATTTAAATTTCAAAAGGTAAAAAACACAGATTCCACTTATATTTACAAATTAAACAATTTATGTTTTTGAAAAGAGTATTTTCTATACGAAGATGCGTTCAATTAACTAAATAAACTTGTTACTGATATCAACGTTTCGGATCTTCTTTGGGTTCCTTTCTCAAGAAACGTTGCTATACTATGACTGAACTCTTCTAAAAAGATTCTAAACTTAGGCCATAAACTTGACCTCCGTTCCAAAGTTTGCCTTGGAGCAACTAGCAGAGTAAGAGCTCTCGATGCTAGTGAGAAGGTGATGTATTGAAGGTAAGATAAAATGTTATTAAAGGTATTAAAGCTTCAAATGGCATCAAAAACTCAATGCTTTGTCGGCTAATACTGAAGGGAATTTCTAGTTCAAGGAAACAGGCTCAATAAAGAGAATATCATCAGTGTACGACAGAAAGCCTCAGTTTTATTTAAAAAGGGTATAAACATGGCAGCGAAGAGCAAGGCTGATAAGGAACCACTTTGAGGATCCCTGTCTTGGAGTTTCTACTTATATAATATCTTTATTGCAATCAGTGATAATATGATGCAATACCCATAACAGCAACAATGCTAGGGGTTAATAACTGATCTTCAAATTTTAAATGACATACTCTTTTTTGATTGAGCAGAATAATTTTAAAACTTCAAACCATAATAAAAAATTAATAAGTGAGGTATAATTACAGTTTACTGTATGAGAAACAGCTCTCACAGTTTGACATTCGTTTCTTCTTTTGGACGTGTCTGTCATTACTTCATATTTACTGAAAATTGAGTTTCAAAAAAAAATGAATAAATACTCTAATCTATATAAAAAAATAAGATGAATTGCGAGAATAGATTAGCTAATACATATTTCTTTTACAACCACTATCAGACTTCCAGACAGCTGGGCAGCACCCATTAAAAATATTCGCAGATCCGAGCTCACTGCCAACCCGACATCAAGGTTATTGAAATACTGCCAAAGCAAAGCTTACTTCACGGTAAGGATTTTGTGTCATACAGCAGAAACAGACGCTCTTGTATGAATAAATCTTCGTTGAAATCTTCTTGAAATATTCTTCTTTGGATAAATCGGCTGAAATACAACACCATCATCAGCTTTTCCTCATCTACATCATTTTGATGATGTATGAAGTAAATCTTTGAACTTTATCATGTACAGACGAGATACATAATAAAAAAACTTTCAAAAGATTTTAAAATGTTATCAAACCAGTGCGCGAATTTCTTAAATAGGATTTTTTGTAAAAAGAAAGGGCATTTTAATTGTGTAACCACACATAACTCCGTTGTAGATATACCTAGTATGCAGATTGTAGATATACCTTTGTAGATAGGTATCTCCGTTGTAGATATACCTTTAGCAACAACAAAATAAAACTGATCAAATGAAATATCCCTGCAATCTTATAAAATAATCTAAACACTGAAACACTAAAATATTTAGTATTCTTAAAGATTAGATAAAAGAGTTTTCTCGTGAAGAAGAGGAAGGAAAGAAAGAGATCAGGATAGAAAATAAGATCACGTCCATGACTGTACGTGCGCCGCCAACTCATGTGATACAGTTTCCTTGAAACTCCTCTGTGGGAACATACGAGGACTACTGGCACCTACCTAAGGAGATCCACGCCTATATCGATGCTACAAGTGCACTCTTGCAGAACGTGCCTCCTATGCTTCGCTGTTTTTCTGCTCGTTACAGTGCAGCGTGATCATTAGCCGCAGGCTGAACTAGAACGCTATAGTGAGCCTCGGATAGCGACAGGATAAGCAATGCAGTAATGGCCCACATGCAAACTACTTGGTGAGATGCTATCCCTGCCATTTAAATGATCATGTAGTAGGACTCTAATGGAAAGCCCAACATTGGCAATCTAATAGAAAATCACAACTACCAGCTGATGGGCGCCAGTCGGGTAAAATTCTTACTTTAGTGGGGTGCGACAAGAATAATGAAAGAAACTGAAAGTGGACATCTCAATAAGCCACGAAGCTTTCTATTACCTCATTTTCTCTTTCACTTTGTGAGAGTCATTGAAAAAAATAAAAAGAATACAAATGAAAGAAAAGTAAAAAAGAGAGCAGAGAATAGCGATGAAAAAAAAAGAAAGAAAAAGAAGAAAAGTAAGAAAGTAATAAAAAAGGTGAAAGCAGAGAATAAAAATGAAACACAAATACTAAAAATAGTATAAGACGTAACTGAGCTCCTGATACTTTTTTTCTGGGATAACCAACGTATTTATCTGAAACGTTCAAGAAATCCTTGCAGACTGCGATAATTTAAGACTAGTTAGTTAATATTTCAGGCGCGTTCTATTTTTTATTTTTCAGTTTAATTGTCAACTGTATAATAATAATTAGTCACACACACACACACACGCTACTTTTAAGTCTCTTTTCTATCTATATATATGTCTCTTCACAAGTAACATCACTTTCACAAAATAATATAAGCGAAGCGTGCACAAACTATCTAAAGTTAACAATACTGTATTAAAACTATAATTATTCTATGAACTTTTTTTTCATTCAATTTGTACAAAAAAGAGAAACATTAATTGCCAACTTTTTGTTGGTCAGATTTTAATTAAATTTGGAATAACTCGACAAATATTTTTAAAAGGCTCAAATATAAAACTTCATGAAAATCTGTTTACATGCGGACGGACAGACATAGTGAAGGTAATAGCCACATATGCATATATGTGTGTCTATTATGTGTCTATTATGCGCGTGTGTCATGCTAAAATTTTAACCAATAATTCGGGCAAAGGAATGAGACGTTATGTTCGAATTTTGAGACTGGCGACCAAGTATTCGTTATAGACCAACCGAAACTGATTTTGTCTACCACACATTGAATAAAAATCTGTACATCGTGATAACATTTAATAATGCATGCAACATGACAGATAACGGCAACGTTAAGGGCACATAAACAAGTACAAATCGTGTTATCTTCCACATATATACATCACCTCACTAAATGATACGATAAAAATCGGCTAAATAAATTTCACAATGATGAAGTATAGTATATATTTTATATTTACAAATTCACTATTATACATATATTTAATTTAAATTAATTTTATAGTTTTATAACTCTTTCAAAATGAACGAACTGAAAGTAAGAGCTTATTTTTGTGAATCAAGGTAAAAACATTGGGAAACAGATAACCGATTATTGTAATCATGAAATAAAGAGTTTCACATTAGCCAGGCGTCCCCAGAAGTAATAACAAAGATACACCAAACTAATATATTCTGACCTTAATATATACTGTGCTAGGTTTTAGGAAATATTGTGAAACCTTTTTTTATTGCCGGTTTTTAAGATTTTTTTTTTTTTTTTTTTTTTGCCAGTATCATTCAACAGACGCTCTAACAGCCAGCCTGTAGACCACAACCTGAGATAAAAAAAACTGTCCTTGCTGATATTTGAGAAAACGCTTGGAAAGAAAGAAATAAGATAAATCTGTCCGTGCATTTCATAAAACTTTAGAAACGGAGTTAAATCGATTTTCCTATATGAAACCCATTTGTAGCATATGCTCGTTCACGTTACACAGGAAATTAATCTTGTCTGCTGTCTCACGATCCACCAAACATCCCTTAAAGTAACCGTATATTATTCAAAAATATTAACTCTGAAGAAACCAGTTTCAGGAAAATTACAGAACCAGCTTCAAACTCGATAAACCTCGAGCTCTGCTCGAAAATAATGGTAAACAACTGATAGGAGGAAATAGTCCCCTCCTATCGGTCGTTTACATTAAAAATGCTAAAATGGTATTAAAACTATATCTCTTGAATATCGTAGATCTTTGTATTCGTAGAGGTTTGGGTTCGAATTCCGTCAGAGAGTGGGATATGTGGGATATTCTTAAAGTAGTCTTCAATCAGAGCTATAATTAACTGATCTCAGGTGAAGGAAATACAGTTTCTTCCGGGAGTTATTCCGGGTTTTACATCCCACACAGCATGCACATCAGCCCGTGAATACACACTAATACAAATAATTCACAGCGCATAATGGCCTTATCTTAAAGCGATATACACAAAAATATATTTATATATATATTTCCTCAAATAAATTTAAGAATACACAAGAAGCGGTATTAGAACAGCAACTAGATAAATTAAATATATATTAAATATATCTATACCAGCTGCTGTTCTAATACCACTTCTGTGTAGAAGTGGTATTAGAAGAGTACAATAAAATACGCAGAAATTGGCATTAGAACAGCAACTGGTAAGGCGCTACCTTACAAAAAATGCAATACATCAACTGGGGGAGGGGTTAAATACAACACTGCTATGTTGGAATAAGACATTTTCTCTAACTTATTTTTAGAGAAATGAAACAAAGTTAAAGGCAGTAATAAAAAATATTAATTAATGGTACTGATTGCAACTGTTCGCATTCAATTACTGTCAACATCGTTTTACATTTTTTCAAATGATGTAGATGGGAGGTTTGGATTTGAGGCTTTGACTTAAGCTGTTTTCTTCTCTTTGATATTTTAATGTCAGGTCGTAGCTGAGTCATTGCCTTTCACTTCTCTCCCAATAATAAATAATAGGGAAGAGGTCCCTTTATGCCTCTCTTGTAATTTTCGAGGAAAGCTTAACTTTCAAATTGTATTCGAAAGGTTCATTTAAAGCTTCTTCGGTCATCCCGGTATTTCGCATCAAAACATCTTTCGTCAGTTCTTGTAGAGGTTCTTCCTCAAATATTTCTGCCTCTTGCTCCTTACCAATAAGACGCTGTTCTCGCAGCTGTAATAACTCTTGATTTGAGAATTGTTGTTTGCGTGCCTTCAACAACTCCATCACGCCTGCCTCCTCCACTTCGCCGAACGAATTTCTTGTTGAACGCATTTCTGGTGAACTTTCTTCATTGTATCGTCAAGTTTGAAGCTTCCAAAAATGCACAAATCGAGTTTTCCATATACCTTTTCTCAGGCCTTCAGTTATGATGTCTGTGGTGAGTTTATTATTGAAATATTTCGAAAACTTCTTTCACAGTAGCTTTCTTTTCATCATCAGTTGCCTTATTCAGCTTTGCAAACGTTTTTCTAAGGTAATAAGCCTTAAATGTCTAGAACACATCTTAGATCATAAGCTAGAGAAGCGTCATCGTATTGGGGGGAGGAATATGTATGAATAACAAGAGGATATCCTGGAGCATTATAAAACACTAACGAAATCATGAAGGCCATATTTTCAGCCTGAAGTATTCGTTCAGTTCATAGTACAGTTATCCAGTAAACCAGTCACTAATACTTCGTTGAGCTTCAATAAAAGAAAAGATAGTGATTATCTGAGGAAGCCCTTGAATTTTCAACATGATAGATCACGACACGACAGAGTTCAACTTTTTTCACTATTCGCATTCCCTCCTAACGTTATGTCGCACAATCCTTTATTACCTTAAATCCTGGTGCCTTTTGTTCGTCTCGAGATGTTGTGGGCATTCTTTTCCAAAAGAAACCAGTCTTATTAAAATTAAAAATTTGCTTCGATATAAAACTACTACTTTCTTTAATTATTATTATATTTCGGGAACTGTCCTCCTATCAGAATTAGCTACTTTGCCATAAACCGAATGTTGTGAAGCTGCGTGAACAAGTATTTCATCGCACAATGTCCTTCCCTTTCTTACGATCGTGGAGAGATCGTGATAAACCGAACGACCAGTCGAAAACGAGCCCTACTTCAAAAACCATGTTAAACCGAATTCGTGTTGGCAGAACTCAGAACTCGTGTTAGTTGAGAACTGAGTGTACAAATAAAACGCCACCTACTATGAAAAATTCTACCTATAACAGATTAAAAATAAAGTTTTTCTTATATTATGTTAAAAATATTTTTATCAAATGCAGTCCTGAAACTCTTTGATCCTACCTTATAAAAGCAAGGAAAGCTCAAATTACTTCACTGTTTCAGTAACTTTCACTAAAATCTGAGAGTGGTATCCCCCCATCTGAAATAATTTACTAGAAAAACTTATTGCCAAAATAAACAAAGCATTTTCTTGACAGTTAAGAAGAATGAATATAGAAACAGACGTTGAAGAAGCTTTCATTTATCAAAAAAGTTATTGTGTGTTAACAAATGTTTAGCATCGATTAACGATTAGCAGTGGAAGCCACATCGACAATTTTACGAGCTCTTTCATATGCGCCACATTACGGTACACAAACCACTACCTAAATTTATCCCCAGTTTATTTCAGGGATGAATTTTATTTAGTTATAGTAGAAAATATATGTAAGTTCATTTATCGTAATATTTTACAATTCATATAAGATAATTTTATACAAATACTAAATGAATAATCATATATTATAAAATAGCTACAACGTAGTGCACGTCTTATTTTCGTTCGAACAAGGAGTTTCTTTTTTTTTTTTTTTTTTTTTTTGATTTGGCAGTTGTTGGCGCATTGGCTTCTGTGGCCATATTGCACCTCCCAAGGTTTTTGCAGCACTTTGATCCAAGCCCGAGGCGGGAATCGAACCCGCGACCTTTGGGTTGCCGGGCAGGTACTTTACCCACTCGGCTAGCCCGGTCGGCACAAGGAGTTTCACTGCTGCAACTGCAACAGTCTTGTATCATCTCGAAGCAGTTTCAAGAATTACTTTCATAACTACAAAAGATATCAATATTTTTACAACAAAAGAAAGTTTCTACGAATAAAGATCAGTTGTAAAACGTACGTTTACTAAGATTGTGATATTATTGTGAAGTAGTGTACTTGATCTAATAGCAGGCATCATAACTAAGTATCTAAACGTAAGATAAAGTTAACTTCCTTAACATGGTTATTTAATATATACCGAATGGCCACATTATTAGTGGCCCTTTTCATGAAATAGAGCCTTCAGTAACAGACTCAACTGTCCGTACCATGCGGTATTAAAGCAGTCGGACAGATACGTATAGATGCTGTATGTTTGCAATTCAGTGCGAGAATGGGAAAACGAAAAATTTAAGTGATTTTAAACATATGGTAGTAGACGTCAGACGCACTAGTATGACCATCTCTTGGGAATTACAACCTAGCGTTTATTCTTGATCCCCTTTGCTTTAAATTCATATCAGATTCTTCTCATTGCTGCAACGATCTCCACTCTGCTGCTTAGACGAAGTACATCCAAAGTACCAATGTACTTAGCCTGAAAAGCGATTCCATGTTGAAATGCTTCTTGCTGTGTAATTAATGGAATCCTGCTGTCATGGGCATCGTCATTTACTAAATTTTACTGCTTTTTGATGGCTGTTGTCATGTTGTTATTTGGTTTTTAGGAGCATTAGCAACTAAGGCCATATTGCTCGGGGGTTATGCGGTGGTCATTCCCTGACCTTTCCGCATCCTCCGTATTTGGTGGGCACGGGCTCGAACCCCGGTATAATCAAGAAGCATGTGTTACGCACTGCCGCTCCTGCCCACCTGGCTACGGAGGCGCCTTTTTGATGGCATTTGTAATAAAAGAATGCCAAGCAATTGTTTTACAACTCGTAGTGAGAATCATTCATCACGATTGGTGTTTAACATAAATATAATACAGTTCGAAATGACGGAAGCAATGGCAGTCATCTGTCAACTATACAGGGTGTCCATAAACTCCATACCTATTTTTGTGAAATAATTTAAATTTATTTATTTTTATTGCAGAAACACCCATCAGAATGAATGTAGCAGAACGTGTGATAATATTGCGAATTAAATGGTGGTAATTCGCAATTTAGTATATAGTGGTAATATTGCGAATCCAGGAAAAGAAATGCGATGAAATCAAAGAGAGGTTTAGAAGACGATTTAAAAAAGAAGGACCAACAGACAAAAGTAAATCGCCATAACTGTCGCATTTGGGCAGATGAAAAACCAAATGATTTCGTCTTCCAGCGGGAGAGAGACTCACTTAAGCTTAATGTCTGGTTGGGTTACACAAGATCTAAGATTTATGGTCCCTTTTTTTGCTGAAGCTGCAATTACAGGGCCTATTTATCTTGACATGTTACAGCAGTTCCTTGAACCTCAGTGATTGGGGATGGTGTTCTAAACACCGTAATCTTTCAAAATAATAGTGCCCCCTATCATTACGCAAACTTTGTTCAGGATTTTTTGAATGAACGATTTCCAAATCGGTGGATCGGACTTGGAAGCAACAGACCCTGCCGGCTAGATCGGCAGATCTAACCCCCCCTTAGATTTCTTTGCATGGGGCTTTATTAAATCTGATATCTATCAAACGAAGGTTACAAGTCTGCAAAACTTACATCAACGCATTGTAATTGGCCGTAAACCAAATAACTCCACAAATGCTCCAGGACGTGTTTAGAAACGCTGCAGAAAGGTTTGAGCTGTGTAGAAATACTGATGGGGGCACATGATGACCCTTACTCTTAATTATTCAATAAATGTTAACCCTCTCTCGTTTTATAATTGAATTCTACATATTTTTCCGTTATTTCACAAATATAGATAGTAACTTTATGGGCACCCTGTATTATAAAAAAATATATATATTCTGAGAAATCAGAATTTTCAGTAACTTCGATATGCCTTTCAATACAACGGTATCATAAAACAGATGGTAGTTCGCCTATTAGCAACAGTCATGCCTGATGAGCACAATCATTTTTACTTATAAAAATATACAATTTAGAAAATGAAATGTTAGACTGTCATTTTTTATGAAAAAACAAGTAGGCTATTTTTAACAACGAAGCAGTAACAATGTCATGATGATTGTACTCTTTTCAGAATAATACAAAAGCTTCACAAGCAGTATTACAACTTCAATGAGTAATTTGGTTTCCTAAAGGTATGATAATCTCTACAAATTTTTATGTGTGCTAACCCCAGTCAAATGATGGCATTCTCAGTCCTCTTGACAACTAGCACATTTGGCAAAATTCCAAGCAAAAATATTTTAATGAGATTTCCAACGGCAGCATTCGCGCCAGTCAAATCAAAAAGTCGTTTTTCACGTACGACTCGGGTGTATCGAAATTAGTCTAATAACCAAATAACATCCAGCCAAAGGCGATCATGTGGTCAGAAACAGCTCACTGATGCGAGAGGCCAACAGAAGCTGACAAGATATACGTAGGGTAACAGAAAGGCTACAGTCAGTCAAAGATCAAAACCAGCACAACAATGATAACCAAGGAGGCATTGCAGAAAGCCAAACTTGTCGTACTGTGAAACACATAGTGTATCGCAGCGGATGACGAAACTGGGTTCCGCTCCTGTCAGACATAAACAAAGCACGGTAAGAGCAGGCTCGGGAATACCAATACTATACAGTGGAAGATTGGTAAAGCAATAGCCTGGTCGACTAATCGCGGTTCCTGCTGTTTCACACTGATGGGAGGGCACAGTACAGTGTCGACAGTGGCGGTGGTGGCGGTGTAATGATGTGGGAAGTGTTTTCGTGATGCACGTTGGGCCCTTGATGCCAGCAGAGCAGCATTAGGATGCCAAAGGTATTCTGGAAATTTTTTCCGACCAGGCGCATCCCTTCATGACTTCAGTGTATCCGTGTGCAAAATAGGTTCTTCTAACAAGATAATACGCTAGGGCAGAATTGAACAGGCTGGTTCCAGGAAGATCACAGTGAATTCAGCCTACCGTGATGGCACCCCAATTACAAGATCTCAATCCAGTTAGTCCAATAACCTTCAGACACTTCCTTGAGTCTATTCAACGATGAATCCAGACTGTTCTGAAGGATAAAGGGGACCTACTCATTATTCAGTAGGTGTATCTCATAAAGTGGCCACTCAGTGTGTGTGTGTACATACAAACTATACATATATATATATATACATATATACACAAGAAGACCATATTGTATATATATATATATATATATATATACACACACACTTCCTATATACCCGAACGCACTTCATGCGAAGCCCTCGTGAGAAGTACAATTGGTAAAATCACCCTCCTCCCCACACCGTGTAGGGAAGAAGAAGCAGAAGAAGAAGAAAAGGAAAAAAAAACGTTCTTGTTTATACTCCGGCACGACCACCAGGTCAGTTGAGTTTACAATAAATCAATCGATACAAATGTTAATCGTATTTGGCAGTATGGGACTGAACCTCGGTCCACTCAAAGAGCGTGTGGTACTGCACTCGCGCTCCTGACCACCCGGCTACATTAGGCCCTGAAGTGGATCGATCAACGTGTAAAATGAAGAAAACAGAAGATCAGTACAGCAAACATCGGTAACTGCAGAACATTACCCATCATTTGTTGTGGAAGCATAATTTAAATATAAATGAAAAATATGCCATCGCAAGCCAAGTGAGTGATGAACAGAAAGTAAACTAGTACGTAACGCAGCAAATCGAGATAGAGGTTGTTTCAGAAGGAATACGCTCCTTCTACAACAATTTTTCGTCTCCGTCTGTAGTAATTCGCGTAATTTGAACGTGGTGCCGTCGAGGGAATGCTGATGAATTTGAATTAATTGCGTTTTTGTAAATTTACATTATTTTGTATTTTTTTAAGTGGTTCGTTCTAAATTAAGGCGTGCAACACCCTTTATCTCAATTTATTTCCTCCCTTATCTTTGTTTATTGCTGGGTTATAGACTCATTTACTTTCAATTAGTGACTCTTTTTTTTTTTTTTTTTTTTTTTTTGTAGTTGTTGGCGCATCGGCTTCTGTGGCCATAGTGCACCTCCCAAGGTTTTTGCAGTACTTTGATCCAAGCCCGAGGCGGGATTCGAACCCGCGACCTTTTGGGTTGCCAGGCAGGCACTTTACCCACCTGGCTAGCCTGGTCGGCAATTAGTGACTCGCTTGGCTTGCCATACGACTGGCATATTTCTCATTTACATTTTTCCTCTTGGGTAGCACAGTTGATAGAATCGCCCTCCTCCCCACACCGGGTGAAAAAGACCTGAGTTCGAGTCCCGTCGGTGATGTGAGGAATTTTTATGGGCCTTTTTCACAACGTAGCTAAGTTAGATGGTCTCAGGCGACGGTTGCATGATTTTTCTCCCTGAAACTCGGGTTTTTTATTCAGCAAACAAAATGACCTCAGAACACAGACAATATACACGGAGCAATATGGTCTTAGTCGCCGATGCTCCAAAAAACCTAATACAACAACACCATTTACTCGTATATTTAAATTTTATACAGTGGCGGACAGAAAAACTGCATCTCTTGTGAATTTTGCAAATAATGTGTTTTGCGCTGCATTGTAGGTTACAGAAATTTTCAAAATGCATTTGTCAGATGGGATATATATCTCTGTGAATGAAATCCAATAAAAGGACTCCACTTGATATACCTAATTGTCATAATATCTTCCCAAAGGATAAAATACGTAATTAATGGAAATATAAGAAATCATGCAAATCGCACTCATGACAACCAAACATTCATTTTATTGCATTTACGTGTACAAACTGAAATTACAAGTGAACGTAATAGTATTATGTACTGTAAATCAGCAAATAAGTCCTCAATATTTTGTTGTTCTTCCTCGAGCTGCAATTACAGCCTTGCAACGATCTGGCATAGAGTTAATCACCTTCTGGATATACGGTTGCCCAATTTCGTGGTACCACACCCTTACAATGCTCTCCTGCAGCTGAATCTTACTTGTTGGCTTCTTCCGAGCAATTTTAGACGACATTATGTACCAGCAATTTTCAAATTTGGACTGTTGCCGGGCCAGTCCAACACAGTAAGGTCAGCATTTCTGAGGTGTGACTGCACCTTAAGGGAGAAAAACGAGAGAAAACATTGGTGTAAGTATGTTTTACGCCTTGTGAGACAAGAAGACAAACTCATCGTTAAATCTAAATTGCATAAAACTTAGCAATTTTGCTGTGGTTTGGTTTGGTTTTGGTTTTATTGGCGCATTAGCTACTAAGGCTATAATGCGCATTTTGCTGTGTGGAAAGGTGCCGGGTCCTGTTGAAAAATGCAGTTTTGGACATTGTGTGGCGATCCCTAATAACGGGTTTCAGGCACTCCTCCACGATAACAGTGTAGGTCTGCATCCACCGTTCCGTTAATAAACTTAATTTGCCCCACACTTTTGCTTGTTATGCATCCCCAGACCATCTGACCGGAGGGGAACTTTACAGTCGGTGTTATGCAGTCAAGATGGTATTCCTCCGATTTTCGTCTTCTGACATATCGCTTCTCATCCGAGCAATGTAGGTTGAATTTTTCCTTTTCTAATTCTTGATTTTAATATATTAGTTATTTACTTTAAATGGTTTGTACAAGTTTCCAGAAACATAACGACAGTCTCATTTTTCATGACTTTCTTGAATAAATAGCAGACAGTCAAATCTTTGCTTTCTTTCCACTTGCACGTTTTTACGTACACATTTCCGCTCTGCATCAATAAACAGCACTGATCAGTCCTATTCTTGTTTCTTCGGTTATTGTTAGCAATTAAGCTGTGTCCGAAGTGATCACAATAAGCATATTGAAATACGAGAATCGATTCATTTTTCTTTCATTTACTTCTGCTCAGCAATAAATCCTCCCATCAAGTTTCATACTGATTTTGTGCAGAGTGCAAGATCAGTAACGAAAGAAAAAATTGCTAATTATCAATCTGAAAATGTTAATAAAAGTTAATTAGAGCTTAAAAGGTAGTTAGTAGTAGTAATGGAGGCATGTGATGCAAGAAAGCAAGCGTATGTAGCAGCAGCCAAAGGGAAAAAAAAAATTCACACATCCATTCCCTCTAAAAGTTTGTCCAGTTCCTCCTTAAATTTATTTAAGCTATCAACTTCCACAACGACAGATGGAAGTTTGTTCCAGCAATTAACAACCTGCTGACTAAAGGAAAATTTCCGCACATCTATTTTACAATATTAATCTCTTTCCTCAATTTGAATTTATGTCCCATCAAAATTCAGCATGCTCAACCCATTGAAGGCCTTATACACCTCAATCAGATCACCTCGCAGGTGCCTAGTCTCCAGCCGCTGCAATTTGCAGAATTTAAGCCTTTCTTGGTAAGAGGACCCCTTCGTTCCCCTCTTTTGCCCTTCTCTGTGCACGCTCAAGCAACTCGACATCCTTCCTAAAATGAAGCCTCCAGACCTGTATGCAGTACTCAAGGCGTGGCCTGACCATTGCCTTATACAAAGGGATAATCACCTCTTTTTCCCTACTAGCAAAATTACTGTATATCATTGACAATATCCCATGACATCTGACAGCTTGTCTGCATTATTCAGAAATTGTGTGAATTTGTTATATGAGTAAATTTTAAATCACATGGCTGGAACATAAATTTCTGTGGAAGGGATCCGAAAACAGGACCTGTGAATAGGTTGTTTTTCACGAGTCATAGATTTACACTGCAAACCTATGATTCGTGAAAAATAGGTTGCCTCATTAAAAAATGTGTCTTCCACGAATAAAGAAACAGGACACGAAGCTTCCATTCAGAAAACAATTACTATAAGAAACATTCCGTGGCGAGAGAAAAGCAAAGAAAGAGCTCACCTCGTGCAAGATTGATCCGAAGTGTAATCAATGAAAAACAGATTACTACAAGTGCTAATCGAAAAACAAGAAAAATAAAAGTAGATAAAAACAGACGACAAAGATTCACTTGTATTGACTCTATCAATAACATCGCTTGAATTATTTGTAAAGAAATCTGCTTTGATTCTATTATTTATTTTGTGACTTTTTCTATGTTTTTTAAATGCAGGTCGAAATGACTTTGCTGATCTATAGTGAGCATAAATACACATTTATTTTAAATTTATAATAATTATTATAAGTTTTAATGTAAATCACTGGCTGACGAATGGACACCAGTCACCTCACTTCACTCTCCTATAAAACAGTCTGAGGGTCACAGTACTGCACTATACACTACCCACCCATTAATATGAGAACACGAGTCCGTTAATAGTTGGTCACATTCTAATATCAAGACCACGTGTCGTTTCAAATGCACTGAATAACCATAGGTCGACTATTGGTAATGGCAGACTTGCACCGAAACCATAATGCCCCGAAAAACCTTCAAAGGCGACGGAACGTGACAGGAGAGCCCTGCAAGAATCGTCCACTAGGAACGGAGATCGATTGTCACAGCACACGCAGACCCTCAGTGAGGCGATTGGGACACATGCTAACACCAGTGCAGTGCAGTGCAGTGCGCAGAAAGCTGTATAATATGGGTTACCACGGTCGTGCAACCGTCCACAAGCCACTAATTACCCCGACTAATGCCAGACGCTATGTAGCTTCGTGTAAGGCCAACCGTTCTTGGGCCGTAGACCAATGGAGGGCTGTGCTTTGGAGTGACGAGTCACAGTACGGTCTACCAGTCTGACAGTGCCTGGGTGGGTGCGGCGGATTCCCGGTGAGAACTACCTGCTGGACCGTATTATCCAACAATGAAGTTTGTAGAAGGCAGCGTGGTGATCTGGGGGCTGTTTTTTATGGTTTAACCTGGACTATTGGTTGTTTTTGAGAAAACCGTGCATGGTGAGGCCTATCTAGAAGTTCTGGACAATAAAGCGTAACCTACATTGTGATAGCATGTCGGGGACAGCTATACCTGTGTCAGCAGGACAACGCTCCATGTCATACTGCTCGCGTTGTGACAGATTGCTTTGAGGATATGAGCGTCAAAAATTTGGACTGGCCAGCCCAGGTACTTGACTTCAATCCTATAGAGAACCTCTAGAATTAAGTGAATCGTCGAGTAAGTGAGGAGAGACGGTCCAAAAAAGCAAAGCTAAACACTGATCACCGCTTTGAAAACCGAATGGCGTAAAATATCGGAAGACATTTACAAAAATTGGTTGACAGTGTTCTACCATAAAGACTAAAGGTTTCAGCACACGTTATTATTTTTCCTGTAAATAAAGGTTATTTGTAGATATAGGTGTCCACATATTAAAGGCAGGGCAATGTATTCTCGTAACATAAAAGTAGCTTAGATAATAATAATTATGATTGAGCATTCATAATGATATATATTAAATTGGGCATTCATAATGATGGATTGAGTTCCATCATTATGAATGCTCAATTCATAATGATGTACTTATTATTCCACAATAAAGAATTATAATATTTAACCTTTCTGTCCTTTATTTGCGAACTAAGGATGTAATTATGTAATTACATCCTTAATATAATTATGTCACTAATAATTAGGCGTAACAAGTCGAAGTATACTGTTCCTGGGAAATTCTAGTATTATAACCCTATGTAATAACACTGAATTCTCAATTATACCAGAATTTTAAAAAATAAATTATGGTGGATCTTATAAAAATTCTTGGTAAAATGTTTTTCTGGTGTCCAAAGGTTAAACTTTACTTCTGGATAACAATACAGATATAAGAAAATTATCTATCGTAAAAAAAATAAAAACAAGTTAGTATCGTAGGCAGGGTGTTACATTTCAGGCGCGCTTTGAAGTAACGAGTCACAGTACAGGGTCTACCAGTCTGACAGTGCCTGGGTGAGTGTGGAGGATTCCCAGTGAGAACTGCCTGCCGGACTGTATCATCCTAACAATGAAGTTTTGAGGAGGCAGCGTGATAGCTGGGGGCTTTTTTTTTCCTTAAATTAATTAATTTTTTTTCTTTTTCTGTGCTTAATAGAAGTGAAAAGGAAACATGGGATGATAGTGGGTGCCTGACACATGGGTCACTCTATCGCGGAGGTGGTACAGAAATTGCACTATCCCCGTTCGAAAGTATCAAGGGCGTATCGGGAATACGCTTTTTAAAGAATAACATCTCATCGTGGACAGCACTATGGGTGGAGAAAGGTGCTAGATGAACGTGGCCGTCGACGTCTGTCTCGCATTGTTTCAGCCAACCGGAGAGCGACGGTGGCACAAATCACCGCCGACTTCAACGAGGAAGGTGTCAGAAACGTCTCCACCAAAATCATCAGGCAATGATTAGCCGCAATAGGTTATGGGAGCCGCCGAACCACCAGAGTCCTATTGCTAACACCACGACACAAGACTCTACGCCTCAACTGGGCAAAAGAACATCGGCACTGGACCTTGGATGATTGGAGACGGGTCTCCTGATCCGATGAGTCCCGTTTCCAGTTATTTCAAGCGGATGGGAGGGTGCATATCTGGCGGAAACCCCGCGAAGCTATTCACCCGTCATGTCAACAAGGAACTGTTCAGGCAGGTGGACGGTCGGTAATAGTCTGGGGCGTGTTCAACTGGCACACGTTGGGACCTCTGGTACGTCTAGACGCATCTCTGAACGGTGCAGGTTACATGCCCATCCTTGCAGACCATCTGCATCCCTTCATGGTCATCGTGCACCCACAGGGCAATGGACTCTTCCAGCAGGACAGTGCGCCTCCCCACAGAGCCGTGGTAACTAGAACATGGTTCGAAGAGCATTCCGCAGATTTTACTACCAAGGAATGGCCTCCCCGTTCACCATACATGAACCCTGTGGGGCATCTTTGGGATGCTGTGAAAGGTCCGTTCGAGCTTTGGATCCTCCACCGAGGAATGCAACGGAATTATGAACACCAGTGCAGCAAGCATGGATGGAAGTACCTGTGGGATGCTTTCGTGAACTAGTGGACTCAATGCCTCGTTGTGTGACTGCCCTTAACCGGGTGAAATGTGGGCCTACCCGTTACTAAATAGGTATCCCATGATTTCTGTCTACTCAGTGTGTATATTTATAAACTGTAATATTTAATTTATTTAATATATAAACTGTAATATTTAATATATAAACTGTAATATATATATATATATATATATATATAAACTGTAATATTTAATATATAAACTGTAAATAAATAAGTAAGTAAATAAATATATTTGTTTATACCGTACATTTGATAGTAGCAACCTTCTCCTTTACACTTTCAATATATCACTATATATAGTATGCATGAATAGAAAATGTAAAGAAAAAGAAAAAACAGGAATTGCACCTGAATGCGCAAAGCTGCAAAAACAGGATGCAAAAGTATATTGATGAAATTAGAAAGAATTAACAAAAATGCAAAAAGATGGAGAAGTATTTAACACCAGGTGCCGAGCCTAAAAGAAGAAAAGTAAGAAAAATAAAAGAATATTAAGAACCTACAAAAAAAAATTGTAAAATTATATAAAATTAAAGGCTGGATCAACGAGCCAATCAAACGTAGATAAGCTGAAAGGGAAAGAAGAAATATATGATTAATTAATACAAAAAATAGTGAACATGAAACTGAGGGTGGAAGGATGGTAAATAAGGAGGGGAAAAAAAGGTTGATGCAAAGTAAGCAAAGTTGTTACATAGATCAGGCATTTCATCAGGGGACTACACCTAATCATGTACCAAACCACTGGTTGTTTTTATACAACCTTATGTTAATGGAGGAAAAATTAAAAATAATAGAGAAAAAAAAAAAGGAGGGAGAAAAAGATAGAACCTCCAAAAACATAAGTAAGGTAGCCCCAACGCAGTGTATGTAATTAAGTTAAGGAAATTAAATTAAACAATTAAAGTATAAATGAATTTTAAAAATATAATAAAAGCCTTGATTTCATGAAAAATATCTTGAGAATATATAATGTAATGTAAAGGCGAAGGGAAATGAAAAAGTAGTAAAAATAAAAAATGTGAAAATTCTGAATCGCCCAAAGAACGGAAAAAAAAATAGAACTGAGTGTGTAAAAATGTTTTGAAAAAGAGAGACGAAAAAGTGAATTTGGAGATCATAAATGTATTAAGTTAATTATTAAATGTGACTGGCAGTGGTATAGAAATGGCAAATAAAGCAGGACAAGGGAAGGATAAAAGTAATAAAGATAATAATAGTAATAAAGTAATAATGATAAAGATAAAGGAGGCGAAAATAACAAAGGTTCGGACATTCTTACTTTTCTTATTCTTTGCTATTTTCGCCTCCTTTATCTTTATTACCTTTATCCTTCCCTTGCCCTGCTTTATTTCCCATTTCTACACCACTTAATAATTAACTTAATACATTTATGATCTCCAAATTCACTTTTTAAAAACATTTTTATACACTCAGCTCTATTTTTCTTTTTGTCCTTTGGGCGATTCAGAATTTTCACCTTTTTTATTTTACTAATTTTTCAATTCCCTCCGCCTTTACATTACATTACATATTCTCAAAATATTTTTCATGAAATCAAGGCATTTATTATTTTTTTTAAATTCATTTCTACTTTAATTTGTTTAATTTAATTTCCTTAACTTAATTACATACACTGCGTTGGGGCTACCTTACTTATGTTTTTGGAGGTTCTATCTTTTTCTCCATCTTTTTTTTTTTTTTCTATTATTTTTAATCTTTCCTCCATAAGTTTGTATAGAAACGCAGTGGTTTGGTACATGATCAGGTGTAGTCCCCTGATGCAATGCCTGATCTATGTACCAACTTTGCTTACTTTGCATCAACCTTTTTTTTTTCTCCTTATTTACCGTTCTCCCACTTTCAGTTTGATGCTCACTATTTTTTGTCTTAATTAATCATATTTCTTCTTTCCCTTTCAGCTTATCTACGTTTGATTGGCTCGTTGATTCAGCCTTTAATTTTATATAATTTTACAATTTTTTTGTAGGTTCTTAATATTCTTTTTCTTACTTTTCTTCTATTAGGCTCGGCACCTTGTGTTACATACTTCTCCGTCTTTTTGTATTTTCTATTAATTCTTTCTAATTTAATCTATAGATATATATATAGATGAAATTTATATATATATAGATATAGATATAGAATAAATCAATTAAAATTAGTAAAACTGTTATTGGATCAACAGAAACTGGTATGCATGAGCCATTCATTTCGTTTGGCTAACTATCCGTTCAAAGCTCCTTAGCGTAGCGGAGAGACGACCATCTGTATGAATGGATCTTTCTTTTCTTTTATTTATTTATTTATTTTTCTTTTTCTTTTCTTTTATTTATTTCTTTTTCTTTTCTTTTATTTATTTCTTTTTCTTTTCTTTTATTTATTTCTTTTTCTTTTCTTTTATTTATTTATTTTTCTTTTTCTTTTCTTTTTGTAAATTCTAGGCAGTTTAGTTTGAAGTGTCCAGATTTGTATATCTTTAGCATTGATGATTAAGTCTTTTTAAACCTAGGTATGCACTGCCACTAACAACACTAAAATTGTTAGTCAGCACCAGTAGGCTAAAAATGCCTGAAATGCAACCATATTACGCCTGCATCCGCACCAAGAAATCGGATCCATAACAAATTATATAGGATCCAATACAAGGCAATAAAGTCAAATTATGTGCGTATAATATATAATTGTTAACTGTAATAATAGAATTAACGCCACTGTGTGTGTGTGTGTGTGTGTGTGTGTGTGTGTGTGTGTGTGTGTGTGTGTGTGTGTGTGTGTGTGTGTGTGTGTGTGTGTGTGTGTGTGTGTGTGTGTGTGTGTGAATGCGCCTAAAAACCAGCTGCGAAAAAGACTAGTTGATATATTTCTCTCAGAATTAAAGAAACGACCGTTTTGCCCTATTCATTCCTCTGAGTATTCGCCGTCAATCTCAGTTTCACTGTTGACTACCAAAATTACAAGATTTTACTCCTGGATTCGAAGCTAACGTAGTGTAAGCAAACGTAAATGAAAAAGAGCTATCGCGGCGCAGGAATATTTTAAATAACCTTTTGCCTCGAACAGAACGAGTGATTAACTGAGAATGCAAAAGAGAGACATAACCACGATGATATTATCACTACTTGATAGCTTCCACGATTCACTCGGAAAAGTCGCCAGACCGTCAAAGTAAATTAGGGATGCTAGTGAGTCGTTAGTCAAAGGGCAGGATTGAGTCGAAAACGTGTAAGTTTATACTAACTTCCAAGCATTCACCAATATATAGAATATATTTATATATCTTTATATTCAATGTATATTCAGTTTTTCTATACCATAGAATAAATATAACTTATCCAAACTCGATGCAGTCCAACTTAACAGGCAGCAGATAATCTTCGCCATAAATTCCATTCACGCAATGGCAACGCAGGAATCGATAAAACACCCCACATTATCGTGAACTGTCTTGCACCCATATATCGTTGATCCACTGCTAATCCTCTCAAAACAGGTACTTCCTCTCATATGGAAGAAATATTTCGTCGGACCACTATATTTAAACACTTCAGGCCTATATCATCGCTTTCAACCCTACTCAAAATACTGGAAAAAGCAATTCTACCTATGTTAACAAAGCATCTCCTTACACTACTTAGGCGCAATATGGCCTGAGCAGCCCTTGCGCCAAAAATAATAATAACAATAACCTTCCACTACAGCCTTCACAATACAGTATCACTATGCAATAGCTAATGGCTCTACTGTTACAAATATCCTGGTGATGTCTAGCCTCGTACTCAAAGCTCTCGATGATAAAGAACAGAAGTAGATAAACGTACAGAATTAGCCGTTCTGTGCGTTTACCTGGAGGCAACCTCTGATTGCATCTGTCAAAGCACTTCTTACGCTACTGGAATCATTTTTCCACCATCAAGGAAATATCCTGGCCTTCATAAAATCCTTGCTATTTTTCTAATGTAGAGTGATTTGTTCCAGAGGAATAACAAATCAGTCTACACTAGAAAAATAACTGCTGGAGTCAATTTGTCATTTAAATGAGCTTGTAGCCCCCACTGCTACCAGTCTCTCGCCCATAAGCGACAGATTCCCCTGTAGTTATTATTTACGTCTTCGGTGTCAGGCGTAGACAGCAAGGTTTTTACCCCCAGATACTAGGGTGTTTTCGTCCAACAAAACAGGCAAATTGACCAGAGAAAACACGCAATTTACAGATACAAATACAGGTTTATGTAATGAATTACGGGTGACCCTAATATAATAATTTGATAATATAATTTGTTCACAACATCTATCTGGTTAAGAAACACAATAAACAAAGACCCACAGGTCAGTTCAAATAATAAAACAAAATAATACTTTCGAGATTTCTAATAGCGACCATTTAGCCTCGTGGCGGGGATGGGCGATCACGTCCCCACCACGAGGTAGCAGGTCACTACTATCTTACAAGAGATGCCCTTCTCAGAAAAACATCTTTAACATAACAAAATTACGAGAAAAACCCTCCACTTTCGAAGAGAGCTCCCTGAACATCTTCGGAGAGAGCAAGCGTCCCTCGCTCCAGCCGAGCTCTTAAGTCCAAATAAATTGGACAATTTAACATGATGTGGAGGCCGATCTCCCGATTTCAAACCATGTTCACTCAGGACACAGCAAGCAGACAGCCCGAACTGCAGAGCCATGGCCGAAGTTTGCCATTCCCTCCTCTAGGTTCATACTGCAGGCTTCTGCCTGCAGTATGAACAGCGGGGAAGAAAGCAAAAGTCTCCTCCCTTGTCAGAATTAGTCCATTGATTCTGCCATATGGTTTCATCACTGATGCTCCTCCGCTCTGATGTTAAACCGAAGCCATCGACAGCTCGTCCAACTGGACACGACCGGACGCCCAAAATCTCTATGAGAATCCCTCATTTGACAGCATACATCAGTGCAGACTTAGCCACCAGCAGATCTATGAGGATCTTCCTCGCAAGAACACAAAGTGCTTCCATGGAGGCTTTTCACTCTGCTTAGGTGATAACCCCGAAAGAGTGAAATGTTGCGCAGAAAGGAGAGATTTCCTGATGTTGCTATGATAAACACGACCTCCCCAAGTTACAGACGCGTATATCATGATCGGACCAAAAATGTTATCGTACAGGAGGTGGAGGGCCCAGCTTCTTTATTTTCTTCTTCAGATAGTTTGCATGAGATATAAGGCTCAATCACTCTTCTAGGAACAAACCGAGATACATATTCCGCCTGACGCTTCTCAAAAAGAAACCCCAGCACGACAAACGGGTGACCTCGTCACGCTGAGTTGGCCCTTAAGGAACCTCTCATTTAATTATCACTCCTCATCCCTATTGGATGTGACCGGATAACTAAATCCACCAAGAAGATGGAGCCCCAGTAGGGTTGGCCCCATATCACATCGTTGATCATGGTGGATCACATCGTTCAGATCCAACTGTGTAACTATAACGTTCTGCGGTTCATTTATTACATGCCAAGGTATACATAAAGCAGTTGTGGAAGCTTCTGCTAAGAAGAGTGGAATGAAATTGCTTTAAAACAGATTTGTATAAGTACTAAGACTCGAATAAAGAAGATGAGACTAGGTAAGATGAAAAGAACCATCTTATCTGTCTTGCATATATTCAGTAATCCTTTACTAAATATATGCATCTGCCGCCCCAACCAATGTAAAGCGAATCTATACAGCAGAATATTGAGATGTGCTCATATAAGCTCCAAATTCCTACTTGCAATGGAATAACCCAAATGGTAAAGGCGTAAAAAATAAGAGGATTGCCATCCTTGGTCGAAGAAAAACGACTTATGTTCGCAGCAAAAATGATGACCAGACTAATCTCTCAACGTAACCTCTGGGAAAGCTGTGCTTGGATTCTTCAGCCCCAGCTACAAGATATGCCTGTCCTGAACACTAACTTCAATAGGTTTTCCTTATTGAACTGATTCCTGCCTAACGAAATTCTAACCAGATTACAGAGCAGTGATGTTAACTCTCTGAAATTTGTCACAAACAAGAAGTATAAAAACAACCTGCTCAATCCTTCAGCAGCGAGAATGTCATAAGAATCGGATGTCATCTGAAAGTGTCTCACTCAGATGCAACTATACTGACTAATGCAATCTTAAAGCATGAAGCCTAAGGACAGTGACAAGTTCTGTATCAATTCCTGGTAACCTATGTTTAATGACTGTAACTGATCACCTTCATGTCATTGCTTATAACTCGTTCCTTAATATCTTCAGAACAAATAAGTCCTTAATACTATCTAATTCATCCTTGGTAACCCCTGGCATTGTTGTGGTAATGGACACTGTTGTATACACGTTACCTATACAATAAATATTGTTTATTTATTTAAATATTTGGACAGCAAAAAAAAAAAAAATATGGCAAAAAAAAGAAGACTGAAGAGATGACAGTATAGGATAAATAAAGGACCAAACTATTCATGAATATATAGGAACCTCTGTCCTAATGATTTCCTAAAATCCTTAAAAACTTTTAAAAAAATTTCTGTGCATACAGATTCGGAGCAGAAAGTAGAATAAAACTATTCTTTCTATAGAACAATAAAATTTATGCATACTGAAGTATTATAAAAACTCATAGACATAAGCGATTTCCAACTTCTCAAGTTTTTTCTGTAAAATTCTTTAAAATTAAATCACACCGCTTATAAATACTAAGTTAAAATACGATTTATAAGCGATTACTAAAAAATTTTATTGTAAGTGGGAAACCATTAGCAAGGCGGTCAAAAAGTAAACCGGGTGAGTGTAGCTTTAATTACACAGATGCTTAATATTACTTTTGTTAAAAATGTTTTGCCATAATGACTGGGAGGTTTTCATGATACATGTACATAGATTCGATTTCTATCCATGGAGTCCTTTTTTTTTCTATCAGAGCCTGTTTTTTTTATATCAGAGAAGAAAGAACCTGTAAACAAAAACCTTCTTTTTTTTTTTTAAGAAATTTAATTTGTCCTTGGGATATTCAGCAATTAACTTTACTAGCAACCAAAGACTAAACAGCCAGTATTTAAAAAATAACATAGTATTCACAATTTACTGTATAAATTAAATAAAAAATGACGGAGAATCAAAGACACTTAATAATATTACAATTGCAAATAAGTTATTACTGTTCGCTACTCAATATATGAAGAATATGTTTTTCAGTCTACTTCCGTTCAGTTAAATTTGTTCCTGTTGTGTTATTAGAAAGCATGGAAGGACGCTTAAAAGCTTAAACATCTGATCATTATTTTCCTGGGTACACAACTTACTCAGGTGATTAGCTTTTCTCTCATCTGTGGAATTGATCAGGTAGCGATGCACGCTTTGCCGGAAGGGAGAAATGAGGAGGACGAGCTTCCTTTGTTCGTATTAAGGAACTGAGAAGCTACCCGCTTACATCGCGCGTCCTTTTCGTGTCAGGCTAAGGGGAACCTTCGGTAGCTCTTTATCCTAACTACTTCAGTTTCTAGAAAACTGTGTTGACTTCCGTTCCAGTGCAACAGAAATTGGTTATGAGTCAGAGAAACACCCTTCCACTCCCCATTAGTTTCATCTAAATAAGTGACCAGTGACAAATCTACTGCAGACATGCTTACTGCAGTATCCTGGAAATGTCAAAATTAGTAAGGTACATTTATCAAAAGTTTACGCAATATTTAAGTTTATGATATAAAAATCGAAATAAGTAATAAGTTCTAGATTCCTTTTGGCATTAAATAAATTCTACCTTATTGCTATGTACACGTAAGACGATTTTTTATGCGTTCACTCGATGATTACAGCGGTCGGAACAAAAGCTGCTGAGCTTTCTTCACTCGAAACCTTAGATTTTTCATCCATCAAAACAAACAGAATGGCTATAAAATGCAAGCAATTCACAGATACGGTACTCTGACATCTCGTGGCCTTAGTTGCAATTTGATAATTTAATAAACAATTAATTATTTGATCTAGTCTATGGCCTGCGAAAATATTTGTCTAAAATATTGTTATTTGTAAAAAACTAAAATCAAAAACTACCTGACTTAATCAAGACACCTCCTAAACATGATCAGTCTCTTATACTGACAGAGAAACAGTCTGATATGAAGTCCGCCAACTAATTGGCTGAGAATTTTTGTTATTATTTAGTATTCTTATTAATATTAAATGAAAAAAGTATAACAAAAAGAAGGAAGAGGTTATAGTTTGCTAAAGGAAGTTTTCTCAAGAAGAAAATATATAATATGGCATAAGAGGTTTTGCAGAAAATAAAATATTACATAATAAGAAGGTAAAGAAAGGAAGGCCTAAAAATGACATGTAGGCGACTGATTTTTTGAAAAAATAAGTGAACTGAAAGTTGATTATCTTGATAATTTTATGATAAAAGAGAAGCATTGAGCTTCCAAGCAATTAGTTTTTCTAATTGGCACTCGAATATTTTTTAAACGGTTCGTGGCAATATCATTTAAAACACAGTGATTGAGGGTTATTAAAATTTAACAATATGTAGAAGAACTTAAAAATCTAATAAAAAAGAACTAAAACATAATCGTTTACACATGAGGTTTGTAAACTTTCAAAAACAGAATGTTGTCCATGGCTTGATGATCACCTACCCAATTTCATCACAGAACAAGCATGGGTTGCTGAATAACAAAAAAAAAAAAGCAAGGAATTATATTTTAGGTATTGGGGTTAGCCTTATTATTAATGTCGCTATTACAATCAGTAGTGCATGTCATTGGGATGACTTGAAAATATATGCAATTGATCATACCAATCTTTCGTAAGTAGAAATGTATCCATCCGGGCATGGTCATGCCCAGTTTTATAATTTAGCATGACATACACATACTGGCCAAAAAATTACGAACCTTTATTCAGTATCGAATCGAGAGTTATTTGTTACGAATAACAGCAAGCTGCAGCGAAGCATGGATTCTTGTAAGGTGTTTTAGTACGTTTTGGTCTAGTTATAATCATTCTTCCAGCAAAATATTGCATAGCTGTGAAAAAATTTGAAGGAAGAGAACTTCGCTGCCGAATAGTAGCTCTCTCCAGCATATTACGCATAATTTCAATAGTATTGAGATAAAGTGAATGTGGGAGGCAGAGAATATGATGAAAATCCGTGATTTTTTTTTTTTTTTTTTTTTTGTTGTTCTTCTTCTAACCATTCTTGCACGATTCTGGCACGATGTGCTGTTGCACACTCATCCACAAAGTGGCGATCGCCTTCGGAATAAAAGTGTAACATTGAAGGGTGCAGTAGATCTCATACAAACTTCAGGTACTCCTTGGATAACATCTGACCTTCCAACTTTATCAACGGATCCAATCCGTGCCAAAAAAAAAACATTTCCCCTACCATGATACCACCTCCAGATGCTTGGGTTGTCTTAACAAGACAAGCAGGGTCCATCGCTTCGTGAGGTTCTCGCCACACGCTCTACCTACCATCAGTACAAAACAAAAAAAGTGCAGCGTGATTCGTCTAACCACATGACTTTCTTCCATTGTTCCACTGTCCAATTACCACGTTCTCGGCACCACTGCAATCGGATTTTTCTTTTTTCTCTGAAACAAGTGGCTTCTGGATAGGCAGGCGACTGCTAATACCCAATTTCTTAAACTACCTGAGCATAGTAGGTTGAAACAGGGCAGTTTTAGGTTTAGTTGAATTCAGACGTACTTTGCTGCACATTGGATGTTCTATTTTTTCGTATAGTCCTCCTTAGAGTACGAAGGATTATTTATTTGTTTATTATCTAAAAATTTATTGTTTTTCTATCACATTTACGCCTTTGAGATGTGAAAGAACCGCTTGCTTTCCGGTCACTAAAAACCTTTGAGATGGATGCTCTCGAGAAACCAGTTATGTCTTTCGTTTCGTGAATCGTGGCTGCTCATAAACTTGTACCCACGATAAGACCTTTTTCAAAGTCTGAGAGATCACGCGTTTTCTCCATTCTATCTTCAGATTACTGCAGTCGAACAGCCTGTGCAGTCTTTATATTCAAAGAGACAACACGTCATCGCCCACATCACAGTTTTCTTTTCATCTACACTGCTCAACAAAATTAACAGAACACGTAAAAAACGTGGTGTAAACTCGTGCAGCATGCGATTAAGCGGGACAAAATTTAGTACGGTGGTGTAACATAGAATAATCATGAAATGAGGAGACAGCAAGAAACTTCGGACAGGTATAAGGGACATTTATAGGGGTTGCATAAGAATTACCAAAAAGATCATGCAGAAGTCGATACAAAATGCTCGAAAATATTGTCACATGATATCAGTACGGCGTATGACCCTCCAACGGCTAAATAGGCCAGACAGCGGGAAACCATGCTCGATATAAGGGTATCTATAAGAATCTGTGGTAACAAATCCCATTCTTCCACCAGCGCAGGTCTTAGCTCACAAAGTGACCAAGGAACTGGCTGTCGGCGTGCAATATGACGTCCAAGGGCGTCCAACCACACATGTTCGATTGAATTTCAGTCTGGTTTATATTTAATATCCTTTAATTCTTATTAATATGCGACTCCAGTAGTGCGTTTTCGATTATTTTCGCGCAAAATCATTATTATTATTATTATTATTATTCAAGAGGAGTGTTTCCATTTACAATGGGTTTCCTCAGCCTACAAGTTATTATTTCTTGTTAGGAATTTTTTCCCGCCATAAAGTGCGGTTCAAGGTGTCTTGGTCGGTTAAGCCTCGGGCTGTCATGCACTTCCGTATTCCATCCATCCATGTCCTCCTAGGTCTTCCTCTTTTCCTTCTTCCAGGAGGTATCCTTTGGATATCTGTTTTCTTGCATCCGTTTTACATGTCCATACCATGTTAGACGCTTTTCTTTGATGTTGTCAATAATAGTCTTTTTCACTTCCACTTTTTCCCTTATGTCTTCATTCCGTTTTCTGTCTCTTCTAGAAGTTCCTGCTGAGCGTCTCCAAAAATCCATTTCTGTGGAGAGCAATTTGTTTTCAGCTCGCCTATTCAATGTCCAGGTTTCCGCTCCATACAATAGACGACTTTGTACAATCGTTTGAAATATAAGTTTCTTTGTTTTATTTAGGATATTTTTGCTCCACAGAACAGAGTTTAACATGCCGATAGCTTTCTGCGTCTGCAATTCTCTTATTGATCTCTGCTTGGGATGATCCATCACTTTGTAAGATTGATCACAAATATTTGAATTTATCGACTTGTTTGATTTTAAAACCTGCAATATTTAGAACGTGTCCTGGCCCTGAAGACAACATTTCAGTCTTGCTAAAATTGATTTTTTTAGACCCCATTGTTTATATTCCTCAAACAATTGACGACATGTATACTTTGCATCTTCTACTTTGCATCTTATTATTATTACTATCATTATTATTATTCATCTGACGGAATTAAAATCGTCTAGATAGAATGAATACTAATTTCGAGGCGAAGTTATTACAGTGAAAATTATTAAAGTTGGTACCGGGTGATCGTAGTTATCAAAAAATATATAGAGGGCGCAGAAGTATTAAAGTATTTACGTAGCTGGCAACAATTTGATTCTTATGCAACATTCGTTTGTTTGCCTAATTCTAATCAGTAAGGAGATGCATTATGATCTTTGTTTAAATTTAATTATGTCACTATCTGAAGGACCAACGATCTCTTTATACTAGAATACATCAAAATCAATCCCTCCTTCCATCCCTACTGCTTAAAATTTTACATATTTCCACACCAGATAAACTCATTATTTAAAGCTTTCTTCATCAAAACTGCCATAACGCGAACAGAAACGGATGGTAATTAAACTAATTGCTTATTATTTATGTATTTATAGGTGTTGGCCCAGGGACGAAGGGTCTGTCAATGCATAAAGACGTTAATTAGCATTACCTTTATAATTACTTTTAAATTTTGTCTTACTCTAGCTTATCTAGTACACAGATTTCTGAACTGCATGTCGTTTTTTACATCTCAGTGTCTTCGTTTCACTAGAATACTAGCTGGTGCTATTCTGATTTATAATTTTTATGTAAAAACTTAAAACGAAAAAAACATAAAACTGTGTATGTGTGTGCGTATATATATATATTACTCTCATTTTACTTCTAGGTTTTTGCTACTGTGCCGGCGTTGGAACTTTGCACGTTACTTGGGCGTTTTTGACGCACAGGGTTTCCGCAGACTGTACCTAATCTCACTTAACTTGCTACCTCATTGCCAATCCGATAATTTTTTTATTTTTCTATCACATCTAGAACATATCAACACAGACTCATAGGCGCCGCCGTAGCCAGGGGGGGGGGGGGGGAGGAGCAGCAGTGCGTAGCACACGCTTCTTGATTAGACCGGGGTTCGAGCCCGTCACCACCAAATACGGAGGATGCGGAAAGGTCAGAGAATGACCACCGCATATCCCCGAAGCAATATGGCCTTAGTTGCTAATGCTTCTAAAAACCAAACAACAATAACAACACAGACCGATGTAATGCATAATCTGTCACTTAGATGGCATTAATCGGTGCTGATCTCTATATTAAAATTTAGAAGTAATATTTACAAATAAATTCTTTGCCTAATACAAATACAAATATATATATATATATATATATATATATATATATATATATATATATATATATATATATATATACGCACAGTTAGGTCTGATCATTATTAGTGTGTGTTTGTGCATATATACACTAATAATGATCAGACCAAAATTTTGGTAAAATCAACATTGATGATATTAATGATCAACATTAAATTATTTTTCTTCGTTTTCCATTTTTCCTGTTTTATTTTATTTATTTTGGTTCACCCTGTTAGTGTCATGTTGTTTTGGTTGGTTTTGCCTCCGTTTATAGGAATAATTTCACATAATTATGTGAAATATAGGAATATTTCACATAATTTGTGAAATATTCCTATAAACCCCACTGATGGCACCAGTGACCTAGTGCCATCAATGCGGAGCTGTAAATTTGAATTAACTGGCATTTTTGTAAATTTATGTTATTTGGTATTCTTATTAATTGGCATTCTTTCTAAATTATTTTAGGAGCGCATTCCTTTTGCAACATCCTTTATCTAGATTTCTACTCACCTCCTCCTTTCTTCGTTTCTTCATGTAGTTACGTACTAGCTTACTTTCTATTCGCCACTTACTTGGCTTTCCATAAGATTGGCATATTCTTATTTTATACTCTAATTGCCTCATTTATAAGAGGCAGAAATACTATGCCTGTTCAGAAAATCCTAATATTTCAGCAATTAAGAGAAAGATATTGCTGTTTCCTAAATCACCTGACAATAAAATATAATAGTGATTACAAATCATGTCTGTAGTCAATGAATTACATTAAAAAAATTAACTTATTCCTTCATGAAATGAGATTAAATGAGACGGCTAACGTGTGACGCTACCAACGACACACTGCTCCAAACAAAATAAACTTCTTATTACTGTACCTTTGCAAAATTTTCTTCATACAACATTTCATGAACAAAACTTATAACTGTTCATTCATAAAAATAGTCAATCGAAGCAATTTCCTAAAGAGAATATTATTAATATGTGTTCATTTTTAAACAAAAAAATGGCGTGTAAAAGATTCCCTAGCTCTCAAGATACATTTTCATCCACTCTTTCTAGTTTGTAACATGTCTTATGCATTTATTGATTCTCTTTCTTACCCTTCCTCCTCCTCCTCTGCAATTTCCAAGTATCACAAAATTTAACCTCATCGTATAAAAGGTCACCGGTAATCACTAGAGTATGCTAATATTCTTTCGGACTGGCTTTATGTTTAGAATGCTTGACTTAGCTGTCCTTCATAGAGGATCATCCCCCCCCCACCTCCGAAACAAGACTTAAACACCTTAACCCGTGTGCTTAATATACGCAGTGTTTCTTGCAAAACTGTAATAACAACGTATTAAGTTTTGTTTTGTTTTTTGCAAAGTTATTCTTTTATTTCAAATCGAAGATCGCAAAGCGAATAAAGTAGAAAAGAAAGGAAATAATGACCAAATCACACTAAGCCCTTTATCTCTTAGCTTTTGCTGCAGACCTCTCTGACAGTTTAATTAGTTTCGAATGACATTTAGATAATGGAAGCGGCGCTGTTTATCCCAGAAAACGAATGCCGACAATTCATATAAGCGTATGATTTCGGCAAAGGGTATATTTTCAAAAAATTATAATCTGAGTATGCCAAAACATACAAGTCTGGAAATTAAAGATAAAACATTTATTGAAGCACTATTAATTATCAGTTATCTGGAAAGAGAAATTTCTCTTCAAGTAAGACTTATGCTAGTATTTAATGAAAACAAGAAATAAAATCGGTGAATTAAAAGTGTAAAATTAATTATACTTTTCATATTATATAAAAACTTTCAGAAAATAAGCCGCATATACCAATTTTATTGCTGCGCCATAGTGAGGAAGTTCTTAGATTTCATCTAAATAAAATGGGTACAATCTTCTCAAGTGCTACTTGAATCTTATGGAGACAGCGCAATGTCCTGAAGAACAGCTAGTTAAGTTTTGAGGGATATCGATACAAGTGACTGAGTTGATGCGCATCGAAATTTTCGTAATGCTTCTGTTGCTGTATCATTATTCTAGAATAACGTTTAATAAAGTGACCCGGGTTGCTTAACACGTTTAGAATGTTGTAGATAAATGACAAACAAATCATTCTAAATTTCAAAATTACTGTATCAGCATTTGGTTGCAACGTTTTAGGCGCATTAACATGCATATGCGCAAAGCGTCTGCATGTAATAACTCGATTCCTATTAGGTGGATTTTCATAATATTTTAAATTTGGCTCATTTAGAAAACTTTGTTGAGCCATCCTAAATTTCATTAAAATGGCAAGAATATAAATTTGGGAATTACTATTTCTTTGTCCGTCCGCATGTAATAACTCGACTCTAAGTGGATGGATTTTCATAAAATGCTATATTTGGCTCTTTTAAAAAGGATTTGTCGAGCTTTCTTGGATTTCGTTAAAATCGGACCAATAAAAATCCATCAGTTATTATTTCTCTTTTTATATACATATCACATAGACTATCCATATAACTGTATATTGTCACTGAAGTACTGCATATTATGTTTGTTGCCGTGCGCTGATTAGAAGGATTAATGGGCAGTATGGCGACGCGCAGAAACGAAATACTATCGGCTCAGGCATAAAAGTTGTTGCTTTTTGTTAGCGTTTTTTTTTTTTTTTTAATCACTAGGGGTCTCTGCTCCCTGCTCGCTTTGCTCGCCAACCCCCGTGCACGCTTTTCTACGTAATATGTAAAGGTATGACGGAGTAAGTCATATCTTTTCTACGTAAAAGACACACCTGTCCAAAAGCACTGATCAATATCTAATCTAATATATAAAAGAAAATAGAAAGTATAAGAAAAAAACTATAAAAAGTAAAATTGTGCGAATGTTGAGTGAATGAAAGTTATTATTAATTGCATATTCTATCTTATCTTAGCCTCTTCATCAAACAAGCTGTTGGCTATGCAGGCCCTCAGGGGCATCATGGTTATTGAAGCTGACCCCATGCTGTAGTTTTTCCTAGCTGGCATGGTGTGGGATGCTAACACTGGCCATTAGGGTAACCCCCCATGGCCAGTATGGGACAAAGCTGCAAAAAAGCACGCTCGACCATAGGAATCTCTTTCCCTGTGTTCTTTTATTCCTACCATCTGGGCTGGTTGAGTCTCCTTCCTCCACCCTGTGTGGCCCCTACCCCCTTTTGCATGGTGGCTCACCCTACCACCTAATTTCAACTCCTGCTCTCTGGACCAGGATGGGCATCCTGTACCAGGAGTCCCCTTACTATTTCCCCTATTAAATCAGGTGAGTGTCTCAACACTGCCCCCTCTGTTCTCTACCCCTTTCATCCCACCCTCTTCCTATCTCCCCATTATCGCCTTTCCAATAATTTTTTTTTCTTTTTTTTTTTTTTTTTTTGTTCGGGGCTCTCCTTGGATGCCTAGGCTACCTCAGGGTTCACCCCACCAGAGCTTTCTTCTCTCCTAATGTGTCCTGGCCCACCTCCCCATGGCAGTGACGGAAACTGAGGTTGTTAGTGGCTCTCCACAGTCCCCCCCCCCAGACTAAGTGGCCAGAGGAACAACACAACCCACACTAATACTTCACAAAACACACACTAACACACATCCTGGCCTTATGCAGAGTATTATATTCTACACAGAGTAAAAACGCAGAATTGGAAGAGACCCCCGGTGCCGGTAGACAAAAAAATAATATGTCACTGTGATCGACATCTAATCAGGAAATGACCTATGTAATTATTTACCCGCGTTTACATAGGTCATTTAGGAAAAGGCCTTTTGCTTCGGGTTCCCATAATGCATGTGGAATATTGTTGCATCCGAAAGAGCATGACTAAAATATTTAACTAAAATATTACAATATTATTGTAATATTATTATTAATAGTATAGTTTGTGACTAAAATATTACAATATTATTGTAATATTATTATTAATAGTATAGTTTGTGACTAAAATATTATAGTTACAAACTATACAAATATTTACAAAATACTAAATTACGTATTTACAAATACTGTATACAGTATTCATTAATATACAAAAAAACGTTACAATGGAACATCAAATGTTAGACAGGGAAGCACGTGAACGAGGTTGGTGAATGTTATGGAGGCAGTTGGCAAAAATTAATTGCATTTGTAGTGACGTAATTGTATCGCTCACCTCTTCCACTGGCTCGAATAAATATCACTAGGAGGAAAACGTTTTTAATGTATAGAGAGATGTATTACTACCATATGCTAACGCCCTGAAATATAACGCACTGTGTACATTAATAAAAGGGAGAGTCAAGAAGCCTCAAAGTAAGGAAAAATTGAACATAGCATTTTTCTTTCAACATGTCACTAAAAATATTTAGTGACATGTACCATCCCTTTATCAAGCCTGTACCATCCCTTTATCAAGCTACTGAATAAAAAGACATCAGCTGCTGTATATCATTTTCAGCCTTCGTATCGTCAGAAAACGTTTGCTACTAAGCTGTTGTTTTGGTGGACCACACAAATGAAAATCTCTAGGAACGAGGTCAAGGCTGTAGGCGAATGATAAGTACCCACCACAGATCATTAATGGCCTCTTGAATTGCATGCATTGTATGCCTTGCCTGCAATAACAACAACACTCCACGTTTTTAATAGCCAAGGCCGTTTATACCAATTGTATCCCTAGTCTTTCTTTCCGAATTGCGAAATACGAAGCAGAATTCACGGTATCAACTACCTTTTGTTTGAATTTTACTGTTGAATGTTCTGCCATCTACTGGCAAAAGTCCAGAATCGTTCATTTAGTACTTATGGAATTATATTTGTTTGTAACAAACCATAGTAAAAACTTCATATACACATCACTGCCTATATATTCGTGACTCCATATATTCATGCCCGCGTTCGAACTAACCAACAGATTTGAGTTTTTAGATTAGTGCAAGCAATTCTCGAATAGCCCTCGTAAACGCAATATTTAACCTCACGCAACCCAGTAGTGACTGAATTTTAATTAGAAATTACGGACTTGGTGAACGCTTAGAGAATAACAAATGATAAAAGTCCGTTTTGACGTGGAGCTGATAGTTAAGAATTATTATATCTTTCTGTCTTTTCTTCTAGTGCGAAGTACTTTATGAATAATTGAAAACATTCTGCAAAATGTATTAAAGTGTGAACGCATGAAATTGTATAAAAAAAACTGATAATGTATTTATATGAAACAAATTACTACTGTAAAAGTTTATGTTCCTAAGCTTTTGATGTAAACGTTTATGTCACGCCAAGATGTTATCACTGAATTAGGTTGGCTAGAGGAACATGTTCTCTTTATTAGATCATATTTTGTATTCTTTTTTCTTTCTAGAAATGTTCTCTTTTACTGTCATTAATAATAATACTACATCGAAATACAAGTTATATAATGTGTAATAACAGTTATAATAACAGTAATAACTACGGGAAAGAAAACTTACAGAATTTGATAATTTTGACTGCACGAAGTTGGATAAGATGTGAAAGACGTTGAAAACTCAGTAATGTTTACTGATTCTAGATTTATTTATTTAGATCAATTTTAACAACCTGAAAATTTATATTGAAAGAATTAACGAATCAACAAGTTCAAAAAGACAAATTACTTTATAGAAGATTGATAATAGCAAATTTGACACATATTATCAACTGTGCTTTCTTTTGCGAAACTTCCGCTATCGGCGCTATCGCCTTTTCTTATAAAGTCATAGCGAAAATATAGAGAGAATGTTTTTTTAACATGCAGTGGATCAAGGAAAGGGAAAAAAACACCATAAGGGAATTGGCCACAATACAAATTTCAAGAATGCTTGTTATAAGAAATTTTCTTAAAAAATTAAATATGAAAGATTTTTTATAAATTCTATTAAATATTGACAGTTTCCGCGAGGATTGTGAAAATCATTTTTTTCTTAAATTCAAAATTTACCAAGTACTTCCTTTCTTCCTGCTTGTATATATATATTTGAATATGTATAAATTTTAAAATGAATTACATTAAGATACTTTTTTGTTTGTTTTTCGTATGGCATGCCAAGACACGTATATTTAACTAGTTGTACCCGGCGTAACATATGCCATCTTTCTGATTATGGCGTAAATAGTTTAATTTAGATCCTTCAATCTTCACCATTCTTGTTTAGGGTTATATAATTCTACAGCAGTCACCTGTGGGATATATGCATATTTCTATTTGGAGGTGGTTCTCCGTCATCTCCAACAAATATTGCAGCAACCTCCATTTTGGATGTAGGTGCATTGTGTCGTCTCTTAACCATCTCGTCCAATTGTTGATTCACTTTGGCCATACACCCTTATTTGATTGTTTTTCAAACGTTTTGTTGTTGTTTCAGCAGAATCGAAAATATAAAGCTGTCCATATCCTGGTTTATTTGCCTCGTTTGGATATAGCGGTGAGACCAAATGGTAAATCTGGATGTATATTCTAAAATAGTATGGACCATTTCCAGGCGGTGGTTTAATCTCTGCGCCCATTGATGCGAACGCCATTGCT
Organism: Mastigoproctus giganteus; assembly: GCF_048544385.1. Taxonomy (NCBI): domain Eukaryota; kingdom Metazoa; phylum Arthropoda; class Arachnida; order Uropygi; family Thelyphonidae; genus Mastigoproctus; species Mastigoproctus giganteus. The sequence continues at coordinate 233,223,554 of NC_143575.1, read as the reverse complement.
GAGTTGTACTCTCGTATATGTTTTCTGTAGTTATTTGCTTCACGTGAATCCCCTGTAAGCAGCTCTCGTAATAGAGTAGGTGTCTCAGATAGTGGGTCGAGTGAAACCTTTCCATCATGACAGCATTTAGTATATTTATTCGATGTGTTTAACTCAAGTCCCCAATATTCTGCATCGCAATATTCACAGTTGTAACACATATTTCCTATGTCATGCTCTTCCACATTAATTACAGCTTGTTGATTATTCTCATCCGGTACTTCTATTTGATTAGTCCTACAGCGTTTCGCCCGTCTTCTCATTTCAAATCTTGCTTTTCTTTCTTCAATGTTCTGTCCGTCTTCGTAGTCGTAGAGCCTTGTTTCGGTCTCTTAGTCTATTAGATCTCTCGTCTAATGTTTTATTAGCATTTCTTCTTGGAGCACCATAGCCGTAGTTACCGATGCGCCTAATAAATCTCTAAAACAACAACAGCATTTCTTCTACATTTTCTCAAAGTTCTTACACAACGTTCAGCCATTTTTACACTTCTTAAAATTTATAATGGTTTATTAAAATTGAAAATAGATAAAATAGGCTGCCTTTCTTCAGTCGAAAAACATTAATACAAAAATTAATAAAGAATGTCCGTTATGGTGGTCATGCGAGGTGAACCGTGTGAACGAGTGTTGACAACAATTAGCAGTTGGAAAATTTGGGCAGCATACCTAAGCTTTTTATATATATAGATATGAAATATCGTATTCAATCCAGTGAAATATATTTTATATGACAAATAAATGAGAAAAATACTGCGAAAGCAAAATAAAAAAAAGGGCTATCAGCGGCAGAAAATAAAACTTTAAGGAATAATTCAAACGATATGCATGCCGAATAGCTTTTGCTTGTTCTAAATGTGAGATGCCCTCCGCCATAACCCTAAGCGCAGAATTCTGAAACCTCTAATGAGATGCTTTTCATGTATTAATGACGTAAGCCTTTGAAAATCGCATCTCGATTTTCCTTCCCTTAAAAACGCGCTATTGCCTTTTCTTATTACTTCTGTTGGATCTTTCATTGACATGATACCGCCATCTTCGAGAAACGATGAATTACAATACATCGCGAGCCGCGGGGTACATGGAATAGAAATACGTGCAGCTGAATAGTTGAACTATTGTAGAGGCACGACAGTCAGACCAGACGCTATAAAAACAGTTTTGTAAATACGATATCCAAGAAATTCTCCCAAAAAAATTAACTGCTCTGAATTGATCGAAGCTGACAAACTGAGTGAGTGTATAAACGAGTTTATAAACTCGTTTATACACAATCCAGCTTACAAACTCGTTTATACATCACCCAGTTTATAAACTCGTTTATACACTCACTCAATTAGAGGAAAAAAATAGAAACTTTTTGTAATTGGTGTAACAGATAATTAAACGTACGGTATGCAAATATAAGTTATCACAAAGTATGGTCACAAGTTCATTGGTATCAGATAAATAACGTACGCTTTCCTGGGATTTCTTAGTTGATCCAGTCGTAGGAAAGACAGGTGATCTTTCCGATTTTCGGAATGGTGTTATTGTTTGCGCACGTTTGGCAGGAGCCACAGTTGAGAAAATAAAGGAAATCACTGGGTGTGGAAAGTAACCATCTCAAAAGTATACAATGAGAGGAAAACGAAAGGAGAATGTACCTCTAAAAGGAAGGAATGCGGCAGAAAGTCGGTAGTAGTACTCCAAGAACGATACGGCAGAAATTTAAAGCGAATTGTCCATGGGAATAGAAGATCCGGTGTGCAGCAAATTGATGAAAAATTCAATTTAGGCAAATAAAGACCATTTCCAACCCAAGTATGAGGTGGGAGTTGAAGAATCTAGAATTTGGAATTGTGCTGAGAACGATACGGCACGAATTTAAAGCGAATTGTCCATGGGAATAGAAGATCCGGTGTGCAGCAAATTGATGAAAAATTCAATTTAGGCAAATAAAGACCCATTTCCAACCCAAGTATGCGATGGGAGTTGAAGAATCTAGAATTTGGAAGTGTGCTGACATGGCTTATCAAAACTACGTCTTTCAGTGCAAAATCGAAAAGGATTCGAATGGAGTGTTGCCGCCAAATACTGGACTGTGGAACAGTGGAAAAGATCATGTGGTCTGACCAGTCTAGATTTACGCTGTTTTGCACTAACAGTAGGGTGAGTGTGGCGTGAGCTTCATGAAGCCATGAATCCAGACTCTCTTACCCACCACTCAAGTGGCTATCATGGTATGGGGTATGTTCTGTTGGGCTTCTAACGGTATGAGCTGCTTCAGCCGCTCATACCGTTAGAAGGTCGTACTACCTCTAATGAATATTTTTTTGTGTATCGAACCAAGCTCACCCTGCAATCTTTTATTTTTACCAGGATTGTGATGGATTCTTTTAGACGACAACGCAACTATCTACCGTGCAAAAATTGTATCTGAGTGGTTCTAAGAACATTCCCAACGTTTCCAACATCTACACTGGCCGCCAAATTCTTCAGGTATGAATCCAATTAAGAATGTCTGAGATATGTTGGAAAGTGCAGTTCTACTTCCAAGTTCTTTACCGACCACAATACAGCAGCTGAAAAGTATCCTTTGAAATCATGGTCAAATATGAATCTATGCTCCCTCATACACCTAGTGGATTCTATGCCACGTGTAGGTCGATCAAAAGGTTGCCCTACTAGATATTGAATAAAGGTTTCTAATTATTTTGGCCAGTGAGTGTATATCTATCTCCAAATATACTTGGCCTCCTTAAATAGTGGAGTCGTGTTTTTCACACCATTTCACCTCCTCCCCAGCGAGCCCTGCCCCAAAGAATGTAAAGTTCTTTGGCCAGCATTAAAAGATTTTTTTTTAATGCAGAAGGAAGAGATATAAAAACAAACCTTTCCAAAATTAGGAAAACCTGTCAATCTGTACGCTGAGTTGGAACAGCGAATTTTATTTCATATTACAGAGATTCAAGGAATGGGATTTGGTTTTATTTTATTTTTTTTACTCGCTGTTGTAATAATTACCAAGTTAGCATTTAAACTTGGTGTGGTTTCAAACTGAAAACATCCTTTTAATACAGAAAAACAAGCAGCTATTGAATGGCCGCGACTATATATAATTGATAGGTCATCTGTAGATAACAGAACTGTTGTAAATGATTTTTATGGTAAGCTAAAAAATTTATTAAATAAATGAAATATAAACATTCCCAGTATCATCCTAATTTAATTTGGAACTGTAGTGAAACTGGGCTATCTTATGTCACAAAGCCTTCCAAAGTCTTCATATCAGTAGGTAACAAATATATATATAAAAGAGCACATGCTGACCGTGGATAAAATTATACAATACCGGGATGCATCTCTGTTGATGGTCATCGGATCAATGTGTAATTTTAAGGAAATAAGAATGATAGATGATCCTCAGAAAGATATTATTCAGGGAACTCTTGTAAAAGTAACACTGAAAGGTTGCATAAATAGTGATACTTTTATAAAATAGTTCAAATATTTTATTAAATCTATACCACACCACCAGGTGTTTAAAATTTCCTCTTACACAAACATGGAGAAAATTCATCAATGAACATACGGTTAAAAATTCTGGAAAAATAGCCTAACAGATATAAATTTCCAATGAATGACATCTCATCATCTCACATCGTAGTTCGCAGACAACATGCACTACTAATAGGGGTATCCCACAAGGGGAAGCCCCATCACCAACCCTATTTGCCTTATTGAGAATGTCTGAGAGCTAGAGCTAGAGCCCTTCCTGGCATCTCAAACTAATTTCCAGTCATACGCTGATGACCTGAAATTTTACATTACATTTTACAAAAAGCAGGTTCTTACCACTACTCTGCAGGCAAATAAAAAATCCATCAACTTGAACAATTTCTGGCCTCGATTGGTTTACAGATTAACCAAGCAAAGACAGCCCAAATGTCATTCACCTGGAAGAAATCACAATAATATCAACGTTACCATCAACGCATCACCCATTCAAAAAGTTACAACGTATTACAATACACAATACAGTGTACGGGGGTACACTGTATTGTGTAGCTACACACGTGGTTTGGAATGTGGTATTTATGAATGTTTAACATTCATTTTTTGCAATTAATGTTCATATTTTCGATTCTGTTAATACTTGATACTTGGGGGGAAAAAAACTCGTAAACCCGGGAACTCGTAAAGCGAGAATTGCCTGTACTGTTCCTTTCAGGTTAAGCACACATGCGGCTCCATGTAACCCCGAACACATGTCCCTGCCTTAAATTTTGAACGTAATAATCACCCCCCCCCCCAGCTTACTGCTGTCCAGGGGGGTGGCTCTAGAGCAGAGCAATAAACAGTATAATATCTATCTTTAAGGAAGAACCAGGAATCGTGATTCCGTTTTCTCAGAAGCACTGTCAACTTTTAAGTTTGCTGACAAATCTTCTAAAGATTTAATACAAAATAAGTCAATTTTTTTTTCCTGGTTATGTTTCAGTTTTCTCTGCATTGAATGCAGAGAAAACTGAAACATAACCAGAGAAAAAATGTAGATCTAAACCTTTTTTTTTTTTTTTTTCTTTTTGGTCTAACGTTCAACACCGTCTGAGAAATTCGCAAAAAGAAAAAAAAAAAAAAAAGCGCTTACTGAAATTAATTTTAGATCTGAAGTCCAAATTTCATTCTATTTTATGGTAATACACATAAAGTTTAAATCAACTGATAGAGCCTAATTTTCAGGAAATCTCGGTAGACCAAAATAAGAATAAAGACTCACTTAAGCAGTTACAAAAGTCTTCAAACCAAATATTGGAATTGCGGAGTGTACAAAAACGAATGTAGTTTCTGGATGGTTTAGCATACCAGAAACCACACAACGAAAATCCAAGATATTTTCAAGAATACTCATCTGAGAATAAGTAACCTTAGTCTTCTCCTTAGGTGAAGCGTTACTTATTCGAAGTAGTGCAATATCATGGCAACTCGTTGTGAAGATATTCACAATATGAGATATAACTTAAAACGATGCCGTTTTACTAATATTCTGATTTATTCAGATATAGCTATGTATTTCTGATGCGCTTGCACTATATTTATACATAGTCTAGACTCTCCCATAGCTTGAGGCTTATGCCCTAAACGCTTTAGAGTCATCTATTGAGTTTAATGAGTTGGGTAGCGTTTATTATTTTTTATTTTTTGTCTGATGCTGTATAAACTTGCTTTCTTGCATCATTTCCAATACGAAGATAATACATATACATTCCAATAAATCATTTCCAATATGAAGATAATACATATACATTCCAATAAATCATTTCCAATATGAAGATAATACATATACATTCCAATACATCATTTTCAATACGAAGATTTCCAATACCAAAATAAAAAGAGTTGGAGAAGTCTTTTTTGTAACATGTCCAGTTTTTCTCTAATTGTATAGATTTTTATATAAAAAGATAAAAAAATGATAAAAAAAAATGCCTTCACAAATAGTGTTTGATAATATTAACAAAGCATCCATCCCTGTCATACGTGGACACAAATTTACCAGAATATTATAACGTCATGAACAAACAGTATTAATGAATGAAATATCGTATTGCTGCATTAATTAATTATTCTTATGAGCAGAAACGATGTGTCTCTAAGATATGTGTAAGCATTTTCAATTTGTATGCAACACACCAAAAGAGTACAACGGAAAGAGCAAAAATCCTAAAAGCGTGGTCTTACGAAAATCGAAATGTCCACCGGCAGTTTAATAAATCAACAAATAATTACAGAGAGTATTAGCGAAAGTTTAAATATGTCTCCAACTGCAGTATCTGGTACGATGTTTAGTTAAAAACCATAAATCTTCGTAAAAATTCTATTTCTATGGAAGAACACTGATTATGAAATATGTCTTTATGCTATAACCCATGTCTTTGTACTCCCAGAAAGTCACCTATTGGCTTTTGTAAGATTGGCAAAAAAACAAAAAAAAAAAAAGAAAACAATGACAGTGAAGCCGACTCCGCCCGAATTCAATTAATTGCATGAATTCCACTCATTCTCTTATAAGTAGCTAAACGTGAACGTCACCACAGCTGTTGCATTGAAGGCCAGCTAGAAAAAAATTAAATAATAAAAAAATAACCATTTGTTGCCAGAATGGCTAACAGAAACTTTATATGAACTCTATACACTAAACTGAACTTGCCCAGGTGTTTGGTGTTGAATAATAGCCTTCTTTTCAAATGTAAAGACAAAAAAGAAAGGCACATCAAAATGGCTTAGATCATACTTAAGCTCCAAAGCTTTAATCGATGCAAAATTTAATAGTTTTTCTTTTTACAAAATAAACTGAGAACACCAGAGGCTAAAGGAAACTCCTTACTTGTGCGGTAATGACCTACAACGTACAACGCCAGCTCAAGTTAGTAATTAAGTATTTCAAGAGGAAAGAGGCTTCAGATAACAATGCCCTAATTTTTCTCAAATTCCACAATGTATGCCGTTAACTCTTATTGCTTGAAATTATGTTAACCTTCTCTTTCCTTAAAGAATGAATGAGAGGATATAAGAAATAACTGCAGCTTGTTTACTCATATTAATTTTTGAGCTATTGAACATTAAATTATAGAGCCTCAGGGGTTCTGCAGTAAACACAGATGTTGGTGTCTGCTTCTCTTTTAATGTCTGCAGCAGACAGACAACAGATACAATAAAGCCATCAGTTTACTAGACGCCCATCCGCACGATATAATAAATATTACAGTGCTTATAAAACGGTCTCTCTTTGAATTCCTCTTATAACTTTGCAAATTTTCCTTGCGTTCTGCACTGAGTGGTATTTATTCAAGACATATGAAAATCGTACGCCATAATTTGAACGTTGAAAAGAAGTTTCAAGGTTATTTTTACACTTGCAAATCTCGAAGTTTTAAGTCATTTTATCATGCTTTAATATAAATGTGGCTGCAGTTATTCATAAATAAAGTCATCTCAGTTACTTCCCATATCTTAGCGTTACCCGTTCAGAATTTCAAAGCGATCCATAACCATAACTTCTTTCCTAGCCCTCATCTACCAAACGTATGTGTGTGATACTTTTGCAGCTCGTTATCTATCTGGATGTGGGGGGGAGGTGAAACCATCCTCCTCTCTTTCTCTCTCTCGCGCACACGCACACCCCTCCCCTTCCGTTTCTTTGAATTAGGAATATATATATATTTCCACTGCCAGTATATACAGTTGTGGGGACGATCCTTGTAATCAAAATTTGTTTTTGTTTTTTTTTTTAGTTATTTATATTCAAGGATTGGATCGTTCCACAAGCAACCTGACCAAGTAATTAAATCAGAAGTTGCAGTTTCTGAGTTTTCCTTTTCTATCTCCCCAGCCAAGGTGGTATCAGCTTAGTGTTTAGGGCAATGTGTTGTTCTCCTTGAGAAAAACTTCATGGACATGATAATCAAAGTAAACATAATTTAATTTTACAAAAATAACTATTCACATCTCATAATATTGTACTGTAAGAACTATTCTTACATATATTTTTAGGAATTTATAATTTACAATATCTAATGTTTTTAACAGATAAGCACTCAGCAGATTTGCTTGTGCAGTGCACCTTTCAATACTGAGAGATTAGCTTAACAGCAGGGGGGGGCGCTGACCGAACTGTGATACAATGGGTAGGCCAGTTTGACACAGTTCGTGTGTACAGAAAAAGGGCTGTGGCCTACTGACGGTAGCGGGGGACAAAAGAACGCCCACACCCCTAAAGTGGTTCGGTACTCCATCCAAAGGGAAGACCCAGATCAGAGAGCTCACAGTGTTCGAGCGGTAAACAAAGTCCAAACAGGCCGACACGGGAGGCACTCTCAATAATTTCACAGGCGGTGTCTTGGAAGGAAGCGTGACGGAAGAGGTAAGTGGTAGCGGGCATCCCAAAGATAGTTCTACAGATTGCTTAGTGCCCGGATGTTCTCGACACAAAGAAGGGAGCTCGACCTACCAGACGCGGGTCCGGACGAAGAGAAAAAAAAAATAAGCGAATGAAATTAAAGATGAAGAGGGAGAGGAAAATATGATTGGACGAAAAATAAGGGAGAGTTCGAAAAACAAAACTCGGATGCAGGAAGAAGACGGGGAGAGCCCGAAAGTCAGAGCCCCGAAGCCTGGAAGGAAGGATCTGGAGGAAATTCCGGGGAGAGGCGTGAGAGTTGCGGAAAGATATTTTTGGGAGTGCGGGAAACGCATATAGAAAGTTCCGAAAAAATGGAAGTATAGTGGGTAGAATAATAGCAAAAAAAGGCGGAAGGGTCAGAGTAAGGAAGGTCGTTCGAGTTATCCACTGAGGGAAAAAAGCAACAGTCCTGGAGGAAGATCCTGTGCGCAATAGGAACGTCTGAGGTCGAGCCGGGAGCACATCTAGCGAGTTTGCGGTGGCCAAGTCCAGCGAGGAAATAGCGGAAGAAGCAAAGAAGGAAAACTCATCCAGGTGGTAGAAAAGGAAAGCAAGTAAGTTTATGTAGAATATTTATTAACAGAAACGGTGTTATAAAGAAATAAACGAAAGAAAAAGTAATGGACAGGACAGTCAATAAAGAACTGAAACCAGATGAACACTATCGTAAGTGATAGAAATTAGAGTCACTAACTAGGGAAAAAGAGAGATAGAAAGTGTGTGAGTGTTACTCATCTGTGATTAGAAGTATCTGAAAAATAAGGAAAGTTGTTAAACCTGAAAAGGGTCAAGTTTATGGAATGTATAACTAGTAATAACAGTGTATAATATTTATTCTGTAGAACATTCCTCTCTAGAGTATATAGGATGAAGGTGAAACTTAATTGAATTACCCCTTGTATATTAATAATTAGTCGTAAGAAATTGGATATTATGAATTATATAGTGTGTGTAAATATCTTGTATAAACAAGTAAATAAATCTAGTTTGTTTTATCATGAGCTTTATGTGTGATATTGACACCAAGCATTAACTGTAAGTCACACGAACTATCCAAGCTAGGGAAGCTAATATAAAGAAAAAAATAAAAATAAAATAAAGTCCTCAGTACTTGGATCTTCTGATGAACAAAGAGGATAAAATTAAGGGAATAATATATTATGCAGCAGGTAGCGTGTGGGCCTTGGAAGGGAAGTGAGGACCCCCCCTGTTTAAAGGAATAAAGAAAAATAACAACAACAGCCTTTGTGGTTCCAAGGTAAAGGGGGAAAGAAATAGCTAAGGGATAGATTAAAATAAGGTCTATAATTAAAATCAAAAGAGAAAATAAATAAAGAAAGAGAATAAATAAAAATTCCCCCCCACAATTGGCGAGTGCCAGCCAGAATTTTTCTCACAGTTGGTGATAGCTTCCCGAAATCGGATAACAAAGATAGTTCCCCCCAAAAGTGACTTATCCAGCCTGGAAAATTTGGCCTTAGAGTGTTGGAGAGTGATAATTCTCCCAGGCAAGGAGAACCAAAGAAAATAGTTACTGAACTATTCATCAAAATCAGTTGGCGAGCCAGAAAATTAATTTGATTTATTGAAGGTGTAATTTATTGTGATTATAATCCATTCAACAGGTAGATGATTGAGTAATTGAGGTTAATGATTATTGGTTGATTAATTGTGGGTAATTATTGAAGATTGTTTAATTTTCTTGAGAGTTGAATTAGTATTGATTATTTAAAATTGTAGTAGATTAACATTGATTGTTTAACTGAGGTTGATTAATATTGAAGGTTTAAGTGAAGTGAATTATTATTAATTGATTAATGGTAGTTGATTATTATTGATCAATAAATTGTAATTGATTATTGGTGATTGCTTAATTGTGGTTAACAAGTATTGAGTGATAAATTGTGGTTAATAAGTATTGAGTGATAAATTGTAATTGAATATTGAGGATTGCTTAATTGTGGTTAATAAGTATTGAGTGATAAATTGTAATTGAATATTGAGGATTGCTTAATTGTGGTTAATAAGTATTAAGTGATAAATTGTAATTGATTATTGACGATTGCTTAATGGTGCTTGATTATTGAAGACTGTTTAATTGAGATGGAATTAGCATTGATCATTTTAGTGAAGCTGCTGAGATTTGATTGTTTAAATTGAAATTGATTAATATTGATTGTTTAAATTGAAATTGATTAGTACTGATTGTTTAAATTGAAATTGATTAGTACTGATTGTTTAAATCGAAATTGTCAAAGTAGAATTTTTGTTAATTGGAATAATCGATAAGATTATATTTTTTGGAGGGTATATATTGTAACAATGCTTCTAAGATCACAGATGGCAACTAGCGAGAGAGATGAACGGGAGAGGGAGAGTTCCGTTGAATTAGGCGTGCACTCGAGTGTAGGTAATAAATTTAAAATGAGCAAATACCTGAAACCATTTAAGGGTGAGCCCACTGAAAGGGTAGACGTATTCTTACGAAAACTAGAAATTGTTCAGGAAAATGAGAACCTGGGGGACGTAGAGATTGTGGCTTTGGCAGAATATAAGTTAGAAGGTGAAGCCCTAGTTAAATACCAGCGAGCTACACAAGTTACTGACGTAGACACACTTAGGCAATTCGGGGAAATTTTGATAAAATTGTTCCGTAAGAAATATACATTTATGGAAGGCATAAATTGTTTGAATGATTGCGTACAAACAGGTAAGGAGACTGTAGAAGATTTCCATAGGAAGTTCGTAGAAGTGAAATTAGCCACTGAGAGCGAAATAGAGGAGAAACAAACATTAGATAAAATACTGATGGCCCAATTCATAACCGGGATGAAAGAGAAATACAGGAAAGAAGTCCTCAGACGCAGCCCATCTTCTTTGGCACACGCCCTTCTATTAGCACGTGATGAGGAGAGACTAGAGATGTATTTTAAGAAAGAACGAAAGGAGAGTGTATACCAAGTATCTATAGAGAATAAGAGCCTTAGGCCAGACAAAGATGATGGTCCGGAAAGAAAAAAATCTGGAAAAGCAAATCGAATTGCTCCGAAAACAATTGGCCGAACTGACGGCGGTAGTAAGAAAAAGGGTAAATTCACAGGCCGAAAGCGATAGAGACAATACGGGGTCAATGAACCGGAAACGTGAGAGGGAATTAGTAAATTTTGAAGGGTTTGGCAATGAACGGGACTGGCCGAAACGGTGTTTCATTTGCGGTGACACAGAACACCTTGCAAGACAGTGTCCACTTAGGAATAACCAGAGGAGATATCAGGAAAGCGGCCACTATAACTACCGCTATGAGCAGGATGCAGGTCGGCAAACTGAGGTCCCGAGGGCAACGCGTAATGACGAACGTGGATGGGGCAGGAGAACGAGGAAGGCCGAAAATCTAAGACAACATATACATGTCAATTCTTTAGATTATAGGCAGATTAAACATAAATCATTTTATGCAGATGATGATAGAGCAGGCCGGAATAAGGGAAGGTACAGCAATGAGAGAGGTAAGTTCCAGGACAGTAATCATTCATTTCGTGTCACACCGAATAATAGAAAAATTGATCACTGTCTGGTAAAATGCTATAGCTGTGGTAACTATGGGCATATAGCTAGATTTTGCCCAGCACGAAGGGTAGGTACATCACAGAGCCGAATACAAAGCTGATGACCCAAGAATGGTATGGAAACTGAAGAGGGGTCGGTTCTATCCATGGCGCCCAGCAAACCTGAAATCCAGGCCAGGTGAAAGCGAGAATAGACCAAATAGGGTCGAAGTTCGTTATCAGATGACAGAAAATGATGTTAAAAGTAAGACACCGACTGCAGTGGTGGAAGCGAACCGAAACATAAGGCAGGGGCAAGGAACGAGTCGAAAGTTACCGCAAAGAAAAACAGGTGTTGATAAAGTTCTGATTGCGCAGGAAGAGTTAAGAAGATTAAGGAGAAGGAGAAGAATTAGAGAAAATAAATAAAGAAAGAGAATAAATAAAAATTCCCCCCCACAGTACAAACATAAATACAATTCACTTACATATACTATTCTTATTACAGTTTCCCTACACTAGTTATTCTGATTTGGCAATTAACTAAACACACCTGACATAAACTACTTCTTCTTGTCTCATACCCTAATTAACTCCTAACATTTGTACATTCACTATACCTATTTCCTTTACTCCGGGGTGCAATACTATTTCATATGGAAATAATCAAAATGTTACATTCATCCTTCAATTCAATCTGCACTACACTGTTACAATACCAATCTTCAGTCTTCTAATTTCTCTCTTTGTTTCTAATCGTTCAGATAAACCAATTGTACACAAATCTTCATCAATTAAAACACTATATTCAGAGTTGCTCATATAACTTTAATTATCTATCTTTTTTAAAACATAATCTGAATTCTTCTTTATATACCTTACTACCCTTCTAACACGTTATGGTTATTTGTATCAATTTCATCTATCACTCATTCCTTCGTTTCCCTAGCATTATACACTAACCCTTTTAACATTATATACTGTTAGTATATCTACCTCAGCGATAATTTATCTTTCACCTTACTTTCTAGGGCTACCCCCTTTTCTTTAATTACCCCACTAATTCACTAACAGTCCTTCTTATTAACTTAGTGTACTTAATATATCGCTCACCTACTTCTATCCTTTTCTCTTCTCCAGGGAGATTTCAAGCTTCCATCTTAGGCTTTCCAGGTTATCTTCTAAGGCTTTCCTTCATCTGCTTTCTCCTGAATCTGCTGCTTAGGTCTGGCATCCTTTCTTCTGCTTTGAATACACAACTCCTCCTTTACTCCAGATTACTCAGATGTATCTTTCTCCAAGGGGTCGTTACCTTTCCTGGTTCACTTAATTGTTTTTCATAACATTTTGCTTATCATACTTAGCTTTGCCGTTACTTTTCTACTCTTAACTATTTTCCCCTTTCTGTCTAGGGCCCTTTTTGTACTCCCTACATTTCTGCACTGCCGACTTCCCCATCACCCCCGTCTCCACGATCACTATTTTAGACACACAATCCCTCTTACTCTGACCACTTCTCTCTTTCTTTTCTCATACTCATCCCCCACTTTTTCTCCGTCGCTTTGCACCTCCCCTCATAGGACTCTCCACCGATCCCAAGAATTCTCCTAACTTTCCACCTTTGTTATTTGTTAAAAATTCCATAACCATTTTGCCCCGTGTGCAAACCAAAGCTTGTTCCCATAATTTTCTCGTCTAGTTCTCAGGGTAGCACAATCCTTTCATGTCTGCCGTTTTTTCGTCTCCCATTTTCGTCCTTTCACATTTGCGAAAATGTTGACAACTTACCAAAAAGTCGCCACAGTGACCTGGTCTTTTTCGACCCAACCGCTAGCCCATCGGGACTTATGTCCAGATGCCGCATAGATCAAACGTTTCTTACTATTGATCAATGGTAAGTTATAAGGGGTGTAATATCTGTAAAATATCTGCAATTTTCCAAGGACAAATTCGTGTTGTGGGATGAAAAAATGCTACAAAAATCCTGAAAACGCACCACGTCTTCTCCTGAAATAACTGAGTTATGGCTGAAAGGCTTCAATACGTTCATGTATTAGCATATTCTAATATTCAAGACCTTGACACACTTCTTGTGGCTGAAGGCTGGGATGTTAAAGAATGTTTGCTAGTCGTTCTTGTGTCAGATGTCTGGTACTAGTAGCATAAAATGAAAGCTCTGAATCTTTTAAAAGCCGAATTGTTGCATGTTATTTGAACATCTAATTTTTCAGTAACTATGAACCATATCTTTCGGCAGTGAATAATTTGCAGGCTTTCTGATTACCTCCAAAATGATTATACGAATAATTGTTAGGAAAAAATATCCAGCGTAGAAATCTGATGAAATATTTCTTTTTCATCTTTCTATACTTCTGGATGCCACGTGATGCTTGAAATAATAATGGAAGACGATGGCTGTCTCCACTCTTGATATTTCAAGTACTACTCGGCGAGCTAAGATCAAATGATCTTATTTGCATGTGGTGCATGATTGGATAATTTAACACGGTACTAAAGAGCATGCATGATCATTAATAGCTTACTTTGTGGCTTTTAAAGTAATTGGTGTCTGCTCACCTTGCAATATCCTTCATTAATTTATTGATTGTAGTTTGATAATCGATATTTTTATTTGTACAAGAAACTTCAGTGAGAATATAAATAAATGATTTTGATTCTTATAATCGTTCTTTCTGGCCTACAAATGAGAACTCTAAATTCATCCATTTACATGCCTGTAGTCGCACAGAAGGAAAAAAACTGTAATCCAATAAAGAATTTTTAAATAAAAATTCAACGTAATCAACTTTAAATATTTAGTGATCATATTGCAAATTTTAGGAACTCAAAGTAACATCTGACACTCTTTGGTGGCACGTCCTCGAAAGGGTTATAGAAGCTCAACTTTCGAAACAGCTGTGACCGGAAAATAGGTTCGAGTTAACCATAGGATGGTCGCTAAACAAGTTCCTGCAAGCTGTCCACAAGGGTCCGTTGTTGGGCCACTGAGTTGCAATTGGTTTTTTGATTGTTGACTAAAAATGACAGCGATTCCGCAAAAACGAAGTCCTAGCCTATGCAGACAATCTCCTTCATCACATTGTTGTTTCCTCCAGTGCAGAAATTCAGGATAACTCCAAATTCTGTCTTAGCCGAAATTGCGAATTGGCGTAACATCCACAAGTTGACAGTTTCCACAAGCAAGACATCCATGATGCTCCTGAAAGGGTCGCTCGACACTTATAGACCTCTCACAAGAAGGTATCAGAGCAATAGCATCAAATGCGCCTCCAAATACCAACGGGAAATAATGAATGGCAAAGCCTCTTTCACTCCATACGTCCAACACCTTAAATTTAACCAAGATAAAAAACTACAATGCCAAAACCTTCCGCGTGACCAGAAAGGATTGGGAGCTGAGGGGTCGAAACTTCAATTTACGATATACCTGTGTATTTCTACTAATAAACGTACTATAGGGCAGGGGCCTGGCTTCACAGATGTTCTAGAGTTGCAATCTGGTAGCAAGTCCTTCGGTGTTACATGCTCTGAAAAATTACGTGCACGTGCAGAACTGTTTCTAGTGGCGCTCGGTAGACACTTACAGGCAAAGTAGCGTTAGACTTGACGGTTGAGAAAGCAGGGCTCATATACTTCACCAGGAGAAACATCCCAGCTACAACTGAAAACTATGAACTGAACCTAGAAGCTCCAGATCAAAGGAAAAAAGACTTCAAGCGGGCCTCACGCGCATCTAGCAAAATGGATGGAATGAATCAACGAAGGAAACAGTAACTGAGGTATTTAAACCTGACACACCAATGATTAACCTTAAGGCCAAACTGAAGTCTAAAGTAGACTACTTCAGACTGCTTGATAAAAGAATAACCATGGACTGAAGGCGCATGAAGTTCTGAAAAAGAAAGATATAACCACGTAACGCCTGTGGAATGGGATAATATTGATGTAATAATTTTGATAACCATGGCAATAACTGCTGTACCCGAAGCGTCGTCTTATTTCAATTACTATATAGAAAACCAGCAAACATTCAGTTTGAGAAACTGTAGCAGACACCTACTTCAGCGACGTAACTATAGAGATTAACCAAAAATATACGAAATTGTTTTAACTACGTTAAAGAATTCCCACATGCAGCTGAACCACGGTAAGGAAAACTGTGGTTGCTAGTCAGTATCCCATTCACAAGGTTCTTATCATTCAGTGATAAACAAACGAGAAAGACTCAAAGAGGGCAACCATTACCGACAGCAGCTTCTGAACATATGTAAAAGGATGCTGTGGTCTGAAGAATCCTGCTTTGCACGCTTCTCTAAAGATGATGTGTTATGCCAAATCCAAGACGCAATACCATCCTGTAGACGGACTTATGATTGAGAGATGATGGAATTTTAGTTTACTGCTCATTTTCACATGCCAAATTGCGAAACCATTATGAAAGGCCAAGTGCACTCACCATACGTGGATCCCGGATATTGTCTAAAATGGTACCATAATAGCGAGATGTGACATCCACAGTTACCAGATCACTCACTCCAACAGAATAATTTATGGAGTACCCTTGAACGTGTATCCGGTTATGTAATTCTTTTTCTTTGGCTCCATCAGAACTGTCAGCTGCACCGCAACAAAAATAATGCCTCATTCGTCTCCTAGAGGTTTATAGAATCCATGCAGCGACATAAGCAGGCGGAGGTTCGCCCAGTCTCGTGCTGAGGAAAGCTTTCTAATATTTCGGCCAGTATGTGTATTTTTGGCTTTTTTTTTTTTTTCTTTTTTCAAGGAGCCTCCAAATTTAACAGCGTCTCTCAAGCCAGTTACCAAAAATAAATAAATAAAATGTGAGAATTATCTCGTACGATAGAGTGAATCAAAATTGACATTTCGTACGAATAAGATGATATTGTTAATGAACTTTTCGATGTCCATATGTTCAAAGAAATAACCGGATAACAAGAGAATTGTCAAGGAATTAGCACTCCCTGTAAATATAAAAAAATAAATTTTCTGTTTATATATATATATACACCTGGACGACCACACGGCCAGAGAAGTTCACAAAATCGAAAGAATACAAGAAACAGCACGTATTTAGTAATCACGGGCTTGAAACCCGTGATTGCTAAATAGTAAACACTTGAAACACTCAAAGCACGTGTACTTATGTACACTTGCGACTGACCACTCGGCTACGGCGTCCATTTGATATGCATGGTACTTCCTTAGAATTTTGATAATGCACTTTAACACCAGGAATTAAGAAATTCTTTTGCTTCCTCAATCGAAAACTGTATAAGGGGATTTAACTTTCCTGAAATATAAAATAATGATTATAATATTTATCACCTCTTATTGAATATAGAGTCTAACATAATCACGAGCTCTTTGACATCCTATTTCTGAACAATGAAGTTTTTAATCTATTCCTCTGCTATATACTATACCAAAAGTAACCGGACACCACGTTTCAAAGAATCTTTCATTTGATATATTTAATAAAGTGTCGGTCATCTTTGTCCTTAATTATACACTATGCCCTCTATTCTTGCGGCGCGCAGTGTGTACACTATGGGTTACAAGAACAGTTGCTTACCACTAATAATGCATTTTTCAAAATAGACTAATTTTTGTTATCAACATTTATATTTAAAGTTAATTTTGTTTTACATTTAATAATTAATATGAAAGTCCAACAAATATGAAATTTAATAATGAAAGTCCCATTGCTACGGGCTGCACAATATAAAGAAATGAACCAAACTCCGCCCGCGGATTGACATGCCCGATCAAAGATGTTGCTGTCATATTAGCAATCAAAAATTGATTACTAATATGGCAGCCTATGATGGCTCTCCGTTGGAAGTCGCCAAGTTTAACTCAGGCCCATTTACTGTATTTTCTTGATATTCATGCTTCTAGAATGAACACAGTTGCCTTTATACCTAATCCAGACACGAAGGAGAGCGGATACGGTTAATTTTAATTTTTCCCAAATCCCAGTAGTGTCGGGTTATATTTTGACAATACAGTGTATCAAGATTTAAAAAATAATAAGAGTTTAAAAATTATAAAAGAATGTCTTTTGTTCGGAAATGATGAAGTATAATTTCTGCACAAATATATAAAACATAAAAATGGCAAATACATCTGATCAAATAGATAATTTAAATAAATTTTACCATAATTCAAAGCCGTGTACAGCGCTATCGCATTTTACTCGAAACGCTCTTTTCGAAATACAGAAATTGGTTTATCTTTTCTTACCGACTAGTACAAGCAAGTATAATGAGTAAATAATAATTTAAAAACAAAATAAATTCTTCTTGTTCTGGTTTTTACAAACGAAAATAACTTCACCGGAACAGCGCAATGAAACCAAGTGCTCTGGAAATAAATTTTACAGGACTAAATTGATAAACAGACATTCTAAAATGATAGCGACAAAAGAAAAAAAAATCAATAAAACGAAGTACCGGTTTCATATGCTGGTACTTGAGGAAAAATAAATGAACTACAGACTTCGGGGTGATCGAAACACTGAAGAAAATTGGATTAAAGACCGATCCAAATTGACCGTGACATAAGAAGAATTAATGGTGTGCTCGCTCTAGATTGGTTCGGATAATATTTAATTAAATGAAGCGGAGATCTATGTCCCTGTTGTTCGACTAAACGAAGTTAGTCTGCAATAAAAAAAAATAAAGAAATTTTAAAACGCATTAATAGTGTATATTTCATTAAGGAAACTTCTGAGAAGAAATACTTGAAAAAGTTTTTGAAAATCAGTTGGAAACGTTTCGTTTTAAAACTATAAAGCTAACTACGCCAAGCTACTGTGGGAGGATTTCCTTATTCGTTTTTTTTTTCTTTTATTTCTAAAGTCTGAATCTTGTGTTTCAGACCGAAAATAATGTTTTTCACACATTATTTTAAGTACACGAAATCCAGAGACTATGTCAAGTTGCTAATTCAATCTTCTGAAATCAGTGTTAGTGACTCCCTTGGAAGCGTATATATCTTTGCTATATCTTATTCACGATGTCAAGTCCAGATCCCTGAAGGCCTTTCTTGATCTATTACAATTCTCTTGTGGAATTTATCACCATATCTTACGAAGAGTTTCAGATGTCGTCATGTCACTTTGCACCAATTTCTCCAGGAGAGAGGAGTTTCGGGATGCCCATTTCAAATCAATCTTTCTCATACAAAGTTAATCACGTCATCATTCTCCGCTGGCTGTGCGCAGGATTTGTCAGTGCCCAAAACCACCACAGAAGATTGAAATAGGATTTTATTCTCATTTCAAATGACTGACCATATTTAAAAACTCATCAATGGGAGTTACTCGGTTTTTAACTAATCGTGAACAAATGTTTGTCGTCAACAACCCGCTTTCATTTATGATCAATTTTTAAATATGCTCCATTAAAAAACACAAAAAGGAACTCTGATAAATGCTTTGAGATCTGAGCGCTCGCTCTCTCTCTCTCTCGCTCTCTCTCTCTCTCTCTCAACTGTCATGTAAGTGAGAATCTTTTAAGCTATCGTGTGTGTGTGTGTGTGTGTGTGTGTGTGTGTGTGTGTGTGTGTGTGTGTGTGTGTGTGTGTGTGTGTGTGTGTGTGTATACTACGCCCCAATGCTACTAACTAAGGCTACGAAGTGGCAGTATATTGTGACTGTAAACTGCGTGGATTTTCGGGAAATAAAATAATGCAACCCTTGCCTAAGACCGACTAACTCAGCCATGTTGTGAAAAAAAATACCCAAAAAAAAAAAATCCTATCATCACTGACCGGATTCAAACGCGGATATCCCCCCTCTTGTTGGGAGGACGGTAATTACATCCACCGTGCTACCCACGAGGGTGAATAGTTCGTATATTGTTCTTAACTGAAAAGCGACACAACTATGGAAGGCACAGTACCAAAGTGCTCTACTCTAATTGTATGTGGATATATCCAAATACGGATTGGTAAATACAACTACAGCAGCAAGTGCTGCTATAGTTGCATTACCAATCCGTCTTATACAATCTATCTGCACAAGAAGAAAAATAATTAACATCCATCCATCAGCTTGCATATGAAAAGTTATATTTTCGTGATTATAGTTTCATATTAGCCTTATTCTTATATGTTATAAATTTTATAATATTTACAATTTCATCCTTTGCCTAAGTTAAATGCTCTAATTACTATATAATATTGGTGTAGATACACCATAGTTTACCCATAAATTTAACTACATACGTAGTGTAAAAGCATCGTTTAATTTTATCTCATATTGTGGCTGCCTTCACACCGAAATACCAGGTATTGCACTACTTCGAATAAATAACGCTCCTCTAGTAGAGGAGACTACTGTTATTTATTCTCAGTGGGCACCACCACTACCCAGACAGCACTGTTTGAAAAATAGCATGGGATACTGTCCTAGGAAAGCAAAAAAAGGTGTAGGAAAGTAATAGTAAGAGAGGAAGAAGATATGCCGTCGAAAGAGGAAAAGGGCAGTTACTCATACTCACACCACTCAAAAAACTCATAAACTCTTCATACTCACACCACTCAAAAAACTCATAAACTCTTCATACTCACACCACTAAAAAAACTCATAAACTCCTCGAATAGGCAACGCTTCCCCAGTGGAGAAGACTATTGTTACCTATTCTCGGAAACTCCGTGAATATCAGGCTTCCTTGGTGACCGTTTCGAAACTAGTTGGCTTCATCATCGGTGAGCGGGCAGGTATCCTGATAATGGAAACATGCCATTGCAGTTGCGAAGTCATTCCACAATATGAGAGATGCCAAATGGTGAACACACTGATACAGTATTTGAAGATTAAATGCACAAGGCGTAATGGGTAAACTATGGTGTATCTACACCAATATTATATAGTTAATTTAAACCAATATCATTATGCCTTGTGCATTTAATCTTCAAATACTCTAATTACCTACAATTCTGTAAAGGCACGAAGTTTAGGATCGAAGTTTAAGTAGAATCATAAAATATTCTCCTTGACAATCAGCATTTTCGATAACGCTCATAGCATTGCAATCCTTCCTGAGAAATTGTTTCCGACAAATAATTGTGTACGAATATAACTAATACATAAGAAATCCTAGTAGAGACTCCAGAGTATTTTAGTATATCTCTTTATTCGTGGTACAAGGGAGTCCTTGCTGTTTACTATCTCGAAAGGCAAAATGTTGCTTGCTTATGATGGTTGAGTGGCAGCAAGTGCTGCTAACGCACCTGTTTATGTTCCAACTTCCGCTAATGGCTGTCGATAATTTAACTTTACTGCAACTGATGACTGCGCTTTTAATCTGGCACAGCACACAGCTAGTTCAAATAAATTGTTTGATGTCTCATCTTGCTTCCTCTTATCGACTTCAGTCCTGGGAATACGCTCGCGCTCTGCTGAATCCATTTGCATTTCGCTCAAGCGTATCAGGCTCAACGGACACTGCAGATGTATAAAATGAAGTGTTATTTCAATAGTGTTTGTCATATTTACTATTTTCAGTTTCTGAATTCATAACAGTGTGTCGTTAAACAAAGCATTTTGCATTTTCAAACTGCTTTGCTCTTCAAAAGTATATGGTTTGTACCCGTCATTTTGTATTAATCTTTAAAAATTTATTCACTTTTAAATAAGCAATAACGTTTCTTAGCATTTTTTGTCCTTACTGAAATGAAAGTATCTAACATTAATAATAATCAGTATTATTTCCATTAATCATACTTTTCATTTTATAATATTAATTCGGACTGATTTATACTGATTAAATTACTTTTGCCATTGCTCAGTCTGAAATGGAATTTCGGTTTGTTAATCATTAAATTAATAAAATTATTGCCTATGTATTCCCACAAAGAAAGACAGAAATTAAATCATTACAGTTCATTAATTCAAGTGGTTATTTATGTGGTTACGAAAATAGGTTTCACTCTGACGCTACGAAAATATTTTCGTAGCTTCAGAGTAAAAATATACTTTCTGCTGAGAAGCTCATGCTGTAGTTACAAATTTAAGAGGAAAAAATATAAAAATAAAATAAAGTCCCCTTTTTAAGATTCTGTTGGAGAAGAAAACGATTTAATTATCTTTCAGATGAGGACTGATCAGATAAGTCTTCACTCATAACGGGCAAAGAATATTCACAGATATAATAAAACAAGGTATTCAAATATTATTAACTTGACATTACGGCTTTCTAACATTCTAAATATCGGCATAACATAGGTTTTCAACATTCTAAATTTACAGTCCCTAATTACACGATGCTGCATCTGATTGTATCATCAGCTGTACAGCCGACCGGGCTAGCCGGGTAGGTAAAGTGCCTGCCTGGCAATCCAAAGGTCGCGGGTTCGATTCCCACCTCGGGCTGGATATCACGATGGTGCCGAACCAACCGGTTGGTTGGATATTCTGGCCACGATACACGAAGGAAGCAAGAAAAAACTGGTTCCTTCGTGTATTGATCACATCATACGAAATAAATAAATCAACTGTACAAGAATGCAGCTATCAGATGAGCAGAAAATTATTGTTTCTTAAACCGAGATATATGAAGGGAGGAGTTCTGTAATAACGTTAGATTGTTAGTGTATTAAATAGTTGCATTAATTAAATGTGTTAAATAGTTTCATTAATTAAATATATTCTTATATTAAATAAATATAATTACCGAATATTTCGGAGCCTAATCTTTGTTAATCCCATGAAAATACTCTACTATTGAAATATGTTTGTCTTATTGTGCGCATATGTATCTATTTTTGAATGTTGGATCTTTTTATTTTATCTACTCAGACTCGAAATATCATGTGTATAAGCGTTAATTATATTATTTTCAACTACCCTGATAAGGGTTACGTTTCCTAAAATTTCCCATTTCGGGTCAATCTTTTCATCTGCCCTAGTGTATGGCATAGTTGTTATGATCGCTGAGTTAGTCGGTCTCGGGTTGCATGGTTTTATCCTCCTTAAATTCGGGATTTTACCTAGCAAACTGGCAACCGCCCACAAAGTACACACAGTTTACTGAAGTAATATATACTGACACTTCACGACTTTAATTGCCTTGACACTTACAGAAAAACAACTCAAAGGAGGCAAAGTAATGCGGCCACCATATTATCACGAAGTGCTAATCATGAAGATGAAATATGCGACTCTCCATTCACGGTTGACAGTGTTGAATCAATGCCATGTTTTGCCCAGAAGATGGGGGGTCGATCTAATGGAGCAAGCGGCGAGGGGTAGGGGAGGGAACTGATAGAGAATAAAACCATGTCGCTAAAGAAACAAATATATTTCATATAGTTATTGAAACCTGTAAACTTTAATATTCAATAAAACTTCGCGCTGAGAAATACTAGTCTGCTTTACAGTGAGAGCAGAATTGAATAATACGTTACAGAAACGGAGTTCGTGAGAATGGCTTTTCAAACTGCAAGTGAGTCGATAGTAATTAACAGTAACCGTGCGAGAGGGAAGACAGTTCAAAATTTAGCTGCTGTAATTTTTAAAGAAAGGCATCTGTCTACAAGAGAATAAAATGATTAATCTAGAAAACGGTCAATAAAACTTCGGCGAAATAAAGTATTACAAAGAAAATGACCCTACATTTCAGTGCCCAGTGATTGGCAACACACCCAAGATATTAATTAAAGCACAGCAGGTGAGCAGCAACCTATTGAAAACCTATAGGAGAACTTCTCTGTCTCTTACATTATACAGAAAACAAAGTCTCGCAACCTTATTTTCTTGTAAGCGTACGCTAAATCCCTTACCTGGATTGCATTTAAAATTTGGTTCCCTAAGTAAAAGTAATCATCTCATTTTCAAAACTTAATTATAAAGAACAAGTAACCAATCTAAGAATACACAGAATTCTTTCATATTTTAAAAGTTAAATACAGGGTGATTTAAAAATAATTGAATACTCAAAAATTTTCAAATTCAATAATTTCAAAATTGAAAGGGAAATTTCACTATCAAAAATGAAGTTGTCGGAGACTCAGTGTAACTGTGGGAAAAGCTACTCCGTCAGCATGTAAAGATACGTGATCCTTGTCACTGTGTCCTCCGCAAAAACAAAAAAAAAAAAAAAAAAAAAATTAAAGTGTTCTTTGAATCACCCTGTATATACAAAATGCATTTTCATTAATACGATTAAAAGTTTCTAGGAACAAATCAGGAACTGTTAAAGAAGATTGGCTAGTTATTAGATTACAAATAAACAGACAAGTCGTCTACTAAAATAACTATAAATTGTGGATTAGTGGTGACAAAAAAGAATAAACAAGCTAAATGTCGAGATCCAGACAGGAAAGCAAAATTTGTTAAGAATGGGAAGAAGGGAAGAAAGAAATACGACTTGCTTAAACTACGTTTGACTATGTTAGAATGTTTTAAAATGTGACTATGTTAAAATGTTTGATTATATTAAACTATGTGTGGTATTAAAACGCGTACGAAGCAGCTTTTTTTTTTAATGTAAACGCTGGATTTGATTTCTGAAATTTCTTGTTTACCAGTTCATATTGGAATGGATAAAAGTTGCTTTATCTTTTCTGCTCTCTCGTCAACTTACTACACCCCTGTATAAACGGAGAAAAGAATAGTGTGTAGTAAGATGACTCATATGGGAAAAGATGTGATGGTAAAAGGACGCTGCTATAGCAGCCGTATTTTTACAGTAATTTACAAAAATATTTTTTTTAGTAAATTCTGTTTTAAAAAATCGTAACAAATAATTGGTAAATTTATTAATTTAGTCCACTGAAAAGCCATATTGGCTAGAAGGTATAAAATATACAAAAATGTATATTTAATTCACCAAATAGATACAGGAAAAAACCAGATAAGATTTTCACAATTTAGTCTTAAAAGAAAAGCTCCAACTTAAGCACTATCCTTTAAAATATTTCATAATATCACTTATACTTGGTTGTAAATATCTACTTGGTTGTAAATTATTTGTTTATTGGCTTTCAGGTATGGTTTCCTATTTCACTGTTATAAATGGTTCACTCTTATAAATGATTCCAGAAACACGAGCCATAAATTTAAATTACGGGAAAAGAGATTTAGACTGAATTGTCAGTTTTCTTTTACCCAACGAGTCTTTAATTATTGGAAGAAGCTGCCTCCGTGGATAGTTGAGAATGACAGTTTGGGGAAATTCAAAGGTTAGCTGGATTAGTTACCTACGTGAGGAAGGAAACACATACACTGTTTATTTTCTTTTTTATACATTTATTTTTAATTTTTATTATTTATATCATAAATTTATTTGATTTTTTATATAGTTTTATTTTTATTTTTTTTTTAATTTTGGCTACAGCATTAAAAACCTGAGACTTCCGCAATACGGCTAATATTAATATTATTCAGCTGTTTTAGAGCTTCCTCTTTAAGGCCCTCTGATCAATAGATGAATATATGTCTACATGGACTTGCCAGGTGCGATTATGCAAACCTCACTACAAGTATATACTGCGATACAAGTCTTCCAGGATTTGTTGTCTATATTTTTTTTATAAATTAGCTATTATTGGGAAAATATATCTCTGATGAATTTGAAAGGGTCAATTTGAGGTGTTGTCCATGTTGTCTATAGGTTGGGAAATTCTTGAATCTGAAATTGTTTCATTGATTTTCTGAAATTAATTCAATTATTAATAGTTTAGCAAGGATGGTAAGGTTCTGTACAAGAATTTTGATCTAATATAACCTCCTAGCTGATTAAAAATTGCAGTGCTGTTATATGACTCATTATAGGTATATTCTCTGAAGTGGCATGATGTTTGAAGATATGAAAGTTTCAGACAGAACCAGATTTGGTCTATCTGATTCTGTCTGTCCTCGCGGTAGCGCAGTGGTTATAATCACCGTCCTCCCAACAGCAGGTGGAAAAGGTCAGGATTAGAATCTCATCAATGACGCGAGGAACGTTTAAGGGCTTATTTCATGCCTGAGTTAGTTGGTTTTGGGTAAGTATAGCAATTTTTTTCCTCCCAGAAACTAGGATTTTTCATACAACTAAACAGACAAACCGACTAGGGAACAAACGCAATTTATGGACATAATACACATGGCTGTTTGAGGATGTTTTCGGAACTCTAAATGACAGTTGTTTTTTTTTTAATCCAATTATGTCTATCTTTTAAGGATATTAATCAGTTTGTTGATACTTCATAAAAAAAGAAACTATAAAAAGTTCCAAAAGAATTTTATGGTAATGTGAAATTAAGTTTATACACTTACCTGAAACAGATGTTTATTCTTTTGTAATGGATTTCTTTCACTGTTGACATTCACTGGCTTCTTCGTTTAATTTACCCCAAAAATCCGGAAACATATTCATCATAAATTATATTTACAGTAGGAGAGAATGCGAAAATTTGTCGTAGTTGTAGATTCATTAAGAATGGAATTTCATCAAGCCTACCCTTTGTGTTCGTTAGATTCGTAATACAAGTAAAATAACCACCCCAGGTCTTTCCATGACTAGTACAACGTACATCAGAGTCAGTTGCAATCGCAGCACAAGAATGCATTGAAAGATTCATAACTCTTGACAATTTCCACCATTCGTGACCAAATGTCGCGATTTAAGTCATTATGTCAGTGGCGCCTTCTGTGACTCTTTATGATTAATCACTCGTGAACATTTATTTACCAAAACCCATCCTTCATCACTGATGAGTTTCTCTTCACAGCGCTAAAGAGCAGACGTGGCACCTCTCTTTAACGAATTTCGATGAAGGGAAAATGCTCAAGAGAGAGAGAATGCTCAAAGTAGAACGTTCAAGAGAGAGAGTAAAAATTTCGAATCCTGCTTGCACATCTTGAGTGTTTTTCAAAGGCTATTTAAGTTGTGCGGTATTTTCTACTTAACACTTCAGTTCAATTCCTCTAAACAAAATTACTTCACAACTGGGTCGTCATGTCTGCATTACCAGGGTACCTGCCCACCCACTGATGATCGGGCCAATAGCCGTGAAACAGTGCTGTCTGGGTGGTGGTACTCAACTGAGAATAAGTAACAATAGTCTTCTCTATTAGTGAAGAGTTACTTATTCGAAGTAGTGCAATATCATGGCAACTCGTCGTGAAGGCAGAGCACAATATGAGAAACAGCAAATGATGCCTACAACAACTACTTTGGAGTTTATTAAGAGTTATCTATGGTGTATCTAAACACCGATATTATATAGATACCAAACTCTTAAAGTATTATGCCTTGTGCATTTATTTATTTTAAATATTGACATCTACACCTCTTGGCATCTCTCATATTGTGTGATTAACTTCACAACTGGGTCGTCATGTCTGCATTACCAGGGTACCTGCCCACCCACTGATGATCGGCCAATAGCCGTGAAACAGTGCTGTCTGGGTGGTGGTACTCAACTGAGAATAAGTAACAATAGTCTTCTCTATTAGTGAAGAGTTACTTATTCGAAGTAGTGCAATATCATGGCAACTCGTCGTGAAGGCAGAGCACAATATGAGAAACAGCAAATGATGCCTACAACAACTACTTTGGAGTTTATTAAGAGTTATCTATGGTGTATCTAAACACCGATATTATATAGATACCAAACTCTTAAAGTATTATGCCTTGTGCATTTATTTATTTTAAATATTGACATCTACACCTCTTGGCATCTCTCATATTGTGTGATTAACTTCACAACTGGGTCGTCATGTCTGCATTACCAGGGTACCTGCCCACCCACTGATGATCGGCCAATAGCCGTGAAACAGTGCTGTCTGGGTGGTGGTACTCAACTGAGAATAAGTAACAATAGTCTTCTCTATTAGTGAAGAGTTACTTATTCGAAGTAGTGCAATATCATGGCAACTCGTCGTGAAGGCAGAGCACAATATGAGAAACAGCAAATGATGCCTACAACAACTACTTTGTAGTTTATTAAGAGTTATCTATGGTGTATCTAAACACCGATATTATATAAACAAAATTACGCATTAAAAATGCAACATTGTTAGGAAATACAAACGGTTTGAACCTAAAGGTTACAAAAGCGTAGTGCTAAAAGTAAATATTGTTCGGCTATGCAGCAGACATCGCCAACTGCGGTTTGCAATTCACAAATTTGGTTATCTGGACAAAGCAATTTGAGTTATACCATTCCTAAGCGCACGATTATTCACAGTAGACGTCGAGATTGGCAACGACTCGATTTCGCGAAGCGAGAATACCTTATTACAGTTGGATATAAATAAATAAAATAAAGTTTCTGTTTATACTTCGGGACGACCACGCAGTTAGAGGAGTTCACAAGGTAGAGAGAATACAAGAAACAGCACCGTATTCAGCAGTCACGGGCTTGAACCCGGGTCGCTCAAGGCACCGTATGTATACACCCGCGCTTGACCACTCGGCTACGGCGGCTTGACTATATAAATGAGCAAATGTACATGAAAGTCATTAATACAATGACATATAAAAACTAGGTGAGTTTTTATAAAGAATTTGCTGACAACTATTAAGTATGAAGAACATGGTTGCTTCGTCTGTGGTGACTTTATAGTGGTGGGAATGTTGGACAACAATCTGGCTACACAAAAATGCCTTGCTTTTTGTGTGAGTGGGTTAGTCGGGAAAGAAGTAAGCAGTGGCATGTCATGATCTGGCCAAAGAGGGGTAGTTTGTTGCTTGTATCAAAGGACATAGTTCATAAAACACTGGCAGCCCCAAAACTGTCCTCCTTTTACCCTCGCACATCAAATTGGGTTTGATGAAACAGTGAAAGCTTTACCTCAGGAAGATCCTTGCTTCAACTACCTTTGTACTACATTCCCAAGAGAAGTTAAAACAAGGTATTTTTGTTGAACCTCAAATTCGCCAACTGATGAGGGACGGTGATTTTGAGGGAACTATGAATAAAAGAAAAAAACAGGCAAGGCTTCAGGTTTGTTGAGAACTTCTTAGAAAACAACAACAAGGATCCAGACTACAAGAATATAGATGAAAATATGTTGGCAAGCTTAAAGAAGCTGGGCTGCAACATGAGTTTCAAGATACATTTTTCACACTCTCATATCGACTACTCAGAAAAGCTAGGAAGTGTTAGTGAAGACCAGGATGAGAGGTTTCACCATGACATTAAAGACGTAGAGATGAGATACGGTGAGGTGGAATGTCAACATGATGGCTGTGTGGGGGTGGGGTCTCGTTTATTACTTATGGGGTTATTTTTTTGTATCTTTTCCTTTTGTATTAATGTATATCCCCGTAGTCCAATCCTCCCACTTTAGCATCTGACTTGTTTGATCTCAGAAGATTACCTGACTCGAAGGGGACCCTAATTATTTTTAAGTATTTCTCCACAGGATTGGCTGAGTTTCGGAATGACAGACTCCAACACATGAATGTAAAATAAAACAATGTTTATTAACATATCATACAGAAACTAATAATAGTGACTTGTTATTTCATTAACCTTTATATGTGTAAATATCTTGTTCAAACTCAAATGTTTCATCATCCGATATCCTATTCTAATACACATTATTATTCATTATGCTATGGTGTCTCTTCATGTTCTTTACAGGGACTTCAATAGGTCGTGTCAAACACTTTACATAGATTCTTCCAACTCTTCTTCTGAACAGTCTGTATAATAAACCAACAACTACCCGCCAATGAACTGGCTCACAAAAACTTTCAGAGTTCGTGTCTCAATTTGTAAGAAAATTGCATTTATTCAATCAGACACCCTTTCTGCAATCAGGTCAACAGGAAATATTAATCAATTCAATTTAACATTACCCTTTAGAACAGATAATCCTCTATACCTTTATATATAACTTATTTATTAGCCCCTACTCAAATCAGAAATACTCTCCACAAATCAACTCATAATAAATTGAAATTTCAACCTTCAATTTCATACATATTATAAAAACCTTTCCCAACTTTAAACAATTCTTAGTTATCTATTATACCCTCTCCTTCCAGCAAGCATTAATATGAGGAGCTTCACTTCAGATTATAGGCTACGTCCGTCTTAAATACCTAACACTTTTATTCATATATTCATTACTTAAACCTCCCTCCTTAACCATATATGTCTAGTTATCTTAAAGTCCTCTCCTTAATAAATTAAGTACACCTATGTTGGTAAACTCTCTAGCACTTACGTGTTAGGCCTGGAACTTCCCTCTCTGCTCGGCTTCCTTTCATATCGGTCATTCAGGTACTGGAATGCGGGGGCGCTCATTTGGGGACCTCGGTGATTATGGTGCTTCCCTACCGGGTACTGCACGGCTGGAATCAATCAGTGTCGCATACTCTTTACCGGTCAGCATTTCTTCTTCCGTGGATAGAGGGGTTTTCGAGTAGGTCAATGGTTCGACCACTCATTCGACTGGCTTTGCCTATATAATTCTCAGGGTGTGATTCTTCCTCACTACGGCTTCCGTGTTTACAGGTGAACATTCCTACGGGCTGTCGGGATATGCAGAATTTCTATCACTGCTGCCATCTATCTCAGGTCTGCAGCTATCACCCAAACTAGACTGCTGCTCTGCTTTGTATCGTTCTCCAACTCCTTCAAATCATCCTCCAGACCGCTCCGAAAACTTCTTCCGTCTCTCACGAAAACTTTTCCAGAATGCCACGAAAACTTTTCCAGAATGCCCCGAAAACCTTTTCAGAATCTCCCTCTCAAAATTCCCTCTATTTTCTTCCTGGCCAATAGGAGATCTGCACATCCTTTTTCCTGTGTTCTCATTTGTCTCCTCTCCTCTTCCGTGGGCGGGTCTTCTTTATTCTTTGTGCCCCAACTTCCGTGGACCTCGAACATACCAGAACAATCCAGAAAGAGAAGCGGAAGTTCAGGTCAACTGAGAAGCGTCACAGCTCCTCCCGTGACCTCACGCGCGCACACCTGGTGACGTCGCCCACCTCTAATAGCGTTTCACCGTGAAGTCTTTAAGAGGGCCAGCTTAAGCACTCTTGGCCCTTTCTATGGTGCATCTGCCTCTGTCTTAATGGGGGATTTGTCATGGTATATTACTTTCACTGACTCGTCAAAGAACTTCCATACAAACAAGCTACAACTACACAAGGAGTGACTGGAAGGTATTTTTGAATTCCAGTGCTTCTTAATCCATGTTGTTTGTACCAGAAAACCACTATTCGTACTACAGTTAAATTCTCATAATATTTAACAATTTTTATTAATTAATGTAAGGACGGGTCCTTACATAGTATTCCTCTTCCCCTAAAAAAATTTATATTCCATATATAATTTTTTTTTTCTTTTCTGTCCTCAGACGGATATGACCTTATCCCAGATCCACTTTATCGACAGCCAATCTCCTCTAATTGCCTTTCTATATTTTCTAATTACACTTATATACCAGACATTACTTAAACTTATATTAAGCTTCATTAACTACTCCCATCCCATATTTTCGTCGAATACTGCTCCTAGATACATTTGCTGCATCCTGTTTATTTCCTTCAGTTTGTGTGCCTTCTCCTCACTGGAAACTTCAGTTCTGTAATTTCCCAATCTTTCGATTCCTTTAATTTCTGTTGCTCCATTTAATTTGCGATCCTTCTCATCACAGCCATTCTCTCCCCCTTCACGTGTTTTCTCTCCCGAATGTAAACCGACCCTTTCTCTCGTTTCCAAAATTCCTACGTGTAACACCCTCCCCTTCTCTTGGCACCTTCCCTCATTATTCCTATTTGTTTTGGTGTTCTTATTTAATTCCCATTTGTTTTGTGTAACCAGAACTTTATTATCTGTGCTTGCCTTACATCCTTCTAATTCTTCCCCACTAGCTTCCTTTGGAGTTTCCCCTTTCTCTGGCTCATACTGGGCTCTGCCGCCTGCCTTTCGCCTCCTGTCTACCTTTGGACTCGCCTGGGCATTACTGCCGAAGGTAATGCGGCCATTTCTCACATCTATCTTGGCTCTTAATTTCCTTAGTAGGTCCGTGCCTAGTATTGCGTCGTGTCGACGACTGTTTATTCTGTTTGCCACAAAATACGAATGGGCCACCAAGTTATCACATCCCTGTATTCTTACCTTGTCTCTGACAATATAATCGGTGTGAATTTCTTCAGCACCTACTCCCTCCACAAGAAAATCGCGGCAACATCTTATATCTCCCTTATTTGGCCTTTTGCAGTATCTAATGAGGTAGTCCCACATTAAAATAGACTTCGAGGCTCCTGTGTCCACCAGAAACTTACCTGGTACCCCTCCTAAGCTGCCTCTCACATATAATAGGTCGTTTCTACTGCCATTAACACTTACCGCACCTAAAGATATGGCCTTTCCTTTGGCGGTGTTTAAGTGTAATGATGGCCTCCCGCAGCGGGCATGTCTAAAAGATCCATGTCTCTTGACTACGGCATTGTTAATGCGCTCTCGTTCATTCCGATACCCCCCTTGTTTTGCGCAATGCCTTTCCTCCCTGTGCTTGTCCACGTTTCTGGGGTTTTTTACGTGTGGGTACCTGTCTCGTTCCCAATACTCTTCCCTTTCCCAGCTTTCTTTAGCACCCTGTTTCACTTTGCAGTAGCGGGTCCAATGGTCTGAGTTCTGGCACTTATAACACCATTTTCGACCGCCGTCCTTGTCTCCCCCCTCGTTTGTTCGTGAAACTGTACCCAATCTTTGTTTCACTTCCGTTTGTTGCTGATTTTCTCTAGCATCATTGCTTAAAGAGAGCCTTTCCATCATCCACTCCATCTTTCTTTCGATGCTATTTAAATGTTTAGCTAACCCTTCGATTTCGCTTCCCCATTCCCTTGATTCCTTTCCTGTTTCAGGCTGCTTTCTGTCGGTCATTGCGTTTATTTCTTTTGCCCCCGTATTTTTGCTAAAGTTCTCAAGCCTTTCTTCCTCTAATGAGTGGGTGTACACGTCTGTTAGTGTTTCTGGATTTTTTCTTAGTACTTCTTTTTTAAAATTGTGCCTGAGCCCTGTGATGAACTGCCCAGTTAGTATTTTTTCGAATGCCTGTTTCTCCGATTCTGATGTTTCTGTGTTTAGTTTTAAATTTAGGAGGCGCTGGTGGAATTCGCTTACTGTTTCGCGAGTGGTTTGCGTGTATCCTCCCAATTTTCCCACGCTTGTTAACAAGTCATTCTTTTTCCCAAATAATTTTCTTAATGTCTCAGCGAATCTGTGGAGCGTTACTATTTCTTCTGCCACTGTAGCCTGCCTGTATTTTTCTAATGCCTGTCCTTCTAGTTTAAATTCCCCTATAGTTATGACATCCATATCGCTTAACTCTTCCTTATCCTTAATTAGCTTTAATTTATTAATAAATTTTTCCACTCTTTCACCTGATTCCCCCTTAAATGGTTTCAAATACTTGCTGTATTTGATTTGTCCTGACCCCTTTGCTACCCCGCTTACCATTCTCACCTCTGGTTTTTCTTGGCCTTCATGTTCGTCACTGTGGCCCCCAAAATTTTCGCAGTCCTCGCCGCGTTTCCTACCCTTTCTTGGCATTTTTATTTTATATCTATTAATCTCTAGCTATCAACTTTAACTAATTAATATGTCTGCCGATTAATCTTTCTACAATTCTTTAACTATATTAGATAATCCAATTCAATCTACCATTAACATTTACCTGCTTGATCCATAATCAATTAGTAAAATTTCAACACCCAATAATTATAAAACTTATTAAGTTTTATCTATCTATCCTTGAAGTTTCCCTGTCCGGTCTCACTAATTAATTCAATTGTACATAAATAATAATTTCCAGTTCAATGCTAAATCAATACTTGCCTCTAAAATCCACCGTTATTTACCTGTTCCATCTAAAATTCATTCAACAATAATCAACTCAGTAATACATATATAATTCTAACTTACGCTTTCTGGCTCGCCAGCTAAATTTTTTCCATCAGTTTCAGCAACTGGATTGCATGTATATATACATGTATATATTTTCCTGTCGTTCTGAACTCAGCCTTCCGTTGTGCAGAATTATCCTGGCTGGCTCGCCAATTGTGGGGGTGGGGTTTTAATGATGAAACAATCTATCTCTATTTATCCTGGCTGGCTCGCCAATTGTGGGGGTGGGGTTTTAATGATGAAACAATCTATCTCTATTTATCCTGGCTGGCTCGCCAATTGTGGGGGTGGGGTCTCGTTTATTACTTATGGGGTTATTTTTTTGTATCTTTTCCTTTTGTATTAATGTATATCCCCGTAGTCCAATCCTCCCACTTTAGCATCTGACTTGTTTGATCTCAGAAGATTACCTGACTCGAAGGGGACCCTAATTATTTTTAAGTATTTCTCCACAGGATTGGCTGAGTTTCGGAATGACAGACTCCAACACATGAATGTAAAATAAAACAATGTTTATTAACATATCATACAGAAACTAATAATAGTGACTTGTTATTTCATTAACCTTTATATGTGTAAATATCTTGTTCAAACTCAAATGTTTCATCATCCGATATCCTATTCTAATACACATTATTATTCATTATGCTATGGTGTCTCTTCATGTTCTTTACAGGGACTTCAATAGGTCGTGTCAAACACTTTACATAGATTCTTCCAACTCTTCTTCTGAACAGTCTGTATAATAAACCAACAACTACCCGCCAATGAACTGGCTCACAAAAACTTTCAGAGTTCGTGTCTCAATTTGTAAGAAAATTGCATTTATTCAATCAGACACCCTTTCTGCAATCAGGTCAACAGGAAATATTAATCAATTCAATTTAACATTACCCTTTAGAACAGATAATCCTCTATACCTTTATATATAACTTATTTATTAGCCCCTACTCAAATCAGAAATACTCTCCACAAATCAACTCATAATAAATTGAAATTTCAACCTTCAATTTCATACATATTATAAAAACCTTTCCCAACTTTAAACAATTCTTAGTTATCTATTATACCCTCTCCTTCCAGCAAGCATTAATATGAGGAGCTTCACTTCAGATTATAGGCTACGTCCGTCTTAAATACCTAACACTTTTATTCATATATTCATTACTTAAACCTCCCTCCTTAACCATATATGTCTAGTTATCTTAAAGTCCTCTCCTTAATAAATTAAGTACACCTATGTTGGTAAACTCTCTAGCACTTACGTGTTAGGCCTGGAACTTCCCTCTCTGCTCGGCTTCCTTTCATATCGGTCATTCAGGTACTGGAATGCGGGGGCGCTCATTTGGGGACCTCGGTGATTATGGTGCTTCCCTACCGGGTACTGCACGGCTGGAATCAATCAGTGTCGCATACTCTTTACCGGTCAGCATTTCTTCTTCCGTGGATAGAGGGGTTTTCGAGTAGGTCAATGGTTCGACCACTCATTCGACTGGCTTTGCCTATATAATTCTCAGGGTGTGATTCTTCCTCACTACGGCTTCCGTGTTTACAGGTGAACATTCCTACGGGCTGTCGGGATATGCAGAATTTCTATCACTGCTGCCATCTATCTCAGGTCTGCAGCTATCACCCAAACTAGACTGCTGCTCTGCTTTGTATCGTTCTCCAACTCCTTCAAATCATCCTCCAGACCGCTCCGAAAACTTCTTCCGTCTCTCACGAAAACTTTTCCAGAATGCCACGAAAACTTTTCCAGAATGCCCCGAAAACCTTTTCAGAATCTCCCTCTCAAA
The DNA here is from genome assembly GCF_048544385.1 of Mastigoproctus giganteus. Lineage (NCBI taxonomy): Eukaryota > Metazoa > Arthropoda > Arachnida > Uropygi > Thelyphonidae > Mastigoproctus > Mastigoproctus giganteus. The sequence continues at coordinate 233,188,324 of NC_143575.1, read as the reverse complement.
ATTCCCTCTATTTTCTTCCTGGCCAATAGGAGATCTGCACATCCTTTTTCCTGTGTTCTCATTTGTCTCCTCTCCTCTTCCGTGGGCGGGTCTTCTTTATTCTTTGTGCCCCAACTTCCGTGGACCTCGAACATACCAGAACAATCCAGAAAGAGAAGCGGAAGTTCAGGTCAACTGAGAAGCGTCACAGCTCCTCCCGTGACCTCACGCGCGCACACCTGGTGACGTCGCCCACCTCTAATAGCGTTTCACCGTGAAGTCTTTAAGAGGGCCAGCTTAAGCACTCTTGGCCCTTTCTATGGTGCATCTGCCTCTGTCTTAATGGGGGATTTGTCATGGTATATTACTTTCACTGACTCGTCAAAGAACTTCCATACAAACAAGCTACAACTACACAAGGAGTGACTGGAAGGTATTTTTGAATTCCAGTGCTTCTTAATCCATGTTGTTTGTACCAGAAAACCACTATTCGTACTACAGTTAAATTCTCATAATATTTAACAATTTTTATTAATTAATGTAAGGACGGGTCCTTACAGCTGACTATTGCTGGATGCTGGTTGTTGTTGTTGTTGGAGGGTTTTAGTAGCATCAGCGACTAAGCCCATATTGCTCCATATATACTGTGCTAAAAGTAAATATTGTTCGGCTATGCAGCAGACATCGCCAACTGCGGTTTGCAATTCGTAAATTGCATATGTTCTGTGGTCGATTTTCTGTTTGCTAGAAGAAAAACCCGAGTTTCCGGAGAAAAAACAATGTACCCTCGACTAAGACTCAGCCACGTTGTGAAAAAGGTCCATAAAAATTCTTCACGTCATCGACGGAACTCGAACTCAGGTCTTATCATCCGGTGTGGGGAGGACTGCGATCCTATCAACTGTGCTATCCACGAGGACCTGGATGCTGGACAGTAAAATACAAGGATCTACAAGGAAATCAAAGAAACGAAAATTTTACCCATCATAGATCAGTTTTTAAAATGAGAAGTGAGTGTTCAGTGGAATTTTTACCACATTGCCTTTTTAATAGTGTTTTCAACATACATTTAATAAAAGTCTGGTAAAAGTAGCATTTTGTTAAAATTTCGGTGCACAAATTCTGCCAAAACGAATAAAAATCGAATTTATTTCGTGATTTGTGAAGAAACCTCACGTGAGGGAAACAAACGGAAGTAATTTTTGAAATCAGCATTAGAAAATTATTCAGAAATACCCTTTTCTAAGAAAACATCAGTAAATTATTTTAAAAATGCAAAGTAGTGAAGTAGTGTTAATAATGGGGGATCCCTGATAGCTAAGCCCCTCTATAATGGTCCATTGTATTTGTAGTTATAGGAGCATTCATAAATGAGTAAAGTGATTTATTGTCTTCACTATGTTTGTCTGTCCGTCTGCATGTAACACTTCGATATCCATTGAATAAATTTTCATTCAATTTTATAATTGAGTCTTTTACAGAATTTCTCCAACCATTCCTTACTTTCTTAACATCATACTAACAGAAATTCTGCATTTTTTTTCATAAAAAAATTATACATTTATTAGTATTAGTATTAGTATTAGTAACGGCCGCATGGTGCAAGAAAGCCTATGGCTTATGCTGCACTAGCCAAAAAAAAAAAAAAAAAAAAAAATCCGAACAAAACAATGATAAAAACAAAAAAAAAAATAATAATAAATAGATAAATAAAATAAATAACTAATTAATAATAATTAATAAATAAAAAAATAAAATAAAAAATAAATAAAAAGGAAATTAAACCTATCATCCTATGCGCCTCCCTTACCCGAAAGTACTATCCAGATGACCTTTGAATTTCCCCAAACTGTCGGCCTCTACCACCCATGAAGGCAAC